>NC_137109.1:10287661-10900161 GCF_949357685.1 Gobio gobio | reverse complement strand
GAGAGAGAAAGAAAGAGAGAAATCTAGCAGCCTGAAGTGATTCTTAATGTCATAACTGCACAAAATTATAACCGTAAATCTTTAAAAGCATTTACGCAATTTTCTGCCTTCAGCTGAGGCTTATGGAAAAGTAGAAACTCCAAGCTTTGTGAATTTGAGAAAATTTCTTTCTTTTTCCCTGCACACCTGCTCTTTTCTTCTGCCATCTTGTCTGATGTTATCATGGAAATTGAATTGCACACACATGCACAAGCCGAGACAAACATATTCAAAATGAAGGCAAAAAGTCTTGTGTTTATTTGTGGTTAGTGGATGATGTTGATAGTTAATGTGAATCTCTACACCTGTGTGAACTTAATCAGAACTGACTTTACTTCAAAAGTGAAGAAAAGTGACAATAGTAAAGAGAAAAGATTGAGATATCTGACTGATCATTTCAGACTTTAATATGGTCAAAAGTCTAAATCATTGTTGAGGTCTCTTGTGAATCACTCAAAGGGACACATGTAAGATTACTGAGGTCTTTTTCTTAGGAGAAACATCTGAAGCGTCATATCTCCTCCCTCTAATGTCCTCTCTTTCTCTCTCTCACACACTCTTCGTCTTCAACTTTCACCTTCTTTTCTCCATCACATTCCCTCATTGCTACATTCTGAAGTTTCTCATTATTCTTTCTTTTGGCCACTAATATTTATTTGCCTCCCCTGGATTTCTCCTTTTCATTTTCATCACCTTCCTCTCTTTATGTCATGTTTATCTCTTTCTTCATCACATCAGTTCTCCACACTTCATCCAACCTGTTCCAAGTAACACAGGATCTATCTCTCTCTTTCTCTGAATAACAAGTAATAACAGCATGCACAGCTGACACATTCTGCGTAAATAAAATGGCAAGACCCAAGATTTTCAATAAAACATTTTCATTTCATTAAAACATCTGATTGATTGATTGGTGTTGTCCTTCCACAAGTTCTAGTGTCGCCGGCAGCTGTTACCAGATCGCCAATGGAACACTGGATCGACCAATCAGAATGATTTTGTTCAACATTCCATTTGAATTAATTCTGAAGGTTCTGAGATGTTCTCATCCAGTTCTACAGTTTCTCGGATTGTCTGAGTTTCTCAAAGCTGAGTCAGCTGCTCGTGTGTGTGTGTGTGTGTGTGTAGTTGTGTGCATGTTTTGGTAAAAATGATGTTTTCCTGGACTCTGTCGGTCTGTTGCGCAAGTGAGTGTGTGTATGTTTGACTGCTGGCTCACTGTGTGTTAAAGGTTTCTGAACTCATTAATGAATTGCAGTAACTAAACTATTCTCTCTCCCTGTCTCTCGCACTCTTCGTAAAACGCTTATCTGATGGTAAATCAGCACAGTCTCTTCAGTTTCACAGTAGTTTTGTAAATCCGGTCAAGTGCTTGTAAACAAATCTGGGATCTATTTGTGTGTGTGTGATTTGTGTTTCTGCCTGACCAACTTTATTTAACCACAAGCACACAACCAAACAGCGGGCCCAAAAAGTATTTGGACACTTGAGTTACACTTCAAAATTGTTTGCGTGTTATTGCATTAGATATAGAATATCAAAGCAAGTGTCTGTACGCCGCAGGATCTTTTCTCTACGCTAACGTTCACTTGTTTGAAGCCTCAATGACTTTAGCTGGTGATTTTTAGTGGATGTATGAACACGCTTGCCAACTCTCACGCATTTGGCACATTCATGCAAGATGAAGTGCAACAGAGAAATCAGCACTAAAATATACATTTTGTTCAAATATTTACATTTACATTTATTCATTTAGCAGACGCTTTTATCCAAAGCAACTTACAAATGAGGAGTACAAGAGACGATTCATATTAAGGAGGCACTTAACATGAAAAGTGCTAGTAATACAAAGTTTCAGACATCATTCAGAGTAGTGCAAGCTACAACAGGGAGGGATATAAGAAATGAGTTTTCAGTTGTTTAGTGAATATTGTCAGGGATTTTGCTGTTCGGATAGGGTTGGGAATATCATTCCACCAGCAAGGAACAGTGAACGAGAAGGTTCTGGAAAGGGATTTTGTGCCTCTCTGTGATGGTACCACAAGGCCCCGCTCACTTATGGCGCTTTTCCATTACCAGTACCAGCTCGACTCGGCTCGGCTCGGCTCGCTTTTCGCTCCGTTTTCCATTGCAGATAGTACCTCCACAATAGTACCTGGTCGTCATAGCGACGCCGCAGGAAACTGCCGTGACGTAATCTTCTACGCGTCACACACACAGGAACCTAACCCATCCTCTTATCGGCAACCAAACAAAGGAAAGTCTGCACTTCCTCGTTTGACCACGGCTTATTCTTCCGAGTTGCCATAATAGTAATGGGTATATCACGCAATCTCTGGCCAAACTATTTAAAAATGGCGGGGTTATTCAGGACACTCCGTCTGGCGCGTGCAATGATGACGCAGTGAATAGTGACGATTCTCTCTAACCAATCACCAGTCTGCCGTGTTTTCACGTCACATTTTAGTATCGCCTCAGCTCGCTCAGAACCTTGCCGCAGGTGATACGGAAAAAAGTATCTGGAAGCAGGTACAGGTACAACTTTTACACAGTGGAAAACCAAACAAAGGCGAGGCGAGGCGAGCTGGTACTGTGTAGTGGAAAAGCGCCATTACTGACCATAGAGCCTGTGACCATTCTGTACGCAAGGATCAATGTCTTGATCTGAGCCACAAACAGAAGCCAGTGTAGAGCGATAAACAAAGGTGTGATGAGTTGTATTGCTGTGTTCTGGATCATTTGTAGAGGTTTAATTGCACATGCTTCCTGGAAGTCTTGCCAGAAGACGTGCATTGCCATGGTGGTGCAGGCTAGGACTGACAAGGGCCTGGACGAGAAGTTTTGCAGCATGCTCAGTTAAAACAATAACAGTATCTCAGTGATACTAAAATAACACTGGTCCATCCATCGATCCATCTATCCTTCACTTCCCCTCTACCTCACACCTCTCCTACCTCTTTCTTGTTCTGCTGTCTCTCTCTTTAATCTCAGTCCAGACATGCCCAACTGCAGCCAATTAGATTTTTTTCTCCTCTTTTTTTTTTACTCTCGCTCCTTTTTCACCCTCATTTTTCTCTGTTTGTTGTGTAAATGAGATGTAGAGCTCTTTCTCTCGCTTTCTGGGTGTAATAGAGGAGCGATTACCGAATACATTCAGATTTTCCTACCATGTGTTTTATGCCAGTGAAACGCCCGTGTGCCCATGGCAGAGAGAACGGCGGTGCCAGGGAACCAGGGTGTGTGCTGCATGTTTTTGATCGGCGCTGTTGGATATGTGTGTTAGACATGTGCATGCATGTTTGCTCACTTGTTAACCTGTGCCATGTGGTTTTCATGTGTGTACTTCATGTTTTGCATCTTTTGATGCAATACGTCCATGTGGGCAGTGTGTGTGTGTGTGTGTGTTGTGTGTGGTTAGTCGTGGGAACTTTACCTCTGCTCACGGAGGCCCAGATGTGGTTCGTGGCGCTATGAAACCTGATGCCCCCCCCTCCAAAACACACACACACACACGCACACACACACACGCACACACACATACACACATTTTCTCCCCCACCCATTGCGCCTAGAACTCTGCATTAAGACACATGTGGAAACAATTCAACCAATGCCCTGAGCAGACGGGCTCACACACATACACATACACATCACATATCAATCACACACACATACACACTCATCACATATACATAACAGACGTGCACAGTCACCACACATGTGCCACACGCATACACATAAACATACATCTGACACACGTAAGTCTCCACACTTCACTGCAAATGCGTACATAAATATATGGATACAAGAAAAACACACACACACACACACACACACACTCACACAGTTTAATCATGCTGTTTTGGACACAAACCACTGAATCGCCTTATAAATCCATATACACGATTTACCAAGTGAGAAAAAAATCTCTTTCTTTAACAATGGCCGCAGGTAGTGTGTGTATACGTGTATATGTGTGTGTGAATGTGAATGTTCAGAGGCTTGAGTCATCTCTCAGTAGACTTCTGTAAGTGAGCACCTCGATGTCCCACAGGGCTCTGTTTTAGGCCCCTTGTTTTTGTTTTTGCACCTGGTTACAGGGAACTCAAAGTGAATTAACAATCTGCTGATGTGGCCGGGCCCTAATTTATGGGTAAGCTAATGTCTTTTGTAATGTTTCTGAGCAGCTGGCCCAGAAAATGTCTGAACCTTCAGGAGTCTCCACAATCATCCCGAATTAATCCAGAACAGCCGTGCAGAAGAACACACCTAGAACCAGAAAGAGCGAGAACCACCGGTCTGGTTCATCTAAACCTTTAGGCACAAACGTTATGCAAATACGTAAACACTGTTGCGTAAATGCGTTCTAAACGTTGTGCAATTTATAGTACGCTTTGCATTATCTTCATTACCACCAGGCATGCTATAGATGAGATTAACTCTAACAACTTTTATTTCTTGTCTTTCTCCTTGAGGTCAACTAGTGTCAGCAACAGTTTGTGGAGAATCTTGCTAAGCAAGCTAGTTGAAGTTAGTTAAACTGTTCATATTTAGCTACTTGATTAGTAGTATATGGGGGGCACGGAGGAAAGTCGTGACTTAATGGTTAGAGAGTCAGACTTGTAACCTGAAGGTAGCAGGTACGATTCTCTAAATGCAGGAAAATGTGGTTGGGGGAGTGAATGAACAGCGCTCTCTTCCACCCTCAATACCCACAACTGAGGTGCCCTTGAGCAAGGCAACCAGCCCCCAGTCGCCCCCCGGGTGCTCCCATTGGCCAGTCATTTCCCAAAGTTTGCTGCCCAATGGGATGCCCGGGTGTGTGTGTCCACCGTTTGCTGTGTGTGTTCACTAACTTGTATGGGTTAAATGCAGAGGACAAATTCCGAGAATGGGTTACCATCAGGGCTTTGACATTAACACCCGCCAACCCGCCAAATTTCAGCAGTGGCATGTAACGCAGTCACTCCTACTAGCCACTTTGGCGGGTTGAATTTTGTATATACATTTTTCAATTGTTGTCTTTTAAAAAGGCATCTGAAATAATAAACTAAGTGCAATGTAGTGTTTTAAAAAATATTGATTATTTGACACTGAAATATCTGAAACACTTCCAATGCTAATTTTCCACAGAATAGACACACGATACCAACTGCGCTTTCTCGCTCCCTCAACTCTCAGACAGCGAGTCATACACAAACCCATCTCCCCTCACTCACTCGTTTCATTTGCTCTGGATGAATATTGTTGTTAAAGGGCTTAATTTTGGCGTGAGATTGTGCATATTGCGCATAATCAGATTCTTTGACTCTCAGCTGCCTCTCAAAACTAAATTGATTACTTTTTTACCACTTATTGCACTTAAATGGTCAAATACACACATAGGGCCGCATTCATGAAACTTTCGTAAATATATGAGCAAATTCTGAGTAATTTGCGCGTAAAATTGACATTTACGAAAACTCTCCTCCAGATTCACAAACGCTTCGTATACCACGTATTCGGTAGATAAACGTGTGTATATTAATGAATTCCAAACATTCGTAAATAGGACGTGTGTGCATGCTCATTCATAATTAGCATAATCCCGCCCATGATTTACAACTGCAAATTACGTGTGCAGGAACGCTGTGGAATCTTCTGGCCTTCTTTCTCAGGTTTGGCTCCAGTATATTGCATAAATGCTAAAGAGACTAATTGGCCATATGACTTGCAATAAATATTAAAGTATCATGTGTCCATCAAAGCATTTTAGCCAGATAAAAAATGCCTGAAAGCGTATTGCAAGAGCAGCGTTTTTCCATCTGAGATACTTTGATTGCTATGTAGATGATATAGAATATCCATGGAAGTAATGTGTTACTAGTATCTCATTTTGAGGAATATTACTGAATATAAAAAATGCAGTAAAAAGCATTATTTACTTTTCCATTATTGTTGTTCAGGCGGTGTACAAGTGGGATGATAGTCGGTGTAGTTTTTGTCCCGCCCTTCCTCCACTGCGATTGGACGGCCGGGTAAAAACTGGCAGTCACGAGTGCTGTCTCTTATCCAACGTTGAACAGTAAAAAAAGAAGAAGAAAAAAGACGGGGCAAATCAACTCTTGAAATATTATTCTGGTACATAGTGCATCTAAATGCAATGTCATCAGTTTGCCTAAATTAGAACACAGAGCGTTCAAATGTTTTACGCCCCATTTACACGTGGTAGGGAGCAGGTGTAAATTTCTTTCGTACCAACTAACATTTTGAAAATACGAACATTTTCGCGAATCCGAAAATTTACGAACGGTTTACACACAAATTCGTTCTGCTCGTGTTTAATGAATGAGGCCCAAAATGTCAAAATGCCGGTCTTGGCGAGTATTCACTTAAACACTGTCAGTTATGTTTTAAGTTAACGAAAACAGTTGAGAAACGCATGTGTAACAGTTTAATGGGCCCGTGCATCAGGTCTTAAAGTGACAGCAGCCTAATATAGCTGCTGCCAAATTATACGATGATATTAAAGATATCTATATGGCAGTTTTTCCCCATGGTATCGATGTCAAATTTGTGGCCAGTGAAAATGCTGAGTGGCTAGTAACTTTGGAAAACCACTAGCCACAGTGGCTGGTGAGCAAAACATTTTTAATGTCAAGCCCTGGTTACCCGTCACATTACTTTCTTTCTTTTCTAAGTAACACAGACATGTTTGAAGGAGTCTGTATCAGTCCCTTAAGTACTGAGGTTTAGTGCCACCACAGGCACCACAATATTTCTTTTTAACTCACCAAGGCTGCATTTAGTTGAAAAAATATAGTAAATACAGTTCTATTTGTGTATTTGTGTGTGTTTGAATATATTTTAAAATTGAGTTTATTCCTGATGCAAAGCTGAATTTTCAGCATCATTACTCTCTTCAGTGTCACATGATCCTTTAGAAATCATTCTAATATGACGATTTACTGCTCAAGAAACATTTCTGATTATAATCAATGTTGAAAACAGTTTTTTTTTTTCCAGAAAAAAAGTGATTTAAAAAAAAATAGAAATCTTTTGTAACATCATAATGTCTTTGCTGTCACTTTTGATCAATTTAATGCATCTTTGCTGAATAATTTCTTTAAAAAAAAACTTTCTGACCCCAAGCTTTTGAACTGTTGTGTATATACTGTACACTCGCGATGCATTGTCCAAGCGTTCACGACTGTGTCTGCATACTTGCTTAAGGTATGTTATTCGTCTTACAGAGAAACTGCGTTAGGGTAGGGCTGTTTTGATATAGCCAAAAGTGCAGAAACAAGCCAATTTCTGTAATTTAATATTTCAGTTCTTCAACATCTGGAGCTGTGTGTAAAAATGGAAAATGGAGGGATGACAGGGGCATATGATGAGAAAAAGACGAGAATACCCGCTTCTCTCTTTACGACAGATACTCTAATCTCTGTCCTGAAACACACACTTTTAAAGTCAATGCTTTAAACAAACAAACATGCTGATAAACACAACACATGCAATTGACATGTTCATTAGTAACTGGGTTTTTCTCATCTCGTTGCCGTTGTACTGCCTGCAAACACGTGTGTGGTTAATCCGTGGGTGATGTGGGGCATAAACACACACACACACACACACCAACTCTTGGCAGTCATGTGTAGGTGATCTGGGTGTCATTACTGTTTGGCATCTCGTCAGCACCGATGATGACATTCAGATGCATGCTGTGCGCTTATGTGCTTGCACTTGTGTTACTGCGTTTGAATGCACTTGTGGTGCGTGTGCTAGTCTGAGATGACCAAATGCTCTCCGTAACTGCAGGATCAAGCAGGATTTTGCCCCTCTATTGCAATACCTTGCTTGATTTAACAACGTTAAGATATTTGCACTGGAAAACAAGACAAGTTTTTGTCTTCAGTCACCAAGTAAGTGCAGCTGTGTTTGCAAAAGTACACTAGAAGACATACGTTTACAGTGCATCTGCATGTGTGCGTGCATTGTGTAAACCTCTCGTCACTTTGCATCGATGCACGTGTGTGTGTCCGTATCTACTATTCCCACTAGATTCTCCATTATCATGCCTAGAGCTGGAGAGAAATCAAGCCTTTTGTTTGTAATTATAGTGACTTTGAAAAGAAACTATAAAAAAACAGTGAAGAGCGAATGAAGAGAGGAAAAAAAAAAAAACTTCAGCACGTCTGTGACATATTACTCATTTTTTACCGTAATTGTTTTTCGACCCCTCTTCGCCTTTGTTCGCACACACACACACATATGCGCGCTGACAGGCGTGGAGGGAATGTTCTCATGTAGATGAGGTCTTACGGAGTGTCGCAGTGGGTCCAGTATGCGATGTGACTACTTATTGATGAGTGTTTGTATTGGAGGAGATCTGCTCGAGTTTCTGGGAAGGCCTGAATCCTGAGCTGCGTCCTCCCCAGGGGAGAGAGCGGATCTGTGGGTATGGCGCTTCAAGACATCGTTTATTTAGGCTTGGAGTTTCACTCAAATCACCCTTTGAGGTGGATGGAGGGGTCAGAGGTCAGTATTAGGGTTTCGGGGTCAATCGTAAGGTTAAAAGAGCAAATGAAAAGGGGGGACGAGTTGAGTAACATCAACCAGAAATGTAGATTGTGTCATCATTTAATGGCCCTTCTGTTGCTTGAAACCCAATCTGCTCAAAACATTTCATTGGAACTGGGGTTGTGAGACTCCAAAAAGGGCATAAATGTATCATAAATAGAAGTCTATATGACTTTAAAGTACACTACCTTTCAAAAGTTTGGATTAAGAAATGATTTTATTCAGCAAAGGTGCATTAAAGGCACAATATGTAAGATATTCGGATTCAAATATCCATAAACCACTAGAACAATGTTATATATTTTGTTGACTTGTGTACTTGCATTATATCATATGTTTCCAAGAATCCAGAGAAAACACAGTGTCCGTGTGTCGCCTATCAATGACATCATACCCGCATTACCCTAAATTTCAGTTTTTATTTGGCAGAAACCATAGAAACACTAAAGACGCTTTAAAGGTGCAGTATGTGAAATGCACAGCCAGTGGTCGAAATGGGTACTCCAGTCCAAATTCAAAACATTGGAGAGAGTCATTCCCCCCGCCCCCTCCTCCTCAGACTCCATCCTCACGCAGGTTCCCAGATTGAGGACACACAACAGGAGCGAGTGCAATTGACAATGAAAAGGAAGTTGGTGAGTTGATTTACCCACGTTTTAAAATGCTCTTGTTTTTAGATGGATGTCGAGGCTTTTTAGGTCGGGTAATCTGCGATCTCTGACCCAGTTTGTTTCGCTGGCTTCCGTGGCTGCAATACGCTGTGTTTTCCGCCAACTGGTTTACTCAAATACTATTGAGTAAACTGTCAGCGTGCTGTATCGCACAGACCAAAACAAAAACAAACATTCCGACACGGAACGCACATTTCAAAGTAGAATAACTAGCTGCAATATTGTTTTTCTGAGAAATGAGAATGTGAACTTTGCATGTTTCCTAAACATCTGCAAATATATTATGGTATTTTTATGCTTTAGTAGAGTGAAAAAACTACATACAGCACCTTAAATATATTATGGGCCCTATCTTGCACCCAGCGCAATTGACTTTGTACACCGACGCATGTGTCATTCCTATTTTGCACCCGCGCAAAGCGTGCTTTTCCCTCCACAGAAACACGTCGCTAAACTAGTGAATGAACTTGCGCTACCTGGGCGGTTCAGCGCAAAAAAGGAGGCGTGTTCCGGCGCAAACAATCCCTGGTGCTATTTTGCTGTTCCATTAAACAATTGCGCCACTGACCAGAAAAAACCTAGTCTAAAGTCAGTGGCGCGTTGCGCGTTGTTCATTATGCTATTTTAAGGGCGCATGCTTGACCATAATGTATAGCGTGCACAACGCGCATACACTTTGCTCATGTAATCTACACAGATGCAACAGTTATTTTTGCAAATCATAAATTGTTACACTAAAAAATATTAACACATGAGATGACGGAAATCATTGTGGTGTGCCACGAAGATGTGAAAAAATAGGCATAAATCTAGCTTACAAATTATTCAGGCTAATTGTAGTCTAATAATTAAGGAGACCTGTTTGCCCAATAGTGGCAACTTCTGGCAAGACATATATGTATATAAGGACATCTAACAAATTGGTTTGTCCGTCAAGAACCAGGAAAAAAAATCGCTGAGGGTGGACGCAGCGATGTCCTCTGCTGGCGTCAGGTCCTGAGTAGAGGCAGATCCACCTCCCGTTACACGGCGTGCCCGATTGATGCTGGCAAGCTTGGACTTTCCCCGTCTTCTGATGTCATTGTAGCGCTTGCGGCACTGGTGCGACGTCCTGGGGATGCCAGCTGATGAAACAATTGTGGCTATTTCCTCCCACGCCTGTTTAACCGACGCTATTTTGGGTGGGTTTCTCCCATCCCCATACAACACAACTTCTCTGTCTTTCACTGCTCTTACAAGAACATCAGTCTCCTCGGCTGTGAACCGCTCCTGGCGTGCGCCTGGTAAATACGCCATAATAATAGCAATCCATAATGGAACTTGCGCACCTGCTTTCACAGGGAATGTTGGATGACGCTCTGATTGGTTTATTCACGTTACGCCCAAACCACACCTATGAATAATGAAGCTACTTCAGACCAACCCATTTTAGATTTGCGCCGGGCGCAAGAGCCATTTATCCCGCCGGGAAAATAGCAACAGCGCCGAGACCCGCCCACAAAGTTACTTGCGCTTCGCGCTTTGACACTTGCGTTTCAGAGCGTTAAAATAGGGCCCTATGTGTTTTATAAGACAGGTGAGCAACTGTTTGGATACATTCATCGACAGAAAACGAATCATTGTTATACAGCTCAACACAGTTAGTCTTTTTTTTAAAATCTTGTTTTCTTGATTTACCGCGAGTACCATGTTTTACCATGCCTAATATCGATCTAGCTGACTGCAGTGTGCAACAAGTGTCTCATAGTAGCCGCCGAGCGAACGCAAAGAGTAGCATTAGAGGGTAAGCATTAGGCTTTGTATCAGTAGAAATCGGGTAGTATATTCAAATTATGGTACTTTCCCCTCATATCCCCCTGAGACGAGAGAATTATGCATTTTATTTCTGGAAAAATGATTTTTTGGCCAGAGGCTAAAACTATAGCCACTAGATGGAGCTGTTCCGCACGTTATCAACCCGCCCACAGGGGAGAGATCTCACGCACAGAATGTAAGACACAGACGGCCACACAGACAATCATAATAATGGAGCGCGGTGCAGAGTAAAGTGAGTGTTTCAACTTTTCAATGAATTCCTGTGATAGTTTAGCTTCCATATGCGTTCTGAAAACGTGCCAGACTGGCGCTTAACGTTACCTCAGCTCTTCGTGATGAAGGAAATCTGAAACTGCTGAGGAAATCTGACTCCTGCTGCGTCTGTGATGTGACTTTCGTGCGGCTCACTCACATTTTATTGAAAAGACACGTTCAGTTTTTAATTGTAGTGTTTATTCTCTAACTGAACGAAAAGATTGTATTACTATGAAGATCAAAGCGACGGTGTCCGGAGTGGCCTCGTAGGGCAGCGAAGCAAGTGCATTCTGGGAGTTGTTGTCTTTCATCCACATGAGACAAAAATACATTTTCTGTCTTTTCTCAGTCTGGAAGGCACCAAATTCAAAAATAATTTCACATTTCTACTGCATAAATGACCTTGTTTAAATACAAAGCTTAATGCTAAATCACTGAAGTTACCCTTTAACATAACTTTCAACACAGTGAAATGTAGTGGATTTTACCGATACGGATTTCTTTGAAAAAGGTTGGACCGCACTTGCCGATTACTCATTAATCGTCCGATAGTTTTTTTAATGGAACTGGATTTAAAAACAAACAAACATAAGTGCTGAACTTTATTACAAGTAATAAAAGAACGGTACTGATCCATTAAAATGTGATATTAAATATTAAAATGAGAAGTTCTAACAGAAAACCAAAAACATTAAAATATTACAGGTCAAATTTGTTCCTTTAGCTATAATCTAGAAACATGCATGTACATTTCCTAGGTAACACTATGCAAGTCCCTATGCAACAAGGATGTATTAGCTTACATGAACTATAAGCATTATGCAATATATATTTGTACAGAATGTATTAATATGAGCACTACAATTATACCTTGATCATACATGTTAGTTCATAGTGCATTAACCAAGGTTACCAGGTAACATAATAACAATGAACAATCCTTCCAAAGCATTTATTAATCTTAGTTAATGTTACAAATGAAATCTTATTGTAAAGTGTGAGCATTTCATATAAATCCAAACTTTTTTAGAAGGCGATTAACGTTATCTAATAAAAAAACGAGTGTGCTTCTGCAGCATGACGATACAGTTTGCTTTCTCACGTCGCTAATTTTACATATGCAACATTTGGGTCAGACTTGCGTGTGTTTTTATCACATTGTTTTAACTGCTTGAGGTACTGCTAATGTTAGCGTCATCTCAGCCATAGACAGTAAAAGACCCCATAGGCTTCGACGGGGAAAAGTGAAGTCAATTAGAAGCGCTCACTTCCTGATGGCTGAGCGTACTGCACAGCCTCAGACTGAGCTTGACGATGTAGATGTGACATGAGCAACCAGTCTGACAGTGGCAAGTCTTCTAGTAGTTGTGCAAAGTGAAATCTGAATCACGTTGTTGAAATATTTTGTTCCGTTGCTTTTGGCTCTCTCTGGGCTTCTCCCCATGCTTGTCCCTTGACTTTATCGGACTTTATGCCTCCACGTCCCCCCGATTGCCTCATAGACAGCAAAAGATTGCATGCGAGCTTTTCCTCCTGTCTATGCGGTAATTTCTCAACTATGCGACAGAGTCGCGTGGTTATGACGCAAACGTTACCCTATTTTTTACAAAAACGGCTTCTACGGGGCGATAGTGTAAGTTACAAGGTAATGGAGCCTTTTATACATTGTCGTGTTTATTTAGAAGTCAAATGAAGTCTTTAAACGCCTCAGATGTAAAGTTATTCGCTGTCAAAGTGACGGCAAAATGAATGGGAGTCAATGGGATGCTAACAGCAGGTGATGGCTTGGTTAGCAATGGCTGCCCCTATGGAAGGTACGCTTTCCAGGTGTAGGATTACCCCCTTGATCTCAGCCTCGTCGACAAATATACACACTGCTGTTCTTTACCTGCTAAAGCGCCGGTTATACTCGCGCCTGGCTCCGCAGCGCGAGCTCCGCTAACTGCACGCGCTCCTCCCCCAAACGGACGAGGCGTTTATAGTCGAAGCGCGTGCCGTTGTAGTATTCTGTGAAACGACAGGGGGCGACTTGGAGTAATTGTTCTTAAAGCTGTCGAAAAGCAGGAGCGAAGAAGTAGTTTACCGGAACAACAACACAGGTGAACATGGCGTCCCGCGTTCATCTTCCTCCTTTAAACAATCAATAGGCAAAAAATTTATTAAAAACAGTTTTTTAAACACATTTCTTTGTAGAAGGCTACTGAATGTGTACCAATCATACACTGTAATCTATGACTCTACAATATCACTCAATCAAAGGAATTCTAAGGTAGAAAATGCAACAAAAAAATTGTATTATGTTGTATTACATGTTGAAGCAAACTGTAAAATCTACAGCCACCGGCAGGCGAAATGGGGTCTTGCGGAGCCAACGCGCGAGACCGCCCCTCCGCGTTGACGTCATTTTTGCCGCGCGCACCCTCGCGCTCTTGCGGCTACGCGAGTATAAACAAGGCTTAATGCAGCATCTAGTCAACAAATGATTTACTTTATAATGTTTTGGCAACAAGCACTGTAGTGTTCTGTATTCATACCGTTTCTCTGTCGTGTGCAGCCTCACGTGTGAATGTAAACAAAATGAGGCGTCAATGAGTTTTTATTTGGCCTCTAGAGGCCGCTCTCGTGCTATATAATGCCAGCAGACCCATCTCAGAGCTCCCGTACTGTGACGACAGGGCACCCGTCTCTGCCGCTCCAGCAACGGACGCAACCCAGAAAAAACTATCAGTGTGGATTTTTGCAGATAGCCGATTGTTCCACCAATCAGCTATCGGTGCCGATTTATCGGCAAAACCGATGAATCGGTCGACCTCTAGTGAAATGTATCTAATATGATAAAACAGCGCTGCGTTACCCCAGATACACATGAGTGGAAGAAGCGGAAGCGCTCGTCTGAGGCATAATAAAAGCTCCACTGCTCTCGAGCCGTGTGTTGCACTCGTCTCTCATTAGCAATCGCTAATACATTAGCTCATCCACGAATATGATTTCTGCCCGAGTCCTGTCGGATTCTTTTCCACAGGCTGCAGATTTGAAGACAACAACTCCCATGATTCTGTGAAATCACGTCGTCATCAAACTACGCCTTTGTTTTGAATAAGTGACCTCTAGCTGCGAAAATTACATATTGTGCCTTTAAATTGATGTATGTTACAAAAAATGTATGTTTCAAAAGCTTTCTATTTCAAATAAATGCTGTTATTTTTAACTTTCTATTCATAAAATACATTTTGAATTCACAAATATTAAGTAGCACAACTGTTTTCAACATTGATAATAATTTGAATGATTCCAGAAGGATCATGTGACACTGGACTGGAGTAATGATGCTGAAAATTCAGCTTTGATCACAGGAATAAATTACATTTTGCAATATATTCTAATAGAAAACATTTTTTTAAACTTATACTAATATTTCACAATATTACTGTTTTTACTGTACTGTATTTTTGATCAAATAAATGCAGTCTTGGTGAGCAGAAGAGACTTACTGACACCAAACAATAGTTTATATACAGGTATGATAATATGAACAAGAAGCAGCTTTTTTGAATGACATGAGGGTGAATAAAATCCCCCATTTTTCATTTTGAGGTGAACTATCCATTTTAGAACAGGTTTAGAATTTGATTGTAGTAAATGTGATCTTAAAAGAAGCTTTATATCCTCTGAACTGCTGCAGATGTATGGGGGCGCTTAATTTTTTAAAGAGATAAAAACAACGTCTTCGTCCCCTCTGTTTGTTGAGAAGTGTGCGATTATTTTCCCAAGCAATCTGATTCTTGATTTTTACCCAGTACATGATAAAACAGGCAAAGACATTCATATATTCATGTCTTTTTTTTCCCTTTTTTTTTTTTATATGAGCTCTTTTTACTTTTGCACAGACAGGCAATTCTTTCATTTCTGTCAGTGGCAAATGCAATTTTATGGCATGTTCAGTCTAGCCAAAACAACTGAAGATGACACAAAGAGACAATAATCATTATGTATATAGACTTGAACAGAAATCCAAACAATATGATTTTCATGGTTTATTAATGGGTAAAATAAAGGCAGATGGTTCAGTTTACTGAAAGGAAGAAACAAACAGATTGAATGATACAGCCTACTGGAGACTGCAATGTAGATTGTGTGTGTGTGGTTGTGGCCTGGTAAACCCTACATTATGGGGACAAAATATCCCCACAAAGATGGCAATATCTGAAATCCTTGTCCTTGTGGGGACATGTTTTGGTCCCCATGAGGAAAACAGAATGTTTTGTGTTATGGTTGGTCTAGGGGTAGAGTTAGTGTTGGGGTACAGAATATACAGTTTGTACAGTATAAAAATCATTATGTCTATGTGTGTGTGTATGTATATGTGTGCGTGTGTGTGGGTCATATACTGGCCCTGCATGTGCATTAGATAAACACACACTTCGCTGGAAGCTGCGCTCTTTGTTCAACATTTTGTTAAGTTGTCAAATTGATCGTCTGATTAAGACGTTTCCAATGTTTTGCACTTTTTTTTGTTGTTGTTTCTCTCTCTCATACACTCAAGCAGTTTCCACTCTGCCAGAGAATGTGACATCATCACATTTTTGAGGCCAAACACACACTTCATATAAATGTAAGAATTAAAATGTAATCCAGACAATAACACACACACGCATGCATATTTATGTGCATGCCGTCTAGCACACAATAGAGAGAGAGAGAGCAAGCGCTGCATCCTCTGCTGACTCCTACTATTGCCCAAGAGGGATTGTTTGTGTGGTTTCCAGTGGCAACCAGAAGGGAGTGATGGGTAGGGCATGTACTGGTGATACAGAACTGTAATGTTATTTGGCTCGGTGTGTGTGTGTGTGTGTGTGTGTGTGTGTGTGTGTGTGTGTGTGTGTGTGTGTGTGTGTGTGTGTGTGTGTGTGTGTGTGTGTGTGTGTGTGTGTGTGTCTGTGTCTGTGTGTGTGTGCTGCTCTTTGAAGATTAAATGCTAGTGACATGCACGCATGAACTACTGGACTGGAAGTGGAGAATGAACCCTGGTCTCTGCCCTCTCTCTTTCTCTCCCCCTTTGTTTCTTTCCTCTCTGATGGTTTTACCAGAGTTGTGACTCATTGGGCATTTAGCCATAACATGAGATTTAGAGAGAGAGGGAATAGGAAAGGTGAAAAAGAGAAGAGTTCAGAAGAATTGCTTGCTACATTGTGAAAAATGATTTTCTTACTCAGTATTTTGTCTTGTTTCCCTGTACAAATCTAAACATTCTAGAAGCAAAATTACTTAAGGTGTTAAGTCAACATTAAATGAGTTTATGCTTAAAACAAGACGAAGAAAAAAATCTGCCAGTGGGGTCAATGTTTCAGAAAACGAGACTCGGGGCCCTATCATACACCCGGCTCGACGCAAGTGTTTTTTGCTAGTTTCTGCCCGATGCAGTTTCACATCCAGCGCCACGTTGTTTAAATATCAAATGCACTCGCGCCCATCTGTTCACCCATGGGCGTGCTGGTCTGAAAATGAGGTGTGTTCAGGCGCATTGTTGGCGCGTTGCTATTTTGAGGAACTGAAAACGACTGTGCAGTATTTTTTGTGCTATTTAAAGGGTGCGTTAGTAATATGCACCTATAGGTGTGTGCACAACGTGCATACACTGCTTATTACACACACAGGGACGTGCAGTAGCACACAAACATTTTTAAATAATACAAATAAAGGATTCCTCTCTGGAGAAGCGTTCGGTCTTTCCGCTCGCAAATTCCGCCATGTAAATAGCAAATCTGCCATGGTGCGAGCACAACTGACTTTTAAAGGGAATGGAAGATGAGACCAAACCAATGAGTTTGGTTTATTGCACATTACACCCAAAACTCATTAACCCTCTGGTGCTCTTCGGTCATTTCTGACCGGAAAATTTTCTTTTTTTAAATGTAAAAAATCACTGCTTCATCAGAATGATATGAAACTTGGTGACTTTTCTAGCATTAGGTATGTAAACACACAAGAAAAATTGAGGGCATGATTCGAGCATGCTAAGTGGTCGTAAAAAAAATACTCCCACTTGGGCTCTTCGGTCAAAAATGACCACCATAGGAAATGAATGGGAAATCTGCAAAAACACAAATTCACAGAAAAAAATCGATATTTCTAACAAAAACAAAAAAAATATCGAAAACTTTATAATAAATAGTCTTTTAGATTTTTTAAATATATATTCAAAAAAAATCATTAAATGTGTTCAAAAGAGAACTAGGGAATTCTCAAGCCTCTCCATAGAGACCTCTAGTGATAACACCCATGGTTGCATGATTTCTTAAATAATTCCAAAAGAGGCGCTAATCTGCCTTCAAAAAAAATTTATTTTAAAGGCCTAGTCTCTATTTTAACCTGAAATACTGCAATAATTTAAATAGATATATATATTTAAAAAAAAAATTTTTGTATAATTTTCAATGGCAAAAATAGACCATTATTATTGCATAAATATTAAAAAATGCCATAAAAACATCTCAAAATACAAATTTAAAAAGAAAAAAATATTATTGAAGAAAAATAAATTGCATTGGTTTTACTGGGGTGGAGGAAGTTAAATTTTTAGGTGTCCGGTGACTTATGACCGGGAAGACAACCAATGCAACCCCTAAACGAAGAGCACCAGAGGGTTAAGAGACTACGTACAACCCTTTTGGACCATGCGCCTGGTGTGTCAACGTTTTTTTTTTTCCATCATTAAACTAGCAATAGTGGTTATATTTTTTACATTTTCTGAATATCTAAAATTACATAAATGCATTTTTCTGTACATAACTCACTCTAATAACGTTGTGGGTTGTAACCAGGGTGTTGCTAAGGTGTTCCTTAGTTGCTAGGGTGGTTGCCACATGGTTTCTTACTGTCTCGTGTGAATCTCTATGATCTATGGCTCGGGTTCCTCTGTCAGTGTGCATCTGTGGGATTTTTTTCACCCGTTTTCTGGTCCAGCTGGTGAAAATAATGCATCTGATCACTTAGTGACCGCACAATAATCTTCTCAACAACACATAATTAATGTCTGGAGCACAAACACTGCAGGACGACACACACACATACACACACACACACACTGGACTGTAATACTCAGTGTTAGAGGTTTGTTTAAAGCAAACACCACTTATAATTCTCTCTCTGTCTCATAGTTGGCCGGCGGTTGTTAATTAATAAAGAAAACATGATTACGTGTTGAGTTTGCATAGCAGAAAATGAGCACGATTTGTCTTCCCCTGGGCCAGTTTGTTTTTCTTTTTTCTGTAATCGTTGTCACTCCCTCCAGTAGAAACCGTCTGTCATCTCTCTTTTTTTATAGGTCAATCACAGACTGACTGCATCACTTAGATTCAGTTTCCGACAGGTCTAGATGAAACATCCAGCATGTCTAAACCAGCATCCATCAGCAACTTAAAACATGATTATACAGTGGTGAACTGGCGTCAGGGTCATGGGCGCCAAGGCTCACTGATGCACGTGGGGAGCGAAGGCTGGCCCGTGTGGTGCGATCAAACAGACGAGCTACTGTAGCTCAAATTGCTCAAGGAGTTAATGCTGGTTCTGATAGAAAGGTGTCAGAATACACAGAGCATCACAGTTCGTTGTGTATGGGGCTCCATAGCCGCAGACCAGTCAGGGTGCCCATGCTGACCCCTGTCCATCGCCAAAAGTGCACTGTGGGCATGCGGGCATCAGAACTGGACCACGGAGCAATTGAAGAAGGTGGCCTGGTCTGATGAATCACGTTTTCTTTTACATCACGTGGATGGCCGGGTACATGTGTGTCGCTTACCTGGGGAACACATGGCACCAGGATGCACAATGGGAAGAAGGCAAGCCGGCGGAGGCAGCAATGTTCTCCTGGGAAACCTTGGGTCTGCCATCCATGTGGATGTTCCTTTGACACGTACCACCTACTTAAGCATTGTTGCACACCATGTACACCCTTTCATGGAAACGGTATTCCCTGGTGGCTGTGGCTCTTTCAACAGGATAATGTGCCCTGCCACAAAGCAAAAATGGTTCAGGAATGGTTTGAGGAGCACGAGTTTGAGGTTTGACTTGGCCTCCAAATTCCCCAGATCTCAATCCAGTCGAGCTTCTGTGGGATGTGCTGAACAAACAAGTCCCATCCATAGAGACCCCACCTCGCAACTGACAGGACTTAAAGGAACTGTTGCTAACATCTTGGTGCCAGATACCACAGCACACCTTCAGGGGTCTACACTCTAAAAAAAAAAAGGTTCTATATTGCACCAAAAATGGTTCTTGGCTCGTAATCATAGGGGAACCTTTTTTAGTGCTATATAGCACCAATTTTGGTGCTTCAGTGGTTCTTCAGCGGTTCTTCAGAGGTTCTTCAGCGGTTCTTCAGAGGTTCTTCACCGGTTCTTTGACTAAGGTGCTATATAGCACCTCTGAAGAACCGCTGAAGAACCACTGAAGCACCAAAATTGGTGCTATATAGCACTAAAAAAGGTTCCTCTATGATTACGAGCCTTTTTTTTTAGAGTGTAGTGGAGTCCATGCATCAACGGGTCAGGGCTTTGTTGGCAGCAAAAGGGGGAAGGTGGTCATAATGTTATGCCTGATTGGGGTGTATATATATATATATATATATATATATATATATATATATATATATATATATATATATATATATATATATATATATATATATATATATATATATATATATATATATATAGTTTTAATTTGTTTATTTTTAGTTATTTTATTACTTACTAAAATAACTAAATGAAAATGAGGAATGTTGCCATGCCCTTTTATATATTTTATTTTATTTCAGTTTGATGTTTGTTTTATTTGAAGTGATGAGAATGTTTACTTGGATCAATGAGGACATAATGACTTAGTAAGACCAACTCAAGCACTGATCCTAAAATAAAACATTTACATTAGGGAAAAAACAACAAAACATTTATTCATTAATGAATCGTTTTTCCAATTGAGTCCAATTTTTCCAAATGTTCCTGAATGTCTGCACAAGGGAGATTTTGTCAGATTTAGCTAGATCCTGGGGACTAATTTTCCCCTCAAGTACAGCTAAGTAAAAACACACACACTTTGGCCTCGTGTCCTCATCAAAGTCCAGCAAACTCTTTCATTCCACATTCTTTATTAATCACCAGCTTTTACTCTCATTAAATCTCTATGTGTGAGTCTACAGATCCGTTCTGTGTGTTATCACCCAAATACACCAGGGATTACACACACACACACACACACACACACACACACACACACACACACACACACACACACACACACACACACACACACACACACACACTGGCAGGTCAGATAACTTTCCCATCTCTCCTCATCGCCCTTGAAAAAAAATCTCTCTCCATTCATCAGTTCTTATACTCCTTTCTCACTGGTGAGTGTGCTGCGCTGGTGAGGATGATGAGGATGAAGAGGCTGGTGATGATACACATCAACTTCTAGTAAAGAGATTGGCAGAGAGTGCTGCCTCCTTCAGGAAAGTAGCGGTACTACAGGACTCTGTCAACAGGTACTGTATGTTCAGAATGATTACTACTCATGGGAACTTACTAGTGATAGGCATTATGTATATTCTGCATAATATATATTTTCAGTACACATGGAATATCCGAATTAGCTATTACAATAAGCAAAATACTCAGTATAGTACCTGAGCACAGACAAACGCGATATAGCTGAAGTGTCATTTTGCAGTATCTCACTTCAATGTCAATATATAAGTATGAAGAGCGATAGTTTTGGAATTTCTCAAAACATTGGCCCCCTTTTTTTGACCCAGTGTTATTTTAGTATCATTAATATATATATATATATATATATATATATATATATATATATATATATATATATATATATATATATATATATATATATATATATTGAATTAGTTTTTGATATTCTCGGGATTCATTTTACAGTTTTTCTCAGTCGCTTTGGTACATTTCTCAGATCAGATTTGAAATTCTCAAAACTACCTGTTCAATCTTCACATCATTGTGTCACTTGTGCACATCAAAAAAGCAGTTTCTCATTTCTTTGAACAAATTGCAAATGCTTGTGTACATCCATGCAAATGATTATGTACAATTATCTGCTGTTTCCTACATTATCAGTTGCTTATGTCATGTTGATCAAAATGTATTATAATGGGTCTCTGTTGAATAGTCTTACCCCCCAAAACATTTAGGCATTAGTTCATAGCATAAGTCTTTACATGCAAAATGGTTGAACAAGTTGTCATAAAATGTCAAGCATATATACATTTCCATTAGACGTTCACATTTCTACTTTTGTTTTTCTGTTTTTTTTCTCTTTATGCTATGCAGTGCTGTCTTTTCCTTTCTGTATCGCAATGACATGGTCTGTCAACAAATTACAGTACAAACAGTAAAAGCATAAATGTGAATCTTGTCCAGTCTCTTGCATTCAAACTCCCACATACACTAAGGTGTAACCTACAATTTACAATAATTGTCATCAAAATTTTAGCCATATTTACATCAGAACATCCCTCCAGAGTTCAGTTATATTGACAACATGACTAAGCAATTTGACTGTCTTATTCATACACAATGACACAAGGACTTGTCATTCTGATGGCACTGACATGTTCATTGACACAGATATTTACTTTTGAGAGATGAACTAAGGATTTTGAGCAAGAGACTGGCTTTTGCAGGTAATCCATGGTGTTTTGCTATTTGTATGAATTGTTTTGAGAAATGCACTTACTGTTTTGCAAATGTCGAGGATGATTCGAGAAATGTACCAAAGCGACTGAGAACTTTTGGTAATTTTTTTTGTCATTTTTCTTTTTTTTTAATCCGTCTATAATAAACATATTGCACATTTTTATTTCTATTTTATTTATTTGTTGATTTATACATTGTTAAAATAGCAATCATTTTTATTTTTTGTTTGTTTTAATTTTATCTATGGTTTGTATGCAACATACCTATTGTTCTTAATTGCTATAGACACTGTTAAAATACCAATAAAATGTCCATTTATTTAGCTTTATTTTATGTAATTTTAGTCCTTCAATTTAAACTAAGCAACAATTAGAAATGCTACCTTGGTAACTAACAGAAATAAAATAAGTTAAAAACCGAAAAGTTTCAGTCAACATTGTTTTATTTTATTTATACACACACACACACACACACACACACACACACACACACACACACACACACACACACACACACACACACACATATATATATATATACTGTATATATACTGTATATATATATATATATATATATATATATATATATATATATATATATATATATATATATATATATATATATATATATATACACACACACATACACACACTGCTCAAAAAATTAAGGGAACACTTAATCATCACAGTATAACACCAAGTCAATTAAACTTCAGGGATATCAGTTTGTCCAGAGGCAACAGCAAGAAAAACCCCCAAAAGGGAATGATTTTGCAGGTGGTGGCCATAGACAATTGTTCTCTCCTTATTCTACCTGACTGATTTATCTTTAGTTCTGGATTTTGTTAGGGTCCTTGTCACTGTCTGTAGCATGAGGCAGTAACTGTAACCCAATCAGGTTGCACAGGCAGTCCTGCTCCCCCGGGATCCACATCCATACGTGCCGACACAAGGAGGATTGGTGGAGGACCTGTTTGTCCAAACAGCACTGTGCTAGTGTCACTGAAATTGCACACACAGCGCGGCTTAATTTTATACAAATTTATAATGAAAACGAACTGTATTTGCTTTCCAGATGATACCTGGAACTGTGCAATTTAATGTTGCATATGACAGCGGAGTATCATGCTATTATTGCATACTGCATGCTGTTTATCATATGCAGTACAGTAGTGTGCACTAGTAGGCCTTTGAACATTGCCAGCATTTCATTGCAACACACAAATTGGGCTGTACAAGCCTCAATGATGTGCCGGTCACGGTTCTCTCTGTTCGAGGAAAATCTGGGAATGTTACATTGGACCTCCTGAACTTTGTCTAGGATTCAGTGACACCGTTGGACGGGCCTGTGATCTGGTTATGTAACCAGATCTGTGATTGGTTAAATATGACCCTGAGGGAAATCACAGATCTGTCATTGATATGAGTGGCCCCACCCACCTGTTAAGAATTTACTTTGCTCAGTGTTGTGTGTGTGTGTGTGTGTGTGTGTTGTTCCAACATGCCTACGCCGTTCTTGCGGGAATTTTATAATCTTGTCCTGGAATACATGCTCGCGTCTGACACCCTTTTTCTCCTACTTCTTTTTCTCGTTCCCCTCTTTGACAGCACTAATATGTTCAGTAGATCATGTTACACTTTCTCCCTATCCATCTCCTCGTGCCAAACTTCTCTTTCTGCAACCTTTCTTTTTCTTTCTCTGCCCCTTTTTTCCAGTGGGACTTTGCCGTCTCTCTCTCTATCCCTCTCTTTTTCTGTCTCTTATGTATACATATTCTCACAGACATACTTGCGTTTTCTCACGAACACACATGCGCTCCTCTCCAGGCCTCTCAGGTTGCTGCCATTTTCCATTTTTGAGTGCTCAGTAATAATAATAATATTAACGTGTGTGTAAGAGGTGTCGGGGCTGCCAGTCTCTTATAAATATGAGCCCGTTTCACTGGCAACCCGAGACCCCAGACCCGCCTTCCGCCCGTTTACACAGCTGAATAACATGTGTAAGAAACTCTCTTCTTCTTTCTCTCTGTCTTTATTCTTCAATCTTTCCCTCTCCCAGACAGAAACACCGTTTCTCGTCTCACCACACCCAGCATTTCCATTTCCACTCTTTTCTTTGTCTGTTTGTCCTGAATTCATTTGGTCTGTCTCTTTTTCTCTCGCGCTCTCTCTGTCTTAACCTTTGTGCCGTCGGTTTTGCTGTCAAAATCTCTCTCTGTTTTCCTCCCCATCCAGTCTTTGGTTTGGTTCCAGATCCTTGAGCTACCTACATAGGCAGTATTTTAAGGCATCATAGGTGCACATCTGATATGAAGGAGCAGAATTACGCTGCTACCGAATTTCAGTCTATTTCATACTTTGCATTGCGATTAACTCAGTGGGGGAAAAAAGCTTGCGAGAAATGTCAAATAGGTCTAAATAATTCAATACTGAAAGAAAAAAATCTTTTTTATACTTATTGTACTGTTAATTTAGCAATATTGGGGTTTAAAAGACACTTAAAGGGATAGTTCACCCAAAAATGAAAATTCTGTCATCATTTGCTCACCCTCAAGTTGTCCGAAACCTGTATGAGTTTTTTTCTTCTGAACACAAAATAAGATACTTTGAACAATGGCGGGAACCAAAGAGTTGATGGGCTCTATTGACTTCCATAATATATATTTTTCTCCTTACTATGGAAGTCAATGGGGCCAAACAACTGTTTGGTTACCCATATTCTTCGAAATATATTCTTTTGTGTTCAGCAGAAGAAATAAATTCATACAGGTTTGGAACAACTTGAGTGTGAGTAAAAATGACAGCATATTTGGGTGAACTATCCCTTTAATATCCAGTAATATCATTGATTTGATTACACTGACACAACTTGAATTGAACTGAATAACCACACTATTGTCTTCTGTTGAGCTTCTTTATAGGCCAATTGAATGTTTCATAATTGACAAACTTTGCAATATTGACACTGTTGAATCAACATTGGCTCGAGCCGAATAACGCCACCTTTGTCTTTTGTAGAGGTGCTTATACCTGAATTGAACTTGTTTCATAATTGATCAACTTTACAGTTATTGAACTGAACTGAATAAACACTGAACTGACTTGTCTTAATGGCAGATTCAGATTTTGAGTTTTTCGATCCATGGAGGCCCCACCTCGCAACTTACAGGACTCAAAGGATCTGCTGCTAACATCTTGGTTCCAGATACCAAAGCACACCTTCGGGGGTCTAGTGGAGTCCATGCTTCGACGGGTCAGGGCTGTTTTGGCAGCAAAAGGGGGACCAACACAATATTAGGAAAGAGGTCAGAATGTAATATTCAACAATATTACTGTTTTGTATCATTGCTTCTGTTATTTTCCTGTTTATTGCTGTGAAGCTGCTTTAAAACCTATCTAAAGTGCTATTGAAATAAAGGGGACTTGACTTCTCTAAAACTACCTGTGTAAGTAGACGGCATGACAACTCACTAGGATTGGAACAGAGTCTTACACTTTCCATCTTTGCAATATTTTATAGTCTGTCTTTCTCTTTCTGTCTCTCTCCATTTCTTGTTCACATCTGGTGCAGTAATTACAGGTTATCACCCCACAGGGGGTGTTAACACACACACACACACACACACACACACACACACACACACACACACACACACACACACACACACACAGAGGCTGTTCTCTGGTTCATGTACCCGTAGTAAAGAAAAATCATAAACGAAATCTATTTAATATCTGTTAAATCTAATATCAGAAATTTGATTAAATGGAGACCTTTTCCGCAGTCCCTTGCTTATATGTTTATCCTCAGTAAAAGACCCCGGTAATCTCACTTTTCTTTGAGTAAAGAAAATGTTCTTTTATATAGCTTGTTTCTGTAGCTCAAGCTGTATAGAGCATAATGTTTGAAATGCCGAGGTCATGAGTTTCACTCCCTGTGAAAGCTTGAGCTTACATGAATATATGTAGAATACAGTGCAAGTCACTTTGTATAAAAGCATGTATTAATGCATAAGACGTTTACAGAGCTCAGGGTCTGTGTGGAATCTGATTGGTTGTCTCATTCTCAAAGACCTGCCAATCATCTAAAAGCGTCAAACACATCATCAGGTGCCTGAAGATTCCGATTAGATCCTCAGCATCTGCAACTTTCATGTCTGCAGGTTCTCCTGATATTCTGTGGTCTTTGCTGCCCTCTTTTGGATAGAGATATATTATTAGCAAATTAAACACTTTCCTGTCTACCCTTACAAAAACACTATTAGTTTGTGATACCATGGTACTTTGTTATAAAGTGGCCTCATTGAACATTTTGTCCTCAAAGTTGATGTGTTAGAAGCAGGAAAAATGGGCAAGCGTAAGGATTTGAGCGAGTTTGACAAGGGCCAAATTGTGATGGCTAGACGACTTTGTCAGAAGGCTGTCCCGTGTGGTCTGATCAAACAGACGAGCTACTGTAGCTCAGATTGCTCAAGGAGTTAATGCTGGTTCTGATAGAAAGGAGCCAGAATACACAGTGCATCACAGTTTGTTGCGTATGGGGCTCCATAGCCGCAGACCAGTCAGGGAGCCCATGCTGACCCCTGTCCACCGCCGAAAGCACCAAGAGTGGGCACGTGAGCATCAGAACTGGACCACAGAGCAATGGAAGAAGGTGGCCTGGTCTGATGAATCACGTTTTATTTTACATCACGTGGATGCCCGGGTGCTTACCTGGGGAACACATGGCACCAGAATGCACTATGGGAAGAAGTCAAGCCGCCGGAGGCAGTGTGATGCTTTGGGCAATGTTCTGCTGGGAAACCTTGGGTCCTGCCATCCATGTGGATGTTACTTTGACATGTACCACCTACCTAAGCATTGTTCCCTGGTGGCTGTGGCTCTTTCAGCAGAATAATGCGCCCTGCCACAAAGCAAAAATGGTTCAGGAATGGTTTGAAGAGCACAACAACGAGTTTGAGGTGTTGACTTGGCCTCCAAAGTCCCCAGATCTCAATCCAATCGAGCATCTGTGGGATGTGCTGAACAAACAAGTCTGATCCATGGAGGCCCCACCTTACAACTTAAAGGATCTGCTGCTAACATCTTGGTGCCAGATACCACAGCACACCTTCAGGGGTCTAGTGTAGTCCATGCCTCGACGGGTCAGGGCTGTTTTGGCAGCAAAAGGGGGACCAACACATTATTAGGAAGGTGGTCAGAATGTAATATTCCACAATAGTACTGTTTTACCGTGTTTTTGGTCAAATAAATGCAGCATAAGAGACATTTTTAATAAAAAAAAAGTAATAGTCATACCAATCCCAGTCTTTTTAACATTATAGGCTAGTCTAGTGTATCTATCGTTTAATCGTTTCAAACCTAACAAACGTCTTTCACAAGATCTTTCTTTACAATATATGCTGCTTGCTTTGATATGTTGTTATCTAGCTAATACAATGACATTCAGAATTTTTTATGTGTTTCTTAAATGTCTAAAAACTTTCTGGGGCCAGTGTATAGTGAATGATTACTGAATCCATACTGTAGTATTAACATGGTATTAAAAGGATAGTTCACCCAAAAATTTAAACGACTTAATTACGCACCCTAATGTCGTTCCAAACCCGTAAGACTTTTATTCATCTTCGGAGCACAAATGAAGATATTTTTGATTAAATCTGAGAGCTTTCTGTCCCTCCATAGACAGCTACGCAACTACCACTTTGACGCTTTAAAAAGTTTATAGAGAGATCGTAAAAATATAAAAGTATAATCCATATGAATTGAGCCGTTTAGTTCTGAATTTTTCTGAAGAGACTCAATCGCTTTATATGATTGACAACAGATTGAATTTAGGCTTTTATTCACATATAAACATTCATCAACGCACACATCATTTATGGTAAACGGAAGCTCAAGCATGTTCACTTGAGAGAACCAATGAGGTTCATTCTCATGTTACGCTTCTGTAAGAAACAATGAGGTTCATTCTTGTGTTACGCAGCACGTTTGAGCTTCAGCAAGAACCAATGAGGTTCATTCTTGTGTTACGCAGCACGTTTGAGCTTCAGCAAGAACCAATGAGGTTCATTCTGGTGTTACGCAGCACGTTTGAGCTTCAGCAAGAACCAATGAGGTTCATTCTTGTGTTACGCAGCACGTTTGAGCTTCAGCAAGAACCAATGAGGTTCATTCTGGTGTTACGCAGCATGTTTCAGCTTCAGCAAGAACCAATGAGGTTCATTCTCGCGTTACGCAGCACGTTTGAGCTTCAGCAAGAACCAATGAGGTTCATTCTCGTGCATCAAACAGGTTCGGTTGACCTTATGTTTATGTTCGCTGATCACTCAATGTTTATGTGTGAATAAAGGCCTAAATTCAATCTGTTCATCATATAAAGTGACCCAAGTTTCAAAAATGTGTTCTAAACCTATCAATTCATATGGATTAGTTTTATGATCTCTTTATGAACTAATTGAAGCGTCAAAGTGGTAGTTACAGGTTTGGAACGACATGAGGGTGAGTAATTAATGACATAATTTTCATTTTTGGGTGAACTATCGCTTTAAAGGAACACTCCACTTTTTTTAAAAATAGGCTCATTTTACAAGTCCCCTAGAGTTAAATAGTTGAGTTTTACCTTTTTTGAATCCATTCAGCCGATCTTTGTATCTGGCAGTAACTTTCAGCATATAGCATACATCATTGATTCTGATTAGACCGTTAGCATCTCATTCAAAAAATGACCAAAGACACTTTCAATATTTTTCCTATTTAAAACTTGACTCTTCTACAGTTACATCGTGTGCTAAGACCAACTGAAAATGAAAAGTTGCGATTTTCTACACCTATATGGCGAGGAACTACTTTCTCATTCCTGCGTAATAGTCGCAGATCTTCGTGGCCGTACCATGGCTGCAGCAGCAATGATATTACAGCGCCTGAAAGTAACCCAGCTAGGTAACTTTTAATGTGACCGGCACTAAGTTTGTGTAGTTGCAGAGAAAGTTTCAGGCTTGCAGCCGACAAATTGTGTTGTGGATTTACCTGTGTGATTAGCCATGGTTCTGTGTGTTGTAAAGGGCTGTGATAGTAAGTCGAAGGTGTAAACTACCACCATGTTTCACAGAATACCAACGAATCATTGCGCTGCTGCAGCCATGGTACGGCCGCGAAGATCCATGACTATTACGCAGGAATGAGAAAGTAGTTCCTAGCCCTAGGTGTAGAAAATCGCAACTTTTCATTTTCAGTTTGTCTTAGCACACAATGTAACTGTAAAAGAGTCAAGTTTTAAATAGGAAAAATATTGAAAGTGTCTTTGGTCATTTTTTGAATGAGATGCTAATGGACTGATCAGAATCAATGATGTATGCTAAGCTATGCTAAAAGTGCTACCACCAGATACAAAGATCGGCTGAATGGATTCAAAAACGGTAAAACTCAACTATTTAACTCTAGGGGACTTGTAAAATGAGCCTATTTTCAAAAAAAGTGGAGTGTTCCTTTAAGGGTGTTAAAATTAGTATATTCCAAGAGAATGAAGAACCAAAAATGATTAAAATAAGCAGCCCTGTCGACTAAAATCCAGTATCAGTTGGTTTGATATTTTTTTATGTTTTCTGACTTTTCAAAAAACGTTCTTGTCGTAGATTGTTGATATCCTGATGTGATGTGAACACTTTCCTCTTTATAAATCTGTAGAAGCCTCATGGCTGTTGAGCGTGTCTCCAGTTTCAAGTTCCCGGGGATCCACATCTCGGCGGACATGTCCTGGACAACCAACACCTCCAGCCTGGTCAAGAAGGCTCACCAGCGCCTTTTCTTCCTGAGGACACTGAGGAAGAATCAGCTCTCCTCGGCTATCCTGGTGAACTTCTATCGCTGCGCAATAGAAAGCATCCTGACCAACTGTGTGGCAGTGTGGTATGGGAGCTGCTCTGTTGCGGAGCGCAAGGCACTGCAGCGGGTGGTGAAAACTGCCCAGCGCATCACAGGGACTCCACTACCTGCCATCGAGCACATCCAGAGGAAACGCTGTCTGCATCGAGCTCGCAGCATCCTTAAGGACTCCTCTCACCCAGCCCACAGACTGTTTTCTCTCCTGCCCTCCGGCAGGCGTTTCAGGATCCACCGGACCAGGACCAGCATGCAGACTAAAGAACAGTTTTTTCCCCAGAGCTGTCTCTTTACTGAACTCTAACACCCGTTGATCCACTTCCCTCATATACTGATAACTCTCCTCTCACACCTGACTTCACTTTGTTATTTGCACTACTGGAATGTCAATTTCCACTACCGACTGTTTATTACAGTAACAACTGTTTACTTATGCATTTTGCACTAGCTTAACTGGATTATGCTCATTTGCACTGCCGACTGTTATTTACAGTACCAACTGTTTACATATGCATTTTGCACCGTACTTCTAACTGTAATATGCAATTACTTTCCACTGCACTTTTACACTTTTTTTCGTATAGCTTCTGTCCATACTTCATTGCACTACCTTAATCCACTTCTATATTCCTCACCTTAGCCTAACATATCATTGTATACCTCTATCTGTAAAATTCTGTTTATGGTAATAGCCATCTGTATATTATATTATATTATATTGATAGTACATATTCACCTGTAAATTCTGTTTATAGTAATAGCCATCTGTATATTTATTCACTGTACATATTCACCTGTAAATTCTGTTTAATAACCATCTCTATATATATATATTTATATATATTCAGTACATATCCATGTCCTGCACTTATTCAACCATTGTATATCCTGCACTTGCTGCTATTGCACTTCTGGTTAGACCTAAACTGCATTTCGTTGTCTTGTACCTGTACTTGTGTAATGACAATAAAGTTGAATCTAATCTAATGTGTCCACGAGATGGCGCACTAAGACTGTGTAAAGTAGCCTGTCAGCGTTCCTGTAGCGAAACAGAAGTCTTATTTAAAATTAGGTTATAGGTTAGGTTTTATAATACGATCATCTGAGTTATTACCATGTGTCTTGACGGGTGTTGATGTTTAACTGTAATAGCGTCGCTGTTTTCAACGAGCAGTTTCGTTTTCTGTTGTTATGTGTTGGACTTCCGTGTTGTCAGTGATCACACTGGTTAAAGTCTCTCTTCAGTCCTGAATCTCTCGCGCTGGTGTAGCTCAGTGGTTACTTCATTTCTATGTCAAGAATTCCCGTTCATGGCCGCCGGTATACCGACGGCCAGAGCTCGAACCACGGGCTCTGTCCAGCGTTTTACATTTTTTGATGCCGTGAAAAACTTAATCTTCTGTTCACCGACTTTAAATGGTTTTGATCGCACGTAGGGTCAGTTAAATGCAATAAGGCCAGCGTGAAGCTAAACAATTTTTTCTACATTTAGCCTAAAGGCCTATGTATAAATGATTTATTATTCATGTGTAAGATGAGTAAAACGTAGAAAACGGGCTAGTAGTTATTAATGTTAGTTTTAAGCAAATGTTTTCAATTAAGTGTTAGGCTATACTAATAGGCTAATATAAGATATGTAGGCCTAAGCCAGATACGGGGTCAGTAGGCGAACTGAGAGAATATTTCATAATATTCATGTCAGAGCAAGTTGTCGTATATATTTTATATTATTACAGTATCCGCTGTCTTGATAATTATTATTATTATTTTTTACTATATCTGTGTTTGAAAATCCTATATATGCGGTTAAATGACAGGTGCCATGATTTATAAATGATAAAAATAGGCCTACTCTTGTCTTGAGAACAAATCTATTTACTGATATAGCTATATAGACCTTGCATGGGACAACTAGCCCTGATCTGGCCTATATGGGATTAACACATGACTTCTGTTAAATGAAACATCAATAACCAGTGTACCCTTGAAAAGGTAAAGTAACAGTTTAGGCTATACTCTTAATTTTTTATGCAATTGAATTACAGTTAGGCCTACTTCTGATGTAATTGCATTAAATAGCCTATTGTATAGACTGTTATGTTAAAGTGTTTTTAAAGGGATAGTTCACCCAAAAACGAAAATTTGATGTTTTTCTGCTTACCCCTAAGGCATCCAAGATGTAGGTGTCTTCGTTTCTTCAGAACACAAATTAAGATTTTTAACTCCAACCGTTGCTGTGTGTCACTCATATAATGCTTGTCAATGGGGTCTAATTCTATTAGAGTAAAAAAAAACATGGACAGACAACTTCAAATTAAACTCTGCGTCTCGTGATGACACATTGATGTCTTAAGACACGAAACGATCGGTTTCTGAGAGAAACCGAACGGTATATGCAATTATATCACCTCATATCAGACGAACGCTTTAGCTCTCCAGACTGCCATCACTTCCCGTGAGTGAGGTCAAAATTCCGGCCGGGTCATAGATATATACATAGATACCTCATTCAAGCGATCCACGCAGGCACTAATGAGGTATCTATGTATATATCTATGACCCGGCCGGAATTTTGACCTCACTCACGGGAAGTGATGGCAGTCTGGAGAGCTAAAGCGTTCGTCTGATATGAGGTGATATAATTGCATAAATACCGTTCGGTTTCTCTCAGAAACCGATCGTTTCGTGTCTTAAGACATCAATGTGTCGTCACGAGCCGCTGGGTTTAATTTGAAGTTGTCTGTCCATGTTTTTTTACTCTAATAGAATTAGACCCCATTGACAAGCATTATATGAGTGACACACAGCAACGGTTGGAGTTAAAAATCTTCATTTGTGTTCTACTGGAGAAACAAAGACACCTATATCTTGGATGCCTTGGGGGTAAGCAGATAAACATAACATTTTCGTTTTTGGGTGAACTATCCCTTTAATGTAACTTTCTCCCTTTACACACTTTGGTCAGTTCCATAATAATTGTATATTGTTCATTTTGAAAGAATTAAAAGAGCAGTTTGTTCAACTGAGACACCACAGGTAGCAATGTTTATTAGCACAATAAAGAAAAACAGTGTTTGCATCTTACACCTGCGTTCATGGAGTCATACGCGTCAAATATTGCTCGCTCCTCAAGCGGCTTTGAAAGACGTTACACGAGGTTTATATAAACCTATAGGATTTAGAAAGTAATTAGCAATTAAAATAGCTAATTATAGTAATCTAATTACACTGTTGAATATGTAATTAGTAGCTAGTAATTAATTACTTTTAGAGTAACTAGAGTAACTTTCACAACACTAATAGCCTACTATACAACTATACAATTTGGGCGGTAAGTTTTACTCTTCTTGCATATTAATAATTATAGACAAACTAATATAGAAAAATAATAAAAATCTTGCATGCAAAAGACGATTTTGACAGAGCCAAAAAAAAAAAAAAAAAAGTAAAACGTTGGACAGCGCCCGAGGTTCGATCTCTGGTCACCGGTTGCCCAGCGGCCATGAGAAGGTTGATTTGGCAAGTGATCGGAAGTAACCACTGAGCTACACCAACGCGAAAGTCACATGCCACACCAAAGCACATGACTTTCACAGTTGAAAACGAAAGTAGCGTATAGCTAATGTTAAATAATTGTATTGTTCTTTTGAAACAATTAAAAGAGCAGTTTCATGTTGTGTGGTCGAGGTGTATTTTAATGCAATTATATATTTGACCATTAGGTGGTAGGGTGAATTGGGACACTTTTTGCCATTGAGATGACTTGAGAAAAGTGTCCAAATCAGCCTGAAATCACCCTATATTAAGTATATTAAGGGCACCTAATGAGACAACAGGTGTGTTGTAATGGGGAAGCTCGCGGTCTTTAAACGTGCAAGACCACACAGGAAGGTATGATCGTCCTAATGAGTGTTTCATTATGCTTCATTGTTGAAGAAGGACGTTCAATTAACAATATGGACTATATGGACAATGTGTGTGTTGGATCTGCAAGGTATGGACTACACATTTGTATGCTGTGAACTTGAAAGTATGAGACACCACAGGAAGCTAATTGGAAGCAATGTTTATTAATTGGAGCACAATAAAGAAGACCATGTTTGCATCTTTACACCTGCGTTCATGGAGTTTGTACACGTCAAATAGCTACTTGCTCACTCCTCAATACCAGCGGCTTGGAAAGACGTTACACGAGGTTTTTAGGATTTAGAAAATAATTAGCTATATGTAGGCTAATGCAATAGAGAGAACAGCTAATTATACAGTAATATAATTACACTGTTAAATATGTAATAATTAGTAGCTAGTAAATATTAGGCCTTCTTGTTTAGAGTAACTTACAACACGGAACTAAACTATCCATATAAAATTTGGACGGTGAGTTTTACTCTTCTTGCTTATTAATAATTGTAGACAAACCAATATAGGAAAAAACACAAAAATGCAAAAGACGAATTTGACAGCGCCAAAAAAAGAAAAGAAAAAGTAAAACCTTGGACAGATCCCGTGGTTCGGTCACCGGTTGCCCAGCGGCCTAGAGAAGGTTGACTTTTGTTCATCGGAAGTATAGCCTAACCAACCACTGAGCTACACCAACACGAAAGTCACATGCCACACCAAAGCACATGACAGTTGAAAACGAAAGTAAACAGCGATCATTCTAAACACACACACACACACACACACACACACACACACACACACACACACACACACACACACACACACACACACACACACACACACACACACACACACACACACACACACACACACACACACTTCTCCTCCAGACTTTGAGAAGGCAAACATCATAGATCTCAATATGAACTAATATTCTTACATCAACTGCACATGCCCCTATACTCCTTTAACTCTTACAATTTATTTTTTCTTTCAGTAAAGTAAAATTATACTTCACATGTAGCCTAACATTTTCTTTTATGGCTGTGCATGGTTGTTTCTGTATAGCTCAAGCTGTAGGCCTAGCCTATAGAGCATAATGTTTGCAATGCCAAGGTCATGAGTTTGACATGAATAGGCTAGTTATATAAAATACGATGCAAGTCACTTTGTATAGGCCTATAAGCATTTATTAATTCCTAAGACGTGAAAGTAGAATGCTTTTTTATTTTACAGAGCTCAGGGTCTTTGTGGAATCTGATTGGTTGTCAAACACATCATCAGCCGCCTTAAGATTCCATTTCGATTCTCAGCATCTGCAGTGCATGTCTACAGGTTCTCCTGATATTATGTGGTCTTTCCTGCCCTCTTATTTGAGATATATTATTAGCAAGTTAAACACACTTTCCTGTCTACCCTTGCAAAAACAAAGTTTTTTTCTGGGGCCTGTGTATAGTGAAGTAATCCCCCAAAACCCTGGTATATTTGTGGTATAGCCTGTATAGCCTATAGCTTATATTCCGGGAGCCAATTCGACATAATTGACTATTTGAGAAAATGGCTGTTGACAAAATTCTCTCTGCGATTTAATGGAGCTTGACCCATTTTCAAAGAACAACAGGCAAAATGTGTCGCTAAGCAAGAGTGTTAAAAATAGTACTAGCCTATTAGTAGCATATTAGATATATTCCAAGAGAATGAAGAACCAAGGATGATTAAAATAACTAAAAAGCAGTATCTGTCTAAAGCAGTATCTGACTAAAATCCAGTATCTGTTGTTTTAATATTATTTGACGTTTTCTTACTTTTCCTACAAAGAACAAAACAAAACAAAAAAACTTTCTTAATGTCCTGGATTGTTGAAAACCTGATGTGAACCTTTCCTCTTTATAAAGCTGTAGAAGCCTCATGTGTCCACGAGATGGCGCACTAAGACCGTATAAAGCTTCCTGTAATCGTTCATTTTATTGAAACATACGTTTTATTTAAAAATAAGTTTTATAATATGATCATCTGAGTTGTTACCGCGTGTCTTGACGGGTGTTTTATTGTAATAACCTCGCTGTCTTTGTTTTCTGTTGTTAATGTTTCAGACTTCCGTGTTGTCAGTGATCACACTGGTTAAAGTCTGTCTTCAGTGCTGACTCTCTCGCGCTGGTGTAGCTCAGTGGTTACTTCATTTCTACTGATAAGAAAACCTCGTTCATGGCCGCCGGGTCACCGACGGCCAGAGCTCGAACCACGGGCACTGTCCAGCGTTTTACATTTTTGATGGCGGTCAAATTCTGTTCACTGACTTTAAATGGTTTTGGTTAAATGCAATATCCAATATGGGCTATAAAAAGTGTTAGCCAGCATGAAGCTAAACTAGCCTGTTTTAGTTTTGTGTTTATTTTCTTCTACTTCTACATTTATAGGCCCATGTTTCTAGATTAATAATTCTTAGAATAGAATAGAATAGAATAGAATAGAATAGAATAGAATAGAATAGAATACTTTATTGTCCCTATTGTCTTTATTGTATTAATGTGCAAGATGAGTAAAACTAAGAATATAGGTAAATAACTCACTGCGCAAATTGGCTAGTAGCCTAGTGTTAATTTTAGGCTTATGTTTTCAATGAACTTAAGTGTTATAAATAATCTCATACTGTAAGCAACCGGGGCTAGTTGTCACATGGGGTAGTTACCTGTTAGCAGCTGCCTGAGAGTATTTTTCATAATATTCAGGCATGTCAGAGCACGCAGAACGTCAGACCATGCTGTATTGATACACACACACACACACACACACACACACACACACACACACACACACACACACACACACACACACACACACACACACACACACACACACACACACACACACACACACAGACACAGACACAGACACAGACACACACACACACACACACACACAGACAGACACAGACACAGACACAGACAGATAGACAGACAGACAGACAGACAGAGACAGACACAGAGACAGACACACAGAAATACAGACACACACAGACAGTTGTGGACTTTTGACAACCAGCCCCGATCTGCCATATTACAGTTTTTTTTATTTGCTTTGGTACTATTTTCACTAGTAAGGTGTACATTTTCAAAACTCTTAGTACAAAAATCTAAACTGATCACACTTGTAACACAGCTAGTCATTCTTTCAAAACCTGATGTAATGCTTTCATTCAGTGGCACATATCTTCAGTCCACATAATCATTGTTTCAAACACAAGATTATTGTAATATGTAATGAGAACATTCGGTTTAATCACTGAAACACAACAGTATGATCTTCTGTCAGTTTAGTACTTTTAACAATCAGTTCATCCAACAGCAAACAATGCAAGATACATGTTTCAAATCACCCTTGTTGCTGAATTATCTACAGTAACACAGGCTACAGATGCCACATAAGAAAATACGCTTACATTACCTAATTTATGTTATTTAATCTATAATGTTTGTAATAGTATCTATCTATTCAGTGTGTTATCAAAAGGTGTGATGAAGTTACAACACAGCCATGAGGTTCTGGGCTATAGAACAGAGTTTGCTGCCAATACAGTAAATGCTCTCACTGTACCATATGACTGAATCTACTGTAGTTGAGCTTTATAAGGGTGAGTTACAGTAATGTGTCTCTACCATGGTAATCTGTTTACAGTATCAAATGCATACATACTGTAATGTACAGTAAAATGCTGTATTTGATGCCATCTGTCTCCCTTCTTCTGATGTATTTCTGATCAGTCTGATGTTACATTGTCATTGACTATTTCCTTTCCCTTATACTCTACTCTGCTCTGTTCACTCACTCACACACACACACTCACACACATATGTCTGGTTCACTATCTTTCTGGTTATAAGCAGGCATAATGGTTACAAACTGTATATTCTCTCCCCTTACACTAACCCTACCCATAAACCTATCAATCACACAAAACTTTCTACATTTTTACATTACAGTAAAAAAAAAAAAAAGTCCCTGCAAGGACAAGTAATTAGGATACTGCCATCTTTATAGGGACATCTTGTCCCCATAATGTAGAGTTTACCAGGCCACACACGCGCACGCACTTTGAACATAGTAGTTATAATCTATGATCAATTGCTTATAATGTAAAAATAAATAATTACATATGGTTATCTATATCGGAAATTGCAAACAAAGTAGAAACTATGTATATAGAATCAATATCTAAAAGAAATCTATAGGGGAACCAAATGATTAATTGATTAACCATTAAGATCTGTTGGATTAAATAATAGACAAATGTATTAAACTGAACGAGAAGAGATGCAAATCAAAAGTTTCATAGAAAGAGCTTTATGAAAGGCAGTTACTGTGAATGAAACATTTACATAGATGAAACAGTTATTTTTTGTGGTGAAAAGGATACTTTGTAGTTTTGTGTATTGTACTAACACAATTGAAAATATGCTTAAATGTTTGAAAAAAGTGCACTTTTGATGATCTGTTGTGATATTAGTACCATGAGTTTTGAAAATGCACACCTTGCTTGTGAAAATAGTACCAAAGCGAATAAAAAAAACTGTAACACTTGAACTCTGTTAAATGAAACATTAATAACCAGTGTTGGGTCTAATTAATTACTAACAGAGGTTGAACTTTTACTTCACTACATTTCAAAGCATAATGTCGTACTTTTTACTGCACTACATTTCATAAACTTTGAATTACTTTTACTTGAGTATGTTATATAACTGAGTATAAAAGTCATATTTTACATGTTATAACATCTATAAGAAAGTAATTAAGTATTAAATGATATTCAATATGAAACGCAATGCAGTAAAAGGTAAAATATTATGCTTTGGCATGTTGTGAAGTAAACGTTTTCAAAAGAAAAACACTTTGATAAAGTAGGCTACAGACACTTGAAAAAGGTACTTAAGAAGAGTAAAAATACTTCATACTGTCCGCCTCTGATTACTAAGTAATCGAATTACTGTACTGATTACTAAGCAATGTAATTAGGTTTCCATTGAAGAAATAACGTAGGGATTTCTCTTAGTTTTGCTGTAATTTAATTACAGTTACTTCTGATGCAATTGCATAGACTAGAACAATTCTATATAAAACAATAGTGTGTTCAACATTAAAATGTAATGTTAAAATGAGTGATTTAATGTAACCTTCTCCCTTTACACACATTGGTCAGTTCAATAATAATTTATGCAATTGCATGTTGTTCATTTGAAATAATAAAAAAATTGCAGTTTCATCATGTCTGTTCAACTGGAAAGTAAGTAATAAGTAATGCAATACTTTTTAGAGAGAGTAATACAGTAATCTAATTACACCGTTTAAGATGAGAACCTATAGGCCTATTCTTAGTTTTGCTCGTCTTGCATAGACAAACCAATGTAGAAAAAATACGTACTTTACTTAAATTACAAAGACGATTTTAACAGCACCAAAAAAATGTAAAACGATGGACAGTGCCCGCGGTTCGATCTCTGGTCACCGGTTGCCCAGCGGCCGTGAGAGTTTTCTTATTGGAAGTAACCACTGAGCCACACCACCGCAAAAGCGAAAAGTGATTTTAACACACATGATCATTACAACACACCAACGCGCATGACTGTTTCACAGTTAAAAACGAAAGTAAACAGCATTCCTTCCAAACAGTGAAACTGTCAAGACTATTATAGCTAATAGTTATTATTGGGGAGACCAATGATGATTGTTACACATTTGTAGTGAATGTTCTTTGGGTAAGAATTATTATTATTATTATTCAAGTCTTTCTTACGCATACCTTAAACAGGTTTTTTAATTGGCCTAAATGTCATGTAATGCAAGCGGTCGTGTTTTAAATGCACCTGAATGTTGTAACACCCTTAGATGAACAGCAGAGGGAGCCCAAATATAATTTTTCATTCCAAAGATGGCACAAAGAATCATAAAATCGTGTTTAATCATAGGTTTTCTTTCATATTCTCGATGTCCCTAATGCATTAGTTTCTTATTTATACCTCTTCATTCATACGTTTTTTCTTCATGATTTATTTTAAATGTACTATTATGCCTGTTTAAAGTGAATTGAGTCTCTTTGCCTGCGCGCGTGTGGGTCTTGTCTAGACTTTATTCTGATGTCTTTTGTTAATGTGATCTCATCCTTTCCTGTCCCTGTGTTTTTTATTCTCCTATATGAAAGGCCAATGTCAGTTTCTCTCTCATCCTTTCTTTTCGCCTCTCTCTTTTCTTACTAAGGTATTCAGCAGAGACGGACAGGGGTTTTGCAAGGTTACCGTGAGTGAGTTTAAATGGAGCTTGTGGTGAAAGTAATGGCACTCTCGCGCCCCGTGGACAATAAGCCGGCGGATGAAACGGGGCTTAAGGGCTCGTGTAATGCATGTTAATGTGACGGGCACCGTGAAATGCGCCGGGGATTATTTATCCAAAAACATTTGTATTCTTCTGTTGAAGAACGGCTGATCCCGGATAGCCGAGCACTAATCCGTCTCTCCGTTAATTAAAAAGAAGTCGAGAGCGGAGGAACTCCTGTTTTTTCAAATGTAATCATTTCTGCTGGAGCTTTACCATCTGCTGGAGGTTAAATCTGACAGCAGATTGTGTTCTGCGGTTATTTAAACCTGGTTGGAGGATTTCACCTCCCTGCAGAGACGAGAGGGGTCAAGAGATGTCGGAAAACCTAAAAATATGCGTTGACGTGGTTTGCTGGTCTCAGTTTAGGATGGTAATTTGGCGTTCACCTGACCCGAGTTGGTGGTTGACCATGGTCAGCCATTCTGACAAGGCTTCCAAACACACTTCAAAACAGCAAACCACATCAAAACTGGTTTATTTTTTAGTTTTCTCCAGCATGGTTCTTCCCTCACCCCTCTCGCCAGGTTACTATCCTAACCAGAGATACTACAGGGGGAGTACTCTGGGTTCGGGCCAAAATAACGAGCTCGCGGAGCGCTCTCCTCAGACAGCACGCCAAATACGCATACTTTACTTTATCTGATTATTTGTAGGCTAAGTGTGAACTCGTGAAACTGCAACAATGTGTATGTGGTTTACGAGGAAACAAATGTGTATAATGACATGGGTATTTCAACGTTTATGAGGACACTTCCTTAAAAACATTCTAAACAGTGTTTTCTGAAATTCAAAAAATGCCAAAAGTTTGGTGTTTATTGGGGTAGGGTTAGTGTAGGGACACAATATACGGTTTGTACAATAGGCCTTTAGAAACCATTACGCCTGTGGAGAGTCCCCGTATAAACCACTCAATAATGTGTGTGTGTGTGTGTGTGTGTGTGTGTGTGTGTGTGTGTGTGTGTGTGTGTGTGTGTGTGTGTGTGTGTGTGTGTGTGTGTGTGTGTGTGTGTGTCTGCTACGAGGGAGAGATAGACTGTGTGTCTGACAGAGAGTCGTGCGCGCTCTTAATTAGAACATTCCTCTGAGGATGCTCGTGGGGAGCGCGCATCATCGACTGGTGCATAAAATGGTTTTAGAGTCATGAGGATTATCCATGAAAATTAAAGATTAGATTTGGGCGAACATGTGTCAGTCTTTCAGAAGACACGATTTGGATTTGTCCCATCAAAACAATAACTTCCATAATCCATAATCGTATGTCACACGATCTGTTTTGTTGCGCAGGATCATACGAAAATATGTTCTTACAAGAACTTACAAGACTAGCAGGTCACGTATACTGGACCTCCTTTTTAGAGGAATGGAAAGAGCAGGGGCGTCACGTTTTGAAGTCACATAAAAAAAAGTACAATAATCGGGTATTTTAATAAACCATTTTTTCTTTTTTCTTTGAGGTTGTGTTCAAAATCCACCTGAAATGAATGAATGAATGAAGCTATAATCACCCCATTAAACAAGGTCCCTACTAGTGTATTAGATTTACAAACTATGGACTTACGCTTTTCAGAAATGGAAAGTTGCACTGCGCTATAAGAAATGAAGTATTAATTCGTAGATTACTGTCTCAGTTATTTCATGGTGATTACGCGCACTCTGTAACTCTCGAGTTAAATGTGTCGGTACAGTGATTATGCTCTGTACTCTCATGTCGCCATCCGCCAATATGATTCCTCCCCACCACACACACACACGCGCACACACCACCTCCCTCTCTCGTCTCACACACTCCTCAAAGCGTCTAACACACTGGAAAATCAAAGCGCTCGCCTCTCCTGCTCACACACTGCCTGCGCTGCGCGCAAAGCGCACAACCCAAGAGAAACTCCAAGTTTGCTGCGAATTTCCATTCTCGTTTAAATCGACTTGAGCACTTTTTTAAAATGATTTTTATTCCACTTTAGAAAATAATGCAAGTGCGTGTTGTGTACAGAAAATGTTTTTAAAACTGTTTGAGCTGAACATGAATCTTCTCTGTGAACGCAGCTGAGAATAACAGATTGTAGAAAAATGGACCGGAGGCTTCCGAGGAGGCGATGGACGTTGGCAGGGCAGGTTGTTTGTCTGCTCTTGTGTGCGTGCGCACTGGATCGGGTTTTGGCGCAGATTCGCTATTCAATTCCCGAGGAGTTGGAGCACGGGGCTTTCGTTGGAAATATCGCAGAGGACTTGGGTTTGGACGTGGCCAAATTGTCTTCGCGGAGATTCCGGATTGTATCTGGGGCAAGAAAACAATATTTAGAGGTGAATTTGGAGAACGGGATTTTGTTTGTGAATGAGAAGATTGACCGCGAGGAGCTCTGTGAACAAAGTCCCGTTTGTTTCTTGCACTTGCAGGTGGTTATTGAGAACCCTTTGGAACTGTACAGAGTAGAGGTGGAGATCTTGGACGTAAATGATAACGCTCCCAGCTTCCCGTGGAGCGAGTTTAATCTGGAGATCACGGAGTCTGCTGCGCCTGGCTCCCGGTTCCCGCTTGAGAGCGCGCAGGATTTTGACGTGGGCTCAAACTCTCTCCGCTCATACTTACTGAGCGCTAATCAACACTTCCTGCTGGACATTCAGACCCGTAACGATGGCAGCAAGTTTGCCGAACTCGTTCTGCAGTCGCCGTTGGACCGAGAGCAGCAGAAGACGCACGAGATGGTGCTCACGGCTGTGGACGGTGGCTCCCCGTTGCGCTCGGGCACGGCTCAGATCACGGTAACTGTGCTGGACGCGAATGACAACGTACCCGTGTTCGACCGCTCCGTGTACCGGGTCAGCTTGGTGGAGAACGCACCGAGAGGCACGCTCGTGCTCAAGCTGAACGCCACGGACCTGGACGAAGGCGCAAACGGAGAGATCACCTATTCGTTCAGCGGGCACGCGCCTCTGAAGGTGCGGGAGCTGTTTAGCGTGGACTCTCACTCGGGTGAGATTCGGGTGAAGGGAATCGTTGACTATGAGAGGGCCAGCGTGTATGAGCTCTACGTTCAGGCGAAAGACAAGGGTCCCTCCGCCGTGGCCGTGCACTGTAAAGTGCTGGTTGATATTCTGGACGTGAACGACAATGCGCCTGAGGTCATATTAACCTCTGTGTCAACACCTGTTCAGGAGGACGCGCCACCGGGCACAGTGATAGCTGTGATCAGTGTAATGGACCGCGACTCCGGGGAGAACGGGGCTGTGGATTGCCAGATCCCCGGAAACGTGCCGTTCCAGCTGCACTCCTCTTTTAAAAACTATTACACACTCGTGACCAGCGAGTTTCTCGACAGGGAGTCTGTCTCGGAGTATAACATCACCCTCACGGCGCGCGATCTGGGCTCGCCGCCGCTGTCCACCAGAAAGACGATTCTGGTTCAAGTGTCTGACATTAACGACAACCCGCCGCGCTTCGTTCAGCCCTCGTATACTGTATATGTGACCGAGAATAACGCCCCGGGCGCTTCCATTTGCTCGGTGACCGCATTCGATCCGGACTCTAATCAGAACGCGTATTTGTCCTACTCCATCCTGGAGGGTCAGATTCAGGGCATGCCCGTGTCCACTTATGTATCCATCAATTCTGATAACGGCAACATCTATGCGTTGCGCTCTTTTGATTACGAGCAGCTCCGGAACTTTCAGATCCGCGTGCAGGCGCAGGACGCCGGTTTTCCGCCGCTCAGCAGCAACGTCACCGTCAATGTTTTTGTTTTGGATCAGAACGACAACGCACCGGTCATCCTGTCACCACTGCCGAGAAACGGCACCGTGGCCACTGAGATGGTGCCCAGATCGGTGGATGCTGGATACCTTGTGGCTAAAATAACGGCACTCGACGCGGACGCGGGGCAAAACTCTCGCCTGTCATATCAGGTGCTGCAGGCGACAGATCCCGGGCTGTTCAGCGTGGCTCTGTACACCGGGGAGATCAGGACGATCCGCCGCTTCGTGGACAAAGATGCCATTAGGCAAAGACTCGTCATACTTGTCAAGGACAACGGGCAGCCGCCGCTTTCGGCCACCGTGTCCATCATTCTCTCGGTGGTGGACAGCGTGCCGGAGTCGCTGTCCGATTTCGGTGACCTCTCACTCAGCCCCCAGCCCCCGTCTAACCTCGCGCTCTATTTAATCGTGTCACTGAGCACCGTCTCGCTCATCTTCCTCGTGGCCATCATCGTTTTGGCGGCCGTGAAATGCTACAAGGACCACGACTCCCTCGGCGGCTACGCGCTCTCCTCGCTCGGTGCCGCTTGCTGCAGCTTTGAACCGGAGCCGCCCGCCGAGGTGTTCAAAAAGTCTAATCTCAACCTGCAGATCTCCACCGGCGCCAAAGTGCCCACGAACTGCGTGGAGGTAAACAGCAATCCAGGAAATCTCTCTCAAGCGTACTGTTACAAAGTGTGTTTGACGCCCGAATCTGCAAAGAGCGACTTTATGTTTCTCAAGCCTTGCAGTCCCGGCACACCGAGAAATAACGCGGCGAGAGGAGCGGATAACCTGGCGCTGAGCTCGCAGAGCCGCTGCTCATCCGTGAACAACGGAGCGACTACACCGAACGAGGTAAAGCGACATTCACCCTCTCTCTCTTTATTTAACATCCTCCTGTTCATTGAGTTTGTCAGTTTTTGAATCACTTTAGTGAAGGGCAGCTATCATTTGTGTGAAGTGTGAGTTATGTATTTATGAAACGAGATGAATTGGCTATCGTTTATCTATAAATAGTACACAGAAGAAAAAACTGAAGGGCGCTAATTATTTGACAAGAAATGTATTATATATCTCAAGTCTATCAATGACCTTGATTGACAGTAAACGAGCGTCTCTAGACAGCAGCATCTCCCAGAGCAACCGAAGACAATGCGCGTCTTTTATCTCTCTCTCTCTCTCTCTCTCTCTCTCTCTCTCTCTCTCTCTCTCTCTCTCTCTCTCTCTCTCTCTCTCTCTCTCTCTCTCTCTCTCTCTCTCTCTCTCTCTCTCTCTCTCTCTCTCTCTCTCTCTCTCTCTCTCTCTTTCTTTCTCTCTCTCTCTCTCTCTCTCTCTCTCTCTCTCTCTCTCTATATATATATATATATATATATATATATATATATATATATATACACACACACACACACACACACACACACACACACACACACACACACACACACACACACACACACACACACACACACACACACACACACACACACACACACACACACACACACACACACTACAAGCTAATTATCCAGTACACAATGGCACACTGACGCTGACTGGTTTCTTCCATAATGGGGCTGGGAAATGAAAGCATTAGGGAGCGAGCAGGAGCCGATGGAGACGTGTCGCGCCTGTAGATTCTGCCACTTTGCCCTCATAGAATGAGAACCAGAGAGAGAGAGAGGAAGAAGCTGTGTGTGTGTGTTCTGTTAATATCCACTAGGTGGAAACGTCAGGCTTGTAAAACGTAAACGTGCTCACTTCAGTTATTATTCAATTGTCAGGGTGACCTGTTGGAGAGACAGGTGTCACCTTGCCGTGGGTCAGTGAAGTTCATACAGCTTGTGAAGAATCAACTCGTCCATTGAGAGAATTACAATCAATGATGTCCATAGAATGTGTGCTTAAGGTCTCAAATATAACATTTATAAAATCATCGTTTATTTACCCTAATTTTGCCTCTTAAGATCTCTTATGTCACTGGCCAACACAGAGGGTATAACTCAAACTGATTGTGTTCACTCAGCTATTGAGCAGATCTTAAACAGGATTTCATCTGGGAATATATTAAAACTGAAGAATCCTTTATAAATTCACCAGAGCTGCAGTGGAAAATGCGAACGCACGGGAGTTTCTAAAATAAAACACGAGAAATTAAATTAAATTGAATTCGCGGACAGTTAAATGCGTTTTCGAAATTAATTTCCTGCCCGCTGCGGTTTCCTTTGAAGATTAAAATCGTATGTCGGTGCTCTAATTATCTACGGAAGGTATTTTGAAGAACCGTTCTAATAATAAGCTTACATGGCGCGCTCCTTATGAAAGTCTCTAAGCGAATTAATAGAGCGTGGAATCCATACTCTCTCTCTCTCTCTCTCTCTCTCTCTCTCTCTCTCTCTCTCTCTCTCTCTCTCTCTCTCTCTCTCTCTCTCTCTCTCTCTCTCTCTCTCTCTCTCTGACATGGAATAAATAACACCCCCATTCTTCTCCTCCTTCTCCTCCTCCTCCTCCTCCTCCACCCCCGCCTCGTCTCTGAGGATGAAAGAGAAGACCGTGACACTACAGTCATTGCTCAAGGCACCACAGTTCTGAAAGAAATGACATGCAATTCAAACTTTTGGCCACAAGGAGGCATTCAGTTAAAGGAATGTCTTTAAAAAGTGCCTCCTGAACATATGTAGCAATTTTATACACTGAAAATAGAAACATTGTTCACATTTTTCACATTTTTCCGAAAGACTGAAATAGTATTTTTTTGTAAAACATACTCCAATAATTGATGTGTATTTTTTTTTTTACAGTGTATATATCCTATTTGTTACATATAATCATTCATTATTCTCAGTTCTGATTTTTCTGTGTTGCAGCTGAAACAAGCAAACACTGACTGGGCCCTCACCAAAAACCAAACCTCCTCCCTGAAAAGGTAAAACAGACGTTCACTTGTCTCTAAATGAGGATACACCATAGATTTCTGATTTTTAGTAGTGCAAATAAATCTTTGTATTTACATAATATAGGTGTGTGTATAGTTATTATTATTTTGTATATTTGAATACCTACACATGTATATATTTAAGAACAATGTGTTATATATATATATATATATATATATATATATATATAGATAGATAGATAGATAGATAGATAGATAGATAGATAGATAGATAGATAGATAGATAGATAGATAGATAGATAGATAGATAGATAGATAGATAGATAGATAGATAGATAGATATATAGATAGATAGATAGATAGATAGATAGATAGATAGAGTTTTTCATTCAGTGACAGCAAACAGACAATGATCTTTCACACGTGCATTTGTTTACTACATGTTTTGGAGTATCTCATTACATCTCAGGTTGGGCTTTTTTCTCATGATCTGTTTGCAGTTGTAACTCCATGAACATGGATGGCACTCTGATGCGTAAAGCCATGCAGGCCGAACCAGAGAATTATGTGGGTCAAATGGCAACCGGACAGTACTGGACCTGGGGAACCCGCTCGAAAGGTACAGTACAGCTAAACTTTTCTACGTCACATTATTTGATCCTGTGTATAGTAATTTATGCATTTAGCAATCAATATGAAACAGAGCTATTTTTTTTGCGTGTGGGTAAATGTCTGTGGTTAACATTACTTGAAGAGACTTGCATGATTTATTTATTTATTTTGTACAACAAATATCATACCTCAGACTTGATCCAGAGTTATTTATTTATATGAAACAGCAAAAGAATGATCTGACATGAAACAGATAAAGCCAGATAATTGGGTAAATTATGCCATTATGCCATTGGGCTCTGGTGTAGCATTTACACTAGTTCAAAAGTCTGAAATTATTTATTTTATTTTATTTTTAATTTTTTTGAAAGTCCCTTCTGCTCACCAAGCCTGCAGTTATAAATACTAAGTTTGTAAAATATTACTACAACTTAAAATAACTCTATTTATAAAAATTTTATCTATTTTAAATGAAATTTATTCCTGTGATGCAAAGCAGAATTTTTAGCATAATTTCTCAAGTATTCAATGAGATTAGAAATGCTTAATTATTATCAATTACTATTGTTGCTGGATTATTAATGCAAATTCTTATTATTTTCAATGTTTGTTTCAATTTTCTGCTTAATTTTTAAGTGGAAACTCTGATTATTTGTTGTTCAGGATTATTTGATGAATAGAAAGTTCCAAATAACAGCATTTATTTTAAAATAGAAATCTTTTGTAACATTTACTTATCAATTTAATGCATCCTTGCTGAATAAAAGTGTTCATTTCTTTCCCCAAACGTATCACGTTTTTCACAAATATATTAGGCAGCAACACTGATAATAATCAGAAATGTTACTTGAGCAGCAAATCTGAATATTAGAATGATTTCTGACAGATCACATTTTACAATATATTCACATAGAAAATATTTATTTTAAATTGTAATAATATTTCACAATATTCCTGTTTTTACTGTATTTTTTTTTAATCAAATAAATGCAGTCTTTGTGAGCAGAAGAGACTTTCAAAAACAGTAGTAATTATTCCAAACTTTTGACTTGTAGTGCAAGTTATTTTTTATTTATTTTTTAACCATCCAGAGTACCGGATGCATTCTCCAGCAGGTGGGGTTTCTCAGAGGGCGTGGACGCCTCACTACACCCCCCCACACAACTCCACCCATCACCTGCAGCAGCAGCAGCCGCAGCAGCAGCAGCAGCAGCAGGCCACGCCGCAGACCCACCCGCACCCTCCACCGGACTACCAGCACAACGTGTACATCCCCGGCACGCCCTCCGGCTTCTGCACCCTGCGGCCCAGCTACCGCAGCGAGCTCGACGTCCACAACTCATTCTCCACCTTTGGCAAGAAACGTAGGTTCATCTCTCCCAGCAGCTATGACCCGTGTGACGACACAGGGCCGGATGTCATCAACAATGACTTGTATAATGAATAAAACAAGACAAAAGGACCTAAGCAGTGATGATGAACAAATAGAGTGACTTGTTATTATTACCAAAGCATAGCACTCATCATGTAGTCTCAGCCTCAGATGGCTCAAGGACCGCCACAGTCCACTCAATGACCATCTGATGCATATTGCACATGCAATGCAACTTCCATGATTCGGGGGGGACAGGTTTGTATTAGCCAACCTGAGAACAAAACGGTTTTCAAATGATACCAGGTGGATATTATGATCACTGGATTTGCCATTTCACATCTTTGAAAGTGGTTAAGAGTCATTCAGAAGTGGAAATGTGTGTATTTCTGTCTGTAAAAAGGATTCTTTTTTAGCAGAAAAGAAATTCTTATCACAAAGTTTTTGTTTTTGTCATTTGCAGAGATTTATAGAGTGCAACAGTGCTGACCACTTGTTCAGTGGCATTGGTTCTAGAAGTTTAGCGATAGAGTTCTTAAAGAAAAGTCTTTGTTAAAGAGTTAGAAACCATGAACGCAAACTTTGATTTGAAGCCAAAAAGTATTTGAAAATCGGACAAAAAGACAAAGGTACAATATTTTGTGTATTTGACAGCTTTAGTTAGGGAAAGAACTACAATCCCATGAAGCATTGTACATGATATAATTGAATTACATCAATTATGTCCCCTATATACTATATATTATAAATATATAGTATATACTGTAGGTGATATAATCTCCTATGCTCTCAAACTACTATAAATGTTTATGCATAACAAATATATATATATATATATATATATATATATATATATATATATATATATATATATATATATATATATATATATATATATATAATTTTGGCGACCACAGTATGTAAATATAACAATATATATATAACATATATATATATATATATATATATATATATATATATAATGTTATATATATATTGTTATATTTACATACTGTGGTCGCCAAAATTATTAGAACCTGACAGATCTGCAAATATTGATCTTTTTTTGCCTCCAAAACATGATTTAATTTCATAATGTTCATGAAACATGCAGATGGTTGCTCTGACCATCAAATATCAGATGAAGTGAGTCATACTGTTTATATATATATATATATATATATAAACTTTTATAGTTTATTAGTATAGTACATTTATAGTAGTTTGAAAGCATAGGGAGATTGTTGATGATGATTTTCTTGTTGTGATTCTCTAATTGGTGGAGATTTCTCTGCAAACTCATGGGTAATGTAGTTTTTCATTTTTTTTTTGTAGACTTCAACTGTTGAACACAATTATTTCAAAAATAAGTCGAAATAATGTGTTATGATGGCTTTAACAACAACAAATACCATTGATTAACAACCTAGTAACTCACAGTAGGTCTGTCTTTAAAGGTTTATAAGTCATCATTAAAAATGAGTTCCCCTGTGGAGAAAATTAATTGGAATTTTGACTCCCAGAACCGACTGCTGCACTCTATTTCAGATGAACCCACCCCAACAGTGGTTAGTTGCTTTAGATGTTGGCTAGTTTCGACTACTTGTCATGTGACAGGCAGGGAACTAAATCTCTATGACGTCACAGTGACGCTATGATGGTTCTGTGCGTCACCGCTGTGCTCACACTCACTCTAAGGTGCACTTTTCCCTCACATGGTGTGTGTTTCATCATTCAGGTCTGCTCATACCCTGCAAACAAAAATGTGCTCTAAGAATGTTCCATTATTTTTTATTTTTTTTTGTTACAGGAACATTCCATTTTATCATTCTAAACATTATGGGAACGTTACTTGAATGTTTTCTGGATGTTCTGAAAAAAGTAGTGACATAAAAACATTCCATGAACAAAGTATAAAGAGCCTATTTGTGCTAACATTGTTAAAGATAACTCTGAACAAACATCCTATTAATGTTACTGGAAGAACGTTTGTTCATAAATTGCCAGAACGTTAGTCAACGTTCTGAGAACGTTCGGGTTGCTGGGTTAGCCGGGTAGGGCATATGTCCTGTCATAGGGGCCCATTTTACTGTACTACAGAGGCTCTGTTCCTCAGGATAGGATAGTGACAATAAACAGATATTTAAAGGAACTTGACTGTACATGCTCACAGGGAGACGAGCAGCAGGCTCTTATTATCCCACTGAAGCGGAGAAACTTACTTGTCCTGTTATATGAGAGATAGAATACAACTTAATCTGTTATTATTATTACTTGTAATTGCATCTGCTTGGTCAGCTCAGTCACACCAGGTCTAAAGGTCAAAGGTCATTACCAATGAGATGCCTGGCCTGAGATTTAATACAAGACTGGATATCATTATTATTTTTATATTTTCCTATTGTTATTACTTTGACAATCATTTCAGCCAAAATGTGATTATTACACGCCTTTTGCACATGGTGTTTATATCAACACAGTGGTCATGATGTGGCTGAATTATGGGCCAGGAGGAAGTGGATGCTCACCAAATGAAATGGATCAATTCAATATGATTACTCGCGTAGGAATGACTGGATCTGCATTTAGACACATTACTGCCTCATACAAGAGAACAGGATGTGAAAATCCATTCATTCCAAATATGTACATAAAATATGAGAAATAAATATTTTTTTCTGAAATAAAACTGCGGTGTTGTGATTCATATTTTATAAGAAATATATATGATATAAAATAGTAAGAGAGTATGCAATACGTATCAATATTTTTTTCAAAATGTAAGTTACAGTAGTATTCTGCATTGTTGTCACATGACAACATCACATTGCATTGGAGTGGCATCCAGTTACCATATAAGAAATGTGTTATTTTATTTTTTATCCCTAGGCATGCAGACGCTTCTACAAACATTTGTGAGAGAATGGGTCGCTCTCAGGAGCTCAGGGAATTCAAGCATGGGACCGTGATCGTTTGCCACCTGTGCAATAAGTCCATTCGTGAAATTTCCTCATTAATAAATATTCCACGGTCAACTGTTAGTGGTACTATAACAAAGTGGAAGCAATTGGGAACACCAGCAACTCAGCCACGAAGTGCACAGTGAGCAGAAGTCGCCAACAGCTTCAGACCTCCAAACGTCGTGTGGCCTTCAGATTTGCTCAAGAACAGTGTGTAGAGAGCTTCATGGAATGGGTTTCCATGGCCGAGCAGCTCATCCAAGCCTTACATCACCAAGTGCAATGCAAAGCGTGGGATACAGTGGTGTCAAGCATGCCACCACTGGACTCTAGAGCAGTGGAGACGTGTCCCCTGGAGTGACCAATCACGCTTCTCTGTCTGGCAATCCGATGGATGAGTCTGGGTTTGGCGGTTGCCAGGAGAACGGTACTTGCCTGACTGCATTGTGCCAAGTGTAAAGTTTGGTTGAGGGGGGATTATGGTGTGTGGTTGTTTTTCAGGGGTTGGGGTTGGCCCCTTAGTTCCAGTGAAAGGAACTCTTAATGCTTCAGCATACCAAGACATTTTGGACAATTTCATGCTCCCAACTTTGTGGGAACAGTTTGGGGATGGCCCCTTCCTGTACTAACATGACTGCGCACCAGTGCACAAAGCGTCAGTCCATAAAGACATGGATGAGTGAGTTTGGTGTGGAGGAACTTGAGTGGCCTGCACAGAGTCCTGACCTCAACCCGATAGAACATCTTTGGGATGAAAGATGAGAGCTGAGACTGCGAGCCAGGCCTTCTCATCCAACATCAGTGCCTGACCTCACAAATGCACTTCTAGAAGAATGGTCAAAAATTCCCATAAACACACTCCTAAACCTTGTGGAGTTGAAGAGTTGAAGCTGTTAAAGCTGCAAAGGGTGGGCCAACTCCATATTAAACCCTACGGATTAGGGATGTCATTAAAGTTCATGTGCATGTAAAGGCAGGCGTCCCAAAACTTTTGGCCTTTTTCAAAAGTTGTGGGTAAAAAAAAAGGGTCTGTGGTTAACATTACTTTCATGCCCCTACAACATAAATGAATTTTGAAATATCGTACTTTAAAGTTGCATAGTTTGTTTCAGCAACTTCTGTTTTTAAAGAACCGAAGGTGCTTGAAAATTCCCATTTTGTGTATAGACTGTGTGTTTATTTTTGTAGAACAAAACATGAAAGTAATGTTTACCACAGACATAAAAACAAACCCCTGCAGGGAATTCCAGAGGGAACCCAGTTAGTTCAAAAATGCCAATTCTCATCCAGGTTTTAAGGCTACAAACTGAACATCTCTGTTGTCTTAATTAATTCTCGACACTTATCTTTACATAGTTGCATGAAAAGACATTTCTCAGCACAAAGAAAAGAATAAAAATGACCCAGTCCACTCTCTCATGCACTGAGTAAACACTGCAAATGCTAACATATTCTAATGAGCTTTCTTATATTCTCTTTTTCCTCCCACAGAGAATAGACTTGGTTCATTAACTGAACAAACACAAAACTCCATCGTCTAAATATCATTTTAATTAAAGACGGGGAAACAGACGGGCCCACGGGGGGAATCTGGCTCCCCCTGAAAATGCCACACCTGGACGCAATCTCTCCCGCGCCCTTTCCATTTTAATTTCCCGGGGAAATGAGTTCAGAATGTCAATAGATGAGTATCGCCCAGTTGAGAGGGGTAATTAGGTTTGCCGTGTGTCCTTTCAGATTACAAACGTTAATGAAGAAACGGTCTCCATGGCGCTAACACACTTCTCTAAATCGAAGTTCATCTCTCTGAGGGCCCGTGAACCGGAGGTGAGGAGATGAGCAATTTAGACATGTCCCTCTCTAGACTACAGATCAGAAATTAGAGGAGCTCAGCTTTACAGAACAGAGTCACATTCAAACAATGACATCCTTTTGAGAAGTAGGGACAATCTAGGGAAAAAAACTTCAAAACTTTGCTCATGAATATTAATCAGGTGATTTGACTGTCACCCAGTAGCTAACACGTCTTAGCTAATAGACTGGTATTCGTAAGCATATAGTGTAGTTATTATTATTATTATTATTATTATTATTATTATTATTATTTTGTTACGTGTAATTTAACTTGAAGGTGAAGTGTGTCATTTTCTTGAATGTTAAAGAACTGTATATCTGACCTCACATGTTGGAGCAGAAGCCGGGCACGTGATTAAATCTAGAATAATCAATGATCTATTTGAATTAATCAACACTAATTTCACATCATGCTTTTTATAAATTTTAGAGTCATGTGTCTGCTTTGTTCAAATGTACAAACTGAACTATAAAGATGAAGAGGTAATTTTTATTGTGTGTCTGAGATTCACCCTTCACCTTTGACTTCCAGCATATAGTGCATCTACAGTTTGACCTTGTCCTTCTCCTTGTCCTAGACAGAATATTTTAGCTCTGTTACTATGACAACACCAGTCTGAACTCTCTCCCTTTGTTCCACCCTGTTTGGTTTTAAACCAGTAGCAGAGCTGCTCTGTCAGACATTGACATCATAGCCAGCCATTACACATGCTGTGTGTATACACTGATCAGACATAACATTAAGAAGTGAATAACACTGATTATCTCTTCAGCAGCGCCTGTTAGTGGGTGGGATAGTATAATACTGTTAGTATATTAGGAAGCAAGTGAACATTTTGTCCTCAAAGTTGATGTGTTAGAAGCAGGATAAATGGGCAAGAGTAAGGATTTGAGCGAGTTTGACAAAATGGTTGAGGGCCAAATTGTGATGGCTAGATGACTGGGTCAGAGCATCTCCAAAACTGGTTCTGCAGTGGTCGGTATCTATCGAAAGTGCTCCAAGGAAGGAACAGTGGTGAACCGGCGTCAGGGTCATGTGCGGCCAAGGCCCATTGATGAACGTGCGGAGCGAAGGCTGGCCCGTGTGGTCCGATCAAACAGACGAGCTACTGGAGCTCAAATTGCTCACGAAGTTAATGCTGGTTCTGATAGAAAGGTGTCAGAATACACAGTGGATGGCAGTTTGTTGCCTATGGGGCTGCATACCCGTAGAGCAGTCAGGGTGCCCATGCGGACCCCTGTCCACCACTGAAAGTGCCAACAGTGGGCATGTGAGCATCAGCACTGGACCACAGAGCAACGGGTGGCCTGGTCTGATGAATCACGTTTTCTTTTACATCACGTGGATGGCCGGGTGCGTGTGCGTCACTTACCTGGGGAACACATGGCACCAGGATGCACTATGGGAAGAAGGCAAGCCGGCAGAGACAGTGTGATGCTTTGGGCAATGTTCTGCTGGACTTACAGGACTTAAAGGATCTGCTGCTAACATCTTGGTGCCAGATACCACAGCACACCTTCAGGGCTCTAGTGGAGTCCATGCCTCGACAGGTCAGTGCTGTTTTGGCAGCAAAAGGGGGACCAACACAATATTAGGATGTTATGTGGAAAGAGTGTTAATCCTGATATTCAAAATTAATAATAGATAATGTTTCTTAAAAATGAAATATTTATAGTGTATTTATTTTTGTGGCAATTGTATGTTGCACTGTGGTATGGTATATTTCCCTCTACGTGTCTCCTGTTCTCCTCTGGCCCCTCCCACTCTTTCACTCTGATTACACCCCAGCTGCACCTTACCAGCCTGGGGCCCGTTTCAATAAGGAGGTTCCAACTCTGAGTTTAAACCTGAACTCTGAGTTGACTAACTCTGAGATGGGAAACTCTGAGTTTTGGGTTTCAGAACAGCTGAATTGAGTTGGTTCAATCAACTCTGAGTAGACTGACTCTGAGTTAAGCACATGCACTCCAAGCTCTGAATTTATGATTCACCATGGCAACAGCACCCAACAATAAGACATTCACATACTTCCGGGTCAATTTGTAAGTTTAATTCTTAATTATTTTAATTAAGTTTAATTTTCATGGTATCCAAAAGGCAAAAAAAGAATGTGGCAGCAGCTAAAAATAAAAACATAATTCAATCAGGTAAGGCTTTAAGCATAAAATGTTCATGGGTGTAGGTTTAATGACTTTACAAACATTTGACATATTAAATAAATATCATTCAGTGTCCAATGTGCAACAGCTTTTCCCACATGACGTGTTTTAATGGTCATCAATATTGTAAATCCTGCAACGTTTTTTGTATTTTTTGTATGTATGTGTACATTTATAACACTAATACTTTGTATTATATTACTTTTGCATCAAATTACAAAAAACAAGTTACCGCTGCTGTGAGAGTGTTTCTAATAAAGCGTCAATGGGAGTGATGGTGAAAAATTACATCTTTCTCTCTTTTCACTTCCGTTATCAATCTCACTCTATTTTTTCCCTCTTTTTGAAAGTTGTGAAATCACTATTGTGGGGTTTTTCTTTTGCTATTTGAGCAAATGGGGACACAAATATATATATTTAATGTATTCTCTCATTCACCGCTATAAAAGTTAACCCAACTATGACGACGTCAGCTTCAAAGAAACCTGGAAATGTGAAAAGGGTCTATGTTCTCTGATCCAACCTGTTACATTTATTAATTAGGGTAATGACATTAACATTTGACTTCTACTCAGGCCAACCAAACTCCAGCACCACTGACAGATGAAGAGGAGATGGAGGAAGAATATTAACATCCTACAGGAACAAGAATAAAGTATTTGTAGGAAATAAAGATGTAAATAAATGTATTTAACAGCTGTGGTGGTGGTTATGGCATATATCTCGTACTACCATCTGGCAGCATCCTCCCATTCCATACAATAATCCGTTTTCAGAAAGTGTGATGATGGGAATATGAGCGTCATCAATGTGTCCAACCACTGGAAATCCTAAAGGAAATTCAAATTATTGGGATACTTCTAGAGGTTTATCAGGTGAACGTCAGGATCCTGTATAAAAGGACATGCCATTTTTGTCACTTTGACAGTGTCCTCATGATGAAAATATGAGCAATGAATGAATGTTCCTGCACTGCAAAAAATGCTTTTCTTACTATGTATTTTTGTCAAGTGGCAGATAATTTAATTTGTTTTAAGTAAACTTCGCTTACTTTAGATTTAGTATTATATTTGTACTTGAAATACGACCAAAATACTCAGTAAGTAAAGCATTTGTGGCGTTTGAATGAATGAATTAATGAATGATTTAAACACAGCTGGCGCTTTAAAAGGGGGGAGGAGACTGAAAGAAACTCTGGGTTTACCAAAGAAAACCTGCTCCTGACCAGGTTAGGTTCACAGAGTAAGTTACCCTGGTAACTGACTCTGAGTATAAGTTACCTCTCTTTTAGAAACGGTCTTGACTTACCCTGCTTTCTCGGGTTTGACATACCTCCCATTCTGAATCAGAAAACCCAGAGATTCCCTTAATTATTTCAGGGTTAACATACTCAGAGTTTTCACTTAACCTCCTTTCTGAAACAGGCCCCAGGAGGGAAGCAGCAAACAAGCAGAGCAGAACTCTCAGCCAGTGAGAACTTTTCTCCAGAACATGATCTGTGTCCAGTCCAGTCTTGAAGCTGTTGTATGTAGTATGACTGACTGCATTTCTTTCCTTTGGTTTAAAAGTTTAAAGCCTTACTGCTGCTCACTATTGAATGTTTTAGCCTATGAGCACTGTTGCCTAGTTGCTCATCCTGCTAAACACTTGAGCGTAATGTTCTGTTGCCATATTGTGACATGTCCTAGACTATAACTGGGCCATTGCACAGTTACATTGTTTCTTTGTTTAACATTTAAGCTGTTATTCCTCTTTTCTTTATTTATTTATTGTAAACTGTAGGAAGGTGGGAGCCATTTTTAGTTTAGAATCCCCTGTTTTCTCCTGTTTTGTGGCTACAGAGGGAGTCAGTGTACTTTTCTGTTGTTGATTTTTTTTTCTTTGAGAGACTTACTAAGAACTCCCAGGGTAGACTAAACTTTTGTTTGTTATTTTGGCATTGCCCCCTTCTTAAGTCTTTGTTTCCCACCTAAGTTGTACTCTTTATTCAAAGAAACCAGGCTATACGTTGCTACCCTCTAATAAAACTGTTAAAAAAGGATAGTGGTGTTGTGGCAGGGCCCAAAATCATGCTCTTTAAATCCTTAATTTTGTTACATTCTGCTAAAACAACCCCTAGACACCCGTAGGACGTAACAAAAGTAACAATATTTAAAATCCAAAAGTCTAAGACTACTGGTGAAAATGTGACTATTCTGACCTCACCTGCACACAAACACGTGTGTGTGTGTGTGTGTGTGTGCGTGTGCGTGTGTGGTGTGTGGGTGTGGTCAGAAGTCACATTTTCACCAGTAGTCTCAGACTTTTGTACTTTGTATTTTAATTATTATTACTTTAAACATTTATTTTTTTAAGAAACATTATCCAAGACAATATGCACAAAAGGAAACATTTTGACCTGATATTTTCTGTATGAATGTGCAGCAGTGAAGTGGGAAATCAGTCTCATAAACCACCACTAGAGGTCGCCTGCATTACATGCCAACAAGCACAAGAAGCAAAACAGTTTGGTGGATTTGATGTCCCCATGAAACAATAATGCATATTTTATACAAAATGTTAATCAACTTTCGTGTAAAACTGTTTTCTGTGCATATATGCATGATTCCTACCTAAGAATTATTTTAAAAATATTAATTTAAGCATTTGATTTTACCCAAAATGTCCCCAATCATGTTTTCTCAACTTTTTATTAAATAAAAGATATAATTATGAATAAGCAATTTTGAGTATTGGCATATACATTCACTTATTCTCTTTGACATACAATTTATTGTGAGAGTATATTACACATTGATGCTACTTGCTGTGTAAAATCTTCAGCATATGACCTAAATCACATTATTTGACAGAAATGATATACATTTCTTGGAGGGAAAGAACAAAGCATTAGTCATAACTTTTCTCTCTTTTCCGCATTTTTAGAATATTTATTCAATAGTGTAAAGCATAACATGTCCACTCTATTGTGTCAGTTTATACTGGACATGAAAATATTAGGCTGTTCTTGACTTTGAGGCCTGAGTTTGGCCAGTGTGCTTTCTGATAGACAACATTGTTTTACCATTTTTCTAAACAAACCTGGGGCCCGTTTCAATAAGGAGGTTCAATCAACTGTGAGTTTAAACCTGAACTCTGAGATGGGAAACTCTGAGTTTTGGGTTTCAGAACAGCTGAATTGAGTTGGTTCAATCAACTCTGAGTAGACTGACTCTGAGTTAAGCACATGCAACCCAACTATGAAAAGCCACAATCAATGGAGCTCCGAAATTATGATTCACCATGGCAACAGCACCAAACTAAAAGACGTTTGCATACTTCTGGATCAATATGTAAGTTTAATTCTTAATTAGTTTAATTAAGTTTAATTTCCATGGTATCCAAAAGGCAAAAAAAGAATGTGGCAGCAGCTAAAAATAAAAAATAAAAACATAATTCAATCAGGTAAAGCTTTAAGCATAAAATGTTCATGGGTGTAGGTTTAATGACTTTACAAACATTTGACATATTAAATAAATATAATTCAGTATCCAATGTGCAGCAGCTTTTCCCACATATACCCTTTTCACAGTGTTTGACCGCTTTAACGGTCATCAGTATCGTAAATCCTGCAACTTTTTTGTATTTTAATTTTTCTTTTTTAAATGTATGTACATTTATAACACTAATAATTTGTATTATATTATTTTTGCATCAAATTACAAAAAACAAGTTACCGCTGCTGTGAGAGTGTTTCTAATACAGCGTCTATGGGAGTGATGATTAAAAAAAAAAAAATTAGGTTTCTCTCTTTTCACTTCCGTTTGTCAATCTCACTCAATTTTTTCCTTTTTTTGAAAGTTGTGAAATCACTATTGAGGAGCTTTTGCTATTTGAGCAAATGGGGACAAAAAATATATTTAATGTATTCTCTCATTCACCGCTATAGAAATTAACCCAACTATGATGACTTCCACTCTGAGAAACCCGGAAATGTGAAAAGGGTCTATGTTCTCTGATCCAACCTGTTACATTTATTAATCAGGGTAATGACATTAACATTTGACTTCTACTCAAAGGCCAGCCAAACACCAGCACCACTGACAGATGAAGAGGAGATGGAGGAAGAATATTAACATCCTACAGGAAAAAGAATAAAGTATTTGTAGGAAATAAAGATGACCATAAAAATTGTAAATAAATGTATTTATCAGCTGTGGTGGTGGTTATGGCATATATCTCGTACTACCATCTGGCAGCATTCTTCCATTCCATACAGCAATCCGTTTTCAGAAAGTGTGATGATGGGAATATGAGCGTCATCAATGTGTCCAACCACTGGAAATCCTAAAGGAAATTCTAGTTATCAGGTTACTTCTAGAGGTTTATCAAATGAACGTCAGGATCCTGTATAAAAGGACATGCCATTTTTGACACTTTGACAGTGTCCTCATGATGAAAATATGAGCAATGAATGAATGTTCCTGCACTGCAAAAAATGCTTTTCTTACTATGTATTTTTGTCAAGTGGCAGATAATTTAACTTGTTTTAAGTAAACTTCGCTTACTTTAGATTTAGATTTAATTTATACTTGTTTTGATATTTGTACTTGAAATATGACAAAAAAAACAAAACAAAAAAAAAAAGCATTTGTGGATAAATATGGTGGACAATATGAATAAAGTATTTAAACACTGCTGGCGCTTTAAAAGGGGGGAGGAGACCGAAAGAAACTCTGGGTTTACCAAAGAAAACCTGGGGCCCGTTTCAGAAAGGAGGTTAAGTGAAAACTCTGAGTATGTTAACCCTGAAATAAGGGAATCTCTGGGTTTTCTGTTTCAGAATGGGAGGTCAAACCCGAGAAAGCAGGGTAAATCAAGCCCGTTTCTAAAAGAGAGGTAACTTATACTCAGAGTCAGTTACCAGGGTAACTCTGTGAACCTAACCTGGTCAGGAGCAGGTTTTCTTTGGTAAACCCAGAGTTTCTTTCAGTCTCCTCCCCTTTTTTAAAGCGCCAGCTGTGTTTAAATAGTTTATTCATTCATTCAAACTGCACAGATGCTTTTTTTACTGAGTATTTTGGTCGTATTTCAAGTACAAATATCAACAAATTATAAATGTAATCTAAATCTAAAGTAAGCCAGGTTTACTTAAAACGAATTAAATTATCTGCCACTTGACAAAAATACATAGTGAGAAAAGCATTCTTTGCAGTGGAGGTACATTCATTCATTGCTCATATTTTCATCATGAGGACACTGTCAAAGTGACAAAAATGGCATGTCCTTTTATACAGGAAGGATCCTGACGTTCACCTGATAAACCTCTAGAAGGAACCTGATAACTAGAATTTCCTTTAGGATTTCCAGTGGTTTGATGCATTGATGACGCTCATATTCCCATCATCACACTTTCTGAAAACGGATTATTGTATGGAATGGAAGAATGCTGCCAGATGGTAGTACGAGATATATGCCATAACCACCACCACAGCTGATAAATACATTTATTTACAATTTTTATGGTCATCTTTATTTCCTACAAATACTTTATTCTTTTTCCTGTAGGATGTTAATATTCTTCCTCCATCTCCTCTTCATCTGTCAGTGGTGCTGGAGTTTGGCTGGCCTTTGAGTAGAAGTAAAATGTTAATGTCATTACCCTGATTAATAAATGTAACAAGTGGGATCAGAGAACATTTCATTATGTGAAAAGAGCATAGAGCCTTTTCACATTTCTGGGTTTCTCAGAGCGGAAGTCGTCATAGGGTTAACATTTATAGCGGTGAATGAAAGTATAAATTAAATATATATTTTTGTGTCCCCATTTGCTCAAATAGCAAAAGAAAAACTCCACAATAGTGATTTAACAACTTTCAAAAAGAGGGAAAAAATAGAGTGAGTTTGATAACAGAAGTGGAAAGAGAGAAAGATGTAATTTTTCACCATCACTCCCATACACACTGTATTAGAAACACTCTCACAGCAGCGGTAACTTGTTTTTTGTAATTTGATGCAAAAGTAATATAGTACAAAGTATTAGTGTTATAAATGTACATACATTTAAAAAAAATACAAAAAACGTTGCAGGATTTACGATATTGATGACCATTAAAACACGTCATCACTATGTGGGAAAAGTTGCTGCACATTGGACACTGAATGATATTTATTTAATATGTCAAATGTTTGTAAAGTCATTAAACCAACACCCATGAACATTTTATGCTTAAAGCTTTACCTGATTGAATTATGTTTTTATTTTGCATTTTTAGCTGCTGCCACATTCTTTTTTTGCCTTTTGGATACCATGAAAATTAAACTTAATTAAAATAATTAAGAATTAAACTTACATATTGATCCAGAAGTATGCAAACGTCTTTTAGTTTGGTGCTGCTGCCATGGTGAATCATAATTTCGGAGCTCCATTGATCGTGGCTTTTCATAGTTGGAGTGCATGTGCTTAACTCAGAGTCAGTCTACTCAAAAGTTTATTGAACTACCTCAATTGAGCTGTTCTGAAACCCAAAACTCAGAGTTTCCCATCTCAGAGTAAGTCAACTCAGAGTTCAGGTTTAAACTCAGAGTTGGTTGAACCTCCTTACTGAAACGGGCCCCTGCTCCAGACCAGGTTAGGTATAAGTATAAGTTACCTCTCTTTTAGAAACGGGCTTGATTTATCCTGCTTTCTCGGGTTTGACATACCTCCCATTCTGAAACAGAAAACTCAGTTTCCCTCGTTTCAGGGTTAACATACAGGGTTAACCTCCTTTCTGAAACAGGCCCCAGCTCAGTCCAAAATCCACCAAACTATGGCAATGACCAAGATTACAGTTGCTTGAGAATTTCATTGGCATGTTAAAGTATTGCTAATGCTTATTGCTAATGATATATTCAGTCATTGAGCGTGATTACTAATCAATGGTTCTCTGCAGTGATTGGTCGTGTTATCTTTTTAAATGTGATGGAGTTTGAGTAATATGATTTGTATATGCCTGATGAAGATCATGAGACCGAAATGTTGCCAATAAAACATTTTTGATATCTTTCGCAAGTATCGATGTGGGATTTCCTTTAACTTTTGAGATTTTGGTAATTTTTTGATCCTCTTTCCTATCTATTACCTACAGGTGTGCAATGGTAATTGTCAATTTGTATGATATTTTTGTGCTTTTAGTTATGAGAATGTATTATTTAACTAACTTTTGTATTTTATTATTATTATTATTTTATTTACTGCTTTAAGATAAAATGTGAAATTGACTATATGCAGACAAAAACAAAAGTAACAAAGATAAAAATATGTTTATAAGGATTAAAATCCTTATGCAGTTCTCTGTCTTTTTTCCCCCTTTTTTTGATGTAAGAAAATCTTACAAAATCTTCAGGGAGCCTGTATTCATCTGACTGACATCCGTTCCTGGGAGAGAGAGAAACAAAAGAGAATGTGTTTCTGAAACAGTCAAAGTTCACCGAAAGAGAGGTAAGTCAAAAAGTGAGATGTTGACATGAGCAGCTGCTCTCTTTTGCCAAAGTGTATTTTATTACAGTCTTATGTTAATTGGTCACTTCAATATCACTATCTTAGTCTTTGTCTATTTGTTTATTTGACAGGAATGATACAGAATTACTTTATTATATCATATTTAATGCAGACGCTCTGTATCGGCTTCTACTTAATTTTACAGTGATGCTATTTAATTAATTTTTGATCCAAAAATGCATTATAATATACAAAAGCTGATTGGAAAGCCTGGCTTGAGACAAAGACGAAGGGTGCGTCTCAATCAGCTTGCTAGTTCAATAGTCAGGGCACTGATTAGGACTGAACTAGGGAGCTGATTGAGACACTGTTAAGATAGTAACAGTCACCAGCTCACTCACCCTCAGCACTACACTTCCCATAATCCTCTTTGCTCACCACCTGCACACACTCCACCATCACCAGCACCTGCCAGCAATCACCCTCCTCATCACACTATTTACGCAGTCACCTTCCACCTCACAAGTGTCTGGTCTTGTCTAATGCATGTTCAAGTGCATACTGCAATACTTACCTGAGGCGTTTACCTGCTCGTGTTGAGGATCTTCTTGATCAGCCATCGTCTCCAGTTCAGCCCCTGCAACCCAGAACATGCAAGTTACCTACAGTCTACCATCCGGAACTTATCTTCAGTGTTCAGATACACCTGTGTTTCTCCTGCTTCACCTCCAACCTCAGCATTTATAAATAAAGTGTTATCTGATTTCACCCATCTATCCTCTGTTGCCGTGACAATAGTCATGCTTGCAGTGGCCAATTAGTCTAATCTATACTGTAATAAATTACACTCTGGCATAAGAGAGCAGCTGGATAGTGGGTAGAAATCTACAGAGCCTCTGCTGCATAATCTGATGTAATGATGGTATGCTGTATCATCCTATAAATACATTTAATAAAAAAATACACACCAAGTATGCAAAGCATTACTGTATTCAGTAATGAAATGGAGAAAGGGAGAATAAAGAGACACACACAGACACAGACAGACACACACACACATACAGAGTGAGAGACCGAGGAAGTTGTGATATGTTTAATATAGAAAAGGCTTCGATCATTTTCGCTCATGAGCAATATAAAACTATATCAAAAGAACATCAAGACTGTCTCTTCTGTGTATTACTTTCATCCAGTAAATATGCAGTTCTTGTCTCTGTCTCAGCGCGTCGCTGTTGGCCAGTAAATCACACACGGGCTTAATTTAAAGGGATGTTGCACAGTATACCAGAATCCTGGTACTGAGAACAGCATCCTTTTCAGCTGGACCGTATTTTAATATTTTTTATAAAGAAGACTGAACACGAGGGGTATTTCAAGGAGCAACACGAATAGTGACTCCATCTGACTGATATTTTCTGGGTGATTTTGTGTCTTCTGCTGGAATTGATTATGAAGCCAGTCAGACGGTGGGCTCCGTTTTTCTTTGTACTTTGGGCGACATGGGAAACGGCTTTGTCTGTGACGCGGTATTCCATACCGGAGGAGATGGAGCGCGGGTCTGTCGTTGCAAATCTAGCTGCTGATTTGGAGCTGGATGTTAGTGGACTATCACAGCGAGAGGTAAAACTTGATATTTTCCAAAACAAAAAATATCTAGATGTTAATAAAAGGACAGGGGAGCTATTTATTGTTGAGAAAATGGACCGGGAATCTCTTTGTAATACAAAAACTACGTGCTTCTTAAAATTAGACCTAATAATTGAAAGCCCATTGCGTATTTTCAACATTGAATTGGGCATCACAGACATTAATGATAACGCTCCTCATTTCCGAAGAGACAGGATTGAATTAGATGTCTCAGAGTCCGCGTCACCGGGAGAAAAATTCTCTTTGCCCAATGCGTTTGACCCGGACGTTGGTGCCAATACAGTCAAGACCTATAAATTAAGTGAGAGTGAACATTTCACCGTTGATATACATTCTGGTAGCGATGGGACAAAATATGTCGATTTGGTCCTCATGAAGGCTTTAGACAGGGAAGAGAAGGCTGTTCATAATCTGATACTCACTGCAATTGATGGCGGAGTCCCTGCGCGCTCTGGCACAGCTAATATTATTGTGCGCGTGCAAGATACAAATGACAACGCCCCTCAGTTTGACCAGGCAGTTTACTCTCTGAATATGAGCGAGAATTCTCCAGCTGGCACTGTTGCTATTAATTTAAACGCTACTGATGCTGATGAAGGCCCGAACGCTGACCTTACATATTCATTTACGCTTTATACTTCTGAGAAAACGCAGGAGATGTTCTCGTTGAATTCAAATACTGGCGAAATAGCAGTTAAGGGCACAATTGATTATGAAGATATGAAAATATTTGAGATGTTCGTTGAGGCTAAAGACAATGGCCCCGTTCCTCTCTCTGGTCAATGCAGAGTGACTGTGTATGTTAAAGATATGAACGATAACTATCCAGAAATAACCATCAAATCCCTTAAGAACACCGTGGACGAAAACATCCCAGTCGGCTCTGTTATTGCTCTGGTGGGTGTTAGTGACAGAGACACGGGAAATAACGGTAAGGTAAATCTTATAATGAACAAGTCCTTGCCGTTTATTTTAAACAAGTCCTCTGACTACCTCTACGAGTTATTGGTGTCAGAATCATTAGATCGTGAAACGATCCCAGAATATGATATCATGCTACTTGTGACCGATGAAGGGAACCCTCCCTTGTCTGATAATGAAACTATAACGGTGCATTTACTAGATGTCAATGATAACGCACCGCAGTTCCCACAGACATTCTACACGATCCCTGTTAAAGAGAATAACGCGCCTGGAGCTTTATTGAGCTCTTTAACTGCTTTAGACCCAGATCTCAATGAAAATCAGTATCTAGTTTATTTTATAATCGAGAGGGAAATAGTAAACACCTCCATGTCCATGCTGTTCTCCATTAACCCAGAGAACGGTAATCTTTACGCGCTAAAGACGTTTGACTATGAGATAGAGAAGGAGTTTCTTTTCCACATCGAGGCCAGAGACTCTGGTGTTCCTCCGCTCAGCAGTAACGTGACCGTTCACATTATTATCATGGACCAGAACGACAACACACCGCTTATAGTGTCTCCATGGCGCGCGCAAGGCTCGGAGGTGAAGGAAAAGATCCCGAGATCCACCGATAAAGGAACTCTGATAGCCAAAGTCATCGCCATAGACTCTGATTCAGTGCACAACTCTCGAATCACGTACCAGTTCCTCCAGAACACTGACGCCACGTTATTCAGCTTGGATCAATACAACGGAGAGATCCGGACCATGAGGATGTTCAGTTACAGAGACTCGCGAGACCAGCGGCTGGTGGTGATCGCCAAGGACAACGGAGAGCCCGCGCTCTCTGCTACAGTCACCATCAAACTGTCCACGGTGGAGACCGCCCTCAAAACCTATACCGAGGTGCCTTTGGAATATGACATCTTCTCAGATTTAAACCTGTATCTGGTGATCGGACTGGGCTCTGTCTCGTTTCTTTTACTCATCACTATACTGGTCACCATCGTGCTGAAGTGTCAGAAAGCGAAGCCCAGCAAAGCGGCTCCCTCGTGCAGGAACAGTGTGATCAGCGAGAGGAACTCGACCATCGCGGACTCCACTCTGGTCTCCAACGATGCCTACTGGTACAGTTTATTTCTAGCAGAGACGAGGAAAGGAAAGCTGGTGGTCAGACAGCCTGTGCCAAAGGGATCGAGATACATCGTGTCCAGTATACCGAGGAGCACAGGAATGACCGAGACCAGCGACTCAGCTGCATCGACTCTACAGGTAAGAAAATAGACTATATGTTATACAAATATAATAATGACACTGTAAAAAAAAGTCCGTAAAAATGGGGCACAGTGTACTGTATAAATATGAATGAAGGGATTTTCCGTATTGGTTTTTTACAGGTGTTTTACCCGTATTTTGAATTATACATTGCATTAGTTTGTGTTTTAAGGGTTAACGGAAATTTCAGTAAAATTACTGAATAAAGTCCTGGCAGAAAATTACCACACTGTAAAAAATAAAAACGGAAAATGTACTGGTAATTTTGTGCCATGCACATTATCCAGTACTAATGTTTTAATGAGATTATCCACAAACTAATGCAATGTGTAATTCAAAATACAGGTAAAACAGTTTTTACAGTGCAGTACATTTTCCGTTTTTATTTTTTTTAAAGTGTATGTAGATGTGCTATATAATTCAAGGTGACAATGGCTGAAAAAAAACGTATGAAGGATACATTATTTTCCACCAACAATATGTTCATTATTCACTCATTATTGTAAAAACAATTCAACTGAGTTGGCTCTATATGAAACGTGATGTTTTTATGTCGTGCACAAAGTGTCGCTGTTGTCTAGCAATACACAAGATGGAAATGACTTATTGGTCGCCATTAACGTCACAGTCTACAGCTATAGTGGGTGATCATCTCTCCTCCTCTCTTTGTATGCCTCTTTGTTCCTCTGCGTCCTTCACTGACTATTTCACTTGCTTATTTGGATTATACTGGAATTGTATCTTAAATAAAAATGGCACCGTGCATGGACACACCGAAATGGAGAAGGTACGTTTTGTTATTCCTGATCATCTTTTCAGTGCTGAACTCGGCATTTGCTGTTACTCACTACTCTATTCCCGAGGAAATGGAGGTAGGATCTGTTGTTGCAAATTTAGCCGCTGATCTTGGCTTGGATGTACATACTCTGACAAAACGCAAAATGCGCTTAGATGTGATAGCAAATAAAAAATATCTGGATATAAATAAAGAAACGGGAGAGCTGTTTGTCGTCGAAAGAATAGACAGAGAATATCTCTGCCCATCCAAAACTACAAATTCTTGTTTTCTGAAGCTCGATGCTACAATTGAAAATCCAATAAGAATGTTTAATATTGAATTAGAAATATTAGATATCAACGACAATGCACCTCACTTTCGACGGGACGTCATGCATTTAGACATTTCAGAATCGACACCAGCCGGAGAACGTTTCTCACTCAACAATGCAGTGGATTCCGACATTGGGTCTAATTCAATCAAGACGTACTATCTTAGCGAAAGTGAGCATTTTACTATCGAAATACAGTCTGGCCGAGATGGATCTAAACTAGCTGATTTAGTACTGAAAAAAGCATTGGATCGCGAAGAGCAAGCAGTCCATAATCTGATCCTCACTGCTGTAGATGGCGGAGTACCCTCGCGCTCTGGTACAGCGAATATTATTGTCCAAGTGTTAGACACAAACGACAACGCCCCACAATTCGATAAAGAAAGCTATACTGTACATGTAAGTGAAAATTATCCAATAGGAAGTCTTGTTGTTAAGCTAAATGCAACAGATTTAGATGAAGGGCAAAATTCTGAAATAATGTACACATTCAGTTTATATACATCTGAGAAAACGCAAGAGACGTTCAATTTGAATTCAGAAACTGGTGAAATTCGAGTTAAAGAGATGATTAATTATGAAGATTTCAAAATCTATGACATGGAAATTATAGCAACAGATAAAGCCGCTAATAGTCTTTCTGGAAAATGTAAAGTTAAGATATTAATCACAGATATGAATGATAATCATCCTGAAATTTCCATAAAATCATTCTCGAGTCCAGTTAAAGAGGATGTTCCTGTAAATACAGTAATTGCAGTTGTTAGTGTGAGTGATAAAGACTCAGGAGAAAATGGACAGGTAGATATTCATATATCTGGTGATTTACCTTTTGCGCTCAAAGAATCGTCTGATAATTATTATGAATTATTAATTTCAGAACCGTTAGACCGTGAAAAGGTTCCAGAATATGACATCACTATTACCGTGACTGACAGGGGCAACCCGCCGTTATCTGATAATGAAACTATAACTTTAGAGCTTCTGGACGTTAATGACAATGTTCCTCAGTTCCCACAGACATTCTACACGATCCCTGTTATGGAGAATAACGCGCCTGGAGCTTCACTGAGCTCTTTAACTGCTATAGACCCAGATCTCCATGAAAACCAGTATCTAGTTTATTTCATAATCGAGAGGGAAATAGTGAACACCTCCATGTCCATGCTGTTCTCCATTAATCCAGAGAACGGTAATCTTTACGCGCTAAAGACGTTTGACTATGAGATAGAGAAGGAGTTTCTTTTCCACATCGAGGCCAGAGACTCTGGTGTTCCTCCGCTCAGCAGTAACGTGACCGTTCACATTATTATCATGGATCAGAACGACAACACACCGCTTATAGTGTCTCCGTGGCGCGCGCAAGGCTCGGAGGTGAAGGAAAAGATCCCGAGATCCACCGATAAAGGAACTCTGATAGCCAAAGTCATCGCCATAGACTCTGATTCAGTGCACAACTCTCGAATCACGTACCAGTTCCTCCAGAACACTGACGCCACGTTATTCAGCTTGGATCAATACAACGGAGAGATCCGGACCATGAGGATGTTCAGTTACAGAGACTCGCGAGACCAGCGGCTGGTGGTGATCGCCAAGGACAACGGAGAGCCCGCGCTCTCTGCTACAGTCACCATCAAACTGTCCACGGTGGAGACCGCCCTTAAAACCTATACCGAGGTGCCTTTGGAATATGACATCTTCTCAGATTTAAACCTGTATCTGGTGATCGGACTGGGCTCTGTCTCGTTTCTTTTACTCATCACTATACTGGTCACCATCGTGCTGAAGTGTCAGAAAGCGAAGCCCAGCAAAGCGGCTCCCTCGTGCAGGAACAGTGTGATCAGCGAGAGGAACTCGACCATCGCGGACTCCACTCTGGTCTCCAACGATGCCTACTGGTACAGTTTATTTCTAGCAGAGACGAGGAAAGGAAAGCTGGTGGTCAGACAGCCTGTGCCAAAGGGATCGAGATACATCGTGTCCAGTATACCGAGGAGCACAGGAATGACCGAGACCAGCGACTCAGCTGCATCTACTCTACAGGTAAGATCACATTTTATAGCCTACTTTTTGAAGCATTTTTGCACATGCATTATTACTTATGAAGCACACATTCCAAGGTAAGAATATTTGAATAAATGTACTTTTATTTTTAAACTATATAAAAAAAATAATAGCTTATAAAAATATAGATAAATTAATAGGTTGTCAGCGGTAATGCATATTTTAACACAACTTGTGCACAATCTTTAAGGCACCTCACCGTGTGTGCGCAAAGTGGCGCTGTAGTCTCACAAATTACATCTCACAAAGTATGCGTGCATAATGTCAACGTCACTATCACAGCTGGCCATTTTGCGCTGAACCCTTGTTTTGTGCGTCTCTGGTTTTAGACAAAATATTGGGCTATACATCGAGGAAACCTTTCGTCTTTTATCCCTTCTTTAACTGTTTTTTCTGCCTCTTATTTTTGGAGTAAGATCCAATACTTTGTTGCTGCATGAACTGCTTTGTCCTTGCATCATAATCATTTGATCAGACAATGGATTCTGATCTGAACGCCTGGTCATGGAGGAGGTATGTCTCGCTGCTTTTTCTTCTATCAGTGGTTTTTCATTTGGCTCTGGCTGTTACTCATTATTCTGTTCCAGAGGAGATGGAAGTAGGATCTGTCGTGGCAAATTTAGCCACTGATTTGGGGCTTGATGTGCAGACTTTGATTAAACGAAACGTCCGTTTAGATGTGATCGCTAGTAAGAAATACCTCGCCATAAACAAAGACCGAGGTGAGCTGTACATACTGGAGAAGATTAATCGTGAATATTTGTGTCCTGCAAAAACAACTACGACTTGTTTTTTAAAAATGGAAGTTATTGTCGAGAACCCTGTGCGAATATTTTACATAGAGCTAGAAATCACTGACATAAATGATAATAATCCTCAGTTTAGACGAGACACAATCAATTTAGATATCACTGAATCTACACCAGCAGGTGAGAGATTTTCTGTCAGTAATGCAGTTGATTCTGATGTCGGTTCCAACTCGGTTAAAACGTATTATTTAAGCAAAAATGAGCACTTTGATATTGAAATTCAGTCGGGGAGGGACGGTTCCAAATTTGCAGACTTAATTTTAAAAAAGGCTCTGGATCGTGAAACCCAAGCTGTTCATAATCTGATACTGACAGCAGTGGATGGCGGAGTCCCTCCGCGTTCAGGCACGGCCAGTATCATCGTTCGTGTGTTGGATGCAAATGACAACGCCCCTAAATTTGACCAAGAGAGCTACACCATCAATCTAACGGAAAACTCACCCATAGGCAGCCTGGTCGTTAAACTGAATGCAACAGATCTAGATGAGGGTTCTAACGCCGACCTCGCGTATTCATTTAGTCTGTATACATCAGAGAAGACACAGAACGCATTCAGTTTAAATCCTGACAGTGGCGAAATTAGAGTGAAAGCGATGGTTAATTATGAAGACTTTCGAATTTACGATATGGAGGTTATAGCATCAGATAAAGGAACTAATCCATTGTCCGGCCAATGTAAATTATCCATTATAATTACCGACATGAATGACAATCACCCAGAAATTTCGATTAGGTCATTTCAGAGTCCAGTTAAAGAGGATGTACCTGTAAATACAGTAATTGCAGTTGTTAGTGTGAGTGATAAAGATTCTGGAGAAAATGGACAGGTAGATATTCATATTTCTGATGATTTACCCTTTGCGCTCAAAGAATCATCTGATAATTATTATGAATTATTAATTTCAGAACCGTTAGACCGTGAAAAGGTCCCCGAATATGACATCACTATTACCGTGACTGACAGGGGCAACCCGCCGTTATCTGATAATGAAACTATAACTTTAGAGCTACTGGACGTTAATGACAATGTTCCTCAGTTCCCACAGACATTCTACACGATCCCTGTTATGGAGAATAACGCGCCTGGAGCTTCACTGAGCTCTTTAACTGCTATAGACCCAGATCTCCATGAAAATCAGTATCTCGTTTATTTTATAATCGAGAGGGAAATAGTGAACACCTCCATGTCCATGCTGTTCTCCATTAACCCAGAGAACGGTAATCTTTACGCGCTAAAGACGTTTGACTATGAGATAGAGAAGGAGTTTCTTTTCCACATCGAGGCCAGAGACTCTGGTGTTCCTCCGCTCAGCAGTAACGTGACCGTTCACATTATTATCATGGACCAGAACGACAACACACCGCTTATAGTGTCTCCATGGCGCGCGCAAGGCTCGGAGGTGAAGGAAAAGATCCCGAGATCCACCGATAAAGGAACTCTGATAGCCAAAGTCATCGCCATAGACTCTGATTCAGTGCACAACTCTCGAATCACGTACCAGTTCCTCCAGAACACTGACGCCACGTTATTCAGCTTGGATCAATACAACGGAGAGATCCGGACCATGAGGATGTTCAGTTACAGAGACTCGCGAGACCAGCGGCTGGTGGTGATCGCCAAGGACAACGGAGAGCCCGCGCTCTCTGCTACAGTCACCATCAAACTGTCCACGGTGGAGACCGCCCTTAAAACCTATACCGAGGTGCCTTTGGAATATGACATCTTCTCAGATTTAAACCTGTATCTGGTGATCGGACTGGGCTCTGTCTCGTTTCTTTTACTCATCACTATACTGGTCACCATCGTGCTGAAGTGTCAGAAAGCGAAGCCCAGCAAAGCGGCTCCCTCGTGCAGGAACAGTGTGATCAGCGAGAGGAACTCGACCATCGCGGACTCCACTCTGGTCTCCAACGATGCCTACTGGTACAGTTTATTTCTAGCAGAGACGAGGAAAGGAAAGCTGGTGGTCAGACAGCCTGTGCCAAAGGGATCGAGATACATCGTGTCCAGTATACCGAGGAGCACAGGAATGACCGAGACCAGCGACTCAGCTGCATCCACTCTACAGGTAAGAAAATAAAAAAATGTACTTTTTTTGCTTTTGTTTACACTTATGTGTAGACAAGATATGTGTGTGTATGTGTGTATTTATTTACTTATTTATATTTATATATATATATATATATATATATATATATATATATATATATATATATATATATATATATATATATATATATATATATATATATATATATATATATATATATATAATGAAAATAATGTCCCTTTTCTGTTTATTTTATCTTATTTAAACTCCACTGAATATTGTAGCCTACCCTGACCGTGTTGTGACTTCATATATACAATCTATAGTCGTTTAACACCTCATGAAACCGGTTTTATGTGACATATTGCGTTTTTCAGAGTATTTAGTGGTTGTATTTTAAGACTAAAATTACTGTGAATGTGTGCCACACAAACCAATGCGCACAGCGTCGCTGTTTTCCATCAAAACGACTCCTCTGCGTTTATCTTTCATTCCAGCCAATGCTGGTGACGTATCTGCTTTGTTGGCAGAAAGCTGTATGCTCTCTTCTTTCATGAACACCGCGAAACGGCTTGTTCTGCTTCCTTACAATCAAAATGTTATATTGGTAACCGCATGCATTTGTTTTACATTTCATGATCACTGGAATATATAGCTTACTCGACAAAATGGAATCTGGAATGAAAAGCAAGTCATTGAGAAGGTACGTGTTCGTAATTTTAATCTCTCTGCTGAATACAGCATCTTCTGTTACTCATTATTCTATACCCGAAGAATTGGATGAGGGATCTATAGTGGCTAATTTGGCAACGGATCTGGGATTAGATGTTAGAACACTGAGCAGACGCAAGATTCGTCTCGACACACTCGCAAATAAAAAATATCTGGATGTTAACAAAGAAACGGGAGAGCTGTTCATTGTGGAGAGAATCGACCGCGAGCACATTTGCACAACCAAGTCAGGAACAACGTGTGTTCTTAAACTGGATGCCACAATCGAAAACCCTGTGCGGATGTTTAACATTGAGTTGGAAATTGTTGATATTAACGACAATGCTCCACATTTTAGAAGGGACACAATGCATTTGGACATTTCAGAGTCAACGCCTGTGGGAGAACGATTCTCTTTAAACAATGCTGTCGATCCTGATGTCGGTGTTAATTCAATTAAAACATATTATCTCAGTGAAAGCGATCATTTTTCTATCGAGATTCAGACCGGACGGGATGGATCGAAATTCACTGATTTGATTCTTAAAAAAACGTTGGATAGAGAACAACATGCCATACATAATCTGATCCTCACTGCTGTGGATGGAGGAGTCCCCGCGCGCTCTGGCACGGCAAGCATTATTGTGCGCGTTCTGGACACCAATGACAACGCCCCTCAATTCGATAAAGACAGTTATACTATAAATCTAACGGAAAACTCGCCTATTGGAAGCCTTGTAGTGAAATTAAACGCCTCAGATAAAGACGAAGGAACAAATTCAGATTTACTTTACTCTTATAGTTTGTATACTTCAGAGAAAACGCAGCAAACATTCAGTTTGAATCCTAACAATGGCGAAATCAGAGTGAAAGAAATGATTAATTATGAGGATTTCAGGATCTATGATATGGAAATTATAGCAACAGATAAAGCAGCTAATAGTCTTTCTGGAAAATGTAAAGTAAAGATATTAATCACAGATATGAATGATAATCATCCTGAAATTTCCATAAAATCATTCTCGAGTCCAGTTAAAGAGGATGTTCCTGTAAATACAGTAATTGCAGTTGTTAGTGTGAGTGATAAAGACTCTGGAGAAAATGGACAGGTAGATATTCATATTTCTGGTGATTTACCTTTTGCGCTCAAAGAATCGTCTGATAATTATTATGAATTATTAATTTCAGAACCGTTAGACCGTGAAAAGGTTCCAGAATATGACATCACTATTACCGTGACTGACAGGGGCAACCCGCCGTTATCTGATAATGAAACTATAACTTTAGAGCTACTGGACGTTAATGACAATGTTCCTCAGTTCCCACAGACATCCTACACGATCCCTGTTATGGAGAATAACGCGCCTGGAGCTTCACTGAGCTCTTTATCTGCTATAGACCCAGATCTCCATGAAAATCAATATCTCGTTTATTTTATAATCGAGAGGGAAATAGTGAACACCTCCATGTCCATGCTGTTCTCCATTAACCCAGAGAACGGTAATCTTTACGCGCTAAAGACGTTTGACTATGAGATAGAGAAGGAGTTTCTTTTCCACATCGAGGCCAGAGACTCTGGTGTTCCTCCGCTCAGCAGTAACGTGACCGTTCACATTATTATCATGGATCAGAACGACAACACACCGCTTATAGTGTCTCCATGGCGCGCGCAAGGCTCGGAGGTGAAGGAAAAGATCCCGAGATCCACCGATAAAGGAACTCTGATAGCCAAAGTCATCGCCATAGACTCTGATTCAGTGCACAACTCTCGAATCACGTACCAGTTCCTCCAGAACACTGACGCCACGTTATTCAGCTTGGATCAATACAACGGAGAGATCCGGACCATGAGGATGTTCAGTTACAGAGACTCGCGAGACCAGCGGCTGGTGGTGATCGCCAAGGACAACGGAGAGCCCGCGCTCTCTGCTACAGTCACCATCAAACTGTCCACGGTGGAGACCGCCCTTAAAACCTACACTGAGGTGCCTTTGGAATATGACATCTTCTCAGATTTAAACCTGTATCTGGTGATCGGACTGGGCTCTGTCTCGTTTCTTTTACTCATCACTATACTGGTCACCATCGTGCTGAAGTGTCAGAAAGCGAAGCCCAGCAAAGCGGCTCCCTCGTGCAGGAACAGTGTGATCAGCGAGAGGAACTCGACCATCGCGGACTCCACTCTGGTCTCCAACGATGCCTACTGGTACAGTTTATTTCTAGCAGAGACGAGGAAAGGAAAGCTGGTGGTCAGACAGCCTGTGCCAAAGGGATCGAGATACATCGTGTCCAGTATACCGAGGAGCACAGGAATGACAGAGACCAGCGACTCCGCTGCATCTACTCTACAGGTAGGCCCATTTGCATTATTTTTTATAAGTTGTAATATTTTCGTGTGGTTACTGGTATGGTAAGAAGGTAAACAGGTTTTCATTTTCAACGCATTTTTTTAAATTTAAACATTTGAAGCTATTCTTTTCTTTTTATACAATGGACTCTGAATGTTTTGCTTTGACAGACAAACCAGTCAGCATTTTTGGAGCAATTTGATATGCATTCGATGTTTAAAATGCTGCTCGATCACGTAACATATTTTTAAAGTGGACTATTTCTTCTTCATGGATTCGAGTCGTTCCCGTTCGCTTTAAAGTGTACTCCTCTCCTTTGTGCGCAGAGAGTCGCTGTTCACCATTAAATCATATCTGGCTACGTAACAGTCGTCGCCATAACTGTTTATTGTGCAGAGAACACAGCAGCCAATGTTCAGTTTACAATCTGTCCTTTCGAGGCTGAACATTTCATACATTATTTCTATTCATTTTACCGCGCTAAATCTGTTTTAAAGACAGGTTACGTTTTGAACAGATATTTGGCATCTAAGAGAATACTGCATCGCGCTCACAAATATGGATTCTATTGTGAGAGCCGCGAGACGCATTTCAAGGTACGTTTGGGTGTTTCTTCTTTTCTTCGCATCCTTTAAGACCGTGTCTACAGTAACTCACTATTCTATCCCCGAGGAGATGGAGGAAGGATCCGTAGTTGCAAATCTGGCAGCTGATCTCGAGCTGGATGTTAAAACTTTAAATAGACGGAAGATGCGTTTGGACACGATTGCATCCCAAAAATATCTTGACATTAACAAAGAAACCGGAGAGCTGTATGTCGTGCAGAAGATAGACAGAGAACTTCTTTGCAATTCCAAATCAATCTGCTTTCTGAAGCTAGATGCTACGATAGAACATCCAATTCGAATGTTTAACATCGAAATAGAAATAACTGATATCAATGATAATGCGCCACATTTTAGGAGAGACACAATGCACTTGGATATATCAGAGTCTACTTCAGCTGGGGAGAGGTTTTCTTTGAACAATGCTTTCGATCCAGATATCGGAAGCAATTCAGTAAAATCGTATTACTTAAGTGACAGCGCTCATTTCAACATCGAAATACAGGCAGGAAGAGATGGATCGAAATTTGCTGATTTAATTTTGAAGAAAGCTTTGGACCGTGAAGAGCAAACAGTTCATAATCTGATCCTCACTGCTGTGGATGGAGGAGTCCCCGCGCGCTCTGGAACGGCTAGCATTATTGTGCGCGTTCTGGACACGAATGACAACGCCCCTCAATTCGATAAAGACAGTTATACTATAAATCTATCAGAAAACTCGCCTATTGGAAGCCTTGTAGTGAAATTAAACGCCACAGATAAAGACGAGGGCTCAAATTCGGATTTACTTTACTCTTATAGTTTGTATACATCAGAGAAAACGCAGCAAACATTCAGTCTGAATCCTAACAATGGCGAAATCAGAGTGAAAGAAATGATTAATTATGAGGATTTCAGGATTTATGACATGGAAATTATAGCAACAGATAAAGCAGCTAACAGTCTTTCTGGAAAATGTAAAGTAAAGATATTAATCACAGATATGAATGATAATCATCCTCAAATTTCCATAAAATCATTCTCGAGTCCAGTTAAAGAGGATGTTCCTGTAAATACAGTAATTGCAGTTGTTAGTGTGAGTGATAAAGACTCAGGAGAAAATGGACAGGTAGATATTCATATATCTGGTGATTTACCTTTTGCGCTCAAAGAATCGTCTGATAATTATTATGAATTATTAATTTCAGAACCGTTAGACCGTGAAAAGGTTCCAGAATATGACATCACTATTACCGTGACTGACAGGGGCAACCCGCCGTTATCTGATAATGAAACTATAACTTTAGAGCTACTGGACGTTAATGACAATGTTCCTCAGTTCCCACAGACATTCTACACGATCCCTGTTATGGAGAATAACGCGCCTGGAGCTTCACTGAGCTCTTTAACTGCTATAGACCCAGATCTCCATGAAAATCAATATCTCGTTTATTTTATAATCGAGAGGGAAATAGTGAACACCTCCATGTCCATGCTGTTCTCCATTAACCCAGAGAACGGTAATCTTTACGCGCTAAAGACGTTTGACTATGAGATAGAGAAGGAGTTTCTTTTCCACATCGAGGCCAGAGACTCTGGTGTCCCTCCGCTCAGCAGTAACGTGACCGTTCACATTATTATCATGGACCAGAACGACAACACACCGCTTATAGTGTCTCCATGGCGCGCGCACGGCTCGGAGGTGAAGGAAAAGATCCCGAGATCCACCGATAAAGGAACTCTGATAGCCAAAGTCATCGCCATAGACTCTGATTCAGTGCACAACTCTCGAATCACGTACCAGTTCCTCCAGAACACTGACGCCACGTTATTCAGCTTGGATCAATACAACGGAGAGATCCGGACCATGAGGATGTTCAGTTACAGAGACTCGCGAGACCAGCGGCTGGTGGTGATCGCCAAGGACAACGGAGAGCCCGCGCTCTCTGCTACAGTCACCATCAAACTGTCCACGGTGGAGACCGCCCTTAAAACCTACACTGAGGTGCCTTTGGAATATGACATCTTCTCAGATTTAAACCTGTATCTGGTGATCGGACTGGGCTCTGTCTCGTTTCTTTTACTCATCACTATACTGGTCACCATCGTGCTGAAGTGTCAGAAAGCGAAGCCCAGCAAAGCGGCTCCCTCGTGCAGGAACAGTGTGATCAGCGAGAGGAACTCGACCATCGCGGACTCCACTCTGGTCTCCAACGATGCCTACTGGTACAGTTTATTTCTAGCAGAGACGAGGAAAGGAAAGCTGGTGGTCAGACAGCCTGTGCCAAAGGGATCGAGATACATCGTGTCCAGTATACCGAGGAGCACAGGAATGACCGAGACCAGCGACTCCGCTGCATCTACTCTACAGGTAAGACAATCAAAGAGAGATTTGCATAACTTTTCATTCACAGTTTCCTTTCAGATTTTTAGAGAAGAGGTCGTGCACGCGTCCCTACATAGCATACTTCTTGTTTCTCAGGTTGAGAAATTGTTAGAGGATTTTCTTCTTCCCATATTTTAATTACATTTCTTCACAAAATCATCAATGTTTACAAAGTCTGTTCTTTGCATTTTTTTTTTGAGGCATATAATCAGATTTTTTTTCTCGGGAATTTAAAAAAGCCAAAAGGATCATAAAATACAAATAACGCGTAAAATCAAATACTTATTGTACACAAAGCTCTTCTTATTGTGTATGTTCAGGGTAAACTCACTGAGCGTCGCTGTTCTCTAAGAAAACGCGTTTGGTCATATTTATCACAATCGCCATGACACATTTTCATAGGTGGAAATCGCACAAAGGAGCGCGCCATGACAAGAGCTTCGCTGTGTGTCCTATTCGTTTCCCGATCGTTTCATTATCGCGAGGAATAAAAATATCTTAAACGTTGCAGAATGGAGGGATGGGTAAATTCACAGTTTTGGAGGTATGTAATGGTCCTTCTGTTTTTCTCTGCTGTTTTGGACACCGCGTCCTCTGTTACGCACTATTCTATCCCAGAAGAAATGGAGGAAGGCTCTGTTGTCGCTAATTTAGCCTCAGATTTGGGACTTGATGTGAAAACACTGAGCAAACGAAAAATGCGGCTCGATATTAGATCTAACAAAAAATATTTGGATGTCAATAAAGAAACAGGAGAGCTCTACATATTAGAGAAGATGGATCGAGAATATCTTTGTTCATCTAAAACGACAACTTGTTTTATCAGAATGGAAGTCACATTCGAAAATCCTGTGCGGATGTTTAACATTGAAATTGAAATTGTGGATATAAATGATAATGCTCCCCATTTTTGGAGAGATACGATCCATCTTGATATTTCAGAATCTACAGCAGCCGGCGAGAGATTCTCGCTCAGTAACGCGGTGGATCATGATATTGGCTCGAATTCGATAAAAACGTATTATTTGAGTGAGAGCGAACATTTTGACATTGAAATACAAACAGGGAGGGACGGGTCAAAATTTGCTGATCTGATTCTGAAAAAGCCTTTAGACAGAGAAGAACACGCGTCACATAATCTGATCCTCACTGCTGTGGATGGAGGAGTCCCCGCGCGCTCTGGCACGGCTAGCATTATTGTGCGCGTTCTGGACACCAATGACAACGCCCCTCAATTCGATAAAGACAGTTATACTATAAATCTAACAGAAAACTCTCCTATTGGAAGCCTTGTAGTGAAATTAAACGCCACAGATAAAGACGAAGGAACAAATTCAGATTTACTTTACTCTTATAGTTTGTATACATCAGAGAAAACGCAGCAAACATTCAGTCTGAATCCTAACAATGGCGAAATCAGAGTGAAAGAAATGATTAATTATGAGGATTTCAGGATCTATGACATGGAAATTATAGCAACAGATAAAGCAGCTAACAGTCTTTCTGGAAAATGTAAAGTAAAGGTTTTAATCACAGATATGAACGACAATCATCCTGAAATTTCCATAAAATCATTCTCGAGTCCAGTTAAAGAGGATGTTCCTGTAAATACAGTAATTGCAGTTGTTAGTGTGAGTGATAAAGACTCAGGAGAAAATGGACAGGTAGATATTCATATTTCTGATGATTTACCTTTTGCGCTCAAAGAATCGTCTGATAATTATTATGAATTATTAATTTCAGAACCGTTAGACCGTGAAAAGGTTCCAGAATATGACATCACTATTACCGTGACTGACAGGGGCAACCCGCCGTTATCTGATAATGAAACTATAACTTTAGAGCTACTGGACGTTAATGACAATGTTCCTCAGTTCCCACAGACATTCTACACGATCCCTGTTATGGAGAATAACGCGCCTGGAGCTTCACTGAGCTCTTTAACTGCTATAGACCCAGATCTCCATGAAAATCAATATCTCGTTTATTTTATAATCGAGAGGGAAATAGTGAACACCTCCATGTCCATGCTGTTCTCCATTAACCCAGAGAACGGTAATCTTTACGCGCTAAAGACGTTTGACTATGAGATAGAGAAGGAGTTTCTTTTCCACATCGAGGCCAGAGACTCTGGTGTTCCTCCGCTCAGCAGTAACGTGACCGTTCACATTATTATCATGGATCAGAACGACAACACACCGCTTATAGTGTCTCCATGGCGCGCGCACGGCTCGGAGGTGAAGGAAAAGATCCCGAGATCCACCGATAAAGGAACTCTGATAGCCAAAGTCATCGCCATAGACTCTGATTCAGTGCACAACTCTCGAATCACGTACCAGTTCCTCCAGAACACTGACGCCACGTTATTCAGCTTGGATCAATACAACGGAGAGATCCGGACCATGAGGATGTTCAGTTACAGAGACTCGCGAGACCAGCGGCTGGTGGTGATCGCCAAGGACAACGGAGAGCCCGCGCTCTCTGCTACAGTCACCATCAAACTGTCCACGGTGGAGACCGCCCTTAAAACCTACACTGAGGTGCCTTTGGAATATGACATCTTCTCAGATTTAAACCTGTATCTGGTGATCGGACTGGGCTCTGTCTCGTTTCTTTTACTCATCACTATACTGGTCACCATCGTGCTGAAGTGTCAGAAAGCGAAGCCCAGCAAAGCGGCTCCCTCGTGCAGGAACAGTGTGATCAGCGAGAGGAACTCGACCATCGCGGACTCCACTCTGGTCTCCAACGATGCCTACTGGTACAGTTTATTTCTAGCAGAGACGAGGAAAGGAAAGCTGGTGGTCAGACAGCCTGTGCCAAAGGGTTCGAGATACATCGTGTCCAGTATACCGAGGAGCACAGGAATGACCGAGACCAGCGACTCAGCTGCATCTACTCTACAGGTAAGACAATTCACGTGAATAATCAAAGAGAGAAGGTTTGCATAACTTTACACGCACAATTTCCTTTCAGATTTTTAGAGAAGAGGTGGTGAATGCGCCCTTGTATAGTTCTTGTTTCTCAGGTAGAGAAAATGTCAGATGATTTTTTCTCTTCACATATTTTAATTACATTTCTTCTAAATAATGATGATTATTATTATTATTACAAAGTCTGTTTCTTTTCTTTGCATTTGTTATTTTGAGGCATTCAATCAGATTTTTCTCGGAAATCTAAAAAAAGCAAATAGCATCACCAAATACAAATAACGCGTAAAATCGAATAATTCTTATTGTACACAAAGCTGTTCTCTTTTTATCGTGCATGTTCAGGGTAAACTCACTGAGCGTCGCTGTTCTCTAAGAAAACGCGTTTGGTCATATTTATCACAGTCGCCATGACACACTTCCATAGGTGGAAATCGCACAAAGGAGCGCGCCATGACAAGAGCTTCGCTGTGTGTCCTATTCGTTTCCCGATCGTTTCATTATCGCGAGGAATACACATATTTCAAACGTTGCAGAATGGAGGGTTGGGTAAATTCACAGTTTTGGAGGTATGTAATGGTCCTTCTGTTTTTCTCTGCTGTTTTGGACACCGCGTCCTCTGTTACGCACTATTCTATCCCAGAAGAAATGGAGGAAGGCTCTGTTGTCGCTAATTTAGCCTCAGATTTGGGACTGGATGTGAATACACTGAGCAAACGAAAAATGCGGCTCGATATTATATCAAACAAAAAATATCTCGATGTTAATAAAGAGACAGGAGAGCTCTACATATTAGAGAAGATGGATCGAGAATATCTCTGTACAACAAAAACAGCAACAACATGTTTTATCAAAATGGAAGTGATACTCGAGAATCCTGTGCGCATATTTAACTTTGAAATTGAAATTGTGGATATAAATGATAATGCTCCCCAGTTTCGTAGAGATACGATCCATCTGGATATTTCAGAATCTACAGCAGCCGGCGAGAGATTCTCGCTCAGTAACGCGGTGGATCCTGATATTGGCTCGAATTCGATAAAAACTTACTATTTGAGTGAGAGCAAACATTTTGACATTGAAATGCAAACAGGGAGGGACGGGTCAAAGTTTGCTGATGTGATTCTGAAAAAGCCTTTAGACAGAGAAGAACAAGCTTCACATAATCTGATCCTCACTGCTGTGGATGGAGGAGTCCCCGCGCGCTCTGGCACGGCTAGCATTATTGTGCGCGTTCTGGACACGAATGACAACGCCCCTCAATTCGATAAAGACAGTTATACTATAAATCTATCCGAAAACTCTCCTATTGGAAGCCTTGTAGTGAAATTAAACGCCACAGATAAAGACGAAGGAACAAATTCAGATTTACTTTACTCTTACAGTTTGTATACATCAGAGAAAACGCAGCAAACATTCAGTCTGAATCCTAACAATGGCGAAATCAGAGTGAAAGAAATGATTAATTATGAGGATTTCAGGATCTATGATATGGAAATTATAGCAACAGATAAAGCAGCTAATAGTCTTTCTGGAAAATGTAAAGTAAAGATATTAATCACAGATATGAATGATAATCATCCTGAAATTTCCATAAAATCATTCTCAAGTCCAGTTAAAGAGGATGTTCCTGTAAATACAGTAATTGCAGTTGTTAGTGTGAGTGATAAAGACTCTGGAGAAAATGGACAGGTAGATATTCATATTTCTGATGATTTACCTTTTGCGCTTAAAGAATCATCTGATAATTATTATGAATTATTAGTTTCAGAACCGTTAGACCGTGAAAAGGTTCCAGAATATGACATCACTATTACCGTGACTGACAGGGGCAACCCGCCGTTATCTGATAATGAAACTATAACTTTAGAGCTACTGGACGTTAATGACAATGTTCCTCAGTTCCCACAGACATTCTACACGATCCCTGTTATGGAGAATAACGCGCCTGGAGCTTCACTGAGCTCTTTAACTGCTATAGACCCAGATCTCCATGAAAACCAGTATCTCGTTTATTTTATAATCGAGAGGGAAATAGTGAACACCTCCATGTCCATGCTGTTCTCCATTAACCCAGAGAACGGTAATCTTTACGCGCTAAAGACGTTTGACTATGAGATAGAGAAGGAGTTTCTTTTCCACATCGAGGCCAGAGACTCTGGTGTTCCTCCGCTCAGCAGTAACGTGACCGTTCACATTATTATCATGGATCAGAACGACAACACACCGCTTATAGTGTCTCCATGGCGCGCGCAAGGCTCGGAGGTGAAGGAAAAGATCCCGAGATCCACCGATAAAGGAACTCTGATAGCCAAAGTCATCGCCATAGACTCTGATTCAGTGCACAACTCTCGAATCACGTACCAGTTCCTCCAGAACACTGACGCCACGTTATTCAGCTTGGATCAATACAACGGAGAGATCCGGACCATGAGGATGTTCAGTTACAGAGACTCGCGAGACCAGCGGCTGGTGGTGATCGCCAAGGACAACGGAGAGCCCGCGCTCTCTGCTACAGTCACCATCAAACTGTCCACGGTGGAGACCGCCCTTAAAACCTATACCGAGGTGCCTTTGGAATATGACATCTTCTCAGATTTAAACCTGTATCTGGTGATCGGACTGGGCTCTGTCTCGTTTCTTTTACTCATCACTATACTGGTCACCATCGTGCTGAAGTGTCAGAAAGCGAAGCCCAGCAAAGCGGCTCCCTCGTGCAGGAACAGTGTGATCAGCGAGAGGAACTCGACCATCGCGGACTCCACTCTGGTCTCCAACGATGCCTACTGGTACAGTTTATTTCTAGCAGAGACGAGGAAAGGAAAGCTGGTGGTCAGACAGCCTGTGCCAAAGGGATCGAGATACATCGTGTCCAGTATACCGAGGAGCACAGGAATGACCGAGACCAGCGACTCAGCTGCATCTACTCTACAGGTAAGCAATGGCACATAGTGAATTTTAAAAAAGTCCAATTAAAAAGTAAGTTAAGATCAGCTTTGCGCATGCGCATTTGCTTCTGTTTTCCTTGTACTTGCTAATAAATGTACTCAGCAGGTAGAAAATAAATATTTTGCACCTTTACGCACAATAATGCAGTTATGTATTGTTCAGCAATAATACAGCTGCATTAAACCTCTGAAAGTTCTCGCATTCAATGAAAATTGTTACTTGCGTTAAACATACTGCATTTTTATTTGCACAGATTGTATTTTCCATTTGCTTTTGTTTTCATATATGGAAACCTTTATTATAGGTATTTAGTCTTTTTGATTTGAATTTGGAACCTTTTTTTATCTTATATCCTTAATCAATGTCACAGGATTTTAGTACGCGTTTCTATTTTTTTTTTATTTTTACGTTGCACTCCTTGCTCCTGTGCGCATAGAGTCGCTGTCCACCAAGAAAATACATTTCTATACTGCCTTCGTCGCCATTGCTGATTCCGTATTACAGGACAACATTGCAGTCTTTCTTTCAGGCAGGACTATTCGTCCTCTGATATATTATTCCAGTTCTCTCTTTCTTTTTATATGTCTTTGCCCGCATCATTTTCTCTAAACATACCCAGGTTTCGGAACACATTGGAACTCCTTCATGTGTGTATTTTCACGAGAACTAAAAACAATGGAACCGACAGCACGGCTTTGGCTAAGGTACGTCTCGATCTTCGTATTCCTGTCGGCTGTTTTTCAGACGGCATCTACTGTTACGCACTACACAATTCCCGAGGAAATGGACGGCGGGTCTGTGGTTGCTAATCTAGCGTCTGATTTGGGATTGGATTTGGAAAGTCTTAGTAAACGTAAAATGCGGTTGGATGTCGTTGCTAGTAAAAAATATCTTGACGTTAACAAAGACACTGGGGAGCTGTACATTTTAGAAAGGATTGACAGAGAGAATCTGTGTACATCTAAATCAGTCACAACATGCGTCCTTAAAGTGGATGCCACATTAGAGAATCCTATTCGAATGTTTAATATTGAACTTGAAATAATGGACATAAATGATAACGCGCCACGTTTCCGACGCGATACGATGCATCTAGACATATCAGAGGCAACGGCAGTAGGGGAGAGGTTTTCCCTCACTAATGCAGTAGACCCTGATACAGGATCAAATTCTGTAAAGACATACTATCTCAGTGAAAGTGATCATTTTAATATTGCGATTCAGACTGGGAGAGACGGATCCAAGTTTGCCGACTTGATTCTGAAAAAGTCATTAGACAGAGAAGAACACGCGTCACATAATCTGATCCTCACTGCTGTGGATGGAGGAGTCCCCGCGCGCTCTGGCACGGCTAGCATTATTGTGCGCGTTCTGGACACCAATGACAACGCCCCTCAATTCGATAAAGACAGTTATACTATAAATCTAACAGAAAACTCTCCTATTGGAAGCCTTGTAGTGAAATTAAACGCCACAGATAAAGACGAAGGAACAAATTCGGATTTATTTTACTCTTTTAGTCTTTATACTTCAGAGAAAACGCAGCAAACATTCAGTCTGAATCCTAACAATGGCGAAATCAGAGTGAAAGAAATGATTAATTATGAGGATTTCAGGATCTATGATATGGAAATTATAGCAACAGATAAAGCAGCTAATAGTCTTTCTGGAAAATGTAAAGTAAAGATATTAATCACAGATATGAATGATAATCATCCTGAAATTTCCATAAAATCATTCTCGAGTCCAGTTAAAGAGGATGTTCCTGTAAATACAGTAATTGCAGTTGTTAGTGTGAGTGATAAAGATTCTGGAGAAAATGGACAGGTAGATATTCATATATCTGGTGATTTACCTTTTGCGCTCAAAGAATCGTCAGATAATTATTATGAATTATTAATTTCAGAACCGTTAGACCGTGAAAAGGTTCCAGAATATGACATCACTATTACCGTGACTGACAGGGGCAACCCGCCGTTATCTGATAATGAAACTATAACTTTAGAGCTACTGGACGTTAATGACAATGTTCCTCAGTTCCCACAGACATTCTACACGATCCCTGTTATGGAGAATAACGCGCCTGGAGCTTCACTGAGCTCTTTAACTGCTTTAGATCCAGATCTCCATGAAAATCAGTATCTCGTTTATTTTATAATCGAGAGGGAAATAGTGAACACCTCCATGTCCATGCTGTTCTCCATTAACCCAGAGAACGGTAATCTTTACGCGCTAAAGACGTTTGACTATGAGATAGAGAAGGAGTTTCTTTTCCACATCGAGGCCAGAGACTCTGGTGTTCCTCCGCTCAGCAGTAACGTGACCGTTCACATTATTATCATGGACCAGAACGACAACACACCGCTTATAGTGTCTCCATGGCGCGCGCACGGCTCGGAGGTGAAGGAAAAGATCCCGAGATCCACCGATAAAGGAACTCTGATAGCCAAAGTCATCGCCATAGACTCTGATTCAGTGCACAACTCTCGAATCACGTACCAGTTCCTCCAGAACACTGACGCCACGTTATTCAGCTTGGATCAATACAACGGAGAGATCCGGACCATGAGGATGTTCAGTTACAGAGACTCGCGAGACCAGCGGCTGGTGGTGATCGCCAAGGACAACGGAGAGCCCGCGCTCTCTGCTACAGTCACCATCAAACTGTCCACGGTGGAGACCGCCCTTAAAACCTACACCGAGGTGCCTTTGGAATATGACATCTTCTCAGATTTAAACCTGTATCTGGTGATCGGACTGGGCTCTGTCTCGTTTCTTTTACTCATCACTATACTGGTCACCATCGTGCTGAAGTGTCAGAAAGCGAAGCCCAGCAAAGCGGCTCCCTCGTGCAGGAACAGTGTGATCAGCGAGAGGAACTCGACCATCGCGGACTCCACTCTGGTCTCCAACGATGCCTACTGGTACAGTTTATTTCTAGCAGAGACGAGGAAAGGAAAGCTGGTGGTCAGACAGCCTGTGCCAAAGGGATCGAGATACATCGTGTCCAGTATACCGAGGAGCACAGGAATGACCGAGACCAGCGACTCAGCTGCATCCACTCTACAGGTAACTTGAACTGCATTAAAACACATTTTAAGTTTAAGTTCAGAATTAATTTGAAATCACGTGGGACTTTATTATTTTATTCATATTATGATTTCATATTTTAGTTGACATTTTTTTCTCTTATCACGAAAATAAGCTCAGTTACGACTGTAATCTTGGCTATATATTATATATTTGTAGTAATTCTTCAAAACATACTCAACGTGTCGCTGTGCCCCAACAAAACGCACGATTTTTTAATTATTTATTTATTTTGTAGACGCCATGACAGTTCATGCTCACCGGCGACGCGTCGAGTCTTTATAAAAAGGCGTGCGGGGATGCAAGTGCTTCTGGCTTTCTCCATCGAATAATACTGTCATACTTCCGTAGAACGCAGGTGAAAACTAAGTCACTATTGGAATACACCGAATGTCTTCTATGTGCGATCATCATAGTTAAGGACAGCTGTGTTTTGTGCTCGCAAAGACAACGCGCTTCACGGACAGAATGGAGTGCGCAACATTGCTGCTGCTTTCGGCACTCGTTTACACGGCATCTTCTGTGAACCATTATTCTGTTCCGGAGGAGATGGAGGTAGGCTCTGTGGTTGCAAATTTGGCTGCAGATTTAAGTATTGACGTGCAAACGTTGGCAAGACGAAAAATCAGGTTAGATATCCTTGCAAATAAGAAATATCTGGATGTGAACAAAGACAACGGAGACCTGTTTATTTTGGAGCGCATTGACAGAGAGTATCTTTGCACATCAAAAACAGTATGTTACTTAAAAATGGAAGTCATACTGGAAAACCCGGTTCGTATATTTAACATTGAATTGGAAATAATGGATATCAACGACAATGCGCCTTACTTTCGTAGGGATACGATTAATTTAGACATCTCTGAATCTACAGCTGCTGGCGAGAGGTTTTCTCTAAGTAATGCGGTTGACCCTGATATTGGTTCAAATTCCATTAAAAGTTATTATTTGAGTGAAAGTGCAAACTTTGATATTGAAATACAGACGGGGAGGGATGGTTCAAAATTTGCTGATTTAATACTGAAAAAAGCTTTGGATCGCGAGGAGCTGGCCATACATAATCTGATCCTCACTGCTGTGGATGGAGGAGTCCCCGCGCGCTCTGGCACGGCTAGCATTATTGTGCGCGTTCTGGACACGAATGACAACGCCCCTCAATTCGATAAAGACAGTTATACTATAAATCTAACGGAAAACTCTCCTATTGGAAGCCTTGTAGTGAAATTAAACGCCACAGATAAAGACGAGGGCTCAAATTCAGATTTACTTTACTCTTATAGTTTGTATACTTCAGAGAAAACGCAGCAAACATTCAGTCTGAATCCTAACAATGGCGAAATCAGAGTGAAAGAAATGATTAATTATGAGGATTTCAGGATCTATGATATGGAAATAATAGCAACAGATAAAGCAGCTAACAGTCTTTCTGGAAAGTGCAAAGTAAAGATATTAATCACAGATATGAATGATAATCATCCTGAAATTTCCATAAAATCATTCTCGAGTCCAGTTAAGGAGGATGTTCCTGTAAATACAGTAATTGCAGTTGTTAGTGTGAGTGATAAAGACTCAGGAGAAAATGGACAGGTAGATATTCATATATCTGGTGATTTACCTTTTGCGCTCAAAGAATCGTCTGATAATTATTATGAATTATTGATTTCAGAACCGTTAGACCGTGAAAAGGTTCCAGAATATGACATCACTATTACCGTGACTGACAGGGGCAACCCGCCGTTATCTGATAATGAAACTATAACTTTAGAGCTACTGGACGTTAATGACAATGTTCCTCAGTTCCCACAGACATTCTACACGATCCCTGTTATGGAGAATAACGCGCCTGGAGCTTCACTGAGCTCTTTAACTGCTATAGATCCAGATCTCCATGAAAATCAGTATCTCGTTTATTTTATAATCGAGAGGGAAATAGTGAACACCTCCATGTCCATGCTGTTCTCCATTAACCCAGAGAACGGTAATCTTTACGCGCTAAAGACGTTTGACTATGAGATAGAGAAGGAGTTTCTTTTCCACATCGAGGCCAGAGACTCTGGTGTTCCTCCGCTCAGCAGTAACGTGACCGTTCACATTATTATCATGGATCAGAACGACAACACACCGCTTATAGTGGCTCCATGGCGCGCGGCCGGCTCGGAGGTGAAGGAAAAGATCCCGAGATCCACCGATAAAGGAACTCTGATAGCCAAAGTCATCGCCATAGACTCTGATTCAGTGCACAACTCTCGAATCACGTACCAGTTCCTCCAGAACACTGACGCCACGTTATTCAGCTTGGATCAATACAACGGAGAGATCCGGACCATGAGGATGTTCAGTTACAGAGACTCGCGAGACCAGCGGCTGGTGGTGATCGCCAAGGACAACGGAGAGCCCGCGCTCTCTGCTACAGTCACCATCAAACTGTCCACGGTGGAGACCGCCCTTAAAACCTACACTGAGGTGCCTTTGGAATATGACATCTTCTCAGATTTAAACCTGTATCTGGTGATCGGACTGGGCTCTGTCTCGTTTCTTTTACTCATCACTATACTGGTCACCATCGTGCTGAAGTGTCAGAAAGCGAAGCCCAGCAAAGCGGCTCCCTCGTGCAGGAACAGTGTGATCAGCGAGAGGAACTCGACCATCGCGGACTCCACTCTGGTCTCCAACGATGCCTACTGGTACAGTTTATTTCTAGCAGAGACGAGGAAAGGAAAGCTGGTGGTCAGACAGCCTGTGCCAAAGGGATCGAGATACATCGTGTCCAGTATACCGAGGAGCACAGGAATGACCGAGACCAGCGACTCAGCTGCATCTACTCTACAGGTAGGCCCGTATTATGTTAACTTGTCAACAGAGTTTGACCTTTCAACCTTTGGCCAAATACTTGGCCACAACTTTTCCAGCTTCCCATCTTGTATGGGGTCAGTGAGGCTATTTGCTTGTCTTTGCATCACTTTCAAAACGAGAAATTTCAGTCGCTCTTGGCATATCCTCTTTACACTAGAGTTTCTGATACCGTTCATTTCATTTTAAGTCAGTAACACTTAATTTTTTCAGTAAAGTTCATCTTCACTTATGCGTATCTATCCAGACTAAATGATAGTGATGTGTGTATTTATGCTGTTTGTTCTGATTCTCATTTCCACAGCCCCATATTTTTTCTCTTTTACCTGTTGTACATATAGTCTCAGCTTCCCTCTGGCTGAGCCAGCTGTCACAGTGAAAGAGGTTTTGCGTATGTGCGTGTAAAATGTAGATTTGTGCAAGCATGTTGCGTGACGTGTTGCTTCTCTCTCAGAGCAGGTTGACCTACTTTCCTGACCTGCTGCTGCTGTTTCACCTGCAGATCTGATGTTCACAAACTCATGCTTTGATACATTTGTGCTTTAATCTCTTTATATTCTGATGTCATGTTGGACTCCACAAAGATTTATGAGTTTATTTAGACAAATGTAATGGCTCCAAGAAGTATTTGGATAGTTAAGTATGCATTAAGCTTTCTTTATTTGCATGATTGAGTTGTTCTGTAGCATTTCATTAACTTATTCTCATTTGTTAGAGAGGGTCGCCTGAAGGGACAGGTAAGTGATTGAAAAACAGAATGAGGAAGTCTTTAAAGCAGGGGTGTCCAATCCTGCTCCTGGAGGGCCACTGTCCTGCAGAGTTTAGCTCTTACTTGCCTCAACACCTGTCTGGAAGTTTCTAGTATGCCTAAAAAGACCTTGATTAGCTGGTACAGGTGTGTTTAATTGGGGTTGGAGCTAAAGTTAGTAGGACAGTGGCCCTCCAGGACCGAGTTTGGACACCCCTGCTTTAAAGGATTAGTTCACTTCAGAATTAAAATGGACTGATAGTTGACTTACCCCCATGTCATCCAAGATGCTAATTTTTTTTTCTTCAGTCGAAAAGAAATGAAGGTTTTTGAAGAAACATTCCAGGATTTTTCCTCCATATTGTGGACTTCAATGGGGTCCAACGGGCTGACGTCCAAATTGCAGTTTCAACGCAGCTTCTCTACATGATCCCAGACGAGTAATAGGGTCTTATCTTGCGAAACGATCGGTCATTAAAAATTGTATAATGACAGATCGTTTAGCTAGATAAGACCCTTATTCCTCGACTGGGATTGTGTAGAGCCATTTGAAGTTGCATTGAAACCGCAATTTGGACCGTCAACCCGTTAGACCCCATTGAAGTCCACAATATGGAGGAAAAATCCTGGAATGTTTCTTCAAAAACCTTAATTTCCTTTCGACTGAAGAAAGAAAGACATGAACATCTTCGATGACATGGGGCTAAGTAAATAATCAGGACATTTTTTATTCTGACATGAACTAATCCTTTAACTTAACCTTAAATTGTATAGTCTTTTTGAGCAGTCTTGCTTTTAAACAGTGTATCTTAAAGGGATAGTTCACCCAAAAATGAAAATTAGCCCATGATTTACTCCCCTTCAAGTCATCCTAGGTGTGTATGACATTCTTCTTTCAGACGAATACAATCAGAGTTATATGAAAACATTTATATATGCACTTTTATGGACTTCAAAACAGAAATAGCCATTCACTGCCATTATAAAGCTTGGAAGAGCCAGGACATTTTTAAATATAACTCCGATTGTATTCGTCTTAAGAAGAATGTCATATACACCTAGGGTGACTTGAGGGTGAGTAAATCATGGGCTGATTTTCATTTTTTGGTGAACTATCCCTTTAATCTGACTCATCTCTTATTCCTCTTATGTTTAGTGAATTGTGTAATGTAGTTTGTTTGCTTGATTTATGCAACAAATGTATATATATATATATTTTGCATAATTTATGCTTTTACACTATTCACATTGTGTCACACAGGTTACCTGGAGTCCCTGATGATTCAAACAAAAATGACTGAGGAGAGGAATGTCTTCTCCTGATTTGTTAATGCACTGTAGAGATAGGACTGATGTAGACACATTTTTTTACAGAGTTTTTTTTGTTTGTTGACAGAACACTCCCAATCTACTCTGTTCAGTGAAATTCATCAAAATGTTTGTTCCATACGCTAAATATTGAAATGTGTGTCTCTGTTTTTGTTTCCGTTTTAAAGTACTCAAAATGAACGAGGTCCCTTCTCCCGCCGGAGGTATGCAGCCCTGACTTCACCATTTTCTCGATTTCTGGAGCACCTGATCCCAGGGCCCATTGACCTTTACTGAAATATGTGTGACTCTATGTGTTTCTCTTTGTGGTTGGTGGTTTTTGTCAGTGGAGTTTGCCTTGTCCTGTTGTAGGAGGAGCCAAGGAACCAATATATACAACTGAATTCAAATCAGTTTTGTTTCCCTGAGGCCTGTTCATAATCACAGTTTAGAGGCAGATAACCGCAGGTCAACATCAACGCTCAGTTTGACATCTCACTTGGTCTTCTGAGCGTCTTAGATGTACAGGCTGCTAGATTTAAACCTTGCAGTCTTTATGAACACGATGTGTGCATTTGTTTCCACTTGTGAAACTCGATTGTTAGATTGACATCCTTAATGCTGGTGTTTTCTTCACTACAAATGATGTTATGCAGCCTCACAAACCCCATCTCTTATAGACACCTTTGACCAGCAGAAGCGCTAATGATAACAGTGACTCTGTGTGGTTTGATTGACAGTGGCTGGGGGTGCAAAAGTTGATACAGCCGAGATATATTACTGATTTGGTTAAAGAAAGTTCACCCAGAATTGAAAACTGATCATTTACTTACCCGATGTCATTCTAAAGTTAAATTATTTAATTTCTGTTGTGGAAGAATGTTTGGTTTCACTTTATTTCGATGGTCCCTTTAACACATTCTGTTGACTATAAGTAACTTTGCACCTACATGTCTTCTAACTCATTAGAGCAGTGGTTCTCAAACCTGTCCTGGGACCCCTCACCACTGCACATTTTGTATGTCTCCCTCATCAGACACACCTAATTCAAGTCTTGCCGTCTCTACTAATGAGATGAAGAGTTGTGAATCAGGTGATTTAGATGAGGGAGACATGCAAAATGTGCACTGGTTAGGGGTCCCCAGGACAGGTTTGAGAACCACTGCATTGGAGTGTTAGTAGAGTATTAGTCTCGCATGCGTTTCAGACTGACGGCAGAAGGACTCTATCGCAGCTTTCATTGGTCTAGGACCACCCAAGAGGACATTTGACTGACATGTAACGCGACCAATCACAGTTTTTGTTCCGCGTCATGTTTAGAAAGATAAATTCGATGTCCCTGCAATAACAAACCGGCGTGCATCTATAAATGGTTCATTCAAGAACGTTGTGCAAGTTTACTGCAACAATTTATCCACAAACTTTATCACGGTTATAAACACAAAGGCGTTCTTCTTCCACGAGAGTGTTTGGCTAATACTAATACTCAAATGAGAGTTAGTTGACATGTAGTTACAAAGTTACTTGTAGTTCAAAAGGGCCCATCAAAATAAAGTGTTACTGAATGTTTATGCTGCTCTTTTCTCTACAGTGAAAGTGACTGGAGAAAGTGAAGGGAATGGAGGCTGTCAAGTCAAAAAACCTTGATATAAAGTGCTTTATACAATACAGATTGTCTCAAAGCAGCTTCACTGTAATAAACAGGAAAATAACAGAATCATGTATGCAAAATTTATTAAATATGAGACAAATTCTGCTGTAATGCAGTCCTAAAAAGACAATTATTCAGCTCAATTTTGATCTCATTTGATAGTGTCAAGTCAAATCTTTGTTACTTAATATTAAATTTAAAACAGCAAAACAAGTAAGGTGAAAAAGACGTACTATTAAATGTATTAAAAATGCATTATAGTATATTTGTATTGTACTAAAAACATACTCAAGTATGTTTATAATGCATTAAATAGTACGTATTTTTCACCTGAGATGCTTGACTGTGAATCTATGGTATGTGAATGAGAATGTTTTCTCGACAACATCTGTTCTTATCCACTTTCATGGTCTGAAAAACAGCATTTTGTATTCCACAGATTTGTTTTTTTTAATTATTTGTTGAAATGAGAGACGGGTTAGTAAATGGCAGAATGACATTCCTTTAAACAACGATTAGTATGAGTGTTTTTAGCAAATATGGCTCTAGTGCATGATGTGGGTTTTAACGGTATATGTACTGACTGTTCATCTATACTAAACATCATTATGAGCTCCTCAGCCTGTTTGTTGGATGGTTTGTCTACTTGTGTGTTTGAATGGTTGGTGAATTGACTGGTGGATTCCAAGTTCACACACTGGTTCTGTTGAATTTCTCTTCACAATTGAATCAGAGTGATGGGAAACGTATTACAACAACCACCCAGTTTTCAGCTCGCTGCCCTTCCATCACCCCAACCACCCTCACCTAATATTTGAGCATGGTTCTCATTGATCAACCCACCCCCCCGTCACCTGTCAATCAAACCAAGGTTCCACCTTCTGTTTTGCCTGAAGCCTTTTATATTTGAGTGACAGGCCTTGGTTGCATGAGACGTGTTCAGATTCTGGCCTATCACAATGTGAATAACATCTGAAGTCCAGCCTCTCATGTGCAGTTTTTCTTTCTCCTTGACAGGCATCCACCACCACCAGCAGCAGTTCCACCTGAGGACCCTCGCAGCAATGTATTACTGGAGCAACGTATGAAAAACGTTCCATCAACCTGCATGTCTGTTCACCTGCATCCTTTACATCCACCTGCACCATCCTACAGAGATGAAACGAACCCATCATCACGTCAGTGTTCGGAGAGTTTTGCCCTCGCTTTTCCCAACAAGCCCATGGACGATCTGACCAGAGGAACGACAAAGACGAGATACTCTTACACCTGACCGGTCAGGATTGGACTTGGACTGGGTCTGTGAGCGCACACACACACACACACACACACACACACACACACACACACACACACACACACACACACACACACACACACACACACACACACACACACACACACACACACACACACACACACACACACACACACACACACACACACACACATACACACACGCACATGCATATCTTCAGACAGCACAGCTCATGTCTTTGTCAAAGAAACCTTTCTGCAAAACCAGTATGCTTGTGTTTGCATGGTTAAAGCTCCGTGTAAGATCTTCATTATATATATAGTGTCTGATAAAAACATTGGAGAGAGACATTATTAACAGAATATTGTCACATGACCTGACGTGGACACTGAATTGCAAAAAAATCCCATTTTTAATCAGTAGCTTTGTCGTTTTTTCTAGTAGAAATATCTAAACATTCTTGAAATAAGATTAAAACCTTACTACATTTAGAAAAAACTGAAAAAAATGACATAACAAAATATTTATATAAGACATACATGGTCTAAAATGCAGTTAATCTCATGCATTTTGCTTCTCATGTAAATATATCTGGTTTCATGCATTTTTAGATATTTTTATTGAAAAAAAGATTAATGGGATTTTTTTGTTGCAATGTGAGTGATACTGAACAAGCACAAAGTGGATTGAAATGATGCAGACCTGTGGAGAGATGGCCTGTGGAGCTCTGCTCTTGCTAGAAAGAGTGTGGACGTTGAAAGCTTCTCTTTCCCTGCAACATATGTATAAAGCATTTCTTATGTGTTTTCTTGGATCTCATTAAGACCTCTATCAAAATAATACAAGTGTATTCAGAATAGGTCACAGCAAAATGGATTTGTTGTGCCTGATAGTCTTTGCTCTTCTCTGTAGTGTTATTATAGTGTATTATGCCAGTGTTGCTGTTAGTGTCAGTATTTTGAGTTTCAGTTTGTAAAGTTGAATCCAAGCACTGATCTGACACAGAAAGTGTTGAGAACGGAGTACCGTTGTTGTTATGATCGCTCCTGAATCTGATATGATTTTCTATGAGTGCAGTGAAGGCTGTAAAACACCATGACTGCTTACTCTGTGGTGAAGGATCTAAGGATTTGTTTTAATATCAATCTGTATGTGTGTGTGTGTAGCTTCAAGAGCGCAACCATACATTTGTAATCTTGATTAATCGCATCTAACACAAAGGTTTGTGTTTTTATATATATATACCTATCAGGCATAATATTATGACCACTGACAGGTGAAGTGAATAACACTGATTATCTCTTAAGCACTGCACCTGTTAGTGGGTGGGATATATTAGGCAGCAAGTGAACATTTTGTCCTCAAATCGCAGTTTGTTGCGTATGGGCCTTAATAGCTACAGACCGGTCAGGGTGCCCATGCTGACCCCTGTCCTCCGCCAAAAGCGCCAACAGTGGGCACATGAGCATCAAAACTGGACCACAGAGCAATGGAAGAAGCTGGCCTGGTCTGACAGGGGTCAGCATGGGCACCCTGACTGGTCTGCGGCTATGCAGCCCCATACGCAGATGCACTGTGTATTCTGACACCTTTCTATCAGAACCAGCATCAACTTATTGAGCAATTTGAGCTACAGTAGCTCGTCTGTTTGATCGGACCACACGGGCCCGCCTTTGCTCCCCACGTGCATCAATGACCCTGTCACCGGTTCACCACTGTTCCTTCCTTGGAGCACTTTTGATAGATACTGACCACTGCAGACCGGGACCACCCCACAAGAGCTGCAGTTTTGGAGATGCTCTGACCCAGTCGTCTAGCCATCACAATTTGGCCCTTGTCAAACTCGCTCAAATCCTTACGCTTGCCCATTTTTCCTGCTTCTGACACATCAACTTTGAGGACAAAATGTTCACTTGCTGCTTAATATATTCCACCTACTAACAGGTGCCGTGATTAAGAGATCATCAGTGTTATTCACTTCACCGGTCATACTGTTATGCCTGATCGGTGTATATATGTGTGTGATTGTGTACACACATACATTATATAAACACAAACTTTTAAGTGAGATGCGATTAATAGCGATTAATCGATTTGACAGCACTAGATGTGTTATTTTCTTCATTTAGTTTTATTATCATTTATAATCATTAATCAAGTCATCATTTGACCTTCTTTATTTGTGCTGGTCAGATGAAGATTATTCAATAAACCCTGCTCATTTCTGCTAATTCATGGCTTCCTCTGTCAACCTCTCAGGCTGACAGAAGTCTTGGGTACCAAACTGATTTTGTGTATTAGACAAGACTCTGCTGACTGGTTTTGAATAGCAGGCATAGAGACCGGATCCAGTATTCCTAGCGTGGGGATCCGATGCAACCTTAGACATTCATGAATGCACAAACGCAGACACAGCACAGTGATGTCATAGTGCAGAGGCGTTTGAAGGACGCAGTCGTTTCTAAAATGATGATGACTCTGATGCCCAAGATCTCATATAAAAACACATCTACTTCTGAGATGTTACTCCTTTTTGTCATGTATAAAACAGCACACTATTTAAGAGATGGAGACATATAGTAAAGAGTTTCATTAGTCTTCACTAGATCTTTAAAAAAAAAAGGCCAAATGCAAAGAGCACTCAAGGTGGATGACTTACTTGCTTAAAAAACAAGAAAAGATGACTGTTAATGTTTACTTTGATTATTTACACAATTATTATTATATAATATTATGGAATGTGTTTGTTTGATGCTTTGAAAAGAGACAATTTAAGAGAGAAAAGGTGAAAATACATAATAAAAAGTATTATTTTTATTTTGTACCTTTTGATTTTCAATGTTAAGATTATGTATTATTATTAATGTATTGATATAATTGCTCATTTTGATTGCTGATATTTCTTATTTGCTGTCTATAGCAGTGGTGCAATATATGGACATCAGTATTTTATTTCAGTGAACAATATGGTATTTTTCTGATATTTTGCTGCCTTTCTGAAATGTCATTTATGATAAAATCCTGGTATAATCATAACTTTCTGAGGGTATGGCAGCTTCCCCAGGCAGGTCAGGATGTCTTGGGGTGAATTCAGTGACCGGCTCTGGGATGCACAGCATGTGTGTCTTGGTCTTGTCAAAGTAATGCACCATTACAAAATATGTTCACCCAGTTCTTTTATTTTCTGTTTTGGAGGTACAAATGCTGGGTGTTTACATGTGATATTTTAATAGACAGGAAGTCATCATTTCAAGGCTCTTAACTAGCAGTCTCAGAAAACGTGGCTAATTTTCAGACATGCTGTGATGAGATGATCGGAGAGAAAGAAAGAGATGCATTTTTGTGACAAGATAGTGACAAGAAGGTGTTTTTCTGTAATTTCATGTCTGTCAGTGTGAGCAGCTATAAGTAGGTCAATCTCTCACTGCCCAGAAAAGTGGCTATAATTTACCCAAAAGCCTCAATTTGTGATTTAAAAATAGGCTGTCTATATAAAGCACACGATAGCCCCTCTCTAGTCCCATACAATTGTTCTTCATTCTCCCTCTGTCCAAAGAACCTTTATCCAGTTTATCAAACTTGCATTTTCTACCAGCATTTGTGCTCTAAAGCAGACAAACTGCCTTCTTAAAGCTGAATGCATCCATGATCTGCCCTGGAGAAACTCACCAGGCCCTCTTTGCTCATAAGTATCTGCTCATGTTTGTACTGCATATTTCCAATAGATAAAAACATTGAAAACAGTATGTGATTTCTGTCATTCTCCATGTAATTCACAACTACATAAAACGTGATGGGACTTTGCATTTGTATGTTTTAGCTTTTTAATGACTTCTCAACATGTGAGTAGCAATCAGCCAAATTCAGCACTGGAGTATAAAAATAAAAACACATTGTTTGTACAGTATACTATTATGATTATCTTTTCAATGGGAAAGAGAAAGACAAACCATGTATAGAATTATGCTTAACTGATCTGATCATCAATGAGTGAATCAGTGATTTATGTGAATTATGAATCTTTGTTTGCATGGTTTTCAGTTGTTTTGAGGTGGTAGGTGAGTGTGCTTTTGTTTGGGTGGGTGACTGGATAAATATGAGGTCATCTCTGCAAATGATGTAATGCATGAAGATAATCAGACAGACTGCCTCCGTTTCATGTCATATCAGCTTTTTAGATGTAAAAAGCTATAAAACAGCAATTGGGTTATCATCATCCACCCTGATAAATAAATGTTTCCTTTTTTCTTCTGATAATTCTGACAGAAATAATAAAGCATTAAATATTGTCCTTGCTGGCTTACTGCCTGGTTATGGTTCTGTGATGTGGGTCAGAACAAATTTGAAAAAACATGTAAGCGCTTTTTGCTTCTCTTTTCCTCCTGACCCAGATTTCTCTCCGCCTGCCTTACAGCTCTGAGTGAGACTGCAGCACCATTAAAAGCTGCTGCAGCGGACACACACACACACACACACACACACACACACACACACACACACACACACACACACACACACACACACACACACACACACACACACACACACACACACACACACACACACACACACACACACACACACACACACACACACACACACACACACACACACACACACACACACACACACACACACACACACACACACACACACACACACACACACACACACACACACACACACACACACACACACACACACACAGTGTTCATTTGCCAATCACACTCTCCTCAGCATTTTACACAAAGATCCCTGTTGCCACCAGAGCTTGGTCAACTATCAAAACCATGCTTTCCTGAGACACTGCAGAAAAAGGCCTCACTCAGAAAAAAAAGGCTGACTGCTGGTTTCTAGGCAACGGGAGCCTGTTTCTTAGCGACCGAATGAAAGAGAATTGAATGTGGGTAAATAGAAGAGAGAATCATTTTATGAGGAATGCATCATTAAATGTAAAATAAGTTAAATAATCAATAAACAACCACAGTGTTGTTACTAGAATTTCTTCTGTGAGTGGTGAATTTATTTGGTGTTCCTTATGTCTTCCCAAACCCCTCCCTTCATTCACGCTTTCCACGCTTCACGCTTTCCTCTGGAGACCGCATTGTTCAGCACCACAGACAGCGAACCGCCTATCCAAAGGTCCGTTGCCAGGGTAACGGGCGGGGAGGGGGTGCATGATGCTGCATCCTGTAATTTGATGCACAGACAAGAGGCTCAGCACGCCAAATCTGGGGAGCTCGTATATCTGTGCAGTCTATGTGAAATAAACAGCATTATATTATACACTATACATATTTCCCATATGATATGAAGTACTGATGAAATACTCGTGTGTGATTTATATGTATATTTTCCATACGTCCGAGAAAAAATGACCTTGAGATGTGAATCACTTCACTCTGCCCTCTAGTGTCAAGTGTCTGATATAGGGTTTGGATTTCACAGACCCTCATACGTCATCAGCTGTGGTGGGAGGGAGCACCGAACAAAGGGGTGCGGGTGGGGCCGAGTTTGTCACGTGATCCGTGTAACTAAACCACAAGATGTCACTGCTCACCATGAAGACACTAGAACACGCTCTACACATAAATACTGGCTCATTTATTCTCTCAAACCTTATAAAACGTGTTTTAAATGCTGATTCCAATGAAGGATAAATAACAAAAAGTTTTATTTTTTTCCCAAATTAATGACATATTTATTTTCTGATTTTAGTGTAGTGCATTTGATATTGTGATGGCACAATTCGTAACACTTTAGAATAATAGTCCGTCATTAATAAGTGGAAGTAATGCAGGACTAATGAGTAGTACAGCATAAACACTTCAGCTACTACTATTAACTAATATAGAAACAAGCTTAACTAATCAAGTAAGTAATATCACATTGGGCTAAGATAGTTCCTTATTAGGTAATCAATAATTACTTATTGAGATTAGCCTCATTAACAACTATTAACTAACTGGCAAATTATAAAGAACATTATCGTGTGTCTCAGTCGTAATCAGTCATCATTTTTACTCTGAATAAAGTCATAAAATGCATCACTAATTACTCAAGTGTTACCTAGTCACTCTGCAGGAACTACTAGTGATCAGGGCTGCATTTCCCGATAACGTTGTCTCTTAGCGCGCTACGAAGACTCTAAAGGTATACCTTAACTAAAGGTATACCATTTCTAGGTGTGTTCCTCGAACTATACCTTAGGAGGTTACTTAAGGTAAACCTTCTTAAGTGCGACGTTAGCAGGTGCTGTCCGTGGCGGCGGTGCTGAAGTGGCTTATATCGATAGCTCAAGAATCGATTATTTACTCTATGCAGGGGTTGTTTCACTGCTTTATGCGAATTTTTTATATTTTATTTTTTTATAAAAGAAGCACTTCAGAAATAGTTGAACTTGCAAACTAAATTTTATATAATTCTGACATGAGTACGCGAACCAGCAATTTCATGCTCAACCGCATCATGCGTCAACCCGCTACACTAACTGGCAGTATGCCTTCACTGGCATTTGAAAGAGTCATTTATATTATTACAATATATTTTCCATAGTGTGTTAATTTACTCCACAATCAGGGATGATTGCCCAGCAGCTGCATTACATTATTGTGTAAATAACTAATTTCTGTTACTGAATGAACGCACCGCCACCCTGAGGTGTTACTCAGCCCATGTCCATCCCCAACCACCTCCAGAAAAGCCCCAGGCATAAAAACGGAGAGCCGCCAGCAGCTGGATTTCAGGGCTGAGAGGGTAGCTCCGTCCAGTTTGTCTCGACAAAGTTGGACCAACAAGATCTAAAAGCTGCTCAATTTGCTGTCGTGGCAGGCGAAATTTATTTTGAATAGCGGCTTCTGACATGGTAGCCAGGGGACTAAAGTTTTCACGTATGAAATAGTGCATATACACTAAATGGCTCCGCGGACGGCGCCGTCTTTGATTTAGCACAACTATTCGCTGTCTCGCTGCCATAGTTTGACCAAACTCCCCTCCACAATCATTCCCTTTAAATAGGCTCCTAAGCTTTTCCTGTCTAATGGTTTGCCAGCTGATGTACCTTTGGATAATATAATTAAAAATCTAACAAACATTAGTGTAATGACAATTGTAATCCTTTCATTAAAAAAAATTAGCCTGATTGAACATTAGGTGTATATTACAACTTCAGAATTATATTCGTATAGACTGACATGTAAAGACGCTTTTTGCACAGTGGTGGCCACTAGTGGAATTAACTGTCAATAGTGATAAGGTATAGCTAAGAGTGGTCCAGACCAACCTTACGAAAGTAATACTTACAGAAGGTATTCTTAACTAAGATAGTTTCGGGAAACACGTATTAACGTTAAGGTACACCTTAAGGTATAACTTAAGAACGACGTAGTGTTAAGAAGGTTTCGGGAAATGCAGCCCAGGGCTGCATTTCCCGATAACAGTGTCTCTTTGCGCGCTATGAAGACTCTAAAGGTATAACTTAACTAAAGGTATCCCATTTCTAGGCGTGTTCCCCGAACTATACCTTAGGAGGTTGCTTAAGGTATACCTTCTTAAGTGTGACGTTAGCAGGTGCTGTCCGTGGTGGTGGTGCTGAATTTGTTTATCAATGCTCCGTCGAGTTGGTCTTGAAAAAGTCGGACCAACAAGATCTAAAAGCTGCTGAATTTGCTGTCGTGGGAGGCAAAATAAATTTGTAATGGCAGCTTTGGACATGGTAGCCAGGGGACTAAAGTTTTCACGGATGAAATAGTGCACATAGAAATGTCTTTGATTTAGCACAACTATTCGCTGTATCACTGCCATAGTTTGACCAAACTCCCCTCCACAATCATTCCCTTTAAATAGACTCCATAAGGGTTTGCCAGCTGATGTACCTTTGGATAATATAAGTAAAAAGCTAACAACCATTAGTGTAATGACAATTTGAATCCTTGCATACAAAAAAACTATTAAATTAGCCTAATTGAACACTGGGTGTATATTACAACTTTAGAATTATATTCATATAGACTGACATGTAAATAAGCTTTTTGCACAGTGGTGGCCACTAGTGGAATTAACTGTCAATAGTGATAAGGTATAGCTAAGAGTGGTCCAGACCAACCTTACAAAAGTAGGACCCACTTTATATTAGGTGGCCTTAACTACTATTTGTATTACTATTATAATAATTTGATACATTGCACTTATTTGTAATTACACAGTTGACACTTCCCTTACACCTAACCCTACCCTTAAACTTACCCATCCCACCACACCTGTCCATAACTTTACCCGTATCCCACCTCAATATCAGCAAAGGTGTTTTGCAACACTATATGACCACAGTAAGTACATTGTACTTATTTTTTGATGTAAGTACATAGTAGTTAAGGCCACCTAATATAAAGTGGGGCCCGGAAGTATGACTTACAGAAGGTATTCTTAACTAAGGTACACCTTAAGGTATACCTTAAGAACGACGTAGTGTTAAGAAGGTTTCAGGAAATCCAGCCCTGTGCTCTTTGTTTATAGTATCTTTGTATCATATTTGGGGATTGAGTGCTGAGATCCGATAACTGTGCTGCAGTTGTACTTTCGCTAAAGTGTGTTTTGTTTGTTTTCTTTTATTGCAGTTTTGTATCAACGTGCATCTTTTTCTGTTAAAGGGGCAGACCAGCCACGGTTTCTTGTGTATTTAAGTTCTTTTTTGGGGGGTTAAATTTTATCTCGATTCAATATTGTTTCATTTGATTCTATTAATTGTTTTTGTTATTTGCTTTTGTTTGCGTGGTATTGCTCCCCTTCTTCTGTGTTACAGTGGCTTTGTACAGGGCCGGGCCTGCATTGACACCTAACCTCCCTTGGTGTGGCTGATCTGGGTGGTGTGTGGCACTGTAATGGTGATTTAAAGGTTTCTTATTTGCTGTGGTTATTTTCTTCTGTTTTCTTACAGGTGGCAAGTGGTGCATAAGAGTAGGCCCGACCCTTTTGCATTCTTGAGGAGAACTATTTCCCTATTCTATGGATTTTATTACAGACATATTTTTTAATTGGTTTTAACCTTTTGTTATGGCTTGTGTTGTAACAATAAAATTGTGATTCACAACTAAATTTGCTGTTTATAATCAAATTATTTGTGGAAGGCTCCTCCTGCCTTTAAATAAGGAGGTGGTGTAGTCAGTTTTATATTTACTACACTACATTAAAATAATGGTCCAGGTCACTAGTAGTTCCTGCAGAGTGACTAGGTAACCCTTGAGTAATTAGTGAGCAATTAGTAAAAAAAGTAAATTGCTCACATCTCACACACGTTAATGTTAGTAATGAATTACTTTTTTTTTTTTTTATAATTTGTCATAGTTACCTCTTAGTTCTTGATGTCAATCCCATTGAGTAATTATTGATTACCTAATAAGGAACTATCTTAGCCCTAAATGTGATATTACTTAGTGATTAGTTAAGCTTGTTTCTATATTAGTTAATAGTAGCTGAAGTGTTAATGTACTACTCATTACTTCCTGCATATTTACTTATTAATGACGGACCATTATTCTAAAGTGTTACCCCGTAATTTTTAGCAATAATTACAACCTGGACTTACTAGTATAGCTGTTCATGTTTGGTCCTCATTAAACATCACTAGGAAATGTATTGTGTGGGATGATGCAGTTGTGCGAAATCGCTGTGAGTGGCGCTGCAATACCATACATTACTAACTATAGCGTCTAACAGATTTCGAGGCTTGGTGTGTCAGACATCACTTTGGCTTTGAACAATGAACAGCCACGACGCTTTTAAATATGTCAGTTAATTTGTGATTTGCAATAGCATAAGCCATATGCCATTTTCACCGGTGTTCAGAGGAAACTATGGCGAGTGAATATACAAGAACATGGACGAACAAGATGTTTTATCTAATGTTTTTGCTGTTTAATTCCGGAGGAAATGCTGCTCAGATAAACTACTCCCTTCAAGAAGAATCTAAAATTGGAGTCACTGTGGGGAACATTGCAAAAGACTTAGGGATAGATCCGACTTTACTGGAGAACAGGAATTTACGCATCGTCGCGGGGACAAAGCAAGAGCTCTTTCGGGTAAATCATGAAGACGGCGCTTTGTTTGTGAACCAGAGGATAGACCGAGAAGAGCTGTGTGCTAAAACCAACCCATGTCTCATTCATCTTAAAGCAGTGATAGAAAATCCACTCGAAATGCACCAGATATCAGTGGACATCACCGATGTCAATGATAATCCACCTAGTTTTTTGGATGAAAACTATAAATTGGAAATACTTGAATCTGCAATGACAGGAGCACGATTTCAGTTAGAAACAGCTCACGACCCAGATATAGGCTCAAACGACTTACAGGCATATAAACTGAGCCAAAATCATTATTTTCGTTTAGAAACAGAAGACATGGGAGACGAAGGTAAGATTCCGGTCCTTATTCTACAAAAACCTCTTGATAGAGAAAAAAGCGCAAGGCATGCGCTAATATTGACTGCGACAGATGGCGGAAAGCCGCAGAAATCATCTGCTGTAAATATTACTATTGTTGTGTCAGATGTAAATGATAATACTCCAATTTGTGGCAAACAAAAATACACAGTGACGGTGAAAGAAAACGTCCCTGAAGGAACATTTCTGCTCCGCGTAAATGCTTCAGATGCAGATGACGGAATAAACGGGGAAATTGAATACTCCTTAAGGAACAAGTTCAGGAACGGTGCATCCGAGGTTTTCGATTTAGATAGTTTAACGGGGGAGTTAAAGATAAAAGGTGGGCTAAATTTTGAGGAAAGGCAAGTTTATGAGCTAAAGATAGTGGCTGCGGATAAGGGGGCCGTGTCATTGTCTACACAGTGTAATGTGCTTGTTAATGTTGAGGATGTCAACGACAACCGGCCTGAGATTGACATCACCTCGGTATCCAGCCACATTCCTGAGGATGCTCCTCCTGGGACCGTCGTGGCTTTGATGGGAGTTACTGACCTGGACTCAGGTATGAACGGAAAGATAGTTTGCGCTCTGCCCAAAAATATTCCTTTTGATCTCAAGCCATCGCCTGATGGAAACTTTTATTCCCTGGTAACTAAAGAAAACATTGACAAAGAATCTAAATCGTCTTATGATATCACTATAACAGCCAAAGATTTAGGAACCCCATCGTTATCATCAACAAGGTCGATTCACGTCGAGGTCACGGATGTTAACGACAACAGCCCCACATTTACTCAAAGCCCTTATACATTCTACGTGGTCGAAAACAACAAACCAGGAATCGCCGTTTTCTCATTAAGTGCAGCTGATGTAGACGAAGGTGAAAACGCACGTGTCTCATATTCAATTGATCGAGTGAATTCACACCAAAGCATGACATCTTTTCTGAGTATTAATGAGGCGAACGGCACCGTTTACTCATTGAAGAGCTTTGACTTTGAGTCTTTAAAAACATTTCAATTCTTTGTTGTGGCCAAAGACTCTGGAAGTCCGTCTCTGAGCAGTAACGTGACAGTGAACGTGTTTATTCTGGATCAGAACGACAACGTTCCAGTGATCTTATATCCAGTCAGCGCAAACGGTTCTGCTGAGGGTGTGGAAGAGATTCCCCGGAATGTGAACGCAGGGCATTTGGTGACTAAAGTCCGAGCCTATGACGCAGATATAGGATACAACGGCTGGTTATTGTTTTCACTGCAGGAAGTTAGTGAGCACAGTCTCTTTGCTTTGGACCGCTATACAGGACAGATAAGGACCCTTCGCTCATTCACAGAAACAGACGAGGCCCAGCATAAACTGCTCATACTGGTCAAAGACAATGGGAACGTTTCACTCTCAGCAACAGCGACTGTGATTGTCAAAGTTGTGGAGCCCAAAGAGGCTTTTGCAGCTTCTGATGTGAAAAACGCAGTAAAAGACGAGGAGGAGAACGACGTGACATTTTATCTGATCATCACTTTGGGCTCGGTTTCAGTGCTTTTTGTCATCAGCATCATCGTGTTGATTGTAATGCAGTGCTCCAAATCTACAGACTATTCGTCCAAGTATTTACAGGACGCAAATTACGACGGGACTCTGTGTCACAGCATCCAGTACAGATCTGGAGACAAACGGTACATGTTAGTTGGACCCAGAATGAGTATCGGCTCTACTATAGCACCAGGCAGTAATAGGAATACTCTAGTGATACCAGATCGCAGGAGGAGAGATTCTGGAGAGGTAAGATGCATATTCTATAATTTAAGTTTTTTTTTTATTTATTTATTATTTTTTTTAATGTGCACGTGTGTGCAGTCTTTTCGAAGAACTGTCCTTGGTGCTGAAATTTAAAGCCCTACATTCTCATGCATCTCTTTAACCTGGTGATGACATGTCTCACATTATAACGTTTGTTTTTCTCTTCTTAAATGACCTACTCAAAACACACGTACTGGTAAATGTGTATAGTAAATAAATGTATTTATGATCAGTGTTCAAAATAAACATCACGCTGAAGCTGATTTTACATTAACTGCTCTCTCAACAGTGATGGAGAACAAAACGCATTATTTATCGTAAAACTACATTCATCTTAGTGCAAATACTTTTATCCATTGTTGTAAATACCCATCTGAAGAAGACCCTGGACATATAAACAAAAATGTTTGTAACTAGGAGTTGCATACTAAGAGTTTTGGCAGATTTTACCTATTTAAAACTATAGCGAGTTTAAGAGAAGTGCAGATTAAATATTTAGAAAAATAAATAAATACAAATATTTAAACTTTATTCAAACGAAATAAAACCATATAACTTATTAAAAATAACAAATAACTTATTAAAAAGTACTTACACCATTAAAATACATTTTATATACATACTTTGTATAGTAAAACACAAACATCTATATGAAAGGTCACGCTTTAATTTAATTTTTTCTTTTCTTTTTTTCTCCTCATTTAGCTGATGTTTTGTCCTAAGTAACATTACATTTGTATTTTAAAATATAGAGTCTATAAATGAAAAAAATATCACAAGCAATTTGTCATTGAGTTAACTAATCAACTAACAAAAGTTACATCCACCTATCTCCATTCTTCAAAACGCTTATGTAAGTAACATAACACCAGATAACTGATTAGCCCAGACATCCATCAATCAAACAAAGTGAATGTTCATTGGTTGATATAATAAATTACGTAGCTAGGGATTATGGTACATGTAGTCAGACAAAAACAAAATGCTATTCTGTCGAACACATGTAAATTACGCTTACAGTTTAACTCATTCTAAATATAACCCAACATCAGGTTTTGTATCATTATTATATATGGATTACAGCACATCTCTGCTATCTCTATCATGTGATTTAATCATATATAACAGAGTCACTATAAGAGCATTATTTTGAGTGCAATTTGTGCCATGGATTGTCTTGTATTTGACATTGAAATGAATGAAATCTTTATTATCATGTTAGGCTACTATTATTCTTATTAATCCTCTATATTCTCAGTTAACCTCATGGTGTCAGTATTACACAAGGAAAGCTTTTGAAATTCAGTCCCTCCTCTTTAAGACATTGGCGTCACACAATTGCTCCTCTCCACCAACAGCGCAGTTCTATGTTGTTGAAACACCTAGTAGTCGGCGTGGATTATGGGGATTTGTTTGAAGATATTGCACATTTTTCTCTCACTAAGAAATCAAGGGCAACATTCATTTGTTTTGTGATCTTAAGCATTTGATTCATGATGGAACCCGAAGGACAAAAGCGCAGATGGGAGTGCTGGTGGATCGCTTTGTGCTTCTCTTTTCTGCTGTGCTTCGGACGGCAGGTTTCAGCGCAGATAAGATACGCTATTCCAGAGGAAGTAAAAGAGGGAACCGTCGTTGGAAATATTGCGAAGGATTTAGGCCTTGATGTCAGTGCTTTGGTGGACAGGCGGTTCCGTATTGTTTCTGGATCCAATGACGATTTTTTTCAGGTAAATCCGAACGGCGTCTTGCATGTTCATAAGAAAATCGACCGGGAATCGCTGTGTGATAGTCAAAGCGCATGCATGATAAATCTGAAGATTGTCGTCGAAAATCCCCTTGAAATACATTATATTGGAGTGGAGGTGACCGATGTAAATGACAATTCGCCCACTTTTAGTGAACATGAGAAACGATTGGAGATTTCAGAATCGACTGCTCGAGGGACGCGTTTTCAGCTTAAGGCGGCGCGTGACCCGGATGCAGGGGGGAATTCTGTTCGTGCATACAAACTAACCCACAATGAACACTTTGATCTAGAAGTCAGAGATCAGGGAGAAGACAAACTGCCATTTTTAGTTTTACAAAAAACTCTTGACCGTGAGATTAATGACGAATATAATTTAATTTTAACCGCAATCGACGGAGGCAATCCACAAAGATCAGGAACTCTAAATATATCAATTAACGTCCTTGACATAAATGACAATAGACCGTTTTTTAGCCAAGATATGTATTCTACAAATCTAAAAGAAAATATACAAGTTGGAACGCTAGTCATTCAGGTTCAGGCAAGCGATGCAGATTATGGTTCAAATGGAGAGGTCACCTACGCATTTGGCAGCGATCAGAACCCAAAGGTGTATGAAATATTTAGTTTGGATAAACTGACAGGTGACATTCGTGTGAAAGGGGATATAGATTTTGAGGACAAATCAATTTACAAACTTGATGTTCAAGCATCTGATAATGGCCAGCCCCCTATGAAGACAGATTGTAGAGTTGTCATAAAAATTTTAGACACAAACGATAATACACCTGCGATCGATGTGACGTCACTGTCAAAGATGGTTTCTGAAGATTCCAAGCCTGGCACTGTGATCTCCCTCATTAGTGTGACTGACAGAGACACTGGTGTTAACGGAAAAGTTGTGTGCTCTCTCTTAGAAAATGTTCCATTTGAATTAAAACCATCAGTTCAGGACAACATGTACTCGTTAGTGACTAAAGGGAGCCTGGATCGTGAAACTTTATCACATTATGAAATTTTAATAAGAGCGATCGACTTGGGTCAGCCTCCACTGTCCTCCTTTAAAACTCTGAGCGTGCAGGTGTCAGATGTTAATGATAACCCACCTGAATTTAGCCTAAATCCCATCGAATTATATATGATTGAAAACAATGCTGCAGGCGCGCCCATTCTCACACTGAGTGCTTTTGACAAAGACCTAAATGAAAACTCTGTGATTTCATATCAGATTATTAAAGGGAATGGGACAAAAAGTGACATGACATCATTTCTGAATATTAATTCTGAAACAGGCGCAATTTATGCACTTAAAAGTTTTGATTTTGAAACTACCAAAACGTTCCAGTTCAATGTGCTCGCAAAAGACTCTGGAAGTCCATTTCTCAGCAGTAACGTGACAGTGAACGTGTTTATTCTGGATCAGAACGACAACGTTCCAGTGATCTTATATCCAGTCAGCGCTAACGGTTCTGCTGAGGGTGTGGAAGAGATTCCCCGGAATGTGAACGCAGGGCATTTGGTGACTAAAGTCCGAGCCTATGACGCAGATATAGGATACAACGGCTGGTTATTGTTTTCACTGCAGGAAGTTAGTGAGCACAGTCTCTTTGCTTTGGACCGCTATACAGGACAGATAAGGACCCTTCGCTCATTCACAGAAACAGACGAGGCCCAGCATAAACTGCTCATACTGGTCAAAGACAATGGGAACGTTTCACTCTCAGCAACAGCGACTGTGATTGTCAAAGTTGTGGAGCCCAAAGAGGCTTTTGCAGCTTCTGATGTTAAAAACGCAGTAAAAGACGAGGAGGAGAACGACGTGACATTTTATCTGATCATCACTTTGGGCTCGGTTTCAGTGCTTTTTGTCATCAGCATCATCGTGTTGATTGTAATGCAGTGCTCCAAATCTACAGACTATTCGTCCAAGTATTTACAGGACGCAAATTACGACGGGACTCTGTGTCACAGCATCCAGTACAGATCTGGAGACAAACGGTACATGTTAGTTGGACCCAGAATGAGTATCGGCTCCACTATAGCACCAGGCAGTAATAGGAATACTCTAGTGATACCAGATCGCAGGAGGAGAGATTCTGGAGAGGTAAGACTGGCGGATTTATTATATTTGCACTCTTTGATTTAATTGCATTATTTTGTGCATATGAAGTTCTTTGGCGTGTTCCTTCTCCCCTTGCTCATGTTGACTTTTCAGGTTTTGTTTTGGCATAGCTGTTTTTGCACAATTATTTTCACTAATCCACTGTGTACTTAGTGAAGTGACACAAAATGAATTAGTTCATGAGTTCATGGCAGTACGGAGATATATTATATTTTTATTAAGAATTTTATATAATAAGACTTGCTTGTCATAGCCATTGATTCGTGCGGAACTGTCCATGGGACTGGAATTTGCTGTGTGAGATTTTTAAGGGTTGTTTATCATGCTATATTTTGTATTATATGCATTATCTACACATAACATATGCATTATGTTATGTGTAGGCCTACATATATATAGAAAGAGTATGTATATTTATGATTATGTATTTATATATTATATTATATATGAGAGTGTGTATGTGCACATATATATATATATATGAAAAGTGCACATATATATGTGCACATATATATGTGCACATATACACATATATATATATATATATATGAAAAGCAAAAGTTTGATCAATTTGACAGATATGATTTTATTAAATTAATATTAATAAATAGTACATATGACTGACTTCTAAAAAACTACAAATATTATATATAATATTTTATATAATATATATATATATATATATAATATTTGTAGTTTTTTAGAAGTCAGTCATATGTACTATTTATTAATATTAATTTAATAAAATCATATCTGTCAAATTGATCAAACTTTTGCTCTCTGCCTTTATGCTATAGTTAAAGTGCGTCAGATATGTTTAAAATATTGACATGTTACAGTGGACCTCATGGTGTCAGTATTACACAAGGAAACGTTGTTTGATCCAGGGATGTGGTTTGCGTCACACTGGTTTTTAACACAGGCTAGAGCGCACCGACTGCTCTTTTAGTCTGGACATATAAATACAAGGGATTCCGCGATTTTCGAGCAAACGATGTTCTCAAATTCGTCCTCGAAGCATTTAAGTAGATTTATGCCGTAATTGTAAGGAGAATACATTTACACTTGTTCCTCTGACTACGGTTTTCAGCATGGATGCTGGAGAACAAAGGCGCCGATGGGAGTACTGGTGGATTTCTCTGTGTTTCTATTTGCTACTATACCTCGGACAGCAGGCTTCAGCGCAGATACGATACACTGTTCCAGAAGAGGTTAAAGAGGGAACGATTGTGGGAAATATTGCCAAGGATTTGAGTCTTGATGTCAGTACATTGGTGGACAGACGGTTCCGTATTGTTTCTGGATCAAATTACGCTCTTTTCCAGGTAAATCAGAACAATGGCATCTTGCATGTGGAAAAGCAAATCGACAGAGAGGAGCTGTGTGACGGAACTAATGCGTGCTTGATAAGTCTGAAAACCGTTGTCGAAAATCCGCTTGAAATTCATTATGTAGAAGTAGAAATTATCGATATAAATGACCACGCACCCAATTTTGCTTATAAAGACGTCCTTTTAGAAATAGCAGAATCAACCCTACCAGGCGAGGACTTTCAATTGCAGGAAGCACAGGACCCCGATTCAGGCGTGAATTCTGTTCGTTTTTATAAACTGAGCCAAACCGACTATTTTGAACTTGAGTTTCGTGAAAATGGGGAAGAGAAAAAAGTCCCTGTCTTGAAATTGCGTAAATTGCTTGACAGGGAGCGTCAGGTCACTCACAGTCTTACACTGACTGCTGTTGACGGTGGGAATCCGCCACGATCAGGGAGTATCGCTATTAATGTCACGGTGCTGGATGACAATGACAACAGGCCGAAATTCAGCCAAGAGCTTTATTCTGTCACATTGCAAGAAAACGCTCCTGTTGGGACTCTTGTCATTAGATTGAACGCCACTGATTTAGATGAAGGTCAGAATGGCGAAATTGTTTATTCATTTGCGAAGAATATCGAAAAACAGGTTTACGACACATTTGATTTGGACAACACTGGTGAGATTAGGGTGAAGGGCAATTTGGATTTTGAGAAAAATAATGTTTATAGATTCGGTGTTATGGCGTCAGATAAAGGCCAGCCACCGAAGACAAGCAACTGTAGAATTATCATTAAAATGATTGACGAAAATGATAATGTACCAGAGATAGACGTTACCTCACTGTCTGATGTGGTTCCCGAAGATTCAAAACCAGGAACGGTAATTTCACTTGTTAGTATTACCGATAAAGATTCGGGCGTCAATGGCAAAGTTGTTTGTAGAATATCTGACAATGTTCCTTTTGAACTGAAGCCGTCATTCAAAGAAAATATGTACTCTCTTGTGACGAATGCAAAGTTAGATAGAGAGCTTGTTTCTCGATATGATGTCACAATAACAGCCACAGATTTGGGTCAGCCCCCTTTGTCCTCAATCAAAACACTGAAAGTGCAGATATCAGATGTGAACGACAACGTTCCGGAATTTCCTCGCAATCCTTTAGAACTATATTTAATGGAAAATAACCCCCCAGGAGCATCCATATACTCTGTTAGCGCCTTCGATAAAGACATGAATGAAAATGCTGCAATAACCTATCAAATAATTAGAGAAGATAGAGCAAAAAGTCACATGTCGTCCTTCCTTAATGTGAACTCAGACAATGGACATATACATGCACTTAAAAGTTTCGACTTTGAAACTGTAAAAACGTTCCAGTTCCATGTTCTCGCTACAGACTCTGGAAGTCCGTCTCTGAGCAGTAACGTGACAGTGAACGTGTTTATTCTGGATCAGAACGACAACGTTCCAGTGATCTTATATCCAGTCAGCGCTAACGGTTCTGCTGAGGGTGTGGAAGAGATTCCCCGGAATGTGAACGCAGGGCATTTGGTGACTAAAGTCAGAGCCTATGACGCAGATATAGGATACAACGGCTGGTTATTGTTTTCACTGCAGGAAGTTAGTGAGCACAGTCTCTTTGCTTTGGACCGCTATACAGGACAGATAAGGACCCTTCGCTCATTCACAGAAACAGACGAGGCCCAGCATAAACTGCTCATACTGGTCAAAGACAATGGGAACGTTTCACTCTCAGCAACAGCGACTGTGATTGTCAAAGTTGTGGAGCCCAAAGAGGCTTTTGCAGCTTCTGATGTTAAAAACGCAGTAAAAGACGAGGAGGAGAACGACGTGACATTTTATCTGATCATCACTTTGGGCTCGGTTTCAGTGCTTTTTGTCATCAGCATCATCGTGTTGATTGTAATGCAGTGCTCCAAATCTACAGACTATTCGTCCAAGTATTTACAGGACGCAAATTACGACGGGACTCTGTGTCACAGCATCCAGTACAGATCTGGAGACAAACGGTACATGTTAGTTGGACCCAGAATGAGTATCGGCTCTACTATAGCACCAGGCAGTAATAGGAATACTCTAGTGATACCAGATCGCAGGAGGAGGGATTCTGGAGAGGTAAGACTGGCGGATTTATTATATTTTTGCACTTTTTAAACATTTGTCATTTGCATATGACATTTTTTTGGCGTGTTCTTTCTCCCCCGGCTCGTTATCATTTCATGCGTTGATTTTGCATGGCTGTTTTATGTGTTTAATATTTTAATATTTTAATAATATATTACCCTCTTAAATTTTCAAGAAAAACACATTATTGCTCTTTCAACACGACCACATATAAATACATATAAATAGGGGGTTAGCTCCTTGATATTCAAGCAAAACGTGTTCTCAAAATTGTCCTCGAATCATTTTAATAGATCAATGCGTCGTGTGATGGAATAGTTGCTTGTCTGATACATCTTAAGCTGTTGTTAAATCCTATTAAAATTGTCTGTTAAACATTTGCTGGTAACAATAGCAAAAACAGCTTTAAGCTTTAAGTTGCAAGAAGGAGATGATGTTGACAAAGAGAAAAGAGAAAGAAAAATATAAGGCAAAGAATATTATTTGCCTTATATTTTTCTTTCTCTTTGTCTCCGTCAACACGGTAATTGTTGGCTAATTTTGGAATGAACCCAGCAGATTGAATGTAGTCACTTTAAGTTTTGAGCATCAAAAATCTGTACTGTTACAGTTTCATTATATCACGTCATGTTATTTTAGTAAGGACAAACCTGTTTATACATATTTATTTTCTTGGCGTGAGGCGCTGTGCAACTTAATGGTTCTGAAATCATAGGTTTTTGCACCTTCTCCGTGATTCATCAGCGTAATGATGATATTGGTAATTAGTTAATTATGATGGTTGGTGTTGTTATTGTTGGTTTAAAAAAAGGCTACAACAATTTTACAGACGAAATACACAGGTATAATCATATAAAAGATCGCTGTAATTGTATCTTGATCAAAGAGAGCAACACGTCGTTATGTGTTATTTCCGGCTTCTTATAATGTTTGATTATCTGTGACATTCTTCACAAACCTCATGGTGTCATCGTTGTACAGGGAAAGCGTCTATTCGCCCTGCCCCCCATATTCTAGTTTGCATTATGCAGGTTGTTCCACGCAAGAGGAGGATGATATTTGTTTGAAGACCGACAAAGACAGAACTGCGTAACGCATGTTGGTGCTTCACATTTGTTTGTTCGGTTAGGATGAATATATAGGCTATGTATAATCTGAACAGGTAGTGGCATTTGATTCTGGATTTCGCTATCGTTCGCAATGGAAGCTGGAAGACAAAGGCGCAAAGGGGAATACTGGTGGATGATTGTCTGTTTTCTTCTGTGCTTTGGGCAGCAGCTTTCAGCTCAAATAAGATACTCTATTCCAGAGGAGGTAAAAGAAGGATCTATTGTAGGAAATATCGCCAAGGATTTGGGACTTGATGCGAGCACTTTGATGGACAGACGGTTCCGTATCGTATCTGGATCAGGATCGGATGAAGCGCTTTTCGTGGTAAATCAGAACAATGGTGTTTTATATGTTCACCGAAAAATTGACAGAGAGGAGCTGTGTGATAGTAATGGAGCATGCTTGATTAACCTAAAAATAGTGGTGGAAAATCCACTCGAGATCCATTATATTGCCGTTGAGATAACTGATGTAAATGATCACGCCCCTACATTCACAGAAAAAGAAAAGCGATTAGATATCTCGGAAAATACACTTCAAGGAACGCGTTTTCAGCTGCAAGTTGCGCGTGACCCGGATAGTGGACTGAATTCTGTGCGCTTGTATAAATTAAGTCAAAATGAGCATTTTGATTTAGAAATAAGGGACAGGGCTGAGGACAAACTGCCTTTTCTGGTTTTACAAAAGCCTCTTGACCGTGAGCACAAAGCTGAACACAATTTAATACTAACAGCATTAGACGGTGGCAATCCGCACAGATCAGGAACATTAAACATAACAGTACTTGTTCTTGACGTCAATGACAACCGTCCTTTGTTTAGTCAAGATGTTTATTCTTCAACTCTACATGAAAACGTTCAAATTGGAACCTTAGTAATACAAGTTACGGCAAGTGATTCTGATTATGGTCCAAATGGTGAAGTGACTTACTCCTTTGGAGGGGACAATAACGAAAACATACTTCAAATCTTTAGCTTGGATAGATTAACAGGGGAAATCCGTGTTATAGGGGAGGTTGACTTTGAAAAGAACAATGTGTATAAGCTGGATATACAAGCAATTGACAATGGACAGCCACCTTTGAACACTGACTGTAGAGTAATAATAAAGATACTTGACTTAAATGATAATGAGCCGACCATTGAGGTGACGTCACTATCGAATGTTGTACCTGAAGATTCCAAGCCTGGCACTGTGATCTCCCTCATTAGTGTTACTGACAGAGACACTGGTGTTAACGGAAAAGTTGTGTGCTCTCTCTCAGAAAATGTTCCATTTGAATTAAAACCATCAGTTCAGGACAACATGTACTCGTTAGTGACTAAAGGGGTCCTGGATCGTGAAACTTTATCACATTATGAAATTTTAATAAGAGCGATCGACTTGGGTCAGCCTCCACTGTCCTCCTTTAAAACTCTGAGCGTGCAGGTGTCAGATGTTAATGATAACCCACCTGAATTTAGCCTAAATCCCATCGAATTATATATGATTGAAAACAATGCTGCAGGCGCGCCCATTCTCACTCTGAGTGCTTTTGACAAAGACCTAAATGAAAACTCTGTGATTTCATATCAGATTATTAAAGGGAATGGGACAAAAAGTGACATGACATCGTTTCTGAATATTAATTCTGAAACAGGCGCAATTTACGCACTTAAAAGTTTTGATTTTGAAACTACCAAAACTTTCCAGTTCCATGTTCTCGCAAAAGACTCTGGAAGTCCATCTCTGAGCAGTAACGTGACAGTGAACGTGTTTATTCTGGATCAGAACGACAACGTTCCAGTGATCTTATATCCAGTCAGCGCTAACGGTTCTGCTGAGGGTGTGGAAGAGATTCCCCGGAATGTGAACGCAGGGCATTTGGTGACTAAAGTCCGAGCCTATGACGCAGATATAGGATACAACGGCTGGTTATTGTTTTCACTGCAGGAAGTTAGTGAGCACAGTCTCTTTGCTTTGGACCGCTATACAGGACAGATAAGGACCCTTCGCTCATTCACAGAAACAGACGAGGCCCAGCATAAACTGCTCATACTGGTCAAAGACAATGGGAACGTTTCACTCTCAGCAACAGCGACTGTGATTGTCAAAGTTGTGGAGCCCAAAGAGGCTTTTGCAGCTTCTGATGTTAAAAACGCAGTAAAAGACGAGGAGGAGAACGACGTGACATTTTATCTGATCATCACTTTGGGCTCGGTTTCAGTGCTTTTTGTCATCAGCATCATTGTGTTGATTGTAATGCAGTGCTCCAAATCTACAGACTATTCGTCCAAGTATTTACAGGACGCAAATTACGACGGGACTCTGTGTCACAGCATCCAGTACAGATCTGGAGACAAACGGTACATGTTAGTTGGACCCAGAATGAGTATCGGCTCTACTATAGCACCAGGCAGTAATAGGAATACTCTAGTGATACCAGATCGCAGGAGGAGAGATTCTGGAGAGGTAAGACTGGCGGTTAATTTTCAATTTCTTTATTCTCTTTTGTGTGTTGTTGTTGTTGTATACAATCATATTTTAACAAGTAAATTCTCTTATCATATAACTGATGAGCTAATTGCAAGTTAATAATTTCGTTTGATTGTTTTGCTTTGCAAAAAACAGCATGTGCACACTTATCCAAATGTCTAAACGTGTTGATATTCGAAGTAGTGGGAAAGTAAAGGGAGCTGTCCGCTGCGCTGGTGCTGGAATTAGTCGCGGTTCCCTTTGAATGGCCTGGGTTTCTAATACATTAAAAGTGGCTTAAAGTATTTATCTACACAAGTTGTTTTGGGTGTTATTTATGCAATTTATGAAACGATGCAACATGTTGGTTTAGTGTACCACTGAATGCAATCCTTTTAAGTTGTTTCACTGATGTGCTTAATTACATAATTTAGAGAAATTGTCTTTCTGTAGACTGCTCAATGTAACTGTTGCTCTAGTATTTGTGGAACAGATTAAGACCTGCCCTTGATGATGCAGGTTTAACGGACTATATTGTTCGTCACATTCGTGAGGAAACATTCGCGAGCTGACGAACAGTATAACGCTAATAGGCTGTGTCTATTTCACAACACTTCAGCTTGTGACTCTTATTCAGTGTGGGTCATATTTCAGGATTATTTACCTTCATGAAGGTTCTGAGAACCTGACACCTTGTACTTCTGGAGACTCCAGGTAGGTTGCTGTTCTGGAAAATGGTGTCACTTTAGACTAGTTTCACACCTAATTCTTCACCTTAATTCCTAATATTTTTTGCAGTTAATATGTGTCTTTTCTTCTTGTCCTGTTTTTGTATAACCCTGTTGAACCAATAAGCGTTTTGCTGTCCATTGGTCACACATTGATTTTGTAATATCTAGTATTGCATCTTCATAAGCATTTAATAATTTTAGATTTTTTCAGTGCGAGTTATATCTCTTTTTTGACCCATTTTACCTTTAAAAGAAAACCTGCTTAATAATTATGCACACCTAAATATAAGGCCTTTTTCACTTCCAGCCTTCCTTGACAATTGTATATCACATATAAATGATTAAATACAAAATTAATAGTAGTTGTTAAGATTGCGGTTTGGATTTGGCAAAATGTGCTTGGGGAAAAAAATATGAATAGAATATCAACTTGCATAATAATCTAGCACGCGCTGTAAATATTTATGTCCTTTCCTTTTCCTTTTTTTTTTTTTTTGCAAACACAAATCCACTCCACATGGTGTCGTTGTTACTCTAGGTTACTGTCTTGTAGCAAGCCCTACCCCATCAGGCGTCAGCTAATGAGAAACAGAGCAGTGTTTTGTGCAGAGAGACGGGGCAGTATAGCTGTGCGTTGAAAGCAGTGCTAACTAGTCATTTCGTTGTGTGTCGTTTATATAATGCACATGATATCAGAGATTAGAATAGGAAATAATTGTGTTTCATGGGAAGAGCATTTGTAATCCGACATTATTCAAATATCTTTATTTGCGATGGATGTCGGAGAACAATGGAGCAGACGGCCGAGCTGGTGGATTACTCTTTCTTTGCTGTTGTGCTTCGGGAATCTGGTTAGTGCACAGATAAAATACAATGTTCCGGAGGAAGTGAAAGAAGGATCTATTGTGGGAAATATTGCTAAGGATTTAAACCTGGATGTCAGTAATTTGGCGCACCGTCGGTTTCGTATTGTTTCTGGACCTGATGATGCGCTTTTCCAGGTAAATCAGAACAATGGGGAACTGTATGTCAATAAGAGAATCGACAGAGAGAAGCTGTGTGATGGAAACACCGTCTGTTCGATAAGTTTGAAATGCGTAGTTGAAGACCCCTTAGAGGTGCATTACATAGAAGTTGAAATAACCGATGTAAACGACAATCCACCCATTTTCCCGAGATCTGAGCAGCAATTTGAAATAGCTGAGCATACGCTTCTGGGTACGCGTTTTCAAGTTCAAACTGCCAAAGATCCAGATCTGGGAATGAATACGGTTCGATTTTATAAATTAAGTCAGAATGAGCTGTTTGATATCGACGTTCGGGAAAGGCATGAAACAAAAATACCATTTTTAGTTTTAAAGAAAGCACTGGATAGGGAAAGAAAAGACAAACATAGACTTACACTGACAGCCACAGATGGTGGAAATCCACCGAGATCAGGGACTCTTAACATCACTGTTATTGTCTTGGATATAAATGACAATCGACCAGTCTTCAGCCGCGACTCATATTCTGCAACAATCCTGGAAAATGCACCTCTGGGCACTGTCGTGATTAAAATAAACGCAACTGATTTAGATGATGGAATGAACGGCGAAATCGAATATTCCTTAGGCGAAAATTTGGATGGAAAAATCCGCGACATTTTTACGCTTGACAAGAACACGGGCGAGTTACAAGTTAAAGGTAACATAGACTTTGAGGAAACGGATGTCTTTAAATTAGATGTGCAGGCATCAGATAAAGGCCAGCCTCCCCTGCTAGCTGAAGCAGAACTCAGCATTAAAGTCACAGACGTTAATGATAACTCTCCTGAAATTGAGATAACATCACTTTCTAGTGTTGTATCTGAAAATGCGAATCCTGGAACGGCGATAGCTTTAATCAGCGTTTCAGACAAGGACTCCGGTGTCAATGGCAAAGTCATTTGTACATTACCCGAAAATATGCCATTTGAGCTGAAATCATCATTTAAAGAGAATATGTATTCATTAGTGACAAAGGGGCGTTTAGATAGAGAAGTTACTTCAAGCTATGAAATCACTATAACAGCCACTGACTTAGGACAGCCACCTTTAACTTCTTTTAAAACATTAAATATACAGGTATCTGATGTAAATGATAACTCCCCACAGTTTACTCAGAACACATTTGAGCTTTATTTATTTGAAAACAATGTCCCTGGTGCGTCTATTTTCTCTGTTACTGCTTTTGATAAAGACTTAAACGAAAACGCTGCACTAACATATAACCTACATCAAGGTGATTCGACATCTTTTCTAAACATTAATTCAGAAACGGGAATTATTTATGCACTAAAAAGTTTTGATTTTGAAACTGTTAAAACTTTCCAGTTTCGAGTTATCGCTACAGACTCTGGAAGTCCGTCTCTGAGCAGTAACGTGACAGTGAACGTGTTTATTCTGGATCAGAACGACAACGTTCCAGTGATCTTATATCCAGTCAGCGCTAACGGTTCTGCTGAGGGCGTAGAAGAGATTCCCCGGAATGTGAACGCAGGACATTTGGTGACTAAAGTCCGAGCCTATGACGCAGATATAGGATACAACGGCTGGTTATTGTTTTCACTGCAGGAAGTTAGTGAGCACAGTCTCTTTGCTTTGGACCGCTATACAGGACAGATAAGGACCCTTCGCTCATTCACAGAAACAGACGAGGCCCAGCATAAACTGCTCATACTGGTCAAAGACAATGGGAACGTTTCACTCTCAGCAACAGCGACTGTGATTGTCAAAGTTGTGGAGCCCAAAGAGGCTTTTGCAGCTTCTGATGTTAAAAACGCAGTAAAAGACGAGGAGGAGAACGACGTGACATTTTATCTGATCATCACTTTGGGCTCGGTTTCAGTGCTTTTTGTCATCAGCATCATCGTGTTGATTGTAATGCAGTGCTCCAAATCTACAGACTATTCGCCCAAGTATTTACAGGACGCAAATTACGACGGGACTCTGTGTCACAGCATCCAGTACAGATCTGGAGACAAACGGTACATGTTAGTTGGACCCAGAATGAGTATCGGCTCTACTATAGCTCCAGGCAGTAATAGGAATACTCTAGTGATACCAGATCGCAGGAGGAGAGATTCTGGAGAGGTAAGGATATTTTAAAAGTATTTTTGAAGATTTTAATTTGGGGTTTATATGGTAAAACATTATTTTTAGTTTGCATACGTTTTTACAAAAATGCTCTTAAAGGTGTTTTTGCCCCACTCAATGTGTTGAGCATTATTGATTTTATTTTATCCTAAATTATTTAATTTTGGAGAGGAGCTGTTTGTCGCTTCGTTTGAAGCAACGTGAAGCATACTAAGACTTTTATTCCCAATAAAATAATTTATTTAAAATAATTTATATATACTGCACACACACACACACACACACACACAATTTTTTTAATAATATGCACTGTGTATAATTATGTATATTTGAATACACACATGTATAAGATGTAATGTAGTGAAAGGTCTAATGCTCCACTCGGTGTCAGTGTTGCTTTAATTTTTGTTTTCCTGTTTTAAGTCCGGCCCATATTGATGACACGCACAGTATTGTCCTTATTTATGGGGATGGTACGATCTGAAAAGGCGGTATGCGATCTGTCCTCCGTGTTTATGAAGGCTTTCGTTTAAATGTTTTGCATTACGCAGATCAATTATATAATATACTGTTGTTCGTAATCGCCGAGGATATATTTCTGGCTGTGTCTCAGTAATCGTTCGCCATGGAAGCCAGAGAACAAAGGCGCAAATGGGAGTATTGGTGGATTGCTTTGTGTTTCTTCTTGCTTCTGTGTCTCGGACAGCAGATTTCAGCGCAGATAAGATATTCTATCCCAGAGGAAATGAAAGAAGGATCCGTTGTAGGACATATTGCTAAGGATCTCGGCCTTGATGTCAGCACTTTAGTTAACAGGAGATTTCGTATCGTATCTGGATCGAAGGATGCTCTTTTTCAGGTAAATCAAAACAACGGCGTCTTATATGTCCATAAGAACATTGACAGAGAGGAGCTGTGTGATGGAAATGGCGCATGCTTGATTAATCTAAAAATTGTAGTCGAAGATCCCTTGGAAATACATTACGTTGGAGTACAGATAACCGACGTTAATGATAATGCACCTGCATTTACAGAAGAGGAGCAGCATTTTGAGATCGCGGAACACACACCCACAGGGACACGTTTCCAAATACAGGCAGCGCGAGATGCTGATACGACAGTAAATACTGTCCGGTCGTATAAACTGAGTCAGAATGAGCATTTCGAAGTTGAGACGAAGGATAGAGATGAGGAAAAAATACCTCTTTTAGTTTTAAAGAAAGCACTTGACCGAGAAAACGCAGCAGAGCATAGGTTAATTCTAACCGCAATTGATGGTGGAAATCCAGCACGGTCAGGACATCTTAACATAATTGTTACTGTTCTTGATGTTAATGATAACCGTCCTGTGTTCAGTCAAGACTCATATTCTGTAACAGTGAAAGAAAATGCAGCAATCGGAACAGTTTTGATCAAACTTAACGCAACTGACTTGGACGAGGGTTCAAACGGTGTTGTAGAATACGCATTTGGAAGAAACTTGAAGCGTAAAGTAAATGATCTATTTAAACTGGATAGTGCAACAGGAGAAATTCAGATTAAAGGTGAACTAGACTTTGAAGAAACCGAGGTGTTCAAATTAGACGTACAGGCATCAGATAAAGGCCAGCCTCCACTGATTGTTGAATCTGTCGTTACTATTAAGATAATAGACATAAATGATAACGCTCCTGAAATAGACGTAACCTCGCTTTCCAGTGTTGTTTCTGAGGATTCTAAACCAGGTACTGTAATTTCATTGATTAGCATCAGTGACAGAGACTCGGGTGTAAATGGGAAGATTGTACCAAGTATTTCTGACAGTGTTCCATTTGAGCTGAAACCATCAATTCAAGAGAATATGTATTCCCTTGTAACGAAGGGAAAACTAGATCGAGAACTCGTGTCCCATTATGACATAACAATCACAGTCACTGATTTAGGACAGCCGCGTTTATCCTCATTTAAATCTCTGAGCGTGCAGGTATCAGATGTTAATGATAACAGTCCTGAATTTTCTCAAAATCCGATTGAATTGTATTTAGTAGAAAATAACGCAGCTGGTGCCTCCATACTGTCTGTGAGCGCATCCGATAAAGATTTAAATGAAAACGCAATGATTACTTACTATATTATTAGAGGGGACGCTGCACAAAATGACATGGCCTCATTCTTGAACATCAACTCTGAAACGGGAGTTATTTACGCCTTACACCGTTTTGACTTTGAAGTAATCAAAAAGTTTCAGTTCCAAGTCGTTGCAAAGGATTCAGGAACTCCTCCACTTAGCAGTAACGTGACAGTGAACGTGTTTATTCTGGATCAGAACGACAACGTTCCAGTGATCTTATATCCAATCAGCGCGAACGGTTCTGCTGAGGGTGTGGAAGAGATTCCCCGGAATGTGAACGCAGGGCATTTGGTGACTAAAGTCCGAGCCTATGACGCAGATATAGGATACAACGGCTGGTTATTGTTTTCACTGCAGGAAGTTAGTGAGCACAGTCTCTTTGCTTTGGACCGCTATACAGGACAGATAAGGACCCTTCGCTCATTCACAGAAACAGACGAGGCCCAGCATAAACTGCTCATACTGGTCAAAGACAATGGGAACGTTTCACTCTCAGCAACAGCGACTGTGATTGTCAAAGTTGTGGAGCCCAAAGAGGCTTTTGCAGCTTCTGATGTTACAAACGCAGTAAAAGACGAGGAGGAGAACGACGTGACATTTTATCTGATCATCACTTTGGGCTCGATCTCAGTGCTTTTTGTCATCAGCATCATCGTGTTGATTGTAATGCAGTGCTCCAAATCTACAGACTATTCGTCCAAGTATTTACAGGACGCAAATTACGACGGGACTCTGTGTCACAGCATCCAGTACAGATCTGGAGACAAACGGTACATGTTAGTTGGACCCAGAATGAGTATCGGCTCTACTATAGCACCAGGCAGTAATAGGAATACTCTAGTGATACCAGATCGCAGGAGGAGGGATTCTGGAGAGGTAAGACTGGAGATTAATTTTCAATTTCTTGTGATTTTATTTATTTTTGTTGTGGGGTTGCATCAATTATATTTTAACTCGTACATTTTCACCTACAGGCTACAAATTATGTTATCATATAACTGATGAGCTAATTTCAAGTTAATAATTTAATTTGAATGTTTTGCTTTGCAAAAAAAAAAATATATATATATATTAGTGCTAACGTAAAGGGAGCTGTCCGCGGAGCTGGTGCTGAAATTAGTCGCAGTTCCCTTTGAACGGCCTGGGTTTCTAATACATTAAAAGTGTCTTTATTGTGCTCACACACGCGTCTACACAAGTTGTTTTGGGTGTTATTTATGCAATTTATGAAACGATGCAACATGTTGGTTTAGTGTACCACTGATTATAATCGTTTAAGTTGTTTTGTGTAACTGATGTGCTTAATTTAATTTTTTTTGAGGACTCTTCTTTCTGTAGACCGCCCGATGTCACTGTTGCTCTAGTATTTGTGGGGCAGATTAAGACCTGCCCTTGATGATGACGTGAAACGGGCTGTATTGTTCGTCACATTCGTGAGGAAACATTCGCGAGCTGACGAACAGCATAACGCTAATAGGCGCTAACCATGTTCACGATGGATTTATTTTGTTTTGCGCGATCTATCTAACATTATATTGTGGCGTCTAGTATACTGATCATTGAAATAACGGTGCAGTAAACACTCGCCATGGAAGCCGGGGGACAAAGGCGCGGATGGGAGTGCTGGTGGATTTCTCTGTGTTTCTCTTTGCTCGTGTGCGTCGGACAGCAGGCTTCGGCGCAGATAAGATACTCTGTTCCAGAAGAGGTGAAAGAGGGATCTGTTGTTGGAAATTGTGCTAAGGATTTGGGTCTTGATGTCAGTACATTGGTGGACAGACGATTCCGTATTGTGTCTGGATCAAATGACGCTCTTTTCCAGGTAAATCAGAACAATGGCATCTTGTATGTGGATAAGCACATTGACAGGGAGGAGGTGTGTGATGGAAATAGCGTCTGCTCGGTTAATCTGAAAATAGTTGTCGAAAAGCCTCTCGAGGTCCATTATGTGGAAGTTGAAATAACGGATGTGAACGATCACTCTCCATCTTTCCACGATAAAGATTTATATCTAGAGGTCGCGGAAAACACGGTGACTGGAACACGATTTGAACTCCAAACCGCTCGAGATCTAGATGTGGGAGTTAATTCGGTTCGATTTTACCAGCTGAGTAAAAATGGGCATTTTGATTTAGAAATTAAAGATAGTGTATACGGAGATAAAATCCCTTTCTTGGTCTTACAGAAACCATTAGACAGAGAAACCACTCAAATACACAGGTTGCTACTAACTGCAGTAGATGGCGGGAGTCCACAAAAATCGGGCATTCTTAATATCACAGTCTTTGTTTTGGATGTAAATGATAACCGCCCTATATGCAGTAGTGATACATTAACAATAACATTGCGGGAAAATGCAAATATTGACACTGTAGTGACAATTATAAATGCAAGTGATGCAGATAGTGGTACGAATGGTGAAATAGAATATACATACGGTAGAAATATGAAGCCAAAAATACGTGAGATATTTCAGTTAGACCAAGTGACTGGCGAAATAAGAGTTAAAGGCTTGATCGACTTCGAAGAAAATGATATTTACAGATTAATGATAAGAGCGTCAGACAAAGGGATTCCTCCTATTAACACCGATTGTCAGCTTATTATTAAGGTTGAAGATGTAAATGACAATAAACCAGAAATACAAGTAACATCTCTTTCAAATGTCATTTCGGAGGACGCAAAAATTGGAACAGTTATTTCTCTTATAAGTGTAAGTGATAAAGATTCTGGCATTAATGGGAAAGTTGTGTGTAGCCTGTCTGACAATGTGCCATTTGAGTTAAAACCGTCTGTTCAGGATAATATGTATTCTCTTGTAACGAAAGAACGCTTAGATCGAGAGTTAGTGTCCGGATATGATATTAAAATAACAGCAACTGATTTAGGTAACCCTTCTCTGTCAACGTATAAAAATATGTTTGTACAGGTGTCAGATGTAAATGATAACATCCCAGAATTTCCTTCAAATCCTCTTGAGCTTTACTTAACTGAAAACAATCCTCCTGGCGCTTCTATATTTTCGGTCAGTGCCTCGGACAAAGATATTAATGAAAATGCTGCCATAACTTATCATATCATTAGAGGTGGAGGGACACAGAACGACATGGCATCTGTTATGAATATTAATTCTGAGACAGGTGTTATTCACGCGCTAAAGAGCTTTGACTTTGAAATTATAAAAACGTTCCAGTTCCACGTACTCGCTACAGACTCTGGAAGCCCATCTCTGAGCAGTAACGTAACAGTGAACGTGTTTATTCTGGATCAGAACGACAACGTTCCAGTGATCTTATATCCAGTCAGCGCGAACGGTTCTGCTGAGGGTGTGGAAGAGATTCCCCGGAATGTGAACGCAGGGCATTTGGTGACTAAAGTCCGAGCCTATGACGCAGATATAGGATACAACGGCTGGTTATTGTTTTCACTGCAGGAAGTTAGTGAGCACAGTCTCTTTGCTTTGGACCGCTATACAGGACAGATAAGGACCCTTCGCTCATTCACAGAAACAGACGAGGCCCAGCATAAACTGCTCATACTGGTCAAAGACAATGGGAACGTTTCACTCTCAGCAACAGCGACTGTGATTGTCAAAGTTGTGGAGCCCAAAGAGGCTTTTGCAGCTTCTGATGTGAAAAACGCAGTAAAAGACGAGGAGGAAAACGACGTGACATTTTATCTGATCATCACTTTGGGCTCGGTTTCAGTGCTTTTTGTCATCAGCATCATCGTGTTGATTGTAATGCAGTGCTCCAAATCTACAGACTATTCGTCCAAGTATTTACAGGACGCAAATTACGACGGGACTCTGTGTCACAGCATCCAGTACAGATCTGGAGACAAACGGTACATGTTAGTTGGACCCAGAATGAGTATCGGCTCTACTATAGCTCCAGGCAGTAATAGGAATACTCTAGTGATACCAGATCGCAGGAGGAGAGATTCTGGAGAGGTAAGAATAACCGATTCATTATAATTACAGTTACCGTGTTTGTTTGATATTTTTGCATGTTATAATTTTGAAAATTAAAATTACAAAATGGTATGATTTTACATAGCGCAACATTTCGTTAGTTGTCCTCCTTTGATTGACAGCTTTGAATTTCTGATTGTATTGTGAGTGACCACAGCTCGCAGGGAGATGTTCGCTACTTTGGTGCTGAAATTAGATGCAGTTCATCCAGAATAAATTGAATTGTCAAATGCGTAATTTCTGACACATAAATCCTTTGAAAACGGCTCTTTGTATTGTCATGAAATCCTTTAAAAAAAAAAAAAAAAAAAATACTAAAAAGATGTAAACTTAAATTCATAATTTCTGTTTGTGTGTGTATTTCATACTGTTGATTTTAGATCATTTTTGTTTGTCAAGTACTGGCATTATTAGACATAAATACTTTTTTCCTCGCTATACCAAGTTTTATTTACATTTAAATTATTAATGTATTTGTGTCTATAATGCGTTTAATCTCCTATATTTAAAGTTATACATATTTTTTCGAAATTAAGTTAAGTAACACATTTAAGTTTTTCAACTTAAAACAATGAAAATAACGTTTACTTCATTGTGTTACCGTTTCTTTGTATTTATTTGTTTTCTGAGTGTAGTAACATTCAATTTTCTGGGATTTTCACATTAAGGGACAGGGCATGTGCTCGACAGAGAATGTAACACGTATGAATAAGGCATTATTTATAACCGCTGGGTGTCAGCATTACTCTATGATATGATGGGGAGATTATGCCCTGCCCTAGATGGTGACATGCGCAGTTCTGTACATTTTTACAGCCAGTGTGAGGCGAAGACAATTCTAGTGTTTATGGTGGATTGACAACACTACACAGGACAACATTTAAACTATTTACCTGAATTGTGACAGTGCACCGTTTATCCTGCTGCGAGTGATCACGGACAATACATGTCTGTCCCTGGAATTCTTTTGCTGTAATCGCTCGCGATGGATAAGGATGGACAAAGGCGCAGATGTGGGTACTGGTGGATTGCTTTGTGTTTGATGCTGCATTGTAAGCGGCCTGTTTCAGCACAGATCAGATATTCTATTCCAGAGGAGGTGAAAGAGGGATCACATGTGGGAAATATTGCTAAGGATCTCGGTCTTGATGTCAGTTCGTTAGAGCACAGACGATTCCGTATTGTTTCTGGATCTAAGGACACCTTTTTCCAGGTAAATCAGAACAATGGCATCTTGTATGTTCATAAGAAAATCGACCGAGAGGAGATTTGTGATGGCAATGGCGCATGTTTGCTAAACTTAAAGATTGCAGTTGAAAACCCGCTCGAAGTTCACTATGTTGAGGTTGAAATAACAGATGTAAATGATCACTTCCCATCTTTCCCAGAAAAAGACGTACACGTAGAAATAGCGGAAAACACTTTAAAAGGCACTCGTTTTGATCTTCCAACCGCGAGAGATTTGGATGTTGGAGTTAATTCCATTCGTTCCTATCGGCTCGGACAAAATGATCATTTTGATATAGAGATAAGAGACAGTGAATATGGGGATAAAAATCCTTTTCTGCTTTTACAGAAACCCTTAGATAGAGAGAATCAGGAGAAGCACGTCTTAACTTTGACTGCCATTGATGGAGGAAATCCACCAAAATCAGGCACTTTAAATATAACTGTCACGGTCCTTGATGTTAACGACAACCGCCCACTATGCAACCGAGACACATATACTATTACGTTAAATGAGAACGCCTCTCCCGGTTTCACGGTAACGTTTGTTAATGCAACTGACCCAGATGAGGGCGTTAATGGAGAAGTTGAATACACTTATGGTAGAAATGTGCAGCGAAAGGTACATGATGTTTTTGATTTAGACAGGGTGACAGGTGAAATACGTGTCAAAGGCAAAATTGATTTTGAAGAGAACGAAATTTATAGTGTAAATATAAAAGCTTCTGATAAGGGACGCCCTCCTCTACATGCTGACTGCAGAGTTATCATTAAGATTATAGATGTCAATGATAATGAACCTGAGATTGAAGTCACGTCGCTTTCTAATATTGTTTCTGAAGATGCAAAACCCGGGACAGTCATTTCCCTTATAAGCATAACAGACAAAGATTCAGGGATTAATGGTAAAGTAGTCTGTACCTTGTCAAAGAATGTGCCGTTTGAGTTGAAACCATATGTTCAGCAGAACATGTATTCTCTAGTAACCAAAGAGAGTTTGGACCGGGAGGTTGCGTCCCATTATGACATTACAGTAACAGCTACTGATTTAGGCAACCCAGCTCTTTCAGCGTCAAAATCCCTAAGCGTAGAGGTGTCTGATGTTAACGATAATACACCGCAATTTCCCCACAGCCCTCTTGAGATTTACCTGTTTGAAAATAATCCACCGGGAGAGTCCATATTCTCTGTGAGCGCCACTGACAAAGATACAAATGAAAATGCCCATATTGCGTATCATATTATAAGAGGCGATCAGACTCAAAGCGATATGGCTTTGTTCCTCAATATCAATTCTGAAACGGGCGTAATTAGCGCTCTCAAAAGTTTTGACTTTGAAACAGTAAAAAAGTTCCAGTTCCACGTACTCGCTACAGACTCTGGAAGTCCATCTCTCAGCAGTAACGTGACAGTGAACGTGTTTATTCTGGATCAGAACGACAACGTTCCAGTGATCTTATATCCAGTCAGCGCTAACGGTTCTGCTGAGGGTGTGGAAGAGATTCCCCGGAATGTGAACGCAGGGCATTTGGTGACTAAAGTCCGAGCCTATGATGCAGATATAGGATACAACGGCTGGTTATTGTTTTCACTGCAGGAAGTTAGTGAGCACAGTCTCTTTGCTTTGGACCGCTATACAGGACAGATAAGGACCCTTCGCTCATTCACAGAAACAGACGAGGCCCAGCATAAACTGCTCATACTGGTCAAAGACAATGGGAACGTTTCACTCTCAGCAACAGCGACTGTGATTGTCAAAGTTGTGGAGCCCAAAGAGGCTTTTGCAGCTTCTGATGTTAAAAACGCAGTAAAAGACGAGGAGGAGAACGACGTGACATTTTATCTGATCATCACTTTGGGCTCGGTTTCAGTGCTTTTTGTCATCAGCATCATCGTGTTGATTGTAATGCAGTGCTCTAAATCTACAGACTATTCGTCCAAGTATTTACAGGACGCAAATTACGACGGGACTCTGTGTCACAGCATCCAGTACAGATCTGGAGACAAACGGTACATGTTAGTTGGACCCAGAATGAGTATCGGCTCTACTATAGCACCAGGCAGTAATAGGAATACTCTAGTGATACCAGATCGCAGGAGGAGAGATTCTGGAGAGGTAAGAACCGATTCATTATAATTACGGTCACCGCATTGCTTTGATATTTTTTTATTATTCGTTATAATTATAATTTCTGCAAAATGCTATGCTTTTACAGAGTTGTGATTTCATAACGCAAAAAAAAACTTGTTCAGTAGTTTGTTTGAGTTCTTTGTCTGCTCGTATTGTCAGTGACTGCTCAGGGAGCTCAGGGAGCTGTTCGCTGCGTTGGTGCTGAAATTGTGCAGTTCATTGCGAATTTATCAAAGGCGTAATTTATGTGACACTTAAAATTGTTTAAGCTACTTGTTTCATTTGTCATGATACCATTTTAAAAAGCATCATTGATAGTCGTTAAAATTTACTGAAAGGTTGTGAATTTAAAACGACGACTTGTTGATTTAAATCTATACAGTACTTCTCGTTTCAGGATTATTTAAGACTGACAGTGATAATATCAAGTTTTTTAATGTTTTCAAGTATTTTAAACCACTTGGTGTCGGTGTTGTACTAGCATTTGTGCAGGACCTTGAGTCCTGCCCCTGATGATGACGCAAACAGGGCTGGATTGTTTCTTTCACACACACATACATACACACACACTGAGAAGGTTCGGGATGCATAGACATTACGCTACTGGCGGTACTTAAAAATGACTGGTTTCATATTTTGAAATGTGCTCATGATGTGCTTGCCATAAACCTTCTACTAAGGCCTCTAATAATCGAGGATATATTCGGTTGCCTTTAGAGAAAGCATTTACAAATCGCTCGCGATGGAAGCCGGAGGACAAAGGCGCAGATGGGAGTACTGCTGGATTGCTCTGTGTATTTCTTTTCTTCTTGATTCCGGACTGCAGGTTTCAGCTCAGATAAGATATTCTATTCCAGAAGAAGTGAAAGAAGGATTCTCTGTGGGAAATATTGCTAAGGATCTGGGTCTTGAAGTAAGTAGCTTGATGGACAGGCAGTTTCGAATCGTTTCTGGATCGAAGGAGGAGCTTTTTCAGATAAATCAGGAAAATGGCGTTTTGTATGTTCGTAAGAAAATCGACAGAGAGACTTTGTGTGCTGGCAGCGGTGTCTGCATGCTGAATTTAAAAACGGTAATTGAAAATCCTCTCGAGATACATTATGTGGAGGTAGAAATAACAGATATAAACGATCACTCTCCCACTTTCCCTGAAAAGGAGCAGCGCCTCCGAGTTTCTGAAAATACTCTTCCTGGTGCTGATTATCAGTTACAAGCTGCCAGAGATCCCGATTCTGGGACTAATTCGATCCGGTCCTATAAAATAAGTCCTAACGATCATTTTGAAATACGAATTAGAGAGAATGATGAGGATAAAATGCCATTTTTAGTGCTAAAGAAGGCTGTTGACAGAGAGATTACAACGACATACAAGCTGCTTTTGACGGCAGTTGATGGAGGGAATCCACCGAGATCTGGGACTGTTAACATTAATATCACTGTTCTAGATATAAATGATAATCGCCCTGTGTTTAGTCGAGAGACATATTCTGCAACATTACAAGAGTCAGCTGCTATTGGCACTGTGGTTCTTCGAGTAAATGCAACGGATATGGATGAGGGCCCGAATGGTGATATTGAATACAGTTTTGCGACGTTAAACAGCAAAGTGCATGAGGTTTTTGAGCTCGATCAGGTCACGGGTGAAATACGTGTAAAGGGGAAAGTGGATTTTGAAGATGCAGAAGTTTATAAACTCGATATTCAGGCATCAGATAAGGGGCATCCACCAATGTCTGCAAACTGTAGAGTTATTATTAAAATTCTTGATGTGAATGACAACCGGCCAGAGATTGAGATTACGTCACTTTCAAAGAACATTCCTGAAGATTCTAAGCCTGGAACGGTCATTTCTCTCATCAGTGTGACTGATAAAGACGCCGGGATCAACGGTAAAGTGATTTGTCACTTAAACAAAAATATTCCCTTTGAGTTAAAGCCTTCCTTCAAAGATAATATGTACTCTTTAGTAACAAAAGATCGGTTAGATAGAGAAACTGATTCACAGTATGAAATTACAATTACAGCCTCTGATTTAGGACAGCCGTCTTTGACTGCATCGACCACACTAAGCGTTCAGATTTCTGATGTGAATGATAATGCTCCAGAATTTTTAATAAATCCTATAGATCTTTACTTAGTGGAAAATAATGCTGCCGGTTCATCCATAATTTCAGTGAGCGCATCTGACAGAGACAGTGCTGAAAATGCCGCAATATCATATCACATAATCAGAGGTGATGGAGCACAGAAGGATTTGTCGTCTTTCTTGAATATAAATTCTGAGACAGGTGTTGTTTATTCGCTGAAGAGCTTTGATTTTGAAACATTGAAAACGTCTCAGTTCCACGTGCTTGCTAAAGACTCTGGAAGTCCGTCTCTGAGCAGTAACGTGACAGTGAACGTGTTTATTCTGGATCAGAACGACAACGTTCCAGTGATCTTATATCCAGTCAGCGCTAACGGTTCTGCTGAGGGTGTGGAAGAGATTCCCCGGAATGTGAACGCAGGGCATTTGGTGACTAAAGTCCGAGCCTATGACGCAGATATAGGATACAACGGCTGGTTATTGTTTTCACTGCAGGAAGTTAGTGAGCACAGTCTCTTTGCTTTGGACCGCTATACAGGACAGATAAGGACCCTTCGCTCATTCACAGAAACAGACGAGGCCCAGCATAAACTGCTCATACTGGTCAAAGACAATGGGAACGTTTCACTCTCAGCAACAGCGACTGTGATTGTCAAAGTTGTGGAGCCCAAAGAGGCTTTTGCAGCTTCTGATGTTACAAACGCAGTAAAAGACGAGGAGGAGAACGACGTGACATTTTATCTGATCATCACTTTGGGCTCGGTTTCAGTGCTTTTTGTCATCAGCATCATCGTGTTGATTGTAATGCAGTGCTCCAAATCTACAGACTATTCGTCCAAGTATTTACAGGACGCAAATTACGACGGGACTCTGTGTCACAGCATCCAGTACAGATCTGGAGACAAACGGTACATGTTAGTTGGACCCAGAATGAGTATCGGCTCTACTATAGCGCCAGGCAGTAATAGGAATACTCTAGTGATACCAGATCGCAGGAGGAGAGATTCTGGAGAGGTAAGAATAACCGATTCATTATAATTACGGTCACCGTATTGCTTTGATATTTTTTATTATTCGTTATAAATGTAATTTCTGCAAAATGCTATGCTTTTACAGAGTTGTGATTTCATAAGAAAAAAAAAACTTGTTCAGTAGTTTGTTTGAGTTCTTTGTCTGCTCGTATTGTCAGTGACTGCTCAGGGAGCTCAGGGAGCTGTTCGCTGCGTTGGTGCTGAAATTAATTGCAGTTCATTGAGAATGTATCAAAGGCGTAATTTATGTGACACTTAAAATCGTTTAAGCTACTTGTTTCATATGTCATGAAAACATTTCAAAAAGCATCACTGATAGTCGTCAAAAATTACTAAAAGGTTGTAAACTTAAAACGACGACTTGTTGATTTAAATCTATACTTCTCGTTTCAGGATTATTTAAGACTGACAGTGATTATATCAAGTATTTTAATGTTTTCAAGTATTTTAATGTTTTCAAGTATTTTAAACCACTTGGTGTCGGTGTTGTACTAGCATTTGTGCAGGACCTTGAGTCCTGCCCCTGATGATGACGCGAACAGGGCTGTATTGTTTCTTTCACACACATACACACACACACACACACACTGAGAAGGTTCGGGATGCATCGACATTACGCTACTGGCGGTACTTAAGAATACTCGTTTCATATTTTGTAATTTGCTCATGATGTGCTTGCCATAAACCTTCTACTAAGGCCTCTAATAATCGAGGATATACAGTTGCCTTTAGAGAAAACATTTACAAATTGCTCGCGATGGAAGCCGGAGGACAAAGGCGCAGATGGGAGTACTGCTGGATTGCTCTGTGTATTTCTTTTCTTCTTGACTCCGGACTGCAGGTTTCAGCTCAGATAAGATATTCTATTCCAGAAGAAGTGAAAGAAGGATTCGCTGTGGGAAATATTGCTAAGGATCTGGGTCTTGAAGTAAGTAGCTTGATGGACAGGCAGTTTCGAATCGTTTCTGGATCGAAGGAGGAGATTTTTCAGATAAATCAGGAAAATGGCGTTTTGTATGTTCATAAGAAAAACGACAGAGAGACTTTGTGTGCTGGCAGCGGTGTCTGCATGCTGAATTTAAAAACGGTCATTGAAAATCCTCTCGAGATACATTATGTGGAGGTAGAAATAACAGATATAAACGATCACTCTCCCACTTTCCCTGAAAAGGAGCAGCGTCTAAAAATTTATGAAAATACTCTTCCTGGTGCTGATTATCAGTTACAAGCTGCCAGAGATCCCGATTCTGGGACTAATTCGATCCGGTCCTATAAATTAAGTCCTAATGATAATTTTGAAATAAGAGTGAGAGAAAATGATGAGGATAAAATGCCATTTTTAGTGCTGAAGAAGGCTGTTGATAGAGAGATTACAACGACATACAAGCTGCTTTTGACGGCAGTTGATGGAGGGAATCCTCCGAGATCTGGGACTGTTAACATTAATATCACTGTTCTAGATATAAATGATAATCGCCCTGTGTTTAGTCGAGAGACATATTCTGTGACATTACAGGAAAATTGTATTACTGGCACTGTGGTTCTTCGAGTAAATGCAACTGATATGGACGAGGGCCCGAATGGTGATATTGAATATAGTTTTGCGACGTTAAACAGCAAAGTGCATGAGGTTTTTGAGCTCGATCAGGTCACGGGTGAAATACGTGTAAAGAAGGAGGTGGATTTTGAAGATGCAGAAGTTTATAAACTCGATATTCAGGCATCAGATAAGGGGCATCCACCGATGTCTGCCAAATCTAGAATCGTTATTAAGATTATTGATGTGAATGACAACCGGCCAGATATTGAGATTACGTCACTTTCAAAGAACATCCCTGAAGATTCTAAGCCTGGAACGGTCATTTCTCTCATCAGTGTGACTGATAAAGACGCCGGGATCAACGGTAAAGTGATTTGTCACTTAAACAAAAATATTCCCTTTGAGTTAAAGCCGTCCTTCAAAGATAATATGTACTCTTTAGTAACAAAAGATCGGTTAGATAGAGAATCTGATTCACAGTATGACATTACAATTACAGCCTCTGATTTAGGACAGCCGTCTTTGACTGCATCGACCACACTAAGCGTTCAGATTTCTGATGTGAATGATAATGCTCCAGAATTTTTAATAAACCCTATAGATCTTTACTTAGTGGAAAATAATGCTGCCGGTTCATCCATAATTTCAGTGAGCGCATCTGACAGAGACAGTGCTGAAAATGCCGTGATATCATATCACATAATCAGAGGTGATGGAGCACAGAAGGATTTGTCGTCTTTCTTGAATATAAATTCTGAGACAGGTGTTGTATATTCGCTGAAGAGCTTTGATTTTGAAACGATGAAAACTGGACATTTCCATGTGCTCGCTAAAGACTCGGGAAGTCCGTCTCTGAGCAGTAACGTGACAGTGAACGTGTTTTTTCTGGATCAGAACGACAACGTTCCAGTGATCTTATATCCAGTCAGCGCGAACGGTTCTGCTGAGGGTGTGGAAGAGATTCCCCGGAATGTGAACGCAGGGCATTTGGTGACTAAAGTCCGAGCCTATGACGCAGATATAGGATACAACGGCTGGTTATTGTTTTCACTGCAGGAAGTTAGTGAGCACAGTCTCTTTGCTTTGGACCGCTATACAGGGCAGATAAGGACCCTTCGCTCATTCACAGAAACAGACGAGGCCCAGCATAAACTGCTCATACTGGTCAAAGACAATGGGAACGTTTCACTCTCAGCAACAGCGACTGTGATTGTCAAAGTCGTGGAGCCCAAAGAGGCTTTTGCAGTTTCTGATGTTAAAAACGCAGTAAAAGACGAGGAGGAGAACGACGTGACATTTTATCTGATCATCACTTTGGGCTCGGTTTCAGTGCTTTTTGTCATCAGCATCATCGTGTTGATTGTAATGCAGTGCTCCAAATCTACAGACTATTCGTCCAAGTATTTACAGGACGCAAATTACGACGGGACTCTGTGTCACAGCATCCAGTACAGATCTGGAGACAAACGGTACATGTTAGTTGGACCCAGAATGAGTATCGGCTCTACTATAGCACCAGGCAGTAATAGGAATACTCTAGTGATACCAGATCGCAGGAGGAGAGATTCTGGAGAGGTAAGAGCCCTTTCACTTATATAAAGAAAGTTTACTTTAGTCTATTACTAGTGTTGATGTGTTTTGCCGTTTTCGCTTCATATTATTCAATTTTCCAGTGGAGTTAATTAAGACTGGTTAATTTATTTGTTGTTAAATAAAAAAAAATCCAGTCCAAATCTATAAAGCGCGCGTGTGGGTCTGTCCGTGGTGCTGAACTCTCTCATCCTCTTTTACGGTATATTTAAACGTTTGATATTTAATATTTATTTCTCATATGTAACTTTGCTTAAGTAGACTTTGCAGTCTTTTATATAGATGTAAGCCATTTGTTGTGGTTTCAAAGTATTTTGAAATTAAGCTGTTTTTGACATTAGTAAGTGAATCTCAAAATGTATCATGCACTATATCAGTTTTCACCAGACGGTGTCAGTGTAATATAGGGTGAAAGAGGTTTCGTCCTTCCCATCGGTACACCATGCGCAGGTCTGTTTTCTTCTGGGCAGAGGGTGGACACGAAACGGCTACCACGACGGTCTTCCGTCACAAAATAACCACACAATCTTCGTGTTTGTGTTATTTATAAGAAATATTACAAGAAATGGACGTTTACGCTCGTACTCTGAAGTGATAGTTGATATTCTGCAAGCAAGACTACTTTAGTGAAATCGTTTAACATGGGATCTGGAGGACAAAGGAGCAGATTGGAGTACTGGTGGATTGCTCTGTGTTTTTCTTTACTGCTGTGTTTCAAGCAGCAGATTTCAGCTCAAGTAAGATATTCCATTTCAGAGGAGGTAAAAGTGGGATCTCTTGTGGGAAATATTGCTAAGGATTTGGGTCTCGAGATCAACGCTTTAGAGGACAGACGGTTTCGTATTGTTTCTGGGTCTGAGGAAACGCTTTTCCAGGTAAATCAGAACAATGGCATTTTGTATGTGAATAAACGGATCGACAGAGAAGAGCTGTGTGACGGAAACACTGCGTGCACTGTGAACATTAAAACAGTTGTGGAAGATCCTTTAGAGGTCCATTATGTAGCAGTTGAGATCACGGACGTGAATGATCATTCGCCTAGTTTTCCAGAGAAAACGCAGAGAGTCGAAATCGCAGAGAGCACCCAGCCAGGAGCGCGCTTCCAGTTACAAGCTGCGCGTGATCCAGATATTAGTGTAAATTCGGTGCGGTCATACAAACTGAGCCAAAACGAACATTTTGACTTAGAAATACGGGACAGGGGCGACGAAAAAAATCCATTCCTGCTTTTACGCAGACCTCTGGATAGAGAAAACCAGGCTGAACATAGTTTAATATTAACAGCTATTGACGGTGGAAGTCCGCCCAAATCAGGAGTATTAAATATCACTGTCACGGTTCTCGATATCAACGACAATCGCCCTGTATTTAGCCAAGAGGTTTACACTGTTAACTTACAAGAAAATGTGCCAGCTGATACCGTTGTGATGAAAGTTAATGCCACTGATATTGATGAGGGGTTGAATGGTGAAGTGCGATACAGCCTAGGTGGAAATCTAAACAGTAAAGTGAATAACATGTTTGTGTTGGACAGTGTCTCGGGGGAAATTCGAGTTAAGGATAATATTGATTTTGAAAACGTTGAGGTGTACAGACTAGATGTATTTGCGTCTGATAAGGGGACACCGCCAATGACAGTAGACTGTAGAGTTATAGTCAAAATATTAGATGTGAACGATAACACCCCTGAAATAGAGATTACGTCACTCTCTAATATTATCCCTGAAAATTCAAAACCTGGCACTGTCATTTCGCTCATTAGTGTGTCAGATAAAGACTCAGGTGCAAACGGAAAAGTCGTATGCACTCTGTCTTCTAATGTGCCATTTGAACTGAAACCGTCTGTTCAGCACAATATGTATTCCTTAGTATCCAAAACGTTTTTAGACAGAGAAGCGATGTCTCATTATGAGATTACAATAATTGCGACAGACTTGGGTCAACCCCCTCTGACCTCATTTAAAACATTAACCGTACAGGTGTCTGATGTGAATGACAACAGTCCGGAATTTATTCAAAATCCCCTCGAACTATATTTAATGGAAAACAACGTTCCAGGTGCCTCTGTCTTCTCAGTAACCGCGTTTGACAAAGACACAAATGATAATGCTTTAATTTCATACCATCTAATAAGAGGTGACGGGACGCAGAATGACATCGCTTCATTCCTCAACATTAATTCAGAAACAGGCGTAATTCATGCCTTAAAAAGTTTTGACTTTGAAACTGTTAAAACGTTCCAGTTTCAAGTTATTGCTACAGACTCTGGAAGTCCGTCTCTGAGCAGTAACGTGACAGTGAACGTGTTCATTCTGGATCAGAACGACAACGTTCCAGTGATCTTATATCCGGTCAGCGCTAACGGTTCTGCTGAGGGTGTGGAAGAGATTCCCCGGAATGTGAACGCAGGGCATTTGGTGACTAAAGTCCGAGCCTATGATGCAGATATAGGATACAACGGCTGGTTATTGTTTTCACTGCAGGAAGTTAGTGAGCACAGTCTCTTTGCTTTGGACCGCTATACAGGACAGATAAGGACCCTTCGCTCATTCACAGAAACAGACGAGGCCCAGCATAAACTGCTCATACTGGTCAAAGACAATGGGAACGTTTCACTCTCAGCAACAGCGACTGTGATTGTCAAAGTTGTGGAGCCCAAAGAGGCTTTTGCAGCTTCTGATGTTAAAAACGCAGTAAAAGACGAGGAGGAGAACGACGTGACATTTTATCTGATCATCACTTTGGGCTCGGTTTCAGTGCTTTTTGTCATCAGCATCATCGTGTTGATTGTAATGCAGTGCTCCAAATCTACAGACTATTCGTCCAAGTATTTACAGGACGCAAATTACGACGGGACTCTGTGTCACAGCATCCAGTACAGATCTGGAGACAAACGGTACATGTTAGTTGGACCCAGAATGAGTATCGGCTCTACTTTAGCACCAGGCAGTAATAGGAATACTCTAGTGATACCAGATCGCAGGAGGAGAGATTCTGGAGAGGTAAGATATCATCAGTTTGTTCTGTAACTGTATTTAAACATTAAATATGCCTACTTCAAATATTGTATTCTGATAATGCAATGAGAAAACGGTCTTTTCGCAATTAAGTCAATGCAAATTGTGTCATAAAAATAACTAGATAACATGTTTTTACTCTGATAGTGCTCTGAATATTTATTTGAGAATGTGCTATGCACTTGAGTCCGCCCGGTGTCAGTGCTGCACTAATGTTGAGTGGAAAACCGTTCTGCTTGTGATGACGTGAAGGGCATTGTTCCTCATTTGGAGAGGCTTGTGCGCGCGAGCGGTTCAGACCGAAGGTGCGCGGACATAATTGCGCTCGCGTTAAAGTGCAGGGCCATATTTTGGGTTAGATTTCCAGTTCTGACACATGAAATGCACGTCTTTAAATGTACTGTTTAGCTGCTGGACAAATCATTCCGATCTTCGCGATGGGAGACGGAAGACAACGGCGCAAACGGGAGTGCTGGTGGATTTTCTTTTTTCTGTTTTGCTTCGAACAGCAGGTTTCAGCTCAGATAAAATACTCTGTTCCAGAGGAGGTCAAAGAGGGATCCGTTGTAGGAAATGTTGCTAAGGATTTGGGTATTGATGTCAGTACTTTGGTGGACAGGCGCTTTCGTATCGTTTCTGGATCCAAGGATGCTCCTTTTCAGGTAAATCTGAACAATGGCATGCTGTATGTTCAACATAGAATCGACAGAGAAGAGCTTTGTGTCGACAATGAAGTCTGCCAAGTAAATCTCAAAATTGCTATCGAAAATCCTCTCGAAATTCATTATGTGGGCATTGAGGTTACGGACATCAACGATCATGCACCTGTTTTCCCAGAGAAAGAACAGCATTTGAAGATCGCAGAGAATACTTTACCTGGTGCTGATTTTCAATTGCTCGCAGCTCGCGACCCAGATTCCGGAGGAAATGCTCTGCGTACATACAAACTGAGTCATAACGAACATTTTGAATTGGAGATTAGAGATGGCGGCGAGGATAACAAGATTCCTATTCTTAAACTGCAGAGACCCCTTGATAGGGAGCGTCATAGTAAGCATCACTTAGTGCTAACCGCTCTCGACGGTGGAAATCCAGCGAGGTCAGGCGTTATGAACATTACCATAATAGTGCTCGATATTAATGATAACAGACCGGTGTGCAGTAAAGATGTGTACTCTGTGACAATTACTGAAAATCTTCCTTTAGGGAGTCTGATATTACAAGTGAATGCCACAGATGCGGATTTGGGATTAAACGGTGACATACAATATTCTTTTGTGAGCAACTTAAAGAAAAAGGTGTATGACACATTTGAAATAGACAGGAATACAGGCGAACTTCGTGTTATTGGTGATGTTGATTACGAAGATACAGAAGTGTACAGAGCTGACGTCACAGCCTCAGACAGTGCAGAGTCTCCCATGACGACAAATTGTAGAGTTATCATAAAAGTTACAGACCTAAATGACAATAAACCAGAAATAGAGGTCACCTCGCTTTCTAATCTAATACCTGAGGATTCTAAACCAGGAACTGTTATTTCACTGATTAGTGTAACGGATAAAGACTCAGGTCTTAACGGGAAAATAGTCTGCAGTCTTCCTGATGGGACTCCGTTTGAGCTCAAACCTTCTTTTCAAGAAAATATGTATTCGCTTGTGACGCAAAGGGCTTTAGATCGCGAGATGATTACTCATTATGACATTTTATTAACGGTCTCTGATTTAGGGCAGCCTCCTCTGTCCTCAGTGAAGACTTTAAGCATTGAGGTTTCAGATGTGAATGATAATAAGCCAGAGTTTCCGCAAAACCCTCTCGAGATCTTCTTATTCGAAAATAATTCACCCGGCGCATCTATATTTTCCGTCAGCGCACTTGACAAAGACATAAACGATAATGCTGTTATTTCATACCATATCATTCGAGACGATAGAACAAAGGGAGATCTGGCTTCATTTCTGAATGTCAATTCTGAGACTGGAGTTATCTATGCGCTGAAAAGTTTTGATTTTGAAAAGATGAAAACTGGACAGTTTCATGTGCTCGCTACTGACTCTGGAAGTCCGTCTCTGAGCAGTAACGTGACAGTAAACGTGTTTATTCTGGATCAGAACGACAACGTTCCAGTGATCTTATATCCAGTCAGCGCTAACGGTTCTGCTGAGGGTGTGGAAGAGATTCCCCGAAATGTGAACGCAGGGCATTTGGTGACTAAAGTCAGAGCATATGACGCAGATATAGGATACAACGGCTGGTTATTGTTTTCACTGCAGGAAGTTAGTGAGCACAGTCTCTTTGCTTTGGACCGCTATACAGGACAGATAAGGACCCTTCGCTCATTCACAGAAACAGACGAGGCCCAGCATAAACTGCTCATACTGGTCAAAGACAATGGGAACGTTTCACTCTCAGCAACAGCGACTGTGATTGTCAAAGTTGTGGAGCCCAAAGAGGCTTTTGCAGCTTCTGATGTTACAAACGCAGTAAAAGACGAGGAGGAGAACGACGTGACATTTTATCTGATCATCACTTTGGGCTCGGTTTCAGTGCTTTTTGTCATCAGCATCATCGTGTTGATTGTAATGCAGTGCTCCAAATCTACAGACTATTCGTCCAAGTATTTACAGGACGCAAATTACGACGGGACTCTGTGTCACAGCATCCAGTACAGATCTGGAGACAAACGGTACATGTTAGTTGGACCCAGAATGAGTATCGGCTCTACTATAGCACCAGGCAGTAATAGGAATACTCTAGTGATACCAGATCGCAGGAGGAGAGATTCTGGAGAGGTAAGAGATTTGTGAATTATATGAAACAACTTTCTCAGGCTTACTGTTAACAAATGGTACATTTTAATTTCAGTATCTTGTTCACGACGTGAGGTATTTTATGGTCTGACTAATAAGTTAACCATTTTTTCATTGTTGCTGCATGGGGAATTTATTTATCAAGATTTAAAAGGTTAGATATTCACTGTCCATGGTGCTGAAATGTTTCACCTTTGTAGAGCAACAGTCCTTTGGTATCATAGTTTGCTCGAAAAGTACGTATCCTTTTCTTTTCTTACCACTTGGAATGTATGTATAACAGAGATGCTGCGATACAAATATTCGCGTAATTTATTAAATTATTACTTTCATAAGTTTCAATGTTATTTGTGTTGGGCTGTCATTTTGCTGTCTCCTTAAGGCATCATATATATATATAACAATTCATGTTTACCTGTTTGTACCATTTGGTGTCAGTGTTACATAAGGAAATGCAGGAGAGATTTTGCCCTGCCCATCGATGTGTGGTGCGCATGATCTGTTCGTTTACACCGAGACGAGAGCTATAGTCTATAGCACGAGAGGCTGGGTATGAGCATTTCCCTGTTTTTTTTTAAAGCGACAATATTACAAAAATACACGCTGTCATGAATGAGTATCCCACACTAGCAAAAGATCTGAAATTGTAATTATTTTACAACGGATTTTTTTAACGATGGAATCCGCAGGACAAAGACGAGAATGCGAGTGCTGGCGGATTGCTTTGTGTTTCTCTTTGCTGCTGAGATTCGGGATGCAGGTTTCAACACAAATACGATATTCTTTACCAGAGGAGGTAATTGAGGGATCTGTTGTGGGAAATATTGCAAAGGATTTGGGTCTTGATGCGAATACCTTGGTGGACAGGCGTTTCCGTATCGTCTCTGGATCGAAAGACGCTCTTTTTGAGGTAAATCAAAACAATGGCGAATTATATGTTAGTAAGAAAATTGACAGAGAGGAGCTGTGTGATGGAAATAGTGTGTGCTTGATCAATCTGAAAATCGCCGTTGAAAATCCACTTGAAATACATTATGTTGGAGTCGAAATTACAGACGTGAATGATCACAGTCCTCGTTTTCCCGAGAAAGAACAGCATTTTGAAATGGCTGAAAACACTTTTGAAGGCGCACGCTTCGAACTACAAACTGCAAGAGATCCTGACATTGGGAGCAATTCCATTCGGCTTTATAAATTAGCAAAGAATCATTTTTTTGAGCTGGAAATGAGAGACGGCGACGAAGAGGAAAAGAATCCTATTTTAGTCTTACTTAAACCTTTAGACAGAGAGAAAAATTCAGAGCATAGACTTGTGTTGACTGCAGTGGATGGAGGCATCCCCCCGAAGTCAGGTGCTTTAAATATTACTATCACTGTTCTTGATATAAACGATAACCGCCCTGTATGTAATAAAGATATATATTCAGTAACTCTTCCAGAAAACACACACATAGGGACGATAATAGCACGAGTAAACGCTACTGATTCTGATGAGGGTTTAAACGGGGAGGTTATTTACACGCTGGGGAAAACTAGTAGACGGAAAGTACATGAAACATTTAGCCTTGATAGTGTATCTGGCGAAATTCAAATTAAAGAGCCCATTGATTTTGAGGAGAACGATATACATAGGTTGACCGTCCAGGTCACGGATAAAGGACAGCCGCCGATGACCACTGACTGCAGAGTCATTATAAAGATCACAGATGAGAATGATAATAATCCCGAGATAGATGTCACGTCCCTCTCCAACATAATTTCCGAGAATTCAAAACCCGGGACTGTAATCTCTCTGATTAGCGTATCAGATAAAGACTCTGGTGTTAATGGCAAGGTTGTTTGTGGTCTTTCAGGCAATGTTCCGTTCGAATTAAAACCTTCTGTTCAGGATAATTTGTATTCTTTAGTTACTAAAGAGTATTTGGACAGGGAACGTGTCGCAGATTATAAAATCACGATCAAAGCTAGTGATCTAGGTCAGCCGGCTCTTTCCTCTTTTAAAACTGTTACTGTGCAGGTGGCTGATGTTAATGATAACAAACCAGAGTTTGTCAAAAATCCCCTCGAGCTGTATTTAGTGGAAAATAACACGCCTGGTGCATCAGTATTCTCTGTGAGCGCGTCAGACAAAGATCTAAATGAAAATGCTGCAATTTCATATCACATAGTTCGAGGGAATGGATCAGAGAGTGATATGTCTTCGTTTCTCAGTATTAACCACGAAACTGGCGTTATCCATGCACTAAAGAGCTTTGACTTTGAAACTGTTAAAAAGTTCCAGTTCAAAGTGGCTGCTACAGACTCTGGAAGTCCATCTCTGAGCAGTAACGTGACAGTGAACGTGTTTATTCTGGATCAGAACGACAACGTCCCAGTGATCTTATATCCAGTCAGTGCTAACGGTTCTGCTGAGGGTGTGGAAGAGATTCCCCGGAATGTGAACGCAGGGCATTTGGTGACTAAAGTCAGAGCCTATGACGCAGATATAGGATACAACGGCTGGTTATTGTTTTCACTGCAGGAAGTTAGTGAGCACAGTCTCTTTGCTTTGGACCGCTATACAGGACAGATAAGGACCCTTCGCTCATTCACAGAAACAGACGAGGCCCAGCATAAACTGCTCATACTGGTCAAAGACAATGGGAACGTTTCACTCTCAGCAACAGCGACTGTGATTGTCAAAGTTGTGGAGCCCAAAGAGGCTTTTGCAGCTTCTGATGTTAAAAACGCAGTAAAAGACGAGGAGGAGAACGACGTGACATTTTATCTGATCATCACTTTGGGCTCGGTTTCATTGCTTTTTGTCATCAGCATCATCGTGTTGATTGTAATGCAGTGCTCCAAATCTACAGACTATTCGTCCAAGTATTTACAGGACACAAATTACGACGGGACTCTGTGTCACAGCATCCAGTACAGATCTGGAGACAAACGGTACATGTTAGTTGGACCCAGAATGAGTATCGGCTCTACTATAGCACCAGGCAGTAATAGGAATACTCTAGTGATACCAGATCGCAGGAGGAGAGATTCTGGAGAGGTAAGCGAATTTAAAGACATACTGTATAATATGTCCAAGTCTGCTGACTGCTTTGGTTATTAAGTTATCTTGCCCATTAGATTTTAAAGGCATACGTCAGAAATGCGCTAACGTTCATTTCAGTTTTGTGTATGTTGAAATGTCTGTTGGTGGGCATTGGATGGTGTAAATATCTAAACGCGTAAATTTTCATCTCACATCTGTTTTATTCGTTTGTGTTCATTTTATGCAAATGTTATGGATTGTCTTGAGTTGACATAGCAGTCCATACTTCATTATTAATTTTTTTTATTTTTTTGCAACATGAGAGTTTAGATTTACTTCTCTTTTCGTACCATGTGGTGTCAGTGTTACATTAGGATTTGAAGTAGAGATCTGACCCTGCCTTTATGTGGTGCGCATGGCTGTTCCGTTCAGTTAAACTGTGATAGCAGCTGACGCGTGTAGCGCGTGAAGCGGGGACACATTCTAAAATCGTATGTTACTTAAGAATGTTGCATCTGGGAATACACATTTTTTACTGAACAGAACCGGGACTTGCTTTAAGCTGTTTTAAAGGAATCCTTAACGATGGGTGAACAAAGGCGCAGATGGGAATACTGGTGGATTTCGCTGTGTTTCTCTTTTCTTCTCGGCGTTGGACAGCAGGTTTCTGCTCAGATAAGATACACTATTCCAGAGGAAATGAAAGAGGGGTCTGTTGTGGGAAATATTGCTAAGGATCTTGGACTTGACGTGAGTACTTTGGTGGACAGACGGTTCCGTATAGTCTCTGGTTCTAAAGATGCGTTTTTCCTGGTAAATCAGAACAATGGCGAGTTGTACGTTCATAAAAGCGTAGACAGGGAGGCGCTTTGTGACGGAAATGGTGCGTGCGTGGTAAATCTAAAAACTGCGGTCGAAAATCCTTTAGAAATTCACTATGTTGCAGTAGAAATAACCGACATAAACGACAACCATCCTAGTTTTTCTGAACAGAATCAACATTTCGAGATTGCAGAACACACCCCTACTGGAACGAGCTTCCAGCTGCACGCAGCACGAGATCAGGATGCCGCGGCATATTCTGTTCGTTTGTATAAATTAAGCCAGGATGAGAATTTCGAGATTGACATCAGAAACAGCGACGAGGAAAAAATTCCCTTTTTAGTGCTGAGAAAACCACTCGATCGCGAACATAAGGCAGAACATATGCTGGTTTTGAAAGCACTCGATGGTGGAAACCCTCCGAAATCTGGTACCCTTAACATCACTGTTACCGTATTGGATAATAATGATAATCGCCCAGTGTTCAGTCAAGACCCATATACTGTCAATTTACAGGAAAATTCCCTAATTGGAACAACTGTAATTAAAATAAAGGCAACTGACAGCGACGAGGGCTCAAACAGTGAAATTGAGTATTCGCTTGGTAAAACTTTGAAGCGCAAAGTTTATGACATATTTCAATTGGATCGCATAACAGGCGAAATAACAGTTAAAGGAAATGTAGACTTTGAAGACACAGACGTTTACAAGCTGGATGTTCAGGCTTCGGATAAAGGTCAGCCTCCTTTGTCTGCCCAAGGTCGAGTTATTATAAAGGTACAAGATATAAACGATAATAAGCCTGAAATTGAGCTGACATCATTGTCTAATATTGTTGCTGAGGACTCCAAACCTGGCACAGTAATTGCTTTGATAAGTGTCTCAGATAAAGACTCTGGTATCAATGGTAAAGTTGTGTGTAGTCTCTCAGAGAATGTTCCTTTTGAGTTGAAACCCTCTTTCCAAGATAATATGTACTCTCTAGTGACAAAGGGGCGTTTGGATCGTGAACTTGTTCCCCATTATGACATAACAGTTACAGCAACAGATCTAGGTCAACCCCCTTTATCATCCATTAAAACATTAAGCATACAAGTAGCAGATGTGAATGACAACCGACCTGAGTTTTCTAGCAATTTCCTTGAACTTTACATATTTGAAAATAATGTTCCTGGAGCATCAATATTCTCAGTGAGAGCATCTGATAAAGACGTGAATGAAAATGCTTTGATTACGTATCAGATAAATAGAGGTGGAGGGACACAGAACGACGTAACATCATTCTTGAATATAAATTCTGAAACAGGGGTTATCCACTCGCTTAAAAGTTTTGATTTCGAAACAATTAAAACATTTCAGTTTCATGTGCTCGCTACAGACTCTGGAAGTCCGTCTCTGAGCAGTAACGTGACAGTGAACGTGTTTATTCTGGATCAGAACGACAACGTTCCAGTGATCTTATATCCAGTCAGCGCTAACGGTTCTGCTGAGGGTGTGGAAGAGATTCCCCGGAATGTGAACGCAGGGCATTTGGTGACTAAAGTCCGAGCCTATGACGCAGATATAGGATACAACGGCTGGTTATTGTTTTCACTGCAGGAAGTTAGTGAGCACAGTCTCTTTGCTTTGGACCGCTATACAGGACAGATAAGGACCCTTCGCTCATTCACAGAAACAGACGAGGCCCAGCATAAACTGCTCATACTGGTCAAAGACAATGGGAACGTTTCACTCTCAGCAACAGCGACTGTGATTGTCAAAGTTGTGGAGCCCAAAGAGGCTTTTGCAGCTTCTGATGTTAAAAACGCAGTAAAAGACGAGGAGGAGAACGACGTGACATTTTATCTGATCATCACTTTGGGCTCAGTTTCAGTGCTTTTTGTCATCAGCATCATCGTGTTGATTGTAATGCAGTGCTCCAAATCTACAGACTATTCGTCCAAGTATTTACAGGACGCAAATTACGACGGGACTCTGTGTCACAGCATCCAGTACAGATCTGGAGACAAACGGTACATGTTAGTTGGACCCAGAATGAGTATCGGCTCTACTATAGCGCCAGGCAGTAATAGGAATACTCTAGTGATACCAGATCGCAGGAGGAGAGATTCTGGAGAGGTAAGCGAATGACTCCTACATCTGTGTATTAGTTGGAAACAGTTTTAAGACACATGTTGATTGCTGTCCATGGTAATGAAGTTGCTCAGGCAGTTGTTTCAAATGGAACATTATTAGTGTCTTCCTCTTTCTCAAATTCAGATGTATTCATCATTTAGACTGAATTGTTATAGTAAACAGAATGTTTTACATTGCCAAAGCATAGCAATATTAAATATGCAAACATATAACCGTTGAAGAAAGATGCATAATAGTCTTGGACATTACTTTAATTACTGCACTTTAGATTCTGGACAAGTCAGCGAATTTTAAGAACATATCAGTTTTTTTCCCTGTATGAACTGGGGAAAGACATGGAAACTGTCTATGGTAGACTACTGTTTTTTTCTTGTTGATTGCTGTCCATGGTACTGAAGTTGCTCAGGCTGTTGTTTCAAATGGAAAACATTATTAGTATCTTCCTCTTTCTCTTTCTCAGATTCAGATTTATTTATCATTTAGACTTAATTATTATGGTAAAAAGAACGTTTTACACTGCCAAAGCATAGCAATATTAAATATGCAAACATATAACCCTCAATGGAAATTACTTTACTTTAATTACTTCTGGAAAGATCAGCGAATTCTAAGAACACATCAGTTTTTTTTCTGTATGAACTGGGGAAAGACATGGACACCAGTGATGCGCGGGTCAATGTATAAACAACCCGCACCCGACCGACGTTTTCAACTAACCCGCCCGCAACTCGGACCGCAAAAAAAGAGAAGAAAATATTGTACCCGACCCGCTTCCTGACCCGCATTTTTTAAAAGTAGTAAATGCTCATCGTAGCTCATTGGGCCATTGAGAAAATGTTTCAGGCCCTGGCGTGGTGCTCAGAGGTGCAGCAGCGAGAGCAGGAAGTTCTTGCGGCGGCCCATCATTTTCCATTTCAGCTCCAGATGCATATTATTGATGAACGCGATGTTTATGTTTCGACCCGGCTTGAAGAATTCATCAGCCCACATTTGGAAAAGTGTGAAAGCCCTTAGGAGCGCAAACTGTTATTTTTCTGAATGCTGTATGATATAGCCTAGTGTTATGTAATACAGGCTTGATTTATTCATTTATTTCGTTTAATTTTCTTAACAATTAAGATGCTGCATGTGTTTATCCAGTCTAATCGAAGTGTGCGTCTCTCCCCCGACTTTCCCAACAAAAATCCCGCCCCCTCTCAGAAAATACATAAAACTGACTTTAAATGCGCTTAAAAGTAGCCTATTAAAATGGTACAATGGCATTGCTCAGTTCAACGTTTTGGGAAATCGGGCATTTTGTCCCGCGTCAGCATTTATTCAAAAGTTAATAACGCTCAACATTCAAAAGGTAAATAAGGATTTATTGACGATCCGACCGACCGTGACCCGAATATCATTAAAAATATTTTTGGATGACTCGTAACCGCGGGTAACCGCGGGTGGCCGCGGGCACCCGCTCATTTTGGATCAACCCGCGCATCACTGATGGACACTGGTCGATGGTAGGCTACTGCTTTTTTTCTTTTAATTATATTTTTGTATTGTTTTCTGTATTGCTTATGTATCTGTATACACGCTGCGTGATTTTCATATTTATAGTTTTGCTGTAGCCAGTGTGCATTATAAAGCGATGCATTGCAGCTGTGAGATCGCGAGGTGTCAGTGTAATCCTAGAGTACGGCTCATGACGTCAAATACTGTTATTCCTCCCCTTTGCATTTTTGCTCTTGTATCCCAACCCGTTCTCACTCCCAAGGCGTCAAATTCCGACGCATGGTCAAGTGCTTTTCGCGTCACAATAAAGACGCTAAAGGCACCCCTAGGCGTCACTTTATCGACGCGCTGAGTGCTCCATTCATTTCAATGAGAAACCTTTGGCGTCAGAAACAGACGCGTTGGGCATGGGAAAGTTATCGTCATGCTGATCATATATTGGGTTATGATTTTGCCATTATGACATGTTGGACTGTGATTCTCAATTTAATCAGCCAGCATCATTTTATTTACGCTATCTAGACACGTTTTAACATGTAACCCAACCCTATTCCATCCCTAAACCTACCCATTTGTGTGGTATAAAACGCAGATATAACAGGCAGAGTCGACTGCATGCACAATTTATTCAAAAAGTACAAATATTCCAAATATTCCGAGGCCAAGCGATTGATTTGTGTAAAGGAAATCCCCAAAAGCGATCAGCGTCTCCATCTGCAGAAGATCACGAACACATTAAATTTCAAATATTGCCGCCCGTTACATCAGTTTTCATAGTGAAATTGTATTGGCTCTCGTAAGTCTCATGACCAATTGCGTCATTACGTCAGCTTTGATTGTAAAATGTCATTGGTTCTCGTGTGTCTTGTGACCTAATGCGTCATGCTAAAGAGGCGTGTGTGTATTATTTGAATGAGATATGAATGAGTGCGTTAACGGAGCGGCGGGATCATCATCTCAGCGATTAAAACATTAAGATCAACTCTGTTCTTTACATAAAGACATCGTGGGACTTCAGAAGACTTGGAATGCAACATGAGTTCATACTTTTATACTGTTTTGGGTCAGTTTTTGCAATAAATAGATGTTACTGTACTTGTATTTGCCTGTTATGTGTTTTATATTGTTTAGAAGTGGGTAGGTTTAGGGTAGGAGTTGGGTTAGCAGCTCCAAAATATAAAAGTAACCTTTAAATATGAATAAAATCATGTCTGCTTTTACAAATGCAAAGAATAACATGCGTCTTGATCTGACGCATTGGGTAAACAACTGAAATGAATGGAGCACCCAGCGCGTCGATATAGTGACGCCTAGGGGTGACTTTAGCGTCTTCGATGTGACGCGGAAGGCACTTGACCATGCTTCGGAATTTGACGCCTTGGGAGTGAGAATGGGTTGATGCTCGTCAGTCGTTCTAGTGTATTCTTGCATTTGCTATTAAGCGATTTGGTTTTTGTGTCGGCAGTACGTGCAAACGTTTTGAGTTAAAGGCAATGCTTAATATAGTCGATCGAGCGTAGCAGAGGAATTGTCGTAGAACCTTGTCTGTATTATCTACAGAATGGAACAAAGAAGACACGCGCGATGGCTGAAGGAGCACGCAAAATTCACTCTAATGGCTGCTTTGCTTGTGTTTGACGCGGTAGCACGAGCGCAAATTCAGTACTCCATCTCAGAGGAACAGAGGGACGGCGCTGCTGTGGGAAATATCGCCAAGGATTTGGGCATAGATCACAGAACCTTAAAAGAGCGTGGATTTCGCATTGTCTCAACCTCAGGCGAGTCAATGTTTAGTGTGAATCAGAATGACGGTGTCTTGTATGTGCACGGTAAGATAGATAGAGAGCAGATCTGCGAGAGAACCACTCCGTGTTTAATTAATCTGAAAATTGCTCTAGAAAACCCACTTGAAATCCACTATGTCACTGTTGAGATTTTGGACGTAAACGACCACGCGCCGAGCTTTCCGGAGAGCGAGATGCATTTAGAGATTGGGGAATCTGCCCTGCCCGGTGCGCGATTTCAGCTCGGGGCTGCGCGCGATTCTGATAGTGGCAGCAATTCTCTTCATCATTACAAACTCGGTCACAACGACAATTTCCGTCTTGAAGTCAAAGATCGCGGAGAGGACGGTAAAATTCCTATCTTGATTTTACAAAAGCCTTTAGACCGAGAGGTTATTCGAAACATTAATTTGCAATTAATTGCTGTTGATGGGGGGAAACCTGCCAAATCAGGGACAATGGAGATAACGATTGATGTTTTAGATATAAATGATAACTTTCCTGTGTTTACAAAAGATGTTTACTCGGTCATGCTGAGTGAAAATGCGCCTATAGGTACAACCGTGATACAGGTCAACGCCACAGATTTGGATGAGGGCCCGAATGGTGAGATAGTTTACTCATTCGGAAAAAGTGTTAATAGTAAAGTACGAAAGCTCTTTGATATTAACACCATCACTGGTGAGATAACTGTAAAAGGACTATTAGATTATGAGGACAAAGACAGCTATGAGATTGACATACAAGCATCTGACAAGGGACTAATTCCCATGATTACAGATAAGAGCGTGACCATAAAGATAGTTGATGTAAATGATAATGCCCCAGACATAGAGGTGACATCATTTTCAAATGCCATTCCAGAGGATTCTAGACCTGGCACTACAGTCGCTTTGATTAGTGTATCTGATTTAGACTCTGGGCTCAATGGCAAAGTCTCTTGTTCTTTGGAAGATGACATGCCTTTCAAACTAATACCTTCTTCACAGCATAGTACATACTCATTAGTTTCCACATCACCTTTAGACAGGGAAAAACAATTTCAGTATGACATCACACTAGTTGCGAAAGATGCAGGACAGCCATCGCTGTCTTCTGTTAAAACTATAACTGTTCTGATATCAGATGTAAATGACAATAGTCCACAATTCTCCATTTCTCCGTATGCGTTTTATGTGATGGAAAATAATGTCCCAGGCAAATTATTATTTTCTGTTTCTGCTTCTGACAAAGATTCAAACGAAAATGCTATAATTAGCTATCATATATGGAGAGAAAGTAGCGAGGAAAACAAATATACATCTTTCCTCAATATTAACTCTGAAAATGGAGAGATTTATGCGCTTAAGAGCTTTGACTTTGAAACTGTAAAAACGTTCCAGTTTCGGGTTATTGCTACAGACTCTGGAAGTCCATCTCTGAGCAGTAACGTGACAGTGAACGTGTTTATTCTGGATCAGAACGACAACGTTCCAGTGATCTTATATCCAGTCAGCGCGAACGGTTCTGCTGAGGGTGTGGAAGAGATTCCCCGGAATGTGAACGCAGGGCATTTGGTGACTAAAGTCCGAGCCTATGACGCAGATATAGGATACAACGGCTGGTTATTGTTTTCACTGCAGGAAGTTAGTGAGCACAGTCTCTTTGCTTTGGACCGCTATACAGGACAGATAAGGACCCTTCGCTCATTCACAGAAACAGACGAGGCCCAGCATAAACTGCTCATACTGGTCAAAGACAATGGGAACGTTTCACTCTCAGCAACAGCGACTGTGATTGTCAAAGTTGTGGAGCCCAAAGAGGCTTTTGCAGCTTCTGATGTTACAAACGCAGTAAAAGACGAGGAGGAGAACGACGTGACATTTTATCTGATCATCACTTTGGGCTCAGTTTCAGTGCTTTTTGTCATCAGCATCATCGTGTTGATTGTAATGCAGTGCTCCAAATCTACAGACTATTCGTCCAAGTATTTACAAGATGCAAATTATGACGGGACTCTGTGTCACAGCATCCAGTACAGATCTGGAGACAAACGGTACATGTTAGTTGGACCCAGAATGAGTATCGGCTCTACTATAGCACCAGGCAGTAATAGGAATACTCTAGTGATACCAGATCGCAGGAGGAGGGATTCTGGAGAGGTAAGCAAATGACTCTTGTAAACAGTTTTAAGACACATGTTGATTGCTGTCCATGGTACTGAAGCTGCTCAGGCTGTTGTTTCAATAGGAACATTCTTAGTGTCTTCCTCTTTCTCAGATTTATTCATCATTTAGACTTAATTGTTATGGTTCACAGAATGTTTTACATTGCCAAAGAATTGCAATTTTAAATATGCAAACATATAACCGTTGAAGAAAGATGTATAAAAATATGAAGAAGAAAAAATACTCTACTAATAAAATGTAAGTAGGAATATAGCAGCTTGTCATGCTATATGTTTTCCTTTTTATGCATTTTGTGCAATACAAGTCTCCAGCCACTGGTTGTCATTTTGTTGTGGCAGGACTTAAAGGGTACACAACACACACAGTTTCTGCCAATCTCATTTTAATCTTGAGCACCTATAGAGTAGTATTGCATCCTTCATATCTCTGAAGAGTCTTTAGTTTTATCAGATTTATAAAATACAGATACAGCTGTACCGCTTCTTTCCGAAAAAAACAGAGCGTTCTCTCGCTCTGGTTGAAGTGCGCTCATCTGGGAGAAATGCCCATACAAGGAATTCCGTCCTTTATGGTGTCATACAGGGCCATATTCAAAAAAAAAAAAAAACGTATACGAACCCTGAATGAGTGTATTTGGCACAGAAATACTCTCATACGTCCAATTCATTTTTTGAAACTTTGGCCATGTTTAGCATGAGCATCAAAATCGTTTACAGTGTAAATAAGTCAGAATGCATGAAATAGCATTAGACATCCCCCTTTAAATTTCTTGCAGCCTAGTTTGAGCTTCTCCAAGTAGAAATGAAATTTGTCCTTCTTTCTGTATCCGATTTTGCTGGGTTGTGCAGAAAGGAGTAGCTTTCTTAAAATATGCATAATTAATGCATGTTGTTTAAAAAATTGCAGTTTGTTTAGTTTGCTATGCATTTTGTTTGCCATGTTTACTTTAAGCTGTTGCTTCTGTCCAAAGTTTTAGACATTTATCTTTTTGTTGTAAATGTTTGTGTTTTTTGCTCTGCGGTTCAGCTGGACATGTTTTAAAATGAAAAGTCATTTCTAAAACAAACTGTCTGAAAGTATATTCTCTGAGGTCAGCTATTGGTAGCTCTGGGCTTTGTGATAGAGAGGATCTGTGTATCACTACTATTTAGGTGGGCATGGAATTACAAGGCTTTTTCGTTTTAATTTTTTCTAGGTACTGTTTTAAATCTGCTCTGCATGCGTTATATAGCTATTGTCATGTGTTTGGTCTATTTGTTCATGTTTATAGTCTGTTTTTGACCTGCTTTTCAGTTCAGTTAATGTTTGAGTTTCTTTGTTAATCTTCTAGTCTGTTATTCAGTTCTCCTCCATTCTCCCCTGTTTGTTCTTATGGTTTCTAATGGATTGAGTTAGTTCAGTTCAGGTGTTTCATTAATTATCTTGTCAGCTCCTGTGTTTGCTCTTCTATTTAAACCCTCAGTTTCTGTCTGTTGATTGATGTGTGGTTTGTTTTTGCCTCATTGATACTTCTGTTTATAGTTTTGATTATTATATTAAAAGTCTCCTTGGACTATCTCCTTCGCTGTGCACTTCAGTACTGCAACCACATCATGACAGATATTTACACAGCATGTAGTTTAGCAGAATCCTGCCTGCAGAGTCTCTAATGAGTGTTTGTCCTATTTAGTGAACTGTTGGTTTGTGAACAGACCCCAGAGTCCAGACTGCACATCCAGCATGACGGTTTCTGTCATTTATTCTTATAATTTAGAGCCAGATTCTGATTGAATTTTAAATTGATATTCTTCTTAACCCATTTGTGCCCAAATTTTTCTGAATGGTTTCATGCATATAGTCATGTTAATAGTGTCCTATGTGAATGTGTTCTGCATTTATTTTCCCCAAGTTTTTTGTTTTTTTTCCTTGAAAATCGTATTTGAATGTGCGGCAACTATAGTTGCCTGTGGGCAACTATGTTGTATGCACCCCTTCAATGTCAAATTTGACTAGGATGAGAAAATTTGGCATCTAACTCAAAATAACTGCTTTCAACAGATCAATCTTTACACAAACAATCACAAACAAATGTATTATGTATAAAAGTTGAAGAACATTCGATGCAAACTCAAAAAGGCTGCATCTATCTTATAATCTGTTGAATATGAAACTACAACAAACAACAAATACATTTGTCTTATTGTGGTGGAACATAGTGCAGAACAAAGTAACTAACAGGGCATTGTGTATCAAAAAGTTAAATGAAAATAAATTAATATAATGACGAAAAAATTACAACTATATAACAAAAATGTATAAATAAATAGTCCCATAGTATTCAATGGCTGACTGTAGGTGATTTCATATAATAATGTAAATGTTTATATTAACTCATTGTCTGAATTTCCACATTTCCACATTATAATGGAATCATAAGTTACTAGTCATAAAAAGAATGAGGGTTCTTGACCGATTAGAATGAAACGCATACATTCCAAACTGGATGAAGGGTCCTCAATATTTTGGCCCTTACAAGACATAATATCATAAAATATTATATTTTTCCCTATCGAATTAAGGTCTACTGTACAGTATAGATGTCAGTTAAAGGGTTAAGTTATGTTTTAGGTGGGATATTATGAAAGAAAAAGCACTAAACAAGACCATAAATCTTGATTTATTAAACTGTTAACACAGTATACCCAATTTCCCCATTATATGTACTTACAAGTCATTTGCCCACCGGCAACTATATTTGTCGCTTGGACTTTTGACTAAGTGTACAAAAAACAATAGATCTCTTGTAAGAATGGTTTTGTTTGGATGATTCTAGAGACCTTCACGATTATGTAGATATATATATATATATATATGTCAACAAAAAATACTTATTAGTTACATGAAAATAACCTTTCTTTGGGAGGGTTTGCCTTCGTTATGCTTCCTGGAAGTAGGGGTAGGAAGTTGGCAGTCTCATGTGACAGGAAGGAAGTTAATCCCTTTTTTTTTTCTCTTGAAATGCTTTATTTGGTTGTTTTCTTACGTGTCATTGAGATATAAAACATAGATACTATCTAGAAAAATACTTACAAAAGGAAAATGACAACTATACACTGCGGCAACTATGGTTGCCGGTGGGCTTAAATGGGTTTGAAACGCTCACCTTGTCCCTCTGGTTGTTCACAGCCTTGTTAAAGTATAGTTCTCAGCGTGTTCTAAAGACTTTCCTTTAAAAGTTATGATATTGGTCTTGGTATCTGGCAACTACTACTCTCTTTCTCTTTTACTCACTCACTTGTTTACATAAAACAATATGTTTGGTCTAATGAGAGAATGTTGAATGTTGAGTGTTGAGGCATAGCTTAAATCATTGGATTTTTTAGGAGTCAACTGATTAAACGACATACATTTGACAGCAGTAAAATGTTTTGGACGTTGCAATGCAACTAACGCTTCAGATCGCGAGATGTCAGTGTAAACCTAAAGAAAGGCTCATGACGTCAAACAGTTGCTCATTGGTTTTTTTGTTGTTTGTTCCGCCCTCTCGGTTTATTCGTATGTTTTCTCGTTTTCACCGCTGATGCCGTTGGATTTGTCAGTATTGGGTATCGCGTTTTGCATTGACCGACTCGTTTTCATCTTAAACGTGAGCAACGATGGGACTATACGACACGTATTTGTAGACTGATCGTGAAATTGCGTGTGTGGGTTTTGTAATCTCAGAAAAAATGGAACAAAGACAACGCTTTCATCAGCTGGAGCTGAATGCGAAACTCGCTTTCGTTGTTGTATCGCTGTTGTTCGGGAGAGCAGTTTGGGCACACATACGCTACTCGATTTCTGAAGAGCAGAAGGACGGAGCCACGGTCGGAAATATCGCGAAGGATTTAGGCATTGATCACAGAACACTGAAGGAGCGAGGATTTCGCATCGTCTCGACCTCGGGCGAGTCCATGTTCAGTGTAAATCAGAATGACGGTGTCTTGTATGTGAACGGTAAGATAGACAGAGAGGAGGTGTGCGAGAGGAGCACCCCGTGTTTAATCAATCTGAAAATCGCTTTAGAAAACCCACTAGAAATTCATTACGTCGCTGTAGAGATACTGGATGTAAATGATCACAGTCCACGGTTTCCCGAGAATGAAAAGCGTCTGGAAATTTGGGAATCTGCCATGCCAGGCGCGCGATATCCGCTACAGGCTGCGCGTGATCCTGATAGTGGAATCAATTCGGTTCAAACCTACAAACTCAGCCACAACGACCATTTCCGTCTTGAAATTAAAGACCGAGAAGAAGATGGTAAAATTCCAATTCTTATTTTACACAAACCTCTTGATAGGGAAGTGACGAAAAACATGAAATTAGAATTAACTGCTTTAGATGGAGGGAGACCTCCTAAGTCTGGTTCAATAGATATATTTATTGATGTACTGGATATCAACGATAATTTACCTGTTTTTACAAAAGACATTTACACAGTTACATTAAATGAAAACGCACCAGTTGGCACAACAATTGTACAGGTCAATGCCACTGATTTGGACGAGGGTAAAAACGGAGAGTTAATTTATGCATTGGGAAATAATGTCAACAATAATTTACGCAGACTTTTTGAAGTTAATTCAATAACTGGGGAAATTATTTTGACTGATCGTTTGGATTTTGAGGTCAAGGATAAATATGAGATTGATATTCAAGCATCTGACAAAGGAATTGTTCCTCTAGCCACAGATAAAAGTGTAGTGATAAAAATTGTCGATGTAAATGATAATGCACCGGAAATAGAGGTGACATCATTTTCAAGCGCCATTCCAGAGGATTCTAGACCTGGCACTACAGTAGCTTTGATTAGTGTCTCTGATTTAGACTCTGGGGTCAATGGGAAAATCTCCTGTTCACTGTCCGATGATATACCTTTTAAACTAATGCCGTCATTACATGATAACATTTATTCTTTAGTTACGTCTGCTTTACTTGACAGGGAAACACAATATCAGTATGCCATCACACTAGTTGCAAAAGATGCAGGACAGCCATCACTGTCTTCTGTTAAAACTATAACTGTTCTGATATCAGATGTGAATGACAATGGTCCACAATTCGCATTTTCTCCGTATGCGTTTTATGTGATGGAAAATAATGTCCCAGGCAAATATTTATTTTCTGTTTCTGCTTCTGACAAAGACTCAAATGAAAATGCTATAGTTAGTTATCATATATGGAGAGAAAATACTGATGAAAACAAATATACATCTTTCATTAATATTAACTCTGAAAATGGGGAGATTTATGCGCTTAAAAGCTTTGACTTTGAAACTGTAAAAACTTTCCAGTTTCGAGTTATTGCTACAGACTCTGGAAGTCCGTCTCTGAGCAGTAACGTGACAGTGAACGTGTTTATTCTGGATCAGAACGACAACGTTCCAGTGATCTTATATCCAGTCAGCGCTAACGGTTCTGCTGAGGGTGTGGAAGAGATTCCCCGGAATGTGAACGCAGGGCATTTGGTGACTAAAGTCAGAGCCTATGATGCAGATATAGGATACAACGGCTGGTTATTGTTTTCACTGCAGGAAGTTAGTGAGCACAGTCTCTTTGCTTTGGACCGCTATACAGGACAGATAAGGACCCTTCGCTCATTCACAGAAACAGACGAGGCCCAGCATAAACTGCTCATACTGGTCAAAGACAATGGGAACGTTTCACTCTCAGCAACAGCGACTGTGATTGTCAAAGTTGTGGAGCCCAAAGAGGCTTTTGCAGCTTCTGATGTTACAAACGCAGTAAAAGACGAGGAGGAGAACGACTTGACATTTTATCTGATCATCACTTTGGGCTCGGTTTCAGTGCTTTTTGTCATCAGCATCATCGTGTTGATTGTAATGCAGTGCTCCAAATCTACAGACTATTCGTCCAAGTATTTACAGGACGCAAATTACGACGGGACTCTGTGTCACAGCATCCAGTACAGATCTGGAGACAAACGGTACATGTTAGTTGGACCCAGAATGAGTATCGGCTCTACTATAGCACCAGGCAGTAATAGGAATACTCTAGTGATACCAGATCGCAGGAGGAGAGAATCTGGAGAGGTAAGCGAATGACTCCTACATCTGTGTATTAGTTGTAAACAGTTTTAAGACACATGTGGATTGCTGTCCATGGTACTGAAGTTGCTCAGGCTGTTGTTTCAAATGGAACATTATTAGTGTCTTCCTCTTTCTCAGATTTATTTATCATTTAGACTTAATTGTTATGGTAAACAGAATGTTTTACATTGCCAAAGCCTAGGAATATTAAATATGCAAACATATAACCATTGAAGAAAGATGCATAATAGTCTTGGGCAGTAATGGAAATTACTTTAATTACTGTACTTTAGATTCTGGACAAGTCAGCGAATTTTAAGAACATATCAGTTTTTGTTTCTGTATGAACTGGGGAAAGACATGGAAACTGTCTATGGTAGACTACTGCTTTTTTCTTTTAAGTATTGTGTTTGTGATGTTTTCTGTATCGCTTATGTGCATACACGTTGCGTAATTTTCATATTTATTGTAGTTTTCTGTAGCCAGTGTGCATTAGAATGACTCCTACATCTGTGTATTAGTTGTAGGAAACAGTTCTAAGACACATGTTGATTGCTGTCCGTGGTACTGCAGTTGCTCAGGCTGTTGTTTCAAATGAAACTATATTAGTGTCTTCCTCTTTCTCTTTCTCAGATTCAGATTTATTTATCATTAAGACTTAATTGTTATGGTAAAAATAATGTTTTACATTGCCAAAGCATGGCAATATAACCCAGAATGAGTATCGGCACTATATATTCCCGGGCAGTAATGCGAATACTCAGGAGGAGAGATTTCGGAGAGGTAAGAAAAGGACTAGCGTTGTACTGTATTGTACTTAAAAATAAAAATAAAAAAATACTGAACTCCATTAATGTGTGAATATGATAACATAACTATACCAGCTGTGTATTTTTATAGCTACATTTGTATGTTGATTCTATATTATTGGAATTTCTGATGTGCCCTAATGACTGACCAAATAATTTATGTAAATGAAACCCGTGAGAGCGAATGGGTCGCTGTCCTTGGTGCTGTATTTCTGATGCGCTTGCTATCCGGCATTACGACGTTTTCTCTTTTCTCTTATATTTTAGGTGTATTAGAAGAGCTTCAAGAAGTTCAACATTACTATTTTATTTCATTAAGAATTCGCAGAGTTTAATGAATAGCAATGCAATGAAAGAGCACGAGGTGTCAGTGTGAACCTAGAGTAAAACTCAAAACACCAGAGTACCTCCCCGTTTTTCTTTTCGTCACAGATTTGTTCACGATCTCTTTTTCACCAGCGGTGCGGCTTTCACCGTGCTTTTGTCCTCCGTTTTTCGTCCTCCGTTTTTCTTCGTAATATCTTTCGAGGTCGAGAGCATTTCGGTCATCTGTCATGTTGCTACTGGACTAATATTTGGACCAGCCGTTGTGAAATTGTTGTGGAACGAATATCGTGCGAAACATGGGACAAAGGAGACATGATCAGTGGCTTGGGCGTCATGTGAAAATCCTCTTCGTGGTTGTATCGCTGTTGTTCGGGAGAGCAGTTTGGGCACAAATACGCTACTCGATTTCTGAAGAGCAGAAGGATGGAGCTGCTGTGGGGAATGTTGCGAAGGATTTGGGTATTGATCACAGAACCTTAAAGGAGCGAGGATTTCGCATCGTCTCGACCTCAGGCGAGTCCATGTTCAGTGTAAATCAGAATGACGGTGTTTTGTATGTGAACGGTAAATTAGACAGAGAGGAGGTGTGCGAGAGGAGCACCCCGTGTTTAATCAATCTAAAAATCGCTTTACAAAATCCTCTCGAGATTCATTACGTGACTGTTGATGTATTAGACGTGAATGACCACGCACCGAGATTCCCAGACCAGGTAAAGCATTTAGAAATAAGTGAAACGGTGCTTCCCGGTGCGCGATTCCAACTTCAGGCAGCGCGCGATCCAGACAGTGGCAGTAATTCAGTTCAGACTTATAAACTGAGCCACACCGAATACTTTCGTATCGAAATTAAAGATCGTGACGAAGACGGAAAAGTCCCCATTCTGATTTTACAAAAGCCGCTCGACCGAGAGGCTACAAAACGCATGAGAATGCAGTTAACCGCTTTAGATGGAGGCAGACCACCAAAGTCTGGAACTATGGATATAACGATAGATGTGTTAGATATAAACGATAATGCGCCTGTTTTCACTAAAGATACGTACACTGTAACGCTGAATGAAAACACACCCGTTGGCACAACAATCTTTAGGGTGAACGCAACTGATTTGGACGAAGGCCAGAATGGCGAAATAATTTATTCATTAGGACATGACGTCAATGACAAATTGCGTAAAATGTTTAATGTTAATCCAATCACAGGAGAAATAATAGTGACTGGTCTTTTGGACTTTGAAGTTAAAGATAAATATGAGATTGACATCCAAGCATCAGACAAAGGAACTGTTCCTCTAACAACAGATAAAAGTATAACTATAAAAGTTGCTGATGTAAATGATAATGCACCTCAGATAGAAGTGACATCATTCTCGAGTGCCATTCCCGAAGACTCTAAACCTGGCACAACGGTGGCTTTAATAAGCGTCTCTGATTTAGATTCTGACATAAACGGGAGAGTCACCTGTTCATTACCTGAGGACATTCCTTTCAAACTAATGCCGTCATCTCAAGAAAACACATACGCATTAGTGACAACATCATCTCTTGACAGAGAGACAATTTCTCGCTATGACATCACTTTAGAAGCCAAAGACGCTGGTCAACCACCATTGTCTTCTGCTAAATCTATAACTGTACATGTGTCAGATGTAAATGACAATAGTCCAGAGTTCTCTGTTTCACCATATGCATTTTATGTGATTGAGAACAATGCTCCAGGCAAATCTTTATTTTGTGTGTCTGCCTCTGACAAAGATACAAATGAAAACAGCGTGGTCAGCTATCAAATATGGAGAGATGGTGTAGAAAACACACATACATCTTTCATTAATATTAACGCTGAAAATGGAGAGATTTATGCACTAAAGAGTTTTGATTTTGAAACTCTTAAAACGTTCCAGTTCCATGTGCTCGCTATAGACTCTGGAAGTCCGTCTCTGAGCAGTAACGTGACAGTGAACGTGTTTATTCTGGATCAGAACGACAACGTTCCAGTGATCTTATATCCAGTCAGCGCGAACGGTTCTGCTGAGGGTGTGGAAGAGATTCCCCGGAATGTGAACGCAGGGCATTTGGTGACTAAAGTCCGAGCCTATGATGCAGATATAGGATACAACGGCTGGTTATTGTTTTCACTGCAGGAAGTTAGTGAGCACAGTCTCTTTGCTTTGGACCGCTATACAGGACAGATAAGGACCCTTCGCTCATTCACAGAAACAGACGAGGCCCAGCATAAATTGATCATACTGGTCAAAGACAATGGGAACGTTTCACTCTCAGCAACAGCGACTGTGATTGTCAAAGTTGTGGAGCCCAAAGAGGCTTTTGCAGCTTCTGATGTTACAAACGCAGTAAAAGACGAGGAGGAGAACGATGTGACATTTTATCTGATCATCACTTTGGGCTCGGTTTCAGTGCTTTTTGTCATCAGCATCATCGTGTTGATTGTAATGCAGTGCTCCAAATCTACAGACTATTCGTCCAAGTATTTACAGGACACAAATTACGACGGGACTCTGTGTCACAGCATCCAGTACAGATCTGGAGACAAACGGTACATGTTAGTTGGACCCAGAATGAGTATCGGCTCTACTATAGCACCAGGCAGTAATAGGAATACTCTAGTGATACCAGATCGCAGGAGGAGAGATTCTGGAGAGGTAAGAAACTTTAAGGTTTCACAGGACGTATCTATCTGTGTTTCTTGCAGTGTTGTTTGTGTTCAGAATATATGTTCACTTTAGAGAAAAAAGATCATCTTTTGGATGCAAGTTGTTCTGTTGCACAATAATACAACTAAACTTCAGGAGGATGATATATATTAGTATGTTGAGACAAATAGTTATAATATCCCTTCATGTTGGAACTAGTTGAATCGTTTTTGTTGACATTAACTGAAACAGTGGATTTCTGGGTCTTATAGCACTTTGCATCGGACTGGATCAGAAGAGTCAATGTTGAAATAAAGTGTTTCTGAGTAAAGGAAATACTTGCTAATATTTAATGTTCAGTTAATTTGGAGATTTAGATGAGTTTCTGTTATGACTTTTTTGTGGTATCTGATCACTCCTCTTTAGATAACAACTTTTTAACTGTGGCAAGCGAGCCATTCTGATAATAGTCCCCTGTACACCAAATCATTAAAGGCACAAAATGTACGATTTTTGGATTAAAATATCCAAAAACCACTAGAACAATGCTATTTATATAGTTTGTTGACTTGTGTACTTACATGATCCCAAATGTTTCCAAGAATATTTATTTAAATCCAGAGAAACTAATCACTGTTTTATAGCTCAACATGGTCTTATTGTTTAAATTCTTGATTTACCGTGAGTACCATGTTTTACCATGCCTAATATCGATCTAGTTTACTGTAGTGTGCAACAAGTGTCTCATAGTAGCCGCCGAGCGAACACACAGAGTAGCAATAACATAACTTTCAACATAGTGAAATGTATCTAATATGATAAAACAGCGCTGCGTTATCCCACATACACTTGAGCGGAAGAAGTGGAAGCGTCGTCTGAGGCAGAATAAAAGCTTCACTGCTCTCCAGCCGTGTGTCACACTCGTCTCTCATTAGCAATCGCTCTAGCGGCTTTCTGCCCCACCCTGCTTCATACAGTAACGCTAATAAATCTTTAGCTCATCCATGAATATGATTTCTGCCCGAGTCCCGTTGGATTCTTTTCCACCGGCTGTGGAGGTGAAGACAACGACTCCCATGATTCTGCGAAATTAAGGCCTCAACCATCTACACCTTTGTTTTGAATAAGCGACCTCTGGGCGAAAATTACATATTGTGCCTTTAAATGACTTTGCACAGTGAAGCAACTCACCAATACAAGGGACTAAAAAGGCTCCCCACACAATGACACCTCTTCCTCCATGCTTTGTGGTAGAGATGCATTTACTATTATATTTATATATGAACCACTCTGAATAAAACTTCCTGTAGTCTGCCAAAAACTTCATTCTGTCTTTTGATGTTTTTCTGAGACAGCAATGGCTTTTTTAAGTAGTGCATTTGCTTAAATTTAGCTAATTTCCTGACCAATACCTTGTGGTTAAGACAATTCTGATACACCTAGAAGAGCTTCAAGAAGTTCAACATTACTACTATATTTCATTAAGAATTCGCAGAGTTTAATGAATAGCAATGCAATGAAAGAGCGCGAGGTGTCAGTATGAACCTAGAGTAACATTTAAAACACCAGAGTACCTCCCCGTTTTTCTTTTCGTCACAGATTTGTTCACGATCTCTTTTTCACCAGCGGTGCGGCTTTCACCGGGCTTTTGTCCTTCGTTTTTCTTCGTAATATCTTTCGAGGTCGAGAGCATTTCGGTCATCTGTCATGTTGCTACTGGACTAATATTTGGACAGCCGTTGTGAAATTGTTGTGGAACGAATATAGTGCAAAACATGGGACAAAGGAGACTTGATCAGTGGCTTGGGCGTCATGGGAAAATCCTCTTCGTTGTTGTATCGCTGTTGTTCGGGAGAGCAGTTTGGGCACAAATAGGCCTACGCTACTCGATTTCTGAAGAGCAGAAGGATGGAGCTGCTGTGGGGAATGTTGCGAAGGATTTGGGTATTGATCACAGAACCTTAAAGGAGCGAGGATTTCGCATCGTCTCGACCTCAGGCGAGTCCATGTTCAGTGTAAATCAGAATGACGGTGTGTTGTATGTGAACGGTAAATTAGACAGAGAGGAGGTGTGCGAGAGGAGCACCCCGTGTTTAATCAATCTAAAAATCGCTTTAGAAAATCCTCTCGAGATTCATTACGTGACTGTTGATGTATTAGACGTGAATGACCACGCACCGATATTCCCAGACCAGGTAAAGCATTTAGAAATCGGTGAAATGGTGCTTCCCGGTGCGCGATTCCAACTTCAGGCAGCGCGCGATCCAGACAGTGGCAGTAATTCAGTTCAGACTTATAAACTGAGCCACACCGAATACTTTCGTATCGAAATTGTAGATCGTGATGAAGACGGAAAAGTTCCTGCGTTGGTTTTACAAAAGCCGCTCGACCGAGAGGCTACAAAACGCATGAAATTGCAGTTAACCGCTTTAGATGGAGGCAGACCACCAAAGTCTGGAACTATAGAGATAACGATAGATGTGTTAGATATAAACGATAATGCACCTGTTTTCACTAAAGATACGTACACTGTAACGCTGAATGAAAACGCACCTGTAGGCACAACCATTTTAAGGGTGAACGCAACCGATCCGGACGAAGGTCAGAACGGAGAAATCGTTTATTCATTAGGACATAATGTTAATTACAAGTTGCGTAAACTTTTTGATGTAAATCCAATCACAGGAGAAATAATAGTGACAGGTCTTTTGGATTTTGAGATTAAAGATAAATATCAGATTGACATCCAAGCATCAGACAAAGGAACTGTTCCTCTAACAACAGATAAAAGTATAACTATAAAAATTGCTGATGTAAATGATAATGCACCTCAGATAGAAGTGACATCATTCTCGAGTGCCATTCCTGAAGACTCTAAACCTGGCACAACGGTGGCTTTAATAAGCGTCTCTGATTTAGATTCTGACATAAACGGGAGAGTCACCTGTTCATTACCTGAGGACATTCCTTTCAAACTAATGCCGTCATCTCAAGAAAACACATACGCATTAGTGACAACATCATCTCTTGACAGAGAGACAATTTCTCGCTATGACATCACTTTAGAAGCCAAAGACGCTGGTCAACCACCATTGTCTTCTGCTAAATCTATAACTGTACATGTATCAGATGTAAATGACAATAGTCCAGAGTTCTCTGTTTCACCATATGCATTTTATGTGATTGAGAACAATGCTCCAGGCAAATCTTTATTTTGTGTGTCTGCCTCTGACAAAGATACAAATGAAAACAGCGTGGTCAGCTATCAAATATGGAGAGATGGTGTAGAAAACACACATACATCTTTCATTAATATTAACGCTGAAAATGGAGAGATTTATGCACTAAAGAGTTTTGATTTTGAAACTCTTAAAACGTTCCAGTTCCATGTGCTCGCTATAGACTCTGGAAGTCCGTCTCTGAGCAGTAACGTGACAGTGAACGTGTTTATTCTGGATCAGAACGACAACGTTCCAGTGATCTTATATCCAGTCAGCGCTAACGGTTCTGCTGAGGGTGTGGAAGAGATTCCCCGGAATGTGAACGCAGGGCATTTGGTGACTAAAGTCCGAGCCTATGATGCAGATATAGGATACAACGGCTGGTTATTGTTTTCACTGCAGGAAGTTAGTGAGCACAGTCTCTTTGCTTTGGACCGCTATACAGGACAGATAAGGACCCTTCGCTCATTCACAGAAACAGACGAGGCCCAGCATAAACTGCTCATACTGGTCAAAGACAATGGGAACGTTTCACTCTCAGCAACAGCGACTGTGATTGTCAAAGTTGTGGAGCCCAAAGAGGCTTTTGCAGCTTCTGATGTTACAAACGCAGTAAAAGACGAGGAGGAGAACGACGTGACATTTTATCTGATCATCACTTTGGGCTCGGTCTCAGTGCTTTTTGTCATCAGCATCATCGTGTTGATTGTAATGCAGTGCTCCAAATCTACAGACTATTCGTCCAAGTATTTACAGGACGCAAATTACGACGGGACTCTGTGTCACAGCATCCAGTACAGATCTGGAGACAAACGGTACATGTTAGTTGGACCCAGAATGAGTATCGGCTCTACTATAGCGCCAGGCAGTAATAGGAATACTCTAGTGATACCAGATCGCAGGAGGAGAGATTCTGGAGAGGTAAGCGAATGACTCCTACATCTGTGTATTAGTTGTAGGAAACAGTTTTAAGACACATGTTGATTGCTGTCCATGGTACTGAAGTTGCTAAGTCTGTTGTTTCAAATGGAACATTATTAGTGAATCTCAGATTCAGATTTATTCATCATTTAGACATAATTGTTATGGTAAACAGAATGTTTTACACTGCCAAAGCATCGCAATATGACCCAGAATGAGTATCGGCTCTACTATAGCACCAGGCAGTAATAGGAATACTCTAGTGATACCAGATCACAGTAGGAGAGATTCTGGAGAGTTAAGAAACTTTAAGGTTTCACAGGACGTATCCATCTGTCTTTCTTGCAGTGTTGTTTGTGTTCAGAATATATGTGCACTTTAGAAAAAAACTATCATATTTTGGATGCCCGAAAGATGGTGAACTAAGTTGTTCTCTTGGACAATAATACAACTAAACTTCAGGAGGATGATATATATTATATGTTGAGACAAATAGTTATAATATCCCTTCATGTTGGAACTACTTGAATCATTTTTTGTTGACATTAAGTGAAACAGTGCATTTTTGGGTCTTATAGCACTTTGCATCGGACAGGATCAGAAGAGTCAATGTTGAAATAAAGTGTTACTGAGTAAAGGAAATACTTGCTAATGTTTAATGTTCAGTTATCTTGGCTAGATAGATTAGTTTCTGTTATGAATTTTTTGTGGTATCTTATTCCTCTTTAGATAACTTTTCAACTGTGGGAAGCGAGCCATTCTGATAATAGTCCCCTGTACTCCAAATCATTAAAGGCAGAATATGTAAGATTTTTGGATTAAAATATAAAAAAACAGTAGAACAATGCTATTTTGTTGATTTGTTTACTTACATTATCCCAAATGTTTCCACGAATATTTAAATCCAGAGAAACTAATCATTGTTATACAGCTCAACCCAGTTAGTCTTATTGTTTAAATCTTGTTTTCTTGATTTACCGTGAGTACCATGTTTTACCATGCCTAATATCGATCTAGTTTACTGTAGTGTGCAACAAGTGTCTCATAGTAGCCGCAGAGTGAACGCACAGAGTAGCATTAACATAACTTTCAACACAGTGAAATGTATATAATATGATAAAACAGCGCTGCGTTACCCCACATACACATGAGCAGAAGAAGTGGAAGCGTCGTCTGAGGCAGAATAAAAAGCAATCGTTCCAGTGGCTGCCCCACCCTGCTTCATACAGTAACGCTAATAAATCTTAAGCTCATCCATGAATATGATATCTGCCTGAGTCCTGTTGGATTATTTTCTACCGTCTGTAGAGGTGAAGACAATGAGTGCCATGATTCCGCAAAATTAAGGCGTCAACCATCTACACCTTTGTTTTGAATAAGCAACCTCTAGGCAAAAATAACATATTGTGTCTTTAAATGACTTTGCACAGTGAAGCAACTCACCAATACCAGCAGCTAAAAGGCTCCCCACACAATGACACCTCTTCCTCCATGCTTCACTGTGGTAGAGATGCGTTTATTATTATATTTATATATGAACCACTCTGAATAAAACTTCCTGTAGTTTGCCAAAAACTTCATTCTGTCTTTGATGTTTTTCTGACACAGCAATGGCTTCTTAAGTAGTGCATTTGCTTAATTTCCTGACCAGTAACTTGTGGTTAAGACAATTAAAAGCTTAGTATTTATCCATTTTGGGCTTGACCCATTTTATAATTTTTTTTTTGGTACAGGAGTATGGATTAATTTGATTATTTATCATTATCAAAGTTGGCTTTAACCAGAGAATGGTCAGGGTTATTAGTTCTACACTTCATGTTTTAAATGTGAGTTCATTTTTATGTTTGATAAGCATAAAGATTATGTAATGACAACTGGTGCTGCCATGCAGCTGCTTTGTTTATTTGTAATGAACTACTTTGTAGTGCAATTGATTGCTTATTTAAAAGATCTCAGGTTAGTTTGCAGATATTCCCCTTTGTGATTAGGCTATGTCATAAAAGTGGGCTGTTTTGAAATATAAAACTATAATTGTTTACTAGCTTTGGCAGTAACTAGTATTGCAATCACTTCTTTACGCCATTGGACATAAATCAGTTGTGTTAGATATGCATTCATTACATGTTTTATTTTTATTTTTATACTATTATGTTATTTTAAAAAGTTAATCGTTTCGCCAGTTAAACGTGTTTTCCGACTTTGCCTAACTGTCTATTGTTTTGTTATTTCTCAGTTTAGTTCGTTTGCAGTGAAAAATAAATTCGCACGGTGTCAGTGCACACCAAAAAATACAGACCTGGCGTGGCATCGTCTGTTGGCCGTTCATTCGCTCTCTCCATCAGTTCGTTATTATCGCTGTGGACTTCGCCTTCACACCCGCCAAGCGCTACCGGCTTCATATCGTAAGGATTCTCTAATATAAAACAGGACTTTTATGGTCAGTGCTTATCTTTGTTATGGGTCCAAATCTTATGCGAGTGGAACACCTTTAAACGCCGTTTTAATTTCCTGCAAAATGCAACAAAGGGTGCGTTCGTCATGGCGCCTCAGACTTACACTCGTGGCATTGGGAATGCTGTTTTGGAGAGGAATATGCGCACAAATACGATATTCTCTTTCCGAGGAGCAAAATGATGGTACTGTGATCGGAAACCTTGCGAAGGATTTAGGTCTCGATCCCAGATCGTTAAAGGAGAGAGGATTTCGAATCGTTTCAGCCTCTGGCGACTCGCTGTTCACGGTAAATCAGAATGACGGGGTTTTAAGCGTAAATGGGAAAATAGATCGCGAGGTGGTTTGCGAGCGAAGCAGCTCGTGCATCATCAACCTGAAAATTGCGCTAGAAAACCCGTTAGAGATTCACTACGTGTCGATTGAAATCGTGGACGTCAATGATCATGCCCCGACATTCCTGGAGAAAGAGAAACGCTTGGAAATCTCGGAATCTGCCCTGCCTGGAGCTCGGTATCAATTACAGGCAGCGCGGGATCCCGATGGCGGCATGAACTCTGTTCAGCAATATAAACTCAGTCATAATGATAATTTCCGCATAGAGGTCAAAGATCGCGGAGAAGATCTAAAAATGCCCTTTTTAATTCTCCAAAAACCTTTGGATAGAGAAACCAGCCGAAGACACAAGCTGCATCTTACTGCTCTCGATGGAGGGCGACCCCCAAAGTCTGGATCTATGGATATAATAGTTGACGTTTTGGATGTTAATGACAATATGCCGGTTTTCACACAGGAGGTTTACTCTGTAACGCTTCAAGAAAATGTCCCTGTGGGCACAACTGTAATACAGGTCAATGCTACTGACATGGATGATGGTCCAAATGGAGAAGTGTTTTATTCATTTGGAAAGGATATAGACAATAGAATAATACAACTTTTTGATTTAAACTCCAGTACTGGGGAAATGATTGTGATAGGATTGATAGATTTCGAAGAGATGAATAACTTTGAAATAGATATCCAAGCATCAGACAAAGGATCTGCTCCTCTCACATCAGATAAGAGTATAACCATAAAAATTATTGATGTGAATGACAATGTGCCTGAGATAGAAGTGACATCATTTTCAAGCGCAGTGCGTGAAGACTCTAAAATTGGAACCACCGTGGCTTTGATCAGCGTCAGTGATTTGGACTCTGGTGTAAATGGGAAAGTGTTGTGCTACATTACTGAAGACATACCTTTCAGGCTAACGGCATCATCCCAAGATAACATTTACGCACTGGTTACAGCCTCAGCTCTTGATAGAGAAACTGTACCTCACTATGACATCACGTTAGTAGCCAAAGATGCTGGGCAGCCACCTCTGTCTTCGGTTAAAACTATAACTGTACAGGTATCAGATGTAAATGACAACAGTCCGGCATTTTCTCTTTCGCCCTATGCTTTTTATGTGGTGGAAAACAATATTCCAGGGAAATCTTTATTTTCTGTGTCTGCTTCTGATCGTGATGTAGATGAAAATGCTGTTGTGAACTACAACATTTGGAGAGACTCTGGAGATGAAAACAAATATGCATCTTTCATTAATATTAATGCTGAAAATGGAGAGATTTATGCGCTTAAGAGCTTTGACTTTGAAACTCTTAAAACGTTCCAGTTCCAAGTTATTGCTACAGACTCTGGAAGTCCGTCTCTGAGCAGTAACGTGACAGTGAACGTGTTTATTCTGGATCAGAACGACAACGTTCCAGTGATCTTATATCCAGTCAGCGCTAACGGTTCTGCTGAGGGTGTGGAAGAGATTCCCCGGAATGTGAACGCAGGGCATTTGGTGACTAAAGTCAGAGCCTATGACGCAGATATAGGATACAACGGCTGGTTATTGTTTTCACTGCAGGAAGTTAGTGAGCACAGTCTCTTTGCTTTGGACCGCTATACAGGACAGATAAGGACCCTTCGCTCATTCACAGAAACAGACGAGGCCCAGCATAAATTGATCATACTGGTCAAAGACAATGGGAACGTTTCACTCTCAGCAACAGCGACTGTGATTGTCAAAGTTGTGGAGCCCAAAGAGGCTTTTGCAGCTTCTGATGTTAAAAACGCAGTAAAAGACGAGGAGGAGAACGATGTGACATTTTATCTGATCATCACTTTGGGCTCGGTTTCAGTGCTTTTTGTCATCAGCATCATCGTGTTGATTGTAATGCAGTGCTCCAAATCTACAGACTATTCGTCCAAATATTTACAAGATACAAATTACGACGGGACTCTGTGTCACAGCATCCAGTACAGATCTGGAGACAAACGGTACATGTTAGTTGGACCCAGAATGAGTATCGGCTCTACTATAGCGCCAGGCAGTAATAGGAATACTCTAGTGATACCAGATCGCAGGAGGAGAGATTCTGGAGAGGTAAGCGAATGACTCCTACATCTGTGTATTAGTTGTAGGAAACAGTTTTAAGACACATGTTGATTGCTGTCCATGGTACTGAAGTTGCTCAGGCTGTTGTTTCAAATGGAACATTATTAGTGAATCTCAGATTCAGATTTATTTATAATTTAGTCATAATTGTTATGGTAAACAGAATGTTTTACATTGCCAAAGCATCGCAATATGACCCAGAATGAGTATCGGCTCTACTATAGCACCAGGCAGTAATAGGAATACTCTAGTGATACCAGATCGCAGGAGGAGAGATTCTGGAGAGGTAAGAAACTTTAAGGTTGTATGTCTTTCTTGCAGTGTTGTTTGTGTTAAGAATATATGTGCACTTTAGAAAAAAAACTATCATCTTTTGGATGCCCGATAGATGGTGAACTAAGTTGTTCTGTTGGACAATAATACAACTAAACTTCAGGAGGATGATATATATTATATGTTGAGAAAAATAGTTATAATATCCCTTCATGTTAGAACTACTTGAATCATTTTGTTGTTGACATTAACTGAAACAGTGGATTTCTGGGTCTTATAGCACTTTGTATCGGACAGGATCAGAAGAGTCAATGTTGAAATAAAGTGTTACTGAATAAAGAAAATACTTGCTAATATTTAATGTTCAGTTATGTTGGAGAGTTAGATGAGTTTCTGTTATGACTTTTTTGTGGTATCTGACCATTCCTCTTTAGATAACAACTTTTCAATTGTGGGAAGCGAGCCATTCTGATATAGTCCCCTGTACTCCAAATTATTAAAGGCACAATATGTAAGATTTTTGCTTTAAAATATCAAAAAACCAGTAGAACAATGCTATTTTGTTGACTTGTGTACTTACATTATCCCAAATTTTTCCACGAATATTTAAATCCAGAGAAACGAATCATTGTTATACAGCTCAACACAGTTAGTCTTATTGTTTAAATCTTGTTTTTCTTGATTTACCACGCGTACCATGTTTTACCATGCCTAATATCAATCTAGTTCACTGTAGTGTGCAACAAGTGACTCATAGTAGCCGCAGAGCAAACACACAGAGTAGCATTAAAGGCGGGGTGAAACACCCATTTTCAGTCAATCTCATGTTTCTCATAGGTTTCGGAAAGTTTTTTTCGAGTATGGGTAAATGTGACGTTAGATGGGGCGGAATGTCCTTGTACGGGCCATACAGGCTCTTCTCCCGGAAGGGCGCACGCGCGACTAGAGCGAGAGAGCAAACACTTTAGGGAAGCCAGCTGCGCTGCAGTCACAGGACTTCACGAAATCAACAATGTCACCAAAGATGTGTGTTTTTGGTTTTCATTGGAAGTAGGGCTGTCACGATATCAGATTTTTCACACCACGGTTATTGTGGCCAAAAAAAATCACGATATCGATATATCGCGATATCTATAGAACCTTGGGGGAGAAAGTTATCAAATGAATTGGTAACACTTTACAATAAGGTTGTATTAGTTGACATTAGTTAATGCATTAGTTAACGAACTAACCATGAACAACAGCTGTTCAGCATTAGTTAATTTTCTTTGTTAATGTAAGTTAATATAGAGCTGTTCATGGTTTGTTCATGTTAGTTCACAGTGCATTTTAGCAAGATTTTAATAATGCATTAGTAAATGTTGAAATTAACAAAGATTAATAAGTGCAGTTCATTATTAGTTCATGTTAACTAATGTAACTAATGTTAATTAAAGAACCTTATTGTATAGTGTTACCAATTAGTTTTTACTTTGTTTATTTAGTTTTATTTTTTACCCAACAAACATAATTGGATAATGATAAACAGGGTAATACTCTGTTACTGATACATTGTCTTTGAAGCTCCCTATGAAATAAGAGAGAAAATATTGTCAAGTTCAACAGTATGATGATGAATAAATATTAACGTAAATGTTATTGGCCATGACTAGATTGCAAATACAAATACAAGAATAGACATTATTCATTAATTAAAATAAACTATGAGACCGCGATCGTCGACTGGCTGACTGGTGACTCTGACCGTCGCGTTCCTTCAGCGGAGCTGCAAAAGTTATGGCCTTTTTACCCCTGCTCACTTCATTCGTTTTCTCTGATCATATATCTATCATATTGTGAAGAGATCAGGAGTAAATGTCTTCCGAAATTATTTCGAAGCGGATTTAAATCCGATCACTCAGATGATCCACCGCTCCCACCACGCGCTGCGCGCACCGAGTGCTGAGGGGACTACAAGAAGATGCAAGAAAAGACGCAAACGACCGCCAGTGAAACTGAAAGTAGCCCAAAGGCTCAGAATCAGATGCTCAAAAACACAATAATCTCCATTAAAACGAATGTGACTAAATGCTCTTACCAGTGCTTAGGTCGCTCGTTTTCCTATTACGGCCTTTGATCTTGAAATGAGCCGATAAATAAAATAGCCTACAACTCATATCTGTTGCTTTCGTTGTCGTGAACTGAATTTGCATAGCCTATAGAGTGGGAATTGAAGATTGGATTTATATTCATTTTACGGAGAGGTATAAGGTAAGACAATGCATGTTTTTATTTTCTTAGTTTAGATTGTGTAGCCCGTTTCGTTTGCAGGCGCCGTTGCGTGCGCCTGCCTCAGCTTGTCAAAAATGCGTTTTTACTGTGGTGGTGATAGTAAACAAACTTACATTGTGATATGCTTGAAGTGTTTGGTCATTAGGAAAAAAACTAAAACTTTAATTTAACTAACGAAAATTGCCCCAAACATTTTTTCTAAATTAACTTAATAAAGAAACGAAACGAAATATAACAAATTTGACATTACAAACAAAGCTGAACTGTTTTTATGGCTGCAACAGTGTGTAATAGAGAGGGAGGAAAAAACACGGCTCAGTCGGACACCGGAGTATTTACGCGTCATGTTATCATACCAGTCCTGTTCATTTTAAATATTGTGGTTATCGCAAATACCGGTATATTGCCACACCCTAAATTAACACGATGTCGATATTTTGTGCGTTGAATATCACGGTTATCGTCAATACCAGTATATTGCGACACCCCTAATTGGAAGACAATCATGTTTTTCCGGAGCAGCAACAGAGTTGTGCAAGTGTTTGTTTGTTCCCCGAATTTCAGCAACGATGGTTTATAAACAAGGTACAGTTCAACTCTGCATTTGTAGCTCGCCTAACAAGTGTCTCATATAGCTGCCGAGCGAACGCACAGAGTAGCATTAACATAACTTTCAACACAGTGAAATGTATCTTATATGATAAAAAAGCGCTACCCCACATACACATGAGCGGAAGAAGCGGAAGCGTCGTCTGACGCATAATAAAAGCTGTGTGTCGCGCTCGTCTCTCATTAGCAATCGCTCCAGCGGCTTTCTGCCCCACCCTGCTTCATACAGTAACGCTAATAAATCTTTAGCTCATCCATGAATATGAGTCCCGTTGGATTCTATTCCACTGGCTGTAGAGGTGAAGACAACAACTCCCATGATTCTGCTAAATCAAGGCATCAACCATCTACACAAATTACATATTGTGTCTTTAAATGACTTTGCACAGTGAAGCAACTCACCAATACCAGCAGCTAAAAAGGCTCCCCACACAATGACACCTCTTCCTCCATGCTTCACTGTGGTAGAGATGCGTTTATTATTAGATTTATATGAACCACCTTGAATAAAACTTCCTGTAGTCTGCCAAAAACTTCATTCTGTCTGATATTTTTCTGAGACAGCAATGGCTTTTTAAGTAGTGCATTTGCTTAAATTTTGATAATTTTCTGACCAATAACTTGTGGCTGAAACAAATAAAAGCTTAGTATTTAGCCATTTTGGCCGTGGCCCATTTTTCTTTTTTTTTTTTTTTTTTTGGCAAGGAGTATATATAACTGGAGATTAATTTGTTTATAATGATCAGAGTAGACTTTAACCAGAGAATGGTTAGGGTTATTATTTTTAAACATCATGTTTTGACACTCAACATCTCATAATAGATGACTTTAGAATGTGAGTTCAATTTTCATGTTGGATAAGGTTAAAGATTATGTAATGACAACTGGTGCTGCCATGCAGTTGCTTTGTTTATTTATGAACTACTTTGTAATGCAGTTGATTGCTTATTTAAATGATCTCAGGTTAGTTTGCAGATATTGCCCTTTGTGATTATGTCTACATAAATGTGGGCTGTTTTGATTGGCATGAAATATAAAACTTGTTTACAAGCTTTGGCAGTAACTAGTTTTAAATCATTTCTGTACGCCATTGGACATAAATCTGTTGTATTAGACATGCATTCATTAAATGTTTTAAAAAAAAAAACTATTATGTTCTTTTAAAAACTTAACCATTTCGCGAGATAAACATGTTTTCCGACTTTGGCTAAACTGTCTATTATTCTGTTATTTCTCAGTTTAGTTCGTTTGCAGTGAAAAATAAATTCGCACGGTGTCAGTGCACACCAAAAATACAGACCTGGCGTGGCATCGTCTGTTGGCCGTTCATTCGCTCTCTCCATCAGTTCGTTATTATCGCTGTGGACTTCGCCTTCACACCCGCCAAGCGCTACCGGCTTCATATCGTAAGGATTCTCTAACATAAAATAGGACTTTTATGGTCAGTGCTTATCTTTTGTTATGGGTCCAAATCTTATGCGAGTGGAACATCTTTAAACACCGTTTTAATTTCCTGCAAAATGCAACAAAGGGTGCGTTCGTCATGGCGCCTCAGATTTACACTCGTGGCATTGGGAATGCTGTTTTGGAGAGGAATATGCGCACAAATACGATATTCTCTTTCCGAGGAGCAAAAGGATGGTACTGTGATCGGAAACCTTGCGAAGGATTTAGGTCTCGATCCCAGATCGTTAAAGGAGAGAGGATTTCGAATCGTTTCAGCCTCTGGCGACTCGCTGTTCACGGTAAATCAGAATGACGGGATTTTAAGCGTAAATGGGAAAATAGATCGCGAGGTGGTTTGCGAGCGAAGCAGCTCGTGCATCATCAACCTGAAAATTGCGCTAGAAAACCCGTTAGAGATTCACTACGTGTCGATTGAAATCGTGGACGTCAATGATCATGCCCCGACATTCCTGGAGAAAGAGAAACGCTTGGAAATATGGGAATCTGCCCTGCCTGGAGCTCGGTATCAATTACAGGCAGCGCGGGATCCCGATGGCGGCATGAACTCTGTTCAGCAATATAAACTCAGTCATAATGATAATTTCCGCATAGAGGTCAAAGATCGCGGAGAAGATCTAAAAATGCCCTTTTTAATTCTCCAAAAGCCTTTGGATAGAGAAACCAGCCGAAGACACAAGCTGCATCTTACTGCTCTCGATGGAGGGCGACCCCCAAAGTCTGGATCTATGGATATAATAGTTGACGTTTTGGATGTTAATGACAATATGCCGGTTTTCACACAGGAGGTTTACTCTGTAACGCTTCAAGAAAATGTCCCTGTGGGCACAACTGTAATACAGGTCAATGCTACTGACATGGATGATGGTCCAAATGGAGAAGTGTTTTATTCATTTGGAAAGGATATAGACAATAGGATAATACAACTTTTTGATTTAAACTCCAGTACTGGGGAAATGATTGTGATAGGATTAATAGATTTCGAAGAGATGAATAACTTTGAAATAGATATCCAAGCATCAGACAAAGGACCTTTTCCTTTCACATCAGATAAGAGTATAACCATAAAAATTATTGATGTGAATGACAATGTGCCTGAGATAGAAGTGACATCATTTTCAAGCGCAGTGCGTGAAGACTCTAAAATTGGAACCACCGTGGCTTTGATCAGCGTCAGTGATTTGGACTCTGGTGTAAATGGGAAAGTGTTGTGCTACATTACTGAAGACATACCTTTCAGGCTAACGGCATCATCCCAAGATAACATTTACGCACTAGTTACAGCCTCAGCTCTTGATAGAGAAACTGTACCTCACTATGACATCACGTTAGTAGCCAAAGATGCTGGGCAGCCACCTCTGTCTTCGGTTAAAACTATAACTGTACAGGTATCAGATGTAAATGACAACAGTCCGGCATTTTCTCTTTCACCCTATGCTTTTTATGTGGTGGAAAACAATATTCCAGGGAAATCTTTATTTTCTGTGTCTGCTTCTGATCGTGATGTAGATGAAAATGCTGTTGTGAACTACAACATTTGGAGAGACTCTGGAGATGAAAACAAATATGCATCTTTCATTAATATTAATGCTGAAAATGGGGAGATTTATGCGCTTAAGAGCTTTGACTTTGAAACTCTTAAAACGTTCCAGTTCCAAGTTGTTGCTACAGACTCTGGAAGTCCGTCTCTGAGCAGTAACGTGACAGTGAACGTGTTTATTCTGGATCAGAACGACAACGTTCCAGTGATCTTATATCCAGTCAGCGCTAACGGTTCTGCTGAGGGTGTGGAAGAGATTCCCCGGAATGTGAACGCAGGGCATTTGGTGACTAAAGTCAGAGCCTATGACGCAGATATAGGATACAACGGCTGGTTATTGTTTTCACTGCAGGAAGTTAGTGAGCACAGTCTCTTTGCTTTGGACCGCTATACAGGACAGATAAGGACCCTTCGCTCATTCACAGAAACAGACGAGGCCCAGCATAAACTGCTCATACTGGTCAAAGACAATGGGAACGTTTCACTCTCAGCAACAGCGACTGTGATTGTCAAAGTTGTGGAGCCCAAAGAGGCTTTTGCAGCTTCTGATGTTACAAACGCAGTAAAAGACGAGGAGGAGAACGACGTGACATTTTATCTGATCATCACTTTGGGCTCGGTTTCAGTGCTTTTTGTCATCAGCATCATCGTGTTGATTGTAATGCAGTGCTCCAAATCTACAGACTATTCGTCCAAGTATTTACAGGACGCAAATTACGACGGGACTCTGTGTCACAGCATCCAGTACAGATCTGGAGACAAACGGTACATGTTAGTTGGACCCAGAATGAGTATCGGCTCTACTATAGCACCAGGCAGTAATAGGAATACTCTAGTGATACCAGATCGCAGGAGGAGAGATTCTGGAGAGGTAAGCGAATGACTCCTACATCTGTGTATTAGTTGTAGGAAACAGTTTTAAGACACATGTTGATTGCTGTCCATGGTACTGAAGTTGCTCAGGCTGTTGTTTCAAATGGAACATTATTAGTGAATCTCAGATTCAGATTTATTTATAATTTAGTCATAATTGTTATGGTAAACAGAATGTTTTACATTGCCAAAGTATCGCAATATGACCCAGAATGAGTATCGGCTCTACTATAGCACCAGGCAGTAATAGGAATACTCTAGTGATACCAGATCGCAGGAGGAGAGATTCTGGAGAGGTAAAATGGAGATTTACTCAAAAATTGTGATCTGTGATTGCTTTTTTAAATTTTTTATGTTTGGCCACCTTACTATCCTCTCATCATCTTGCTAGACACAATTTGATCCATGCAAAATAAGCATCAGCAGTAGTTTTTCTTGAAAGAGATTCCGATCTCTAACATAAAAGGCTGAAGGACTCTGAACCTAAATTACGACATTATGAGAGTTTTAGAACCCGGGGATTAAACACATGTATGCGTTTGTTTTTTTGTGATGTGTATATACATTATATGATGCAGTTTTGGTGTTAGCGGTTGTCAGTATACTACTAGGCTAAGTCTAGTGCTGACCAGTGGAGTTGTTCTACTTGGTTTTACATTAGCAAATATCAGTAACTCCAATACAGGCTTTGCTGTAAAAGATGCACGACTGCATTTATTCTTTTTCGGACAATTTTAAGAATGTGGAATCAAGTTTGAATGTTTTCCAAAGTTTTTAATTGTGCTAAGTAAAGGAGAAAGTCTCTCTCTCTCTCTCTCTCTCTCGCTCTCGCTCTCGCTCTCTCTCTCTCTCTCTCTCACTCACACACACACACACACACACACACACACACACACACACACACACACACACACACACACACACACACACACACACACACACACACACACACACACACACACACACACACTCACACTCACACTCACACTCAGGTTTGTTTTGCTATCTAAGTGAGGACATTCCATAGGCGTAATGGTTTTTATACTGTACAAACTGTACATTCTATCCCCCTACACTACCCCTACCCCTAAACCTACCCATCACAGGAAACATTCTGCCTTTTTACATTTTTAATAAAACATTGTTTAGTTTGTTTTTAAGCTATTTTAAATATGAGGACTTTATATGTCCCCATATTTAAAATCATGTTTATGTTGTAATACTAGTGTAATACCTGTGTCATTATACACATTTGTGTCCTCATAAATCACATAAACAAGAGCACACATGCACACACACGCCTTCAACTGTATTTGTTACTGTTGTTTATCTTTTGTCAGTCACAATCATTTTGCAGATGTGATGACAAACATTCTATCACACTGAACATTCTGATTCACATTCTCTGTCTGGTATCCATAGCAATACACCCGTTACCCTGAGAAGATGGGAGTAGAATGAACTGCATTGGGAACTATGAAAAGGAAATGGAGACAGAGAGAAAAACATGGTATAGATTTGTTGGTCAGCTTGCTGAGTTTGAAGAAAATTGGGTTTAGATGAAATTGATATACTGTATATAGAGAAGTCGATGTTGTAATTTAGTCAGCAGATGGTGTCAACAGATTCAGCCCCCTGTGAAGAGCACACACAGAGTCATGTGTGTGATTGTGGGAGGCAGTCTCGGTTGCGTGTTCTCTCGGGATGGGTTGTGCTGTCGTGCTTGTCTGTGGTTTATCGGATTGCCAGTACTCTGCCTGTTTCTGTGTAAATAAATGTCATATTAATGAGGTTGCTCTTATGATGGTAGCATTCAGATGACTGGATTTTTTTTGAGAGTGTGTGTGTTTATGTGCTGAGCACCTCAGGCTGTTACTCAAGCATATTTTAGTCCATCAGGCAGACAGGATTGGCCTTATTCCACAATACTGAACACACACGCGCTTCCCCACCCACAGTGCTTACATCTTTCCTTTGCTGTCTTCCCTGAGTCGCCCTTATATCTTGAGTTTTTTTCTTTTAATTTGCGTCATTTAATATCTGTCTATCTGTCTATCTACCTGTCTGTCTGTCTGTTATTCAATCCATCCATCCATCCACACACACACACACACACACACACACACACACACACACACACACACACACACACACACACACACACACACACACACGTGCGCGCACACACACACACATACATGCATACACATACATACACACACATACATACAATCCAAAAAAGTACTTCCTGTTGCATTACTTTGTATCACTATTAATATTGTAGACTTCGTCAAATGTCTTGCGTGTGTAATTTGCTTTGGAGAAAACATTTGGTAAATTATTACATTTTTTTATACGCTTTGGTACTATTTTCACAAGTATGATGTTCTCAGACATTTTCAGAACTCTTAGTACAGAACTCCAAACTGATCACACTTGTAAAACAGCTAACCATCCTTTCAAAACCTGATCTCGTGCTTTCATTCTAGTTGTACATATTTTCATTCTATGTAATTGTTGTTTCAAAACATAAGATCATTGTGATATGTAATAAGAACATTTGGTTTAATCACTGAACCACAACAGTATGATCTTCTTTCAATTTAGTATGTTTAACAATCAGTTAATTCAACAGCGAACAATGCAAGATACAGTATGTTTCAAATCACCTTAGCTGCTGAAATAACTACAGCAACACAAGCTACAGATGCTACAGATTAGAAAATACACATACGTACATTACCTAATTTATTTAATTGAATACATAATGTTTGTAATAATAAATCTAGTGTGTTATCAAAAGGTGTGAAGTATGACACAGCCATGAGGTTTTGTGCCAGAACAGAGTTTGCTGCCAATACAGTAAATGTTCTCACTGTACCATACGACTGAATCTATACTGTGGTTGAACTTTATAAGGGTGAGTTAGAGTAATGTGGCAGTCTTTACCACAGTAATCTGTTTACAGCATCACATGGCATACTGTAATGTAAAATGCTGTATTTGATGCCATCTATCACCCTTCTACTGATGCATATGATCAATCTGATCTAATACAGTCATTGACGGTTTCCTCTCCCTTGTACTCAATCTGGCTCTATGTTCACAAATTGCGTGCACACACAGACAAACAATTCTATAAAAACTATGTCTATAGAATGAATATTTATAGAAATCTCTAGGTGTACCAAATGATTAATTGATTAACAATTAAGATCAGTTGGATTAAATGATAGACGAATGTATTATACTGAATGAGAAGAGATGCAAATCATAATTTTCATAGTAAGAGCAGCATTATGAAAGGCAGTTACTGTGAATGATACTTGTGTATAGATGAAACTCTTATTTTGTGTAGTGAAAAGGATACTTTGTGATTTTGCACTTTTGATGATCTCTAGTAGTAGTGATCTGTAGTACTAACTAAGAGTTTTTAAAATTTACTAATTGCTTGCGGAAAGTGCGCTAACGCAATTATTAAAACTCAATGCAAATACAATACAGTATATAGTGATTTGTCTAAGTATGCTTTTTAAATAGACTGTTGAGTGAGGGTTTTAATTGCTGTATGTGTGGATGATGCAATCCACAGTCCTGCTGTGCAGAGAACACTGAACTGCAGGTCCAGTCAGATATTGCAGAGATCAGCAGAATATTGAGTATGGCTTAGCAAAAACACACACACACACACACACACACACACACACACACACACACACACACACACACACACACACACACACACACACACACACACACACACACACACACACACACACACACACACACACACACACACACACACACACACACACACACACACACATACACACACACACAGACACACACACACAGACACACACACACACACTAGGGTATGCTCAGCATCTCATTAGATTTCTGCAGCATTCCCTTTTTGAAAATGTTTTTTTCAGTGAATAAAAACCTTGGATTTTATAACAGTGTAAGTCTATTCAGTCGATCTCTGTTTCAAACACTCAGATTTCAAATAAATGCTGATTTATAAATGGTTTGGCATCCAAGCTGTACAATATACTTGGAATTAATTTCACAATATTAAATTTCATAAATTGTTAAATTTTGTAAAAAAAATCTTTGTCAGTCAATTCTCTTTTTTGCCCACCCCAGTTGCTATGGTAACAGCAGAGCTAGAACACATTCTTTGTTTACTGATTCCAGTTGCTTTGGAAACAAAACGCCTTTTAAAGGTATTTGAGACCTTACACATATTTAAAGTGAACAGTTCCACAGTTTGTTTATTTGTCTTTTTGATGCACATTCTGTTTGGTGTGGCCTTGGTGTCATGAGTTCTGCTCTGCTCCATGTTTTCTTCCTAATGTTCATATTGTGAACAATTCATTTGGAGCAAGAAAACCCACGCTATGCCCCTATTAAACTGTTGATATATATATATATATATATATATATATATATATATATATATATATATATATATATATATATATATATATATATATATATATATATATATATAATATATATATATATATATATATATATATATATATATATATATATATATATATATATATATATATATATATATATATATATATATATATATATATATATATGGTAATTGGACATGGCTGTGTTGGAAAAGCTATTCAGATACAATTTCTTTAGTAATGAACCAGAATTCCATGTTTACCTTTTAGATGGTGTATATTTTGAATTGTTGTAGTCAAGACCATCTAATCCAAGACCAAGACAAGACCAAGACCAGACCAGCACTCCTTAAATTCATAAATATCCACATTGCCGCCTGAGAAATTACTTATTTTTAATCAATAAATATAATTAGAATATGACACTATATAGAGAGCTGTTATACCAATCAAATTAAATCATTAACAAAATTCATCTTTGCACTGCAGAGGTGGTACAGAAGATGAAACTGAATTGGTAAATTACAAATGCATAAGTATAATGTTTGAAAAAAATAAATAAAATGTTTGTGAGCATTTCAATTTTGTGAGCATTTGTTGATTTTTATCAATTTTGGTGACATTTTTGACACAATTCCTCATTCGTTTCTGAACTGACACAATAAATAAATCAAATTAGAAATAAGTTATTGATTGCATCTGAAGCATTACGTTTTATATCCAATCACATTAATGATGTTAATAAATAAATCAGACAATGCACCAGCAATAGTAATATCCCAGCAGTTGTGGTCTTGACCGGTCTCAAGCACTAATATTTGGAGTTTTTAATGTAAAATGATTATTACTTCAGAACCATATTTTTGACAGATCAACCAGGATGCCAGATGAGCTGGAATTTTACTCTCAGTGCAGAATCCTTCTCAGTGGCAGAACTGGGTGAGAGAGGTAATTTTAATATCTGTTTAGGTCTGTTTATATCTGTTTAAAATACAAGCTGCAAGATGGCAGAGACTGAGATGGATGTTCTTGTGGTTTTTAACAGTTCCCCGGCAGGTGACATCAACTGGCAAGTGAATGCAGATTAGCTTTGAGGCAACATACAGTAGAAAAGGAAATGTACAAGTGTACAAGTGTACAAAGCCTGAGCATGAAAAAAGCAAAACCGTGGCAACAAAGGCATCATGTGCAGGCCGGGCAGTTCTGTGAATGCATGTGTATGAGAGAAGGTCAGGTCCATTCTGCAGTGGTTTTAGTGGGTCACATCAGTTCTGCTTTTGGTTCATGCGGTTATAAGTAGCTCTGTCCTCTATATCTCAGTCTGCAGCTGGCCTCAACTGTATCTCTCTCTCTCTCTCTCTCTCTCTCTCTCTCTCTCTCTCTCTCTCTCTCTCTCTCTCTCTCTCTCTCTCTCTCTCTCTCTCTCTCTTATATAATATTTGACTTTAAGTCTTTGCTGATCTTCTAAATTCTCTCTCTCCTAATTGTCATAGAAACTGTCATGTCGGTTTCAGAAGTGTTCAATTTAAATGATGTTACTGTGAATATTATTATGGGATGCTTTGGTCTATAATTATAATATCTATAATGCTGATCTTCTAAATTCTCTCTCTCCTAATTGTCATAGAAACTGTCATGTCGGTTTCAGAAGTGTTCAATTTAAATGGTGTTACTGTGAATATTATTATGGGATGCTTTGGTCTATAATTATAATGTCTGTCTTTGTTCATTTACTAGTATTTGCATATTTTATGTAGTATATAAGTCAGTATACTGTTACATTGAGTCAAAATAAGAATCAGAAAGAGCTTTATTGCAAGTATGTTTACACTTATGAGGAATTTGTTTTGGTGACAGAAGCTTCCACAGCACAAACATAATGACAGTTTTGTTTAAACAGTGTTGACATGTTGAAGTCTGTGAGTGGCGCCCAGTTATTATCTAAGAAAAACGTTTTTGTTTTCTTTGCATTTGAATACAGATCAAAATAGGTGTATATTTATATATACACCTATTTTGATCTGTATATTTATATACGGTTCATTTAAAGGTGCAATATGTAAGATTTTTGCAGGAAAATATCCAAATACCACGCCAGTGTTATATATTTTGAGTACTTACTATATCCCAAATGTTTCCAACTATTTGTAAATCCTGAGAAAATTGTGATTTTTAACCAAGGAACTGGAACTGGGAGTCGCCTGTCAATGGCGTCATATCAGCGCTACCCTCGGTTTCCGCTTTTACTGCCATAGAAACCATGGCAACAGACATGGACAACTGCGTAACGTCTAGCGGCACGCTGTTGTAGTTCCGTTCAAACATTATGGACCATGGCAAGCAGACTTTGTAACAAAATGAGAAATCAAAAGAAGACCAGTATCGATGTGGCGTTTTCGAGATGTCGAGAGCTTTGCAACAAACTTCAACTTGACAGAGATGCCGTTCTTGCATGTGCTTTATTAGACCGGTGAGCAAATTGACATAAAGCGAATCAATGTTATGTAGCTCAACACGATGAAATATTAGAATATCATCAGTATGATGATCTAATGTTGATGTAGCTTACTGCTAGTCTCAAACAGCCAACAAACTAACACACAGAATAACACACTCAAATGCAATTTACATACAGTAGTGTGTAGACCAAGTGAAAGAGCATTGCATTTCCTCACAATTTTAATTCGTCAAATAAACGCCTGTATGAGTAGTAATTCAGCACTTGTGGGTAGTTTGGTATGTCCTCATTTCTTTATATCCCCCGGGAATCACACGTGTGGCGCTGAAATCGATCTCTTATTAGTAATCGCACCCTGCTTCATACCACAGTCATGTTAAAAATATGAATGCATTCACTCATCCATAAACATTATTTCCCCATAAACATTACTAGATCCATCTGTATGACGACAAGTTCCGTGATTCCGCTCATTCACTACGCCATCAATCTATGCCTTTAGTATTGTTACTAAACAATCACGACTGCAAAGCCCTGCAAAGAGTGGTGCGCTTATCCGAGCGCATCTCAGGCTCAGCTCTCCCGTCTCTGCAGGACATCTACACCAAACGCTGCAGAGGTAGAGCTACCAAAATCATCAGAGACATTAATCACCCTGCAAACTCTCACTTCACCCTGCTGCCATCTGGTAAGCGCTTCCGTAGCCTGATGGCTAAGACTGAAAGACTCAGGAGGAGTTTCTTCCCCCAGGCCATCAGACTCCTGAACTCAGTCACGTGACTTCACTTCACCCCGCACACGCATAAACATACGGTTTTTTAACATTAACATCCACATACTGCAATTGCACTGCACTTTACTTTCCTATTGTTACTGCGTAACAACCTGTAATAAACCTAGCACATTATACTTCTTTATATATACATATATATATATTTTATGTTAACCACTTATTTTTAAGTCTACAGTTTATCTCACTTATCATATCCACATATTTTTTATATTTTTATTTATCTTATTTCCTATTTTTATCTTTTACTTGATTTATTTATAATTCTACTTATGTTAATACTTTTTATTCTAATTTTATTCTATTTCTATTTTAATTTCTTGTAACTGTTATTTGCACTGTCCATGGAGCGGACCTGTTTACATTTCACTGCCAGTTGTATATTGTGTATATAACTGTGTATGTGACAAATAAAACTCTTGAATCTTGAATCTTGAATCTTGTTTTGAAGAGGTTATAGCTCCTAGCAGTGAAAAAAATACAGTTTAGCTTTAAGTGCATTGTATTGTGGCATCCTTTTTCTTTTCTTTTTTCTTTTTTTGCAGTGTACTCTCATTTTTTACATATTATGAAAATTGTTGTATAGGTCATCCAGATATTGAATGAATATATAGAGAGAGCATAGTCAAAATTACATCCTGTTTACAAACATTCTGCAGAAAGAGTATAAGATGCTATTCCAAGCATTGCTTGATGATTGTAACATGGATGATTCTGACACAGTTTCAAAGCTACAGTTTGTGATTGCTGGAGTGCTATAAAGCCCACGAGGAATCTCTTAGGCTGAAAGCAAAGCTGTGTGTGGGATGTGGGTGGAGTCAGGGATATGAGCACTATTTTTAGAAGGTTTAGGCCTTATATTCCAGACATTTAATGTCAGATTGTATATAGAAAAAAAGATTTTCTTCCTCAGTATTTTTGTTTTGTTTTTTGTTTTCCAGTACAAATATTTAAACATTCTTAAATATAGATACATTTACTTGAGAAGCAAAATGCCTTAAGATACTAAACCTGGTTTTCTAAAAAAAGTCATCAGAATTAAGTGAATATGTTTAAAACAAGAAGAAAAAAATCTGTCAGTGGGGTAAAATTAAACTTAAATTCAAAGGGAAAACTAGATTATGTGTGTTACCCCATTGGAAGATTTTTTAAATATCCTTTTTTAAGCATAAATGCACTTTTTTGATAAATGAATCAACTAAATTCTGATAAAATACTGTCTTAAAAAACAACGTATCTTGATTTAAGATTTATATATATATATATATATATATATATATATATATATATATATTATAATGGAAAACAAAACAAAAATACTAAGTAAGAAAATCTAAAATCCTACACAGCATGTATATTATAATGTGTAACTTAAAACTAAATTGGGTTAAAACCATGCTGCAGGGAACAACATGTCTCTCATGGTATCCATGTTTTAGGCATATTTATAGATGGTCTCTGGAGTCCTTAGCTGTTAGGTCATATCTCCCCTGTGGTCTATGCACTGATTGGCATTCTGGGTAATATTTAGTCACGTCAGAATTAATTTATTTTGCAAGTCAGCGTTTTGCTTGAATTCTAGCTTCTCCTGAAAACTCCAGGGTTCTTGACTCAATTTAAAAGAACCCGTGGTTGATTGCCCCTTTTTACAAGATGTAAAAAATCAGTCTCTGATGTCCCCAGAGTGTGTATGTGAAGTTTTAGCTCAAAATACCCCACAGATCATTTTTTATAGCATGTTAAAATTGTCACTTTTTGAAGGTGAGCAAAAATTTGCAGTTTTTGTGTGTCCCACATGACAGGCAATGAAACTGTTCAGCCTTTTGTGTTCAAACTGGAGTCAGACAATGATGGAGAGACTCAAGAAGAAGTGACAACATGTAGAATGCAACACAATGTTCCTGAATGGTTAGGTGATGAATTTAATGTAGCTGATGTGGGGTTAACTATCTTCAAGTCATTGATTAGCATATTCTGTCATGATAATCTCACCCCCTATATTAACAAATAATTACCAATAATTAATAATTAATTAAGTAATCATGAACACAATCCATAAAACGATCCCACGCTGGGAACCCCTAAAATGTTCTATTTGAAGTTCCGGACAGAACCCTTTACGATTCTATATAGAATCTTTTCTTCTAAGAGTGTGTAGTTTAGTAGTTCATTATTTGTTGAGATGCAATGTTGCAAATGTTCAGCCATGTAGGGCTTTTTTTTTGGCAACTGGAAAATGAATGCTCAGTGATGCAATTTGATATTTTCTTGATGATAGAGAAAGGCTTGACGTGAAAGCATGGAGGAGGAGGAAGAACAGTGACTCATCTCCACTTGTGTGTGTGTGTGTGTGTGTGTGTGTGTTAAGACTAAGAGCAGGTTCATGTGTGTGTGTGTGTGTGTGTGTGTGTGTGTGTGTGTGTGCTGCAGAGACAGCAGCCATTTTGAAAGTATTCATAGAACAATCTTTTATTAAAGGAGGAGATGGCAACCTCACAGTCTGTATCATTGTCTATTTTTCTATAATAAATTCCAAATATAGTGCACTGAGAATGCTACGCCAAACATGCTGAAGATTAGCAAACCGGCAGTCAATTTATTACAGTATGTGACAAGCTGTTTCCACACAAAAGCAGTTTATTCAGTATATTGAACCATCTCTCACATTAACTTCTATTTAAACAGGATCCCACCATTCCGTTTTTCCCCCTTTTTTAAGCTAACCTTGAATCCTGCCTTGAAGGAGGGGCTTTAGAGCAAATGCCCCAAGAAACAACATTTATTCACTGCATGTTCCATGCGAATATGTGCTTGGGAACATGTATGTGCATGCATGAGCGCACACACCTAGATTTATACGTGTACTTAAAGCACAAAGGAGGAAAACAAAGGAACCTAAAAAACAAAACGGAATGAAGGTGGAGAGAAAGTGAGAGTGTTTATTATTTTCCCAATAAAATAACCAACTGTCCAGCAATAATACTCGCCAAAGCAATTGTACTCTCATTTGGTGCTTGTCCAGTGTTATACTTAGATGCTGCATGCAGCTGAAGAAAATGGCAGCCAGTACTGTTCCCTTTCGAGGGAACTTCACACTGCGTCCACTAGGGAGTCGGGACAGCTTTGGGAACGCCCACAGCATGATAGCGTCTGATGCACGTATGTCAACTCAGCCAATGGCAAGAGTGAGCGTCACGGGCGGGTGACGTCACGTCCAGGAAAGGATAAATATACATCCGGTCCGATCGCACTTCAGCTTTTCTGCCTCAGCTAAGCGATCTGTGTGAAAACTGTCTCTGTCTATTTATTGTATAGACAGAGATACAAGGAGACCGCTAGAGCTATTGGGCGTTCTATGGCAGCCTTGGTGGCGACAGAGAGACATCTTTGGCTCAATTTATCTGAAATCAAGGATAAAGACAGGGCTTTTCTCCTTGATGCGCCAGTTGAACCCGCTGGTCTGTTCGGCGACGCTGTAAATGAAGTCGTCGACAGATTTCAGGAGAATAAAAAGCAAGCGGAGGCTTTTAAACCAACCCTCTGGGGCTGCTGGGCGTGAGCAGCCCCAGCCGTCTAGCTCTTCGTACAGGCAGCAGCAAAAAGAGAGTGTCGCATCTCGTTCTCCACCTCAGAGATACGGTGGGCCAGGTCGGCACTCTCAGTCTTCTAAGCCGAAGACCGACCTGAGGGTCGTGCTCCAGGCGAAGAAGGCTTCAGGCCAAAAGAGGTCCTGACGCCAGCAGCGTCAGGTCTCCGAGGGCGCCCCCCCGCGGGGTGGATTGGTGTTCACCTCAGTATACGGTGCCCACTCCACTTCGTTGCCCTCAGGGGACCGTTCTGCCAACCCCGCCACCCTTGGTGCTTCGGGGCGCAGCGGTTTCCAGCGAGCTCGTGACTCGGCGTTCACAGGACAAGGTGTCACACTCGCAGCCTCCAAGGAGGTTAGAAATGCAGCCAGATCGGTTAGGTGCTGCCAGAACCATCTTCAGGCCACCGAGATGGTTGCAGTGGAAATATCAGAGACCAGCCTCGAGAGGCTGGTTCCCTTAGTAGATTTTCTGGCAGAATGGAAACGTCTACCAAATATATCGCTATGTGTCCTTCAGACGGTAGAAAAGGGGTACAGAATTCAGTTTGGGTTCCACCCACCTCGTTTCAACGGAGTGCTGGTAACATCAGTACGTCCCGAGCAGGCTCTGATAATGGAACAGGAAGTAGAAACCTTGTTAAAAAAGGAGGCTATAGAACAGGTCCCTGTACAGAACAGAGAGTCTGGTTTTTACAGCCGGTACTTCTTAGTTCCAAAAAAGGATGGAGGGTTGCGCCCCATATTAGATCTTCGTCGTCTGAATTGTACAGTCAGAAAACTAAAATTCAAGATGCTGACGCTAAGTCAGATTGTGACACAAATCAGATCCGAGGATTGGTTTATCACAATAGATCTGAAGGACGCATACTTCCATGTCTCCATCCTTCCACAACACAGGAAGTTCCTGAGGTTCGCTTTCGGGGGCAAAGCGTACCAGTATCGGGTTCTTCCATTTGGTCTAGCTCTCTCACCCCGCACGTTCACGAAATGCGTAGATGCAGCTCTGGCCCCGCTCAGGCTGCAGGGCATACGCATTCTGAACTATATAGACGACTGGCTGATTCTGGCACAGTCGCAGGAGATGGCGGTTCTGCATCAAGATGTCGTCCTCGCGCATATTCAAAAGTTGGGGTTGAGGCTGAACGCGAAGAAGAGTGTGCTTTCTCCAGTACAGAGGACCACTTTTCTAGGCGTGGTTTGAGATTCCGTAGCAATGCGGGCAGTGCTTTCACCCACGCGCATTGCTGCGATTCTGTCAGCTGTAAAGAGAGTCAAACTAGGCCAGTCATTCACTGTCAAGCTGTTTCAAAAGTTGCTGGGGTTAATGGCAGCGGCGTCCAACGTGATTCCTTTTGGCCTGCTGTACATGAGGCCCTTACAGTGGTGGCTCAGGACCAGGGGTTTTTTCCCGAGGGGGAACCCTTTTCGTATAATCAAGATCACGCGGCGGTGTCTCCGCGCCTTGGTCATATGGAAGAAAGCCTGGTTCCTGTGCCAGGGTCCGGTGTTGGGGGCACAATGTCGTCGAGTCACCCTGACGACAGATGCCTCTCTCACGGGCTGGGGAGCGGTAATGGAAGGCCGCTCAGCTCAGGGTCTGTGGGGGGACCATCATCTTTCGTGGCACATCAACTGCCTGGAGATGATGGCAGTCTTCAATGCTTTGAAGTTCTTCCTCCCGGACCTGAGGGGCCATCATGTGTTGGTCCGTATGAACAACACATCGGTGGTTTCCTATGTAAATCGTCAGGGGGGTCTGCGTTCGCGCCCACTGTGCAAGCTAGCGCACCAGATCCTCCTGTGGTCTCTGGAGAAGTTACTCTCCTTGAGAGCAATCTTTATCCCGGGGGCCCAGAATATAGGAGCGGACATCCTGTCAAGACAGGGGCTGAGGCCAGGGGAATGGAGACTTCACCCCGAGGTGGTGAAGCTCATTTGGGAGATTTACGGCCAGGCAGAAGTGGATCTGTTTGCGTCTCAGAATACGACGCACTGTCCACTCTGGTTCTCTTTGACTCATCCAGCTCCTCTGGGACTGGATGCCATGGTACAGACGTGGCCGAGGCGGCGTCTGTACGCATTTCCCCCAGTTGTTCTGCTCCAGGGAGTTCTGGAGAAAGTTCGCCGGGAGGGGATAAGTCTACTGCTAGTAGCTCCTTACTGGCCGAGCCGGATTTGGTTCTCGAACCTTGTAACACTGCTCGATGGCTCACCTTGGAAGATTCCGATCAGGAGGGATCTTCTATCTCAGGCGGAGGGCTCAATATTTCACCCCCGCCCAGAAATGTGGAACGTGTGGGTTTGGCCGCTGAGGGGGGCGAGCTCATAGAGTCTGGTCTCTCTACCGAGGTAGTGGAGACCATTCTTAGCTCCAGAGCTCCATCCACGAGGAGACTATATGCCCTGAAGTGGAGGTTGTTCACTTCTTGGTGTCAAGAACGACAGTTAGATCCAGTCAACTGCCCTGGTGGTTCAGTGCTAGATTTTTTACAAGAGCGATTCTCTTCTGGGTTGACCCCTGCTACACTAAAGGTGTATGTTTCATCTATTTCTGCTTACCATGCCCATGTGGATGGTATTACTGTGGGGAGGGACCCGTTGGTAACTCGTTTCCTTCGTGGCACTAAGAGGCTGAGGCCTGCGGTGCGCACTAGAGTTCCTACTTGGGATTTGGCTATAGTGTTGGAAGGCTTATCTGCGGCTCCGTTCGAGCCACTTGACATCATCTCAGAAAAGTTTCTGACTCTGAAAACCATCTTCCTTCTTGCCATCTCTTCTATTAAGAGAGTAGGAGACCTTCAGGCCTTATCAATATCCCCTTCGTGCTTGGAGTTTGCACCAGGGAGGGTTAAAGCTTTCCTTTACCCTAGATTAGGGTATGTTCTGAAGGTGTTAACCAATGTTCCACGGCCTATAGTGCTGCAGGCTCTCTGTCCTCCTCCATTTGTTAATCCAGACCAGGAAAGATTGAACCTTATATGTCCAGTGCGAGCACTGGATGCTTATGTCCACAGAGCTGCCCTGTGGAGGAAAGCGGATCAATTCTTTGTTTGTTTTGGACCTCAGAACAGGGGTCTCCCTGCGTCCAAACATACAATGAGCAAGCGGATAGTCGAGGCTATCTCACTGGCTTATGGGTCTTCTGATCAGCAGTGTCCCTTAGCTGTCAAAGCCCACTCTACTAGGAGTATGGCGGCCTCTAAGGCCTTGGTATCGGGGGTTTTCCTCAAAGAAGTCTGCGATGCGGCCGGTTGGTCCTCGCCTCTTACATTTGTGAGATACTATGATCTTGACCTGGAATGTGCTCCAGGTTCTTCAGTGCTCCTGTCTTGAATGTGCCACAGTTTCACACGACAGGCATTTGGTATTATGGCGTTTTGGTATTTCGTTCCCAAAGCTGTCCCTAGTGGACGCAGTGTGAAGTTCCCTCGAAAGGGAACGTCTCAGGTTATGACTATAACCATAGTTCCCTGAGAAGGGAACGAAACACTGCGTCCCTTTGCCATACTCCCTGCATCCCTGTGATCCCTTGCTTCGGCAGTTTAGCTGAAGTGCGATCGGACCGGATGTATATTTATCCTTTCCTGGACGTGACGTCACCCGCCCGTGACGCTCACTCTTGCCATTGGCTGAGTTGACATACGTGTATCAGACGCTATCACGCTGTGGGCGTTCCCAAAGCTGTCCCTAGTGGACGCAGTGTTTCGTTCCCTTCTCAGGGAACTATGGTTATAGTCATAACCTGAGACGTTCTTTACAGTGGTTCACATCCGCGTCTCAGACAACACGCAAATATTGAGTTCTCTTTCAAGTCTTGAGCTTGAACGGACAAACTTGCACAAAAATTGTCAACATGCCCGTCTTCAAGAGCATCCTAGACATAGTCTGTTATGCCTTAAATGTGAACTTGTACAGTCGCGCATGTGTATCAATATCAGTGTACTGCATCCGTGCATTATGTCTTAAAGTGACAGCAACCGAATATTCCTGCTGTCTGTGTTTTTAATGTTAATCAAACAACAAAAGACAAGGAAATCACTCACTGCTCTTGATTTAATAGTTTTTAACTTTAATAAGGATTACTATTTAATTTATACAGTCAAATATGCACTGTTATTTTACATTTGATTACTTTATTAAATTTCTGTACCTGAAAACTACTTTTTGTTTTGCGTTATATCGTCCCAGAAATAATTGCGATAAACGATATTAAGGTCATTTTATTTCACTGAATATATAATCCTAAAATATAACAGCATAATAATGCAAGTAGACACACTTTCAAATGACAACCTTTTAATTCTTTAGGGTAAAAAGGGTAAAAAATATATTATCCTAAAAAAATAAAAAAATAATTGTAAATAAAAATTTTCCCTTGTGAAACGGCTTTAACACTCGTCGTTCTGCGTTGACATTTATATGTGCACTGGAACAGGGGATCGCGGCTTTGAAATCGAGTCCATTTGGGCTTATTCTTCCAAACTGTCAGTAGTTGTCAGGAAAACACAATAACTATCACCTGTTGATAACCGCTCTGTGTATGAAGGAACTGCCTGAGAACCACTTTCACCTCCGTCACGGAAAACATACAAGATGACAGCACAATCGAGTAAAATATTGGTGACATTCATTATCATGTAAACATAATGGGCGATATATTGCATCACAAAAAACTATTGAGGTCATGTACATATATTGTGCGATATATCGATATATTGATTATTGCGACAGGCCTAACTGAACTGTGAGTAATTTAAACCGTTACTGGGTAGGGGTGTAACGATATTTAAACCAAACCGAAAAAACCGCGATACACCACCCACGGTACGAACCGCGATACTCTCATGTCGAACCGAACGTGCCCCGCCCCCTGCTGCCCCGGCCCAGCTCTCACTTCACCTTATGCCACAGAATATTTTTTTTCTTTTTTTCACACGCTTCAATTACACGCGCAAATGCGGAGGCGCCGTGTATATCACTTCATATGTAAAGCGCAAGAGAAACTACGAGCGTGCAGCGCTACGTTGTCAATTCGTAAGTCATGAAATAAAAGTAAAGTACCAATAAATCAAACTAGTTTGACGTGTGTTAGCTGGGAAGACATGCAGGTATGATGTTCATTCTGTTCATCAGGAGCAGTTTTCATGTTTCATTAACAGTTCATGGTGTATTTTGTATTCGTCATGGTAACTGTTGTTTCCATAACCCCAAAATGCCACTTTATTTTCACTTATGTTATTTTGTTTATTTTTAAATTAGTGTGGTGGCTACAAAACTGCTATTTAATAGCTTTAACTTATAGGCCTATTTATTCATCAGTATTAGTCATATTCATACAATTTATGCCTTTAAGTAGGCTAAAGTGGGACATTACTTGTGTGTGTGTGTCATCAGTTTTTATATTTAAAAAAAACGCATGGTAAATGGTAAAATGAGTATATTATTTCTGACTAGTCTACAGAGCAGACATTTATTTAATTTGAGTTTACTCAGGTATGCTAACTGCTCTAAAGAAAACATGAAGCCAATGTATAACGTTAATAAAAAATTAAGTTAATAAATAAAATTATTGTTGTTGTTATTATTAAGTTAAAAGTGAATCTAGTGTTATTATTGCTGGTGCCCTGCATGTACCCTGCCTCCACAGCGAACCGAACCGAACCGGACCGTGGCTCCAAAACCGTGATATGAACCGAACCGTGGCATAGATGTATCGTTACACCCCTAGTCCCCTACTACTGGGTATACCAATATATGTATGTATGTTAGTGTGCTTTATGAGTGGCAAAGACTTTTAGACAGTGACTCACTCTTGCATGTTAAATACAGGCCTGTGTGTGTGAGAGAGAGTCATTTTTAGCAGCAGAGACATCAGGGCAGTGTCTCATCCATGTGACATTCACACATAGATCATTGTGATCAACTCACATTGTGTACAAATGAAAAATGCATGCTGCATTGTAATTTATATCTTATATAGAAATGTGTAAAAACATGCATAGCTTTTATTAGGGTTCAAGTTCCAGTGATGCATTGAACATAATGATTAAACCAGCATTGTTTCATTTAATAATGAACTAACCATCATGTATGATTAGGGAGGACGCATGCATGCACAATCTTCTGCTATTTGTTATTTATAACATCAAGTTTGCGCAGGCTCTGGTGTATGGTTTTATAGGTAATGCTTTACAATAAGATCTTATTTGTTTACATTAGTTAATGCATTTGCTAACATGTGCTAACAATGAGCAATATCATTTTAAACGTTAACCGTTTTTAATGTTGGCTAATAAAAATACCCATGTTCATTTTAGTTCACAGTGAATTAATAATATTAAAATGTACTATTAACTACTGAAATGATGATAAATGCTATACAAGTATTGTTCATTGTTCATGTTAATTAATGTTAACAAATGAAACCTTATTATTTTATAAATTTGAAAACGCTTGTTTATAATACGCCAAATCTTGTGTGAAGGCATAATTACAGGGTGAAATCTATGCAATGTTTTATACATGGCCTTGGCGATTCGTGTTTTTCCCAAAACGGGTTTACAGTATAGATAAATCTGACAATCTGTTCTGTGGATTTTCAGCCAGTGTTTCTGTTATTTCTATTTTATTCTCTAGCAGAGCGACTTTTCCAGTGAGAGTTGTTCTTTTGGGCATCGTCACATCAGAGTCCACAGAAGCTTTTAATGTCGCTGTGAATTTGAGAGCGTGTTTGAGTCCGAACAGCATCCTTGCATCCCTTACACATGAACACACACACACACGCAAACACATACACACACAGAGACATTTGCCTGGAAGATGTAGGCCAGCGCGATGTGAATAATTTAGTCTGTTCACTGACTGCAGCTTAAATATAGCTGAATTCTCTCTCTCTCTCTTTCTTTCTCTCTCTCTCTCCCTCCTTTTTTTAAAAAAGAGGTTTTGTTTAGATAACCTTACAAGCTGCATGGTGCATCTCGTTATTTATTTAGAAGCATTTCTTGATTTAGTGTAGGCTAATTGTTCTGTTTAGATATTCTATAAATAAGAGGCTGAATACATATCCACAAATGTGATTGTAATGTATTCATGATGCAGCTATGTCTTTTTAGTATGTTTATTGACTGACTGTATCTCTGCATTTAATACATTTTAGTTTTGGTTAATAATCAGTAACATACATTATTGGTCTGAGTTTTAAAATGCGGTCTTATATGCAGTCCTGATGGAATTTACTGACTGTTTTTGTGATTTCTGCACTTATTTTAGTGTGAATTCTTTGGAATTCTATACTGTACGCATTTGTACGTGGTAAAATGGGTTAAACATAGCTTACTGATCGCTGAAGCTATCATCAGAAATGAGTGTTTTAATTCTGTATAAATCTGCAGAGCTGTGGTTTTGTCTGTATTGGCCTGGTAATACATTATACTTTTCATTATTATGGCACAGAATTTGCTGGTTGTTTCTAGTTTTGAGAATGATGGTGGTTGGCATGCAGGTGCAGGGAATTAGTATGGTTTTTCTGTGTCTGCTGCTCTCTAGACACGTGTGTGTGTGTGTGTGTGTGTGTGTGTGTGTGTGTGTGTGTGTGTGTGTGTGTGTGTGTGTGTGTGTGTGTGTGTGTGTGTGTGTGTGTTCATTAGACCTGATAGTGATTCCAGCCACATCCTTCTGCAGCTGCTCCCTCTGAAAGAGAGCTGTGTGTGTCAGCCGTGAATGACATTCAGATTAGCTCAGGTTCTGAATCAGTGTCAGATTTGCACTTGTCCATTATCTTCATCCTTTTTCACTTTACTTCATTCCATTGTCAGTTTATCTCTTTCTGCTGTTATTTTATTTTTACTGTGAGTCAGTTCAAATCTAATTTCATTCTCCTTTCTGCATAGACACCTTTTGAAATCCTTCCGATTGATGAATCCGAAGTGAAGTGTTTACATGATGAACACCTGATAAAGTGATCTGGTTGATGTGTGTGTTTTCGATCCAATCAAGTATTTACATATCCTAATGAACGGATTGCAAGGGGGTTATTAGGGTCCATGTAAACGCAGCTATTGTTCTCATTGTAATAATCATTGTGGTGAACTAAACTATCTCTACTCTCATCTTATGTGTGTTCACCCTTTGTGTGGACTCTATAGACGTAATGGATTTTATACTGTACGAACTGTATATTCTCTCTAACTTTACACTAACCCTGCCCCTAAACCTACCCATCACACAAAACGTTATGTATTTTTACATAAAGCAAAAAGAAAAACTAATTTTGCATGATTTATAAGCTTGTTTCCTACCAAATTATGTGCTATAATGGGACTTCAATTTAGGTCCCCACAGTGACAAGAGTCCCCATGAGTCAGTGTGCATTCAGGTTGAAGTCCTCACCGGGATAGAAAAACATGACACACACACACACACACACACACACACACACACACACACACACACACACACACACACACACACACACACACACACACACACACACACACACACACGTTTGTTTTTGTGAAATGTGAGGACATTCCATAGGCGTAATGGTTTTTATACCGTACAAACCGTATTTTCTATCCCCTTACACTGCCCCTACCCCTAAACCTACCCATCACAGGAGACTGTGCAGTTCACTTTCTGTGAAAAAAACCTTGTTCTGTGTGATTTATAAGCATTTTGAAAAGTGAGGACATGGGGAATGCCTCATATTTCACCCTCTTTTTGTAATACCTATGTCATACCCATGTCATTATACACATTTGTGTCCTGATATTTCACAAAAACATGCCCACACACACACGCACACACACGCGTTTACCTAGCTATCTAAATTGGGACATTGCATAGACTTTTACTGTTTTTATATACAGATAATTGTACATAATAATTATACAATTGTAACCTAACCCTAACCCACACCCTAAACCTACCCATCATAAGATTTTCAGCATTTTTTAATTTTTTTAATTACTTTTTCTTAAATTAGTATCCAGTTTTACAAACAAGGACGTCCCCAAAGGGAGGTTTTTGGAAATTTTGTCAGGTTTTGCTCACTTCTGGGTACAAATTTGTTCCCAAAATATGGTTAATAGGCACACACACACACACACACACCTGTAACCGCACATCAGTCATATGCTGTATGCACCAATTATTTGTTCAGAGAATGTTTAATCAACTGTTTATATTTTGCGGAAGAGTTGTTTAGTGTGATTTAAGTTATTTAAAAAAAAATGTAGTCATTTATTTAATATTTGTGAAACATGTTGTCCTAAATAATGCCTCATACGTGTCTCTCTCTCTATTCCCTTAATAATTACAATATAAATACAGACAATAAACCTATAATCTGTGTGCGTGATGGTACTTGCATTGTCATTTCCAGTGAGTTTGATGGTCAGTGACCTTTACTGAAGGTAATCAGAGCGTTGGCTGTAATGTGGGCTTGTAGTTTGAGACAGTGAGTTTGACAGTGAGGCTAAGTCATTGTCCTGCCTGTGCATTCAGCAAGATGTGAGTAAATATTATTTTCTATATGATCAGTCTTGAGAGCAAAGCTATGAAAGAGCATTCAATTTATTTAAAGCTCACTGACCAGGTCTGAAGACCATTGGGTGATCTGTGAAATTGATTTATAAAAATATATTACATTTTAAGGACATTTTTAATTATAAATGCACATTCAGTTATTTCCTGTTAGGTCTGTATGTATGGCAATTTCTTGTCTAAAACGTCTCACAATGATTCTAGTTTATGTGTGTTTTCTGTTAAACAATTTTGAACTGCATTATACACTGTAGCAATGCTATTTTAAGCATCATCATGAAGACAGAAAAGCGTTTAATTCATTCTGTCAGTTTAATAATGAACACTGACAAATCGTGTTTAGAGTGCTTGATCTGTCATTAGGGAATATGCAAGTTAGACGTGACCTTGCGCCCTTCACAATCACTCTGACACATGTGGTGTGTGTCGATATTTTCATAATCAATTTGAAGTCTTTTTGGCTGTGTCTGAATCATGCATTGTGTAGCGCAGGTGTTTTGAGGTGTCCAACATGCTTGCCGTAGCCCCTGTGGTGTTGATGTGTGCTTTTGGATTAGGCCTGTCAGCATAACCAGGGAGACGGTAATCCAACTACGAGCTTTCTAATGGGATTACAGAGGGAAGTCATCAGCTTTGCAGTGGTCTGAATGGGGAGAGAACTTTACCCAACATGCAAAAAATCTGCCATTCACGTACATACAGTATACACACAGATACAGGGTCCTTCGGGAGCCACTAAAAACGGTACAACTAACACTCATTCATGCACTTACTCTGTTCCCACTGCCTAATTTGGTTCTCACACACTTCTTATCTTTTTTTCCTTCTTGCTCTCTCTCCACCTTTTAATCCCTGTTTAATTTCCCTTTATCTTACATTAATTCACTCCCTCACTAACCCCATTCTTTCATGCCACTGTTCTTTTTTTCCCTCCTTGTGACTGTTGTCTTCTCACTCTATTTCTCTTCTCATTTTACTTTTTTTCCCCCTCACTATTTTCATGGTTTCCTTTCATCACGCTGCTAATCGTGTGTATGTGTCACATTGGCCTTGGATGTTATGTTATTTTAATATTCATAGTTTGACTCTGAGAGCATTTGCATTTGGTTTTGCCCCCTTTTTTGGTCACTGGCAAGGATTATTAATAATGCATATTCTGTTTTGGGCTGAATTTTGGAAATTGCACCAATAGGTTTAAGGTTCAACTTTTCATGACTGTTGTATACAGATACATTTGCTTTGACTTTCTTAAAAAGCCTTTCCAGCTGAAATGTATATGTTCGTCTCAAACTACACTATTTTGCTAAAGTTTTAGGACACCGCAGGTGTATAAAATCAAGTACCTAAGAATGGGTCGCTCTCAGGAGCTCAGTGAATTCAGGTGTGGTACCGTGATAGATTGCTTACTCACTACTAAATAGAATACGTGGTGTAAAGCACGCTGCCACTGGACTCTAGAGCAGTGGAGACGTGTCCTCTGGAGTGACCAATCACACTTCTCTGTCTGGCAATCCAAGATGAGTCTGGGTTTGGCAGTTGTGCCAAGTGTAAAGTTTGGTGGATGGGGGGTTATGGTGTGGGGTTGTTTTTCAATCCCCTTAGTTCCCTTAGTTCCAGTGAAAGGAACTCTTAATGCTTTAGCATACAAGACATTTTGGACAATTTCATGCTCCCTACTTTGTGGGAACAGTTTGGGGATGGCCCCTTCCTGTTCCAACTGTGCACCAGAGCACAAAGCAAGGTCCATAAAGACATGGATGAGCAAGTTTGGTGTGGAGGAACTTGACTGGCCTGCACAGAGTCCTGACCTCAACCTTTGGGATGAATTAGAGCAGATACTGTGAGCCAGGCCTTCTCGTCCAACATCAGTGCCTGACCTCACAAATGCGCTTCTAGAAGAATGGTCAAAAATTCCCATAAACACACTCCTAAACCTTGTGGAAAGCCTTCCCAGAAGAGTTTAAGCTGTTATAGTTGCAAAGGGTGGGCCAACTCCATATTAAACCCTACGGATTAAGAATGGGATGTCATTTAAAGTTCATGTGCATGTATAGGCAGGCGTCCCACAACTTTTGGTAATATAGTGTATCTATCTGCTACTTCTGAGGTAAAGTACGAAAGGCATTTTTAGAGACCCACGAATTTACACTGTTGTGTAAATGACGTAAAACATGTAGAAGATTGATTTTTGATTCAAATCCTTGGTAAGTGAATGGTGGCCATGTTGTTTGACTTTGGCCTCCTGAAAGATTAAAACAGAGCATTTCAATACCAAACTGGTTGCTTTACGTTTCAGGGTTTAAGCTGGTAGTTCTAATCCATATTTAGTAAAAAAATATGTATTGTTTCATTACCTTGTCTTTTTTACAAATTTAGGTCTCCTTCAAGGAAACTCCAAACGCCCGTCTGTGTGTCTCAGCACAGCTGGGCCTCTGACCTGATCTCACATCTGTTCTGATTTAGAAAATTTGTGCACTACCCGATATTGTTTTAACAGAAGTGAAGTACTAATCTCCTCTTCTTTCTCTATTTTTTTTATCATGCTCTCCCGGCATTCTCTCCATCCCCAGAGCACACTCAAGGTAAGACCATGATTTTAGATTTAAAGTGGTTTTAAAAGTTTCTTCCAAAACACCTTAAAAGAATTAGAATCTGAAAGCCCTTGGTAATGCATGAGACCAAGTGAAATGATTAAGTTTTGATGAGGAGAGTGAAAGATGATGTTCAGCTTGTGTGTGTGTGTGTGTGAGAGAGAGAGATAGTTGAATATAGAATAGAACTTTTGGTTCTGTTTTTGTCCCCTTGAACGGTCTCAAGTGTTCTTGCTGATGTCATTCTGCAGTATCCCAGCACACACGCCTGCAGCACTGCTCCATTCTCTCACACACACTTTAACCTTTGCATAGAAATGTACACATCTGCATTTACACACAGTCCATCCACAAAGACACACAAAACGTACACCACCGAGGATATACATAAATTATATGTATAACGTGTGAATAATTACGGTAAGTCGCAGTTATACAGAGCGGGTGGATTATATTCTCTGTGCGGGTTTTGCAGGTTAATGGGTTATAGAGAAAATGGGGTCAAATAGGTCAAATTCAGCCTCTAGCTTATGGATGTTCCATAGTAAAACCAAATTCTGTGTATTCAGGTTGCATTTAAGTACCCACCGGGATAGAAAAACATGTACACACACACGCAATGTTGTCGCCAAATTATATGTATTGCACAAAAATGCAATACGTTTTCTTTTAGGTTTTATTGTTAGATTATAGTTAGACTAATAAAATAAATAAAATCAACAGAAATATATTGTATGTTTATAAAAAGGTTTCATTAGTAAACATTAGTTAACTACGTTAGAACTAAGTTATGAACTAAGAATGAACAATACAGCATTTTTTAATCTTAGTTCATGTTAATTTCAAACATTTACTAATTCATTATTAAAGTCAAACGTTGTATTTCCTAACATTAGTTAAGAAATCCGTGAACTTACATGAACGAACAATGAATGACTGTATTTTTATTAACTAACATTTAACAAAAATAATAGGTTAAATACTGTAACAAATGTATTGCTCATTGTTGGTTCATGTTAGTTAATCCAATGTTAACAAATGAGACCTTATTGTAAAGTGTTACCGTTTGTTCTGAAATATCATATACATCAATTATATGTATGTATTTTTTGTGATTGTGTGGGTGTGCATGATTACAAATGGATTTTGAAATCATTCCTAAATCTGAAACAAATTTTATTAGAAAATGAATGAATACCACACACAATAGACAACATAATATAGGTATAAGTTAACACTGCAGTACCGTATAAAACATGTCCAGTACAATAGATATTATGGCCTAGATTTGTGATGTGTGTGTTATCAGATCTCTCTGTCTCTGCTGAGTGGATTCTCTCCTCTCTTAACATTATACCAGCTGCATTTTCATTTCCTCTGACATAGAGTGTGTGAGGGAGCTATGTGTGAGAGAGAGATTCTTGGTTTCTTTGTTTCACAAGTGACTCGTAAATGAAAATCTCCACCTGGTGGCAGATTAGTGTAATGTTTTAGCGTGTATGTGTGTGTTTTGTTTTTGTTATAAATGTGTGTTCGTGCACTAGCTTTTGCACACAAAATGCTGCCACCAGTTAACAGTGCCTGTCAATAAGCATTTAATCTTTCTCTATGTGTTAGTGTGTCAGAATTGATTTGGTTTATTAAGCGATGACCTATTTACAGCAGCTTCTGTGTGTGCATGTGTCTGTGATTTATGCATCATCTGTCCTTGTGAAAAAAAACATCTCTTCATTGCTGGTTTCTCTGAGGGTGTGGTCTGGATATCTGTGAACAAAACCAGACAAAATGTAAATCAATACTCTGACCTCATTGGAAGATTATTCCCCTGAGAGTCTGATGGACATAAATTTGCTTCAATCACTGCACTCACCAGCAGAGCTGCGCACGGCAACACCTCGGCCAATCAAATAGCCAAGGGCATCAAACAGAGGTGTGCTTAACCAATCAGGTAATGAAAGAGCTGTTGCAGTGTGTGTCAGGAGCCAATCAGAACTCTTGGTCAGTGTGAGCAGCCAGTGAATCTCTCAGCAGAGGCGGTTTCATCACCAGCTGCTTTAGCCTTATTACTTAAAAAGCCTATTTATGGGATTAAAATGGATTTTATTCTTTCATGCACGGCATGTTCCACAAACAAAAACACATTTTCTCTATCTTCTTTTCTTTTTTGGGTGTTATTCCCAAACTCACAAACACTGAAGCATTTATTCTTTTAAAGTGTATGTGTGAAAATGAATAATATAAACCACTTTTTACTGTGACTGTGGTCTGTTCCGTCAATTTACAGTATATTGACTGAAATATTCAGTATTGAGATATTTCACTGTTGTGTTTTAATAATTTGATCTAAATGTTGTGGATTAACCCTCAATGTGAAAGGCTGTACAGTAAGATTTGACATAAATGTATTTCTAAAGGGAAAGTATCTTATTTGACTGTTTACCCTTTTTCCCAGAATGCTTTGGGATTTTGAGGGGAAAGTGAATTAGAGATTATTGCGTACTGGTGCAGCTGTCAGACATCCTCTCTGATCCAAATTATAGTCTGAGCCATTCAGACTTTGTGCTGAGTATCAAACGTAACATGTGCTGGCTGTAGTGTGCCACATACCTCTATGGTTAATATTGTTCATGGATGAAGTTTAATTTGTGGCCATTCATAAGTGCAGTTTAGGTAGTGTGCATGTACAGTACTGGATGCGCCTGCCCTGTCCCATTTCTGTCAGGGAAACGGTGTAAAGCATTCTCAGCACAGATTTAGGAATAAATGATTAAACTCTAGATGGATTAAAATGTTCTCAGATTCATCTTTCTCAAGACTTTCTGTGTGTGTATTTGATGGCAGTTTCTTTTGATTAAAAATGGATCAAAACCCACATAATTTAGTCTGAAACTTGTTTTTAAATCAGAATATGTGAAAGAAACAGAAATGTAGATAGCGAAAAGACAATGAAACGTCAGAAAATGTGTGTGGCCTGTGGTAGGGATGCGTAAAGAAAATGGATCAAATCTAAAATATATCTGCTTGTAGCTGTTTCCCGTAAGTGTTGGACAGAATTTCATCCTGCTTGTTTGCTTAACTATGCATCGTTGAAGAAATCAAGCTAGTCACAACTGTTTCTAAATGTCAGCTTGTGTATTTTGCTCAAGATAAGGATTTATTAAGTCCACGTCATGCAAACAAGAAACTATAGGTGCGTCCCATTTCGCATTGTAAGACCACTGAATTCGTTCCAATGTAGGTAACGATCTGCGGTTGAAGGTCCCTGCGCGTTCTGTCTTTTCAGATGGGCAGAAGGGATTATTTCCAATTCATCTTTAATCTGACTCCGTTTATCATTATCTCGAATTTAGATTAGAATGCCAATTGGTTGTTTGTTTGGTCATTTATATTTAATAGTTAGTCACATATTTAATCATTCTGTTTAACCCTTTGTTGCAATTATACCGTTCCATAATCTACTAGACATTAATAATTACATAGTAAATCAGAATAGATCAAAATGTAAAGATTTAATGACAATATCTGGTCATGGTTACACTTAAAATAGTTTCAAAATGGATGTATGAGATGATAAACTTATACCATTAATCGTACACAGCATGAATATAATGTTACCTGAGGGATAGAAAGAGAGAGAGGGAGAGAGAGAGAGAGAAAGAAACAGACAAAGAGAAGAAGAGGAGAGCCAAAGAGAAGGCCCTAAGAAAAGAAAGCCAGAGAATCAAAAAAAAAAAGCCAGAGCAATAGTTACAATGTTCTTTTATCCTTTTTCCTGACCCTGGGACCAAACCCAAACGTGAGACATTCAAACTGACCAATCCGACCAAAACGTGAGATATTCAAACTGACCAATCAGATCAAACTTCCCACACAGGTGTGATCCCTTTGTCTTTAGGAATTCCAAATGGCCCTTCTGATGAGTAAGATGGGGATGGGGGTTGACAACAGTAAAGCAAATGTCTTTGTTCAATTTCAAATATCAAATATCTTTGAGTAATTTTCCTCCACCAGACATTTTGGTATTAGGCTAGTTTTTCCCTGTCTTTCAGCATACTTATGCACTATTCTATAAAATTTTTAAGTATAAGTAGTGTGTTCACGCTGAAAATTCCAAAAAGAAAAAGTGCACTTTAAATACCCGACACTCAACTGTCGCAGCTTTAATTACATAGTGGAGGGGAAGGCACTACCAGATTCTGATGTTGAATGACAAAATAACCATGTAAAGCTCATACACTACACGGTTGAGTACAGTGTGCGTCATTTGGGACACAGCTTATGCTTCTAACCACAGGCCGAGAGCTGTCAATGCTGTTTGTGTTTGTTTTGTGGTTTCGGGAAACCGACTCGTTAAACTATGCTGATAACGACGGAACTTGCGAACATAGTTGGCTATCAATGCTTTTGGGAAGCACACCCCAGGACTGGAGTTTTCCCTCTTCCTCTTACAGATTTGTTTATGATGATATTAAAGGCCCACTGAAGGGCCTTGAAACGCGCAGCATTATACAATGTGTTGACGTAATTTCCCTTGAAACGGCTCCAGCTGATAACAGCTCCTCCCCTTTTTGAAACAGCCAATAGCGTTTCAGTAATACCACAGTTTGACTAGAGCCTTTCTGTTTGGTAAAAGCCAATTTCCTCCTAATCTCTAACCGTTTATCATCATAATCTCCTCCATATCGCTTTGAAATACAGCATTCTGTGCAGAATTTAAATGGGCCCGATATGTTTTGTTGTCTGCGCCGACTCGCGCTTATGATCCGCTCTGCGCTCTTGTGTCTTTAGTAAAACTTTAGACCAGAGCCGTTGGTGTGTGTGTGTGTGTGTGTGCACTGCGCTGCCGTGCAAAGGCAAAAGACCTTAACTTCAATTTTGGTATTGCCATTTTTGGAACAATGGACATCAGTTTTATCATGTGGAAAAATATCTTGAGTCAATTTTGTTCTTTTCTGCTAAAAATAGGATGTTGTTTTTGCCGTAACTTCCAAAAGCAGAGGGAAAGCAAAGGCAGAAACCCTTAACATCAGTTACAGTCTTTTAGCTTTAGCTTTGAATTCAGTTACGCTTGAGTTAAGGCACTCTACCTTTGTTTTACCAACGTTAAGATTTTTGTCACTCTGAAGTTACTGTTATGCCTATATGTAATTAAAGCACTTTTGCCACACCCATTAACTTAAATAAAGTGAAAATAAATATAATAGGTTTTTCTGGAGCTCCTTGGTGGTCAGAAACCTCAATGAGGTTGAAGAATAGGGATAAATTAAGCCCCTCTGTGGACTGATTTCCAGACTCTTGTAATTCTCTATCTCTCTCACACACACACACACACGCAGGGGGGTTTTTGTGAAATGTGGGGAGGACATTCCATAGGCGTAATGGTTTTTATATCGTACAAACCGTATTTTCTATTCCCATACACTGCCCCGGCCCCTAAACCTACCCATCACAGGAGACTGTGCAGTTCACTTTCTGTGAAAAAAACCTCATTCTGTGTGATTTATAAGCATTTTGAAAAGTGAGGACATGGGGAACGTCCTCATATTTCACCCTCTTTTTGTAATGCCTATGTCAGACCCATGTCATTATACACATTTGTGTCCTGATATTTCACAAAAACATGCCCACACACACACAGACACACACAACCAAAATACATCAACATTTTTCATTTTATTCACCTCTTAACATTCTTTCGTTTCATTTTCTTGTTAATTTAATACATTTCTTAAAATCAGTTTGTTGTTAGACTCCCTTCTTTGTAAACTGTCATAAACTGACTATATCAAGACAATCAATCCTAATCACATCAAATTTGTGAAAGAGAACTGTAGTCTGTATGCATGTGGTACTAAATACATTTTCCATTCCGTCCAGGAAAATGTATTAATACAGAGTTTTTCCATTAATTTTGGAAAAATACACACAATGTCATCAGATATAAGCATATTCCTATACGTTTTGTCAGAAAAGGGTGAATGGTATTTGAGAAAGGACGTCTACATATTACTGGCAATCTGGCATAGCCAAATCAAACCTTTCAAATGTAAGAAATATTTGTGGAAGGTTACTTTATTAACCTCTTAAAGTGTTATTTTACTTAAATTAAGTACAATGATAAAGTTTTAAAATGATCCCGTACAGCTGTAGCCTTCTCATTATTTTTTATTTTGTAATATTCTATTGATGTAATATTAAGCCTTAATAGACAGAACTCACTAAATGTTATTTTAAGGCTATCATTGTTATCATAGAAATGTTTGTAGAGAGTGATAAAGTCAAAATGATCAATACATTAGAAGTTATTTTGTCTTTGTATGACCCATTATTGTTTTTCAGATAATGCAAAGGCAGAATACAGTAACTTCCGAATAAGGGTCAAAGGTCAAGTTTGAGCAACAACAAAAAATTATGTAGATAAATATATTAATTATGACAACTACTTGGCAAATGATCAGTGTCCTACCTGTCATACAATTTGCTGGACAACACAAAAACTTTAAAGTCATTTTTCTCAGTTTCACACTCTGGTGAGTTATGGTCTTTTGCTTTTGTAGGGCGGCGGTGCTCGTGAAAGTAACGTGAAACCAGACTTAATTCGCCTCAACTTAAAGCATATTTATCACATGTATAGTGCGCTATGTGCCATTCACCATGTAGAAAATAGTAAATGTGTGAACAACTGACCGATTTAAGACGCAGCTTCAGGGTCTATTTATAATGCAGGGGGCTGGACGCTTCAGATTCTAGAGAGCATTTGATTGGCAGAAGATTTGATGAGAAGGTGAAGTCTGTGATGATGTCATCAAAATCTGTGATTCATTTTAACAGAAGTGAGTGACTGTAAGTTTTTAATGCTTATATCTCCTAAATGCAAATTTTGTCATTGGTTTGGAACACACCAGCTTATTCATAACCTTAAGGCTAACATAGTCATACTAAAAGCTAAAAAACTTCAGTTTCAAGAGAAAGCAGTTGCATTCGTCTCTTTCTAAGACCTTGTAGTCTTGTCGTATTGGGTGTGTCAGCACTAGGTGTTTAAGAAATGCTCTCAAAATCACTCTCTTAATCAGGAGGAGAGCGTAACATTGCAGCATCTCCTAAACAAAGCATATACTGTGGGAATATGTGTGTTCTCTTCAGTAGAAACATCTAAGAACTAATACATTTTATATACACATCTTCTATAATGTGACATTTCCAAATGATTCAAGGTACTGAATGTCCTAAATGTAGGATTAGAAAACTAAAGTTGCTTCATGGGCAGAAAGATCATACAGACATGCCTTTGGACATTTGCTTTAGAAATAATGTGCACCGAGGAATAATTCACATCAAGACCAGAAACGTAAATTGGGTTGATTTTGATTCCATGCAGGACACTTAATGCATTTTATGCATCTACTGGTATTTCAGAGTTAATACGGTGTTGGTTTGATGTATTTTTTTTATAAAACAAATGTCAGGTGTTGCAGTGCTGTAATCTGCTGAATGTTTAATGCGCTGTAGGGTGTGTTCACAGCAGAAGCGTGTCTGTGGGGGGAGGTGACAGAAGTCAGCAGGACTGTGTCTATCTGCTGCTGTAGCAACACGTCACCACTGCATGAGCTGACCTGCTCTCTAGAACGTGTGTGTGTGTGTGTGTGTGAGAGAAAGAGAGAAAGGCAGGGAGACTCTTTATAATTTCCTCATCCATTCTGTCATATTAATGGCTCCTTTTAATATTAATATTCATAAGATAGTGATGAATTATAGCGTATTTGATCAATTGTCCTTAGTAAAGTCTGCCTCACTCTCACATAAAGCAGAAAGGAGATTCAGAAAAAGCCCCCTCCTGCTGTAATGCTGTTTCCGTGGCAACATGCGAATAGGTTCTTCTGTTGCCTCACAACGTCACCCCTCCCCCTTTCCCCTCTCTCTCTCTTACTCAGGCACAACCATACATATAATGTATGTGCCTATAACCAAACCTGCCTTTTTCTCGGAAAAAAAACCTTTTTTTTCAGCATCAATATGATAGTTTACACACCAAGTTCTCTCTCTCTCGCTCTCTCTCTTTAATTAATCAGATTACACTTTACCACCACGCATAGACATAAATGACACACACACACACAGGTTTGTTTTGCTATCTAAGTGAGGACATTCCATAGGCGTAATGGTTTTTATACTGTACAAACTGTATATTCTATCCCCCTACACACATACCCCTAAACCTACCCATCACAGGAAACATTCTGCATTATTACATTTTTAATAAAACATTGTTTAGAATGTTTTTAAAGCTATTTTAAATATGAGGACATTACATATGTCCCCATATTTAAAATCATGTTTATGTTGTAATACCAGTGTAATACCCGAGTCATTACACACATTTGTGTCCTCTTAAATCACAAAAACAAACACACACACACTCATATATATATATATATATATATATATATATATATATATATATATATATATATATATATATATATATATATATATATATACATACACACACACACTCACATAGTCACAGCCCCACCCTTGATTATATCACACATGCTATCCAACGACCCCCTCTGGTGTTCACTATGCTTCCACACATCCTCCGGCATGTTCTTTTTGCCATGTATGTACACACACACACACACACACACACACACACACACACAAGGTCAAATTCAACCTCTAGCTTACGGATGTGCCTTATTAAAACCAAATTCTGTATTATACTGCGTACTTTTCAGTAACAGTGCTTCATTTCACTAATGTTTCCACACGTGCAAGTGTCACAGTTTTAATGCTTTCATATTGAACACTGAGAATCGATCCAAGGCTCATTCTAGTGCAAATTAAACAGCAGTTATTGAACTTAAGCCAGTACACCCATACTCTGTGTTGCCTGAAACGTTTTTCAGTAATAGGGATATTGAATATAAGAAATAAGTAATCTAAGCTTTCACGTGTTTAGTTTAATCATCATCATCAAGCATTTTTATGATGGTCCTCATTCAGAGTTCCACAATAATTGTACATATTACAGTAACTGAAAAAGGTGTAGGCTGAAGCCTTAGTTTATTTTAACTTTATTTTACAATAAGAGTCACTTCCACTACAAAATTTTATACACAATGGTCTTTCGTTTTGGTTATAGCACCTTATTTTAAAAAAATAATAATAATAATAATTTGCAGCTTTCACTACGAACAGACTTAAGCTTTATTTTATTTTTATGGAGGACACAGTTTATTTTTTTATTGTTTTCAGGACTTAATTAATTAAGAAAAGTGAATTTAGTTAAACCCTGCAACATTTAAGGGAACGTTCTACTGTGTTTTACTGTGTCCTATAAAAGACCTGCTGTTTCACTGCAGCCTAGTGTGATGTGCCTTCATATTTGTGTAACCAATGCAGGAGATTATGATTATTAATATTTGAAATCGCTTTGAGGAAATAGAAATAGGACATAGTAGGCTGCCAGCAGAACCTAATCCCTGGATTACACAGAATTTGAACGGAAACTCCATCTCTATTTTATGTCTCTCTATCTCTCTCGCTCACACACATCTTCTGGAAACATGCAGTGAAATATTTAGCAAGGATGCTGCATCAGTGAGAAGATCAACACAGATAGCATGCCCCACTTTTATATTATCTGTCTCTTTCATACGCACACTTGTTTGTAAATTGGTTGGGTCATGTAGAGTAACAAAGGAATTAGAGTAGATTATTTGCGTGTGTGTCAACTAGAGATGTTTCCACTATATATAGTAATATAAGATTATATGAGTGTGTGTTTGCATAATGGAGGTAAAAGAGTAGGAGCACATAAGAGAAAATAATTTTTTGAGGGGGAGAGATGGGATGGATTTGATGTAGGAGAAATTGCTGGTAAATTTCACAAATAAGTACAAAGACACAGCAATTAACGCATTGAATAAAACAAGATTTTAATTCAGAAAGACGGACTATTTTCTTGTAAAACATACTCATAGTCTTTATTTTATTTACATCTTCGAAAAATCAGCTTTTAAAAATATTTTAAACACACTCGCTGTGGTTTGATTCTTAGTAGAAACCCTTGATGCAAAGTTTTAGGTCACATTTATTGTGTGTGAATGCCATTTTGGATTCTGTGAAATCTTGTGCAGTATGCAGACACTTTGATATTTTGTAATTGTATGCGATGACAATCGCATTTTTTAATATTGTGTCTTTAGTGTACAAATAATGTTTAACTGCATCATAAAAACAACGATTTTGCTCTGCACTATTACAATGTTTTTGAAATTGTGTTTTTAATATATATCTACAGAACGTCCAACCAGGTCAACAGACTCCATCCTCCATGATGCAGTTTTATTACAATGACACCGTGATGAAGAGGATTTGAATTTTTTTTTTTTTTTGTTTTCTAATGTGTGGTGACAGCTATTAGTCACACACATATTTATATACATTGCCATTCAAAAGTTTTTGATCTGTAAGATTTTAATGTTTTTAGAATATGTCTCTTATGCTCACTGCATTTATTTTATTAAAAAATTAAATAAAACAGTAATATTGTGAAATATTATTAAAATGTAAAATAACTGTTTTCTATTTGAAAATATTTTAAAATGTAATTTTTTCCTGTGACACAAAGCTGAATTGTTTTAAAGAAATTAATACATTTATTCAGCAAGGATGCATTAAATTGATCAAAAGTGACAGTAAAGACATTTATAACGTTACAAAATATTCTATTTAAAATAAATCCTGTTCTTTTGAACTTTCTATTCATCACATAATCCTGGAAAAAACTGTTTTCAACATTGATAATAATCATAAATGTTTCTTGAGCAGAAAATCATCATATTAGAATGATTTCTGAAGGATCATGAGACACTGAAGACTGGAGTAATGATTCAGCTTTCATCACAGGAATACATTACATTTTAAAATATATTACAATAGAAAACAGTTATTTGACATATTAATAATATTTCACAATATTACTGTTTTTTGTATTTAAAAAATAAATAAATGCAGCCTTGGCAGCTACCCTTTATAATAATAATTATAATAATTATAATAATTATATATCCTTAATATTTAAAAAAAATAAATATCCTACCTTATTTACTGCACAAGCAGATGCTTTTTAATTAGACGTGTCATCAGTCCTAATTTTTCTGCCATGCATACAAATTTGTATTTCTTCTTATATTCATTATAGTGTTGAAATTTTAGCTAATATTATTAATTATGCTGTATTTATTTATCGTTGAAGTTGAGTAAGTAGCAAGAGGAGCATAAGGAAATGGTAAAGGGTGTAAGCAAAGGTTGTTGTGTGCTGTTCTTTAGTCCTACAAAAGATTGATTCATTGGTTTACCAGGTGAACTTTTTAGTTTGTTTTTACTGTAAAATCGAATTAGTTAGACTTACTTAAAGAAGCATGCATATATTATATATTGTACTGACAAAAGCTTAGTATAGTTCACTTACAACTAATTACTCATTTAATTGTTAACATTGTTGTGTTTTGCATGTTGCATGTTGTGTGTTTCTCAAGCATGGTCAATTGCATGATATTGTCACAAATATAGAGGAATTGTATAAACTGAATTAAAAGTTTCACAAGGTGTTTATCATTATTCGGCATGACAAATAGTTAATGACTTTCTAGAAGCTAGAGATCATCTTTTTAAAAGCAACCTATCTATTACTTCTCTTCCTTTGAAACCAAACAACAAATTTCTTGTTGCATTGCTGCATACATTTATTTATTTAAATGTTTATTTTACTTTTTTTTTTTTTGCTTGACAAAATGGCACTCAAACCAGTCAATTAATATGAACTTGGGGTTTCTGAGTAAACAAAGCATAGTATGTGAATAGTACAGATTTTTACAATTAAGTTAAGACATTAAATGAAGTTAACTAAAAAGTGTTATTGAGAACAACTGTTGGATTTTACAATGTGGTTGCGTCTTCATACTGTTAGTTCTCCAGCTCTAACCTTCGTTTAATCAAAGAATGTTAGAGAATACCAGAAGTTTAAGAAATGAAGGAAAATATGTAGCCTAATCTTTAAAATTGAGCACTGTCAACGTTTTTTTTTATTTCAAAAGTTAGTCTCTTAGCCAAAAATGTATTGTACTTTGTATTTAAATGTAAACAGTAAACTTTATTTCTTGGCTAGGCTTGTACAGACATCACTTATCTTTTTGTCAAAGTGAATCACATTTTTTAATCACAATGTCCTGACTATGTAAGGCTCTAGAACACAGCAGATGTTAAATCAGATGTAACAATGCTGAAACCTGTAACCTGACATTAAACTTCAAATTCAACAGTGGCTGTTTTTATAGTTTTCAATTTAAATGTTCTTGTTTATTGACTGACCGTGTTCAGCAACCGTTTTGCTTTAGAGTGTTTTGTGATTAAAATGGCTTTTTAAGGAATTACTTTATTTAAATATTTGTGTGAGTGTGTGTGTGTGTGTGTGTGTGTATGTGTGGGTTGGGGGGGGGGGGGGGGGGGGGGGGGCATGGGTCCATGTGGGTAATACACTCATGTTTACACTCATGCATCTTTTACACATTATCTCAGTGCACTGCAGTTTTAATCAGGAGGCCACTGTGTGTCACTCTTGCTCTACCAGCTGTGTTAAAGAAAGGAGTGTCTCTCCTCCTCGTCATCACCAGCCCCCTCTCTCTCTCTTGGCTCTCTCTGTTTCTCTCTCCCTCTCTTCCATATATCTCGTGTTTTAAACCTCTCTCCACTAGAACGTCGGGTTCAGTGCTCAAAAACCATAGTTTGTGAAATATCGGACGCGCTTGTGGACCAATTGCTAGAAGTATTTTTGATGGATACAGAACTTGGATATGCTGTCGCTGTGTTTTTGTCCTGATGATAGAAAAGAAAGGTTTGGCTGATTCCTTTTGTCTCTCGTGGACCGAGACGGACCCTTTACTCAACTGGAATTTAACGATCTTGTCAGGCTTGTTGTGGAGGATAAAAAAGCAAATATGTTTAGATCTACGCAGGGGTATTTTCTAGTGTGCTTTTCAATCGCTTTGACCTGTCATCTCTTGGAGACTGTAACCGGACAGATCTCATACAGTGTGTCGGAGGAGGTGAAACGGGGAACTACAGTCGGTAATATAGCTAAAGACATTAACCTTTCAGTAAAGGATCTGCAATCAAGGGGCTTCCGTATCGTGTCAGGCTCAAAAAAGCAATATTTTAGCGTGAATATAGAGACGGGCGCGTTGCAGGTGAGCGAAAGGATTGATCGCGAGGAGCTTTGCGCAGGCGCGATCTCATGCTCCGTTAACCTGGAAGCCGTGGTGAACAGTCCACTGCAACTCTACCGGGTAAGAATAAACATTCTCGATATTAATGACAACTCTCCAGTGTTTCCTGTGAGCACTGTAGTGATTAATGTTAGTGAAAGCACCGCGCCCGGTGTGCGCTTTCCACTGGAGAGCGCGCATGACGCAGACATTGGAGTGAATTCAGTGAAAAACTATAAGCTTACAGCTAATGATTACTTCTTATTAGATGTACAAACTCATAGTGATAAGACGATCTCCGCTGAATTGGTGCTTCAGAAGGCTTTAGACCGAGAGAAGACACCGCGCCTCGAGTTCACAGTGACTGCGGTAGATGGCGGATCGCCTGCCAGAACAGGAACCCTAATGATCGAAGTTAATGTTTTAGATATCAATGATCACGCTCCAGTTTTCAGTAAGCCGTTATATAAAGTCTCCATTGCAGAGCACGCGCCAATCGGCAACACTGTAATCAGACTACAAGCTCGAGATCTAGATGAAGGGTTGAATGCGGAGATTGTTTACTCCTTTATTAGTCGAACGCCCCAAAATATTCTGGAGAAGTTTGATATTGACGCGCAAAATGGAGATGTTAAAATTAAAGGTGATATTGATTATGAGGAGAACACCGCTTTTGAGATCAGAGTGCAAGCTACTGATAAAGGTCAGGTGACTATGTCAGGCCACACTAAGCTTTTAATAGAGGTTCTTGACATTAACGATAACCCCCCAGATGTGACTGTAACATCACTTCTTAGCCCGGTGGAGGAAAACGCGGGGAAGGGAACGGTGATTGCACTAATGACGGTATCAGATCCAGACTCGGGTAAAAACGGAGCAGTGCGCGTTCGCCTTTTAGGCCCCAGTCCTTTTAAATTACAGTCGTCCTTTCAGAACTACTATTCATTAGTTTTAGATGGCGTACTAGATCGGGAAAACGTAACGGAGTACAACATCACAGTGATTGCTGAAGACGAAGGGTCTCCGCCAATGTCCAGAGCTAAAGTAATACAAGTGCAGGTCTCTGATGTGAATGACAATGCACCCCGCTTCCCAAATTCTGTAGTGTATTCATATCTGCGTGAAAACAGCAAAGTGGGTTCCATTATATCGACTATAACGGCAGTAGATGCGGATATCATGGACAATGCGCATTTAACATACTCTTTACTGCCAAGCTCTGTGAATGGTACACCTGTATCAGCGCTCCTCAGAGTCGACTCATTGACAGGAGAGCTCGAGAGCATGCAGTCGTTTAACTACGAGGAGATCAAAACATTTCAGTTTAAGGTTCAGGCCACAGACTCTGGTGTTCCTCCGCTCAGAAGTAACGTGACTGTAAATGTGTTTATCCTGGATGAGAATGACAACAGTCCCGGGATTCTCGCGCCCTATTCCGAGCTCGGTTCCGTTAACACGGAGAACATTCCCTATTCTGCTGACGCGGGCTACTTTGTGGCCAAGATCAGGGCTGTAGATGCAGATTCTGGTTACAATGCGCTGCTGTCTTACCACATCTCTGAACCCAAAGGAAACAATCTGTTCCGAGTCGGAACCAGCAGCGGCGAGATCAGGACTAAGAGGAGAATGAGTGACAATGACCTGAAAACTCACCCGCTGGTCATTTTGGTTTGTGATAACGGAGAGCCCTCACTGTCAGCGACTGTGTCTATTGATGTTGTGGTTGTTGAAAGCGCAGGTGACGTCAAGACTCCATTCAGACACGCGCCGATAAAGGAGGAGAGTTTCTCGGATTTAAATCTGTATTTGCTGATCGCCATTGTGTGTGTGTCCGTCATCTTTTTACTGAGCCTCATCAGTTTGATAGCTGTAAAATGCCACAGGACAGACGGCAGTTTGGGCAGGTACAGCGCCCCGATGATCACCACACACCCTGACGGGAGCTGGTCTTACTCCAAAGCTACTCAGCAGTATGACGTGTGTTTTAGCTCGGACACACTGAAGAGTGACGTAGTGGTTTTCCCCGCGCAAATTGCGCCTGCAGATGCAGAACTGATCAGTATTAATGGAGGAGACACTTTTACCAGAACACAAACACTTCCTAATAAAGAGAAGGTAAGAAATTTAAGATTTGATTTTGTTTTATTACACTTCTTTGTAGAAGGTAAGAAATTATAGGATTACGGTTTAATTTGTTTAAATAAATGCATTTTTATACTTTGTCGTTCCAAACTACTGTATTTGAGAAACAAAATGTGTTTTAATAGTGTTTTGCAAAAGTATGTGGATGGAGCTGTCCATGGTTCTGAACTGGATAGTGATTTTGAAATGTTTGAAATGCACATCGGTTCGACTATTTGTTTTAAAGTTATTTTAGTTCTTATTTTTGTATTTAGTAGTTGTTTAGTAGCATATATGTTAGCAGTGAAACTTTCTAAATGGGGATAATTAAACTGGTAGATTTATTTGAGGATGTAACTCTCTTCTTGATATAAAGGACTGCTAAAAAATAGGGAAAACATAGTTTACTTGTGATAGTGAAAATGCCCCAGAATTCTGTCATGGATAATGGACACGCTGAAACATCAACATATTTTCTTAGAGCATTACTTAAAGAATTACAAGTATCTGAAATTCTGTATGACCATCATTCATTTATGATATTATTGTTTTATTTAGTGTGGATATTAATTCATAAATCCGCTTGGTGTCACTGTAGACCGTTGAATCTCGCATCATCTCCCGTGTCTTGAAGCTCCTCCTGGTTTCAGTGGGGAGGAGATTTCACAGGGCTTTGTTTCAGAGAGACTGGAAGAGAGTGTACGAGGGCCTCGTGTTTTCTCGTCGATAAAATGGAATATTGTCTAATTATTTATTCGCATTGAAGAACTTGGAATACCAATTTTCATTTCGTGGATTATTGCGCGGGATTCATTGGATGTCGCAATGCTCTCGACGTATCGAAGGAGATCTATTGTGACCTGTATTGTGTTCGTTGTTTTGGAGTGTTGTTGGGACGCGGTATCAGGGCAGCTCTCTTATTCCGTTTCAGAGGAGGTGAATCCGGGAACATCCGTGGGAAATATCGCTAAGGATCTAAACCTTAATATTCAGGAACTGGAGTCGCGCATGTTTCAGATTGTCACGGGATCCAAGAAAAAATATTTCGAGGTAAATCTAAAAACTGGATTTCTGTATGTAAACGAGAGAATAGACCGAGAGGAGCTTTGTGCCAAAGTGCCTAAATGTACAGTCAATGTAGAAGCGGTTATCAACCATCCATTAAAGCTTTATCAAATAGAGGTTAATATTGTGGATGTAAATGACAATTCACCGTCTTTTAGTGCCAACACTCAATATTTAGACATCGCAGAGACCACGTTACCAGGCGTAAAATTCCCTCTTTCTTATGCGTCTGATGCGGATGTAGGAAAAAATACAGTGAGCACATATAAATTAAGTCAAAATGAGTTTTTTTCTTTAGCTGTGCACAAAGGAGGAGAGCAGAGTGTTTCTGCCGAGCTAGTTCTACAAAAAGCTTTAGACCGAGAGAAACAGCCTGTGATCAAGCTTACTCTCAGCGCTGCAGATGGAGGAAATCCACCGAGATCAGGCACGTCTCAGATAATTATTAAAGTTCTCGATATTAATGACAATGCTCCTGAATTCAGTCGCCCCTTGTATAAAGCTAGTCTTGTTGAAAACGTGCCAGTTGGTACCACTGTAATAATTATAAACGCAACGGACAAAGATGACGGTACCAATAGCGAGATCGTTTACTCACTTAGAGAGACAGACCAAGATCACATTTTAGACATTTTTGACATTGATCCGAATACTGGCGCAATCACAGTCAAAGGCAATATAAATTTTGAGGAGAACAATGCATTTGAGATCCGCGCACAGGCCAGTGACAAAGGGCAGCCTCCGATGTCCACGCACTGTAAAGTCCTGGTGGAGGTGCTGGATATTAACGACAACGAGCCAGAGATAACCGTGACGTCACTCCTCAGTACAGTGAAAGAGGACGCCAGTATTGGCACTGCTATCGCTCTCGTGTCAGTGATTGACAGGGACGGTGGTAAAAACGGTATAGTTCATTGCGCGGTGTCCAATAAAGTGCCTTTTAAGCTTGAGACGAATTACAAAAATTATTATTCTCTAGTGGTAGATGGACCTCTGGACAGAGAGCGCGCGTCCGAGTATAACGTGACCATCACAGCTACTGATGAAGGGACTCCGCCTCTCTCCAGCACCAGTGTCATTGCTGTACACGTTTCTGATGTGAATGACAACGCGCCGCGCTTTCCAGAGCCCGTCATTAATGTTTATGTGAAAGAGAACAGTCAGATTGGAGCTGTCATTCATACAGTATCTACTTTAGATCCTGACGTAGGTGATAATGCCCGGATAACATATTCTTTACTAGAAAGCTCTAAAAGCGGCCCGGTGACATCCATGATCAACATAAACTCGGACAGTGGAGATTTACACAGTTTACAATCGTTTAACTATGAGGAGATCAAAACGTTTCAGTTTAAAGTTCAGGCCACAGACTCTGGTGTTCCTCCGCTCAGCAGTAACGTGACTGTAAATGTGTTTATCCTGGATGAGAATGACAACAGTCCCGGGATTCTCGCGCCCTATTCCGAGCTCGGTTCCGTTAACACGGAGAACATTCCATATTCTGCTGACGCGGGCTACTTTGTGGCCAAGATCAGGGCTGTAGATGCAGATTCTGGTTACAATGCGCTGCTGTCTTACCACATCTCTGAACCCAAAGGAAACAATCTGTTCCGAATCGGAACCAGCAGCGGCGAGATCAGGACTAAGAGGAGAATGAGTGACAATGACCTGAAAACTCACCCGCTGGTCATTTTGGTTTGTGATAACGGAGAGCCCTCACTGTCAGCGACTGTGTCTATTGATGTTGTGGTTGTTGAAAGCGCAGGTGACGTCAAGACTCCATTCAGACACGCGCCGATAAAGGAGGAGAGTTTCTCGGATTTAAATCTGTATTTGCTGATCGCCATTGTGTGTGTGTCCGTCATCTTTTTACTGAGCCTCGTCAGTTTGATAGCTGTAAAATGCCACAGGACAGACGGCAGTTTGGGCAGGTACAGCGCCCCGATGATCACCACACACCCTGACGGGAGCTGGTCTTACTCCAAAGCTACTCAGCAGTATGACGTGTGTTTTAGCTCGGACACACTGAAGAGTGACGTAGTGGTTTTCCCCGCGCAATTTCCGCATGCAGATGCAGAACTGATCAGTATTAATGGAGGAGACACTTTTACCAGAACACAAACACTTCCTAATAAAGAGAAGGTAAGAAATTAAAGGATTATTTTACATTTCCTTTGTTTCAAAAAGGCGTGCCAAACTGCTGTATTTTGAGAAACAAAATGTGTTTTAATAGTGTTTTGCATAAGTATGTGGATGGAGCTGTCCGTGGTTCTGAACTAGAGTCATTTTCAAATGTCTGAAATGCACATCGGTTCGACCTTTTTATGATCATTTAGCTCTTACTTTTGTATTTGATAGTTGTGTTTTACATGTTAGCAGTGAAACCTTCTAAAATGGTGAAATTATATCGATTCATATACTGGTCAATTGATTAAATTTGTTTTATTATTTGTTTAAATGATTGGTGTAGTAATCCAAGTGAAAATGATATTATAGAACAGCATGTTTCTTATAATTAAATATAGGTTTATTTGAGAATGTAACTCTCTTCTTTATATGAAGGACTGCTATGGGAAAAAAGTTTACTTGTTGTGATAGTGAAAATGCCCCAGAATTCGATCAGATAATGGAAACGCTGAAACATCAAACTATTTTCTCAGAGCATTAGTTAAATAATTACACGTATCTGAAATTCGAAATGACCATCATCCATTTATGATATTATTATTAATTACATATATATATATGTGTGTGTGTGTGTGTGTGTGTGTGTAATTGTAGATATTAATTCATAAATCCGCTTGGTGTCACTGTAGACCGTTGAATCTCGAATCATCTCCCGTGTCTTGAAGCTCCTCCTGGTTTCAGTGGGGAGGAGATTTCACAGGGCTTTGTTTCAGATAGACTGGAAGAGAGTGTACGAGGCCTCGTGTTTTCTCGTCGATAAAATGGAATATTGTTTAATACTTCATTATTCGCATTGAAGAACTTGGAATACCAATTTTCATTTCGTGGATTATTGCGCGGGATTCATTGGATGTCGCAATGCTCTCGACGTATCGAAGGAGATCTATTGTGACCTGTATTGTGTTCGTTGTTTTGGAGTGTTGTTGGGACACGGTATCAGGGCAGCTCTCTTATTCCGTTTCAGAGGAGGTGAATCCGGGAACATCCGTGGGAAATATCGCTAAGGATCTAAACCTTAATGTTCAGGAACTGGAGTCGCGCATGTTTCAGATTGTCACGGGATCCAAGAAAAAATATTTCGAGGTAAATCTAAAAACTGGATTTCTGTATGCAAGCGAAAGAATAGACCGAGAGGAGCTTTGTGCCAAAGCGCCTAAATGTACAGTCAATGTAGAAGCGGTTATCAACCATCCATTAAAGCTTTATCAAGTAGAGGTTAATATTGTGGATGTAAATGACAATTCTCCGTCTTTCAGCGAAAGATCACAAACGCTAGACATTGCGGAGAACACCTTGCCTGGTGTTAGATTTCCTCTCCATCATGCTACAGACGCAGATGTAGGAAAAAATTCCATAAATTCTTACAAGCTGAGCTCGAATGAGTATTTTTCTTTAGCTGTACACAAAGGAGGAGAACAGAGTGTGTCTGCTGAGTTAGTGCTGCAGAAAGCTTTAGATCGAGAGAAACAGCCTGTGATCCAGCTCACACTGACCGCTGTAGACGGAGGAACCCCCTCTAAAACAGGCACATCTCTTATAATTATTAAAGTTTTAGATATTAATGATCATGCCCCTGCTTTTATTAAGCCTTTGTATAAAACAACCGTTTTTGAAAATGTGGCTATTGGAACGACGATTGCTGTGTTAAATGCAACAGACCTGGATGAAGGCAGTAATAGTGATATTGTTTATTCTATAATTAAAAGAGATCAGAGTAAAATCCTGCAGATTTTTGATACTGATCCGAATACTGGCGCAATCACAGTCAAAGGCAAAATAGACTTCGAGGAGAACAATGCATTTGAGATCCGCGCACAGGCCAGTGACAAAGGGCAGCCTCCGATGTCCACGCACTGCAAAGTCCTGGTGGAGGTGCTGGATATTAACGATAACGAGCCAGAGATAACCGTGACGTCACTCCTCAGTACAGTGAAAGAAGACGCCAGTATTGGCACTGCTATCGCTCTCGTGTCAGTGATTGACAGGGACGATGGTAAAAACGGTATAGTTAATTGCGCGGTGTCCAATAAAGTGCCTTTTAAACTTGAGACGAATTACAAAAATTATTATTCTCTAGTGGTAGATGGACCTCTGGACAGAGAGCGCGCGTCCGAGTATAACGTGACCATCACAGCTACTGATGAAGGGACTCCGCCTCTCTCCAGCACCAGTGTCATTGCTGTACACGTTTCTGATGTGAATGACAACGCGCCGCGCTTTCCAGAGCCCGTCATTAATGTTTATGTGAAAGAGAACAGTCAGATTGGAGCTATTATTCATACAGTATCTGCTTTAGATCCTGACGTAGGTGATAATGCCCGGATAACATATTCTTTACTAGAAAGCTCTAAAAGCGGTCCGGTGACATCCATGATCAACATAAACTCGGACAGTGGAGATTTACACAGTTTACAGACGTTTAACTATGAGGAGATCAAAACGTTTCAGTTTAAAGTTCAGGCCACAGACTCTGGTGTTCCTCCGCTCAGCAGTAACGTGACTGTAAATGTGTTTATCCTGGATGAGAATGACAACAGTCCCGGGATTCTCGCGCCCTATTCCGAGCTCGGTTCCGTTAACACGGAGAACATTCCCTATTCTGCTGACGCGGGCTACTTCGTGGCCAAGATCAGGGCTGTAGATGCAGATTCTGGTTACAATGCGCTGCTGTCTTACCACATCTCTGAACCCAAAGGAAACAATCTGTTCCGAATCGGAACCAGCAGCGGCGAGATCAGGACTAAGAGGAGAATGAGTGACAATGACCTGAAAACTCACCCGCTGGTCATTTTGGTTTGTGATAACGGAGAGCCCTCACTGTCAGCGACTGTGTCTATTGATGTTGTAGTTGTTGAAAGCGCAGGTGACGCCAAGACTCCATTCAGACACGCGCCGATAAAGGAGGAGAGTTTCTCGGATTTAAATCTGTATTTGCTGATCGCCATTGTGTGTGTGTCCGTCATCTTTTTACTGAGCCTCATCAGTTTGATAGCTGTAAAATGCCACAGGACAGACGGCAGTTTGGGCAGGTACAGCGCCCCGATGATCACCACACACCCTGACGGGAGCTGGTCTTACTCCAAAGCTACTCAGCAGTATGACGTGTGTTTTAGCTCGGACACACTGAAGAGTGACGTAGTGGTTTTCCCCGCGCAATTTCCGCATGCAGATGCAGAACTGATCAGTATTAATGGAGGAGACACTTTTACCAGAACACAAACACTCCCTAATAAAGAGAAGGTAAGGCCCCTTTCTTGAAGTGGAGATATTTGCTCACGTTTTGGCTCAATTTTAGAGCCTGGTTATTATTCTGTGTGTGTGTGTGTGTGTGTGTATGTGTGTGTGTGTGTGTGGGCATGTTTTTGTGAAATATCAGGACACAAATGTGTATAATGACATGGGTATGACACAGGTATTACAAAAAGAGGGTGAAATATGAGGACGTTCCCCATGTCCTCACTTTTCAAAATGCTTATAAATCACACAGAACAAGTTTTTTTTCACAGAAAGTGAACTGCACAGTCTCCTGTGAGGGTTAGGTTTAGGGGCAGGGGCAGTGTAAGGGGATAGAAAATGCGGTTTGTACGGTATAAAAACCATTACGCCTATGGAATGTCCTCACATTTCACAAAAACAAACATGTGTGTGTGTGTGTGTGTGTGTGTGTGTGTGTGTGTGTGTGTGTGTGTGTGTGTGTGTGTGTGTGTGTGTGTGTGTGTGTGTGTGTGTGTGTGTGGTTGGGTTTTACGTGTGTGCATAATTTCGCCAAATGTGTGTTTTGATTACTTTCTGGCTTTCACCCCATTATCTGCTGAATCTGATTATTTTGTGACGTTGAAAGTTATCTGAAGAGCATTTTAATTGCTTACTATTTTAACAACATAAACATCAATAATCATCATAATACTAATCATAATATTAATGTAATACTAAGACAAAAATGTGTTGGTTTTATATATACCATTATTCAGAAATTATATTTTGTACAGGCCCAACATTATGTTTTCAAAGTATAAGATTATGTGATGGCGATGAGTAGCTTCTGTTTGAGTTATCAATATCTGGTGGATTTTTTTGTATCATTACCTTTTTAGTATGGTAGCCTGTGCAGTTTTGTTATTAAAACGTTGTATTTTTACATATTGAGCATGTTTGTCCACACGGTGTCACTGGCAGCCCATGTAAGTTTTTTAGTGTCTTTGTGAAGCTCCTCCTTTCGTTGGGCAGGGATCCTCGCCTCGTCAGAGGTCTTTGTTCGAGAGCCCTGCCCGCCTTGTAGTTGCTATCTCGGTGTCTTTGCGAAAACAGCAAGCCATACGGGAATATAAATGATATTTTTCTTGTTTAACCGCAAGTCTTATACCAGGAGGAAATATGGACATAACAGATGCCGGTTGGGGCTTTATATGGATCTTTATTGTGGTTTTCTGTAATAACTGGAATTACGCAGACGGACAGATTGTTTATTCTGTGTCGGAGGAGGTGAACACCGGGACCACGGTAGGAAATTTAGCAAAGGATCTAAACCTAAATGTTCAAGACCTTGAAAGAAGAGGATTTCAAATCGTCGCAGGGCCCAACAAAAGATATTTTGATCTAAATGCAAAGACTGGAATTCTCTTTGTTAGAGAAAAAATAGACAGAGAGGAGCTGTGTGGACGGAGCTCTAAATGCACTTTAGAGTTGGAGGCCATTGTTACTGCACCAATGAACATATACAGATTTGAGGTTAATATTTTAGATGTTAACGACAATGCACCGGGATTTCGCACCTCAAAACTATATCTTAATATTTCTGAACAGACATATTCTGGGCAGAGATTTGCATTACCAAGTGCATTTGATCTCGATGTTGGAGTAAATTCTGTAAAAAGTTACAAGATGAGTCCGAATGAGCATTTCTCTCTGGATGTACAGAGCGCAGGAGAGCAGAGTGTGTCTGCTGAGTTAGTGCTGCAGAAAGCTTTAGATCGAGAGAAACAGCCTGTGATCCAGCTCACACTGACCGCTGTAGATGGTGGGAAACCTCCGAGGTCTGGTACGACACAGATAATAGTTAATGTAGTAGATGTGAACGATAATATTCCTGTGTTCGACAAGCCACTTTATAAAGCGCAAATAGCAGAGAATTCACCGGCCGGTGCTTCTGTGATCACAGTGAATGCAAAAGATGCAGACGAGGGTCTTAATGGCGAAGTCATATACTCGTTTATAAATCATGATAATGATAACAGTGTAAACGCTTTTTCAATTAATCCAAGTACTGGCGAAATAACTGTCAAAGGCCCTATAGATTACGAAGAAACTCCGGCAATTGAGATTCGTGTTCAGGCCGAGGATAAAGGGCAAAATCCACGAGCATCATATTGTAAAGTCTTACTCGAAATAATTGATGTAAATGATAACGTACCAGAAATAAGCATAATGTCTTTGCTTAATGAAGTGAGAGAGGATTTGTCTCCAGGTACAATGGTGGGATTAATCACAGTAAAAGATGGAGACGCTGGTAAAAATGGTGTTGTGCAGCTCAAAATAAACGATTTGGCGAAATTTAAATTAGAGAATAATTATAAAAACAGATATTCATTAGTGGTTAACGGTCCTCTGGACAGAGAGCGCGCGTCCGAGTATAACGTGACCATCACCGCTACTGATGAAGGGACTCCGCCTCTCTCCAGCACCAGTGTCATTGCTGTACACGTTTCTGATGTGAATGACAACGCGCCGCGCTTTCCAGAGCCCGTCATTAATGTTTATGTGAAAGAGAACAGTCAGATTGGAGCTGTTATTCATACAGTATCTGCTTTAGATCCTGACGTAGGTGATAATGCCCGGATAACATATTCTTTACGAGAAAGCTCTAAAAGCGGCCCGGTGACATCCATGATCAACATCAACTCTGACAGTGGAGATTTACACAGTTTACAGTCGTTTAACTATGAGGAGATCAAAACGTTTCAGTTTAAAGTTCAGGCCACAGACTCTGGTGTTCCTCCGCTCAGCAGTAACGTGACTGTAAATGTGTTTATCCTGGATGAGAATGACAACAGTCCCGGGATTCTCGCGCCCTATTCCGAGCTCGGTTCCGTTAACACGGAGAACATTCCCTATTCTGCTGACGCGGGCTACTTTGTGGCCAAGATCAGGGCTGTAGATGCAGATTCTGGTTACAATGCGCTGCTGTCTTACCACATCTCTGAACCCAAAGGAAACAATCTGTTCCGAGTCGGAACCAGCAGCGGCGAGATCAGGACTAAGAGGAGAATGAGTGACAATGACCTGAAAACTCACCCGCTGGTCCTTTTGGTTTGTGATAACGGAGAGCCCTCACTGTCAGCGACTGTGTCTATTGATGTTGTGGTTGTTGAAAGCGCAGGTGACGCCAAGACTCCATTCAGACACGCGCCGATAAAGGAGGAGAGTTTCTCGGATTTAAATCTGTATTTGCTGATCGCCATTGTGTGTGTGTCCGTCATCTTTTTACTGAGCCTCATCAGTTTGATAGCTGTAAAATGCCACAGGACAGACGGCAGTTTGGGCAGGTACAGCGCCCCGATGATCACCACACACCCTGACGGGAGCTGGTCTTACTCCAAAGCTACTCAGCAGTATGACGTGTGTTTTAGCTCGGACACACTGAAGAGTGACGTAGTGGTTTTCCCCGCGCAATTTCCGCAAGCAGATGCAGAACTGATCAGTATTAATGGAGGAGACACTTTTACCAGAACACAAACACTTCCTAATAAAGAGAAGGTAAGAGATTACAGTATTGTCATTGTGATTATTTGTTTTCTTTTTGTAAAGCGACTTAGATTTCTATAGTTTTCTTTCTTTTGTATATTCTTATTGACTAAATATACAGCTACATTGTTACTTAAAATGCTAAAAGTGCTTAATGGTTAATAGTGTTTTGCTGAAATATACAGACTAATAGGAATTGCTTGATACATTATATGTTAAAACTGAATGTTGCCCTTTTGTGGAGCTGTCCGTGGTACTGAAGTATATTGTGGTCATGGCTTGTTTGTAATGCACATCGGCGCAATAAATTCGTTATATATATATATATATATATATACTGGTTACAGACGTTCTTATATTGTGAAATTATGGAGAAGCCCTACAAATGAACAAGTGCAATATGGCTATTTTTTTTTTGTTTTTATTGATTTATGCTATTATATTTATACATTTAATTAATTAATATGAGCTTGTAGTTATGGAAAGGAATAGGATATTACAGAACTGCATGTTTCTCATTGTGAAATATTGTAAGCTGCTATGAAATATAGATATTTCACTTGATATGAAAGATGAATATACGAAACGAAAATGAAAATAGTTTGCAATGGTGAAAATGTCCTAAAATCCTCGCATATGTTCACGCTGAAATATATATAATATTTGTCTTATTGAGTATCATTTGAAAATGGCAGCTAACTGCAATTCGGTATGATGATCCATTTGTGTTTTTTTTTTTTTTTTTTTTAATTTTTTGCTGCCATTAATTCATAAATCCACTTGGTGTCACCATAGACCGTTGAATCTCGAATCATCTCCCGTGTCTTGAAGCTCCTCCTGGTTTCAGTGGGGAGGAGATTTCACAGGGCTTTGTTTCAGAGAGACTGGAAGAGAGTGTACGAGGGCCTCGTGTTTTCTCGTCGATAAAATGGAATATTGTCTAATTATTTATTCGCATTGAAGAACTTGGAATACCATCTTTCATTTCGTGGATTATTGGGCGGGATTTGTTGGATGTCGCAATGCTCTCGACGTATCGAAGGAGATCTATTGTGACCTGTATTGTGTTCGTTGTTTTGGAGTGTTGTTGGGACGCGGTATCAGGGCAGCTCTCTTATTCCGTTTCAGAGGAGGTGAATCCGGGAACATCCGTGGGAAATATCGCTAAGGATCTAAACCTTAATATTCAGGAACTGGAGTCGCGCATGTTTCAGATTGTCACGGGATCCAAGAAAAAATATTTCGAGGTAAATCTAAAAACTGGATTTCTGTATGTAAGCGAGAGAATAGACCGAGAGGAGCTTTGTGCCAAAGCGCCTAAATGTACAGTCAATGTAGAAGCGGTTATCAACCATCCATTAAAGCTTTATCAAGTAGAAATTAATATTGTGGATGTAAATGACAATTCTCCGTCTTTCAGCGAGAAATCACAAACGCTAGACATTGCGGAAAGCACTCTCCCCGGTGTTAGATTCTCTCTCCATCACGCTACAGACGCAGATGTTGGGAAAAATTCTGTAACGACTTACAAGCTGAGCTCGAATGAATATTTTTCTTTAGCTGTACACAAAGGAGGAGATCAGAGTGTGTCTGCTGAGTTAGTGCTGCAGAAAGCTTTAGATCGAGAGAAACAGCCTGTGATCCAGCTCACACTGACCGCTGTAGACGGAGGAACCCCCTCTAAAACAGGCACATCTCTTATAATTATTAAAGTTTTAGATATCAATGATAATACTCCCGTTTTCATTAAGCCCTTGTATAAAACAACCGTTTTTGAAAATGTGGCTATTGGAACGACGATTGCTGTGTTAAATGCAACAGACCTGGATGAAGGCAGTAATAGTGATATTGTTTATTCTATAATTAAAAGAGATCAGAGTAAAATCCTGCAGATTTTTGATATTGATCCGAATACTGGCGCAATCACAGTCAAAGGCAATATAGACTTCGAGGAGAACAATGCATTTGAGATCCGCGCACAGGCCAGTGACAAAGGGCAGCCTCCGATGTCCACGCACTGCAAAGTCCTGGTGGAGGTGCTGGATATTAACGACAACGAGCCAGAGATAACCGTGACGTCACTCCTCAGTACAGTGAAAGAGGACGCAAGTATTGGCACTGCTATCGCTCTCGTGTCAGTGATTGACAGGGACGGTGGTAAAAACGGTATAGTTCATTGCGCGGTGTCCAATAAAGTGCCCTTTAAGCTTGAGACCAATTACAAAAATTATTATTCTCTAGTGGTAGATGGACCTCTGGACAGAGAGCGCGCGTCCGAGTATAACGTGACCATCACAGCTTCTGATGAAGGGACTCCGCCTCTCTCCAGCACCAGTGTCATTGCTGTACACGTTTCTGATGTGAATGACAACGCGCCGCGCTTTCCAGAGCCCGTCATTAATGTTTATGTGAAAGAGAACAGTCAGATTGGAGCTGTTATTCATACAGTATCTGCTTTAGATCCTGACGTAGGTGATAATGCCCGGATAACATATTCTTTACTAGAAAGCTCTAAAAGCGGCCCAGTGACATCCATGATCAACATAAACTCTGACAGTGGAGATTTACACAGTTTACAGTCGTTTAACTATGAGGAGATCAAAACGTTTCAGTTTAAAGTTCAGGCCACAGACTCTGGTGTTCCTCCGCTCAGCAGTAACGTGACTGTAAATGTGTTTATCCTGGATGAGAACGACAACAGTCCCGGGATTCTCGCGCCCTATTCCGAGCTCGGTTCCGTTAACACGGAGAACATTCCCTATTCTGCTGACGCGGGCTACTTTGTGGCCAAGATCAGGGCTGTAGATGCAGATTCTGGTTACAATGCGCTGCTGTCTTACCACATCTCTGAACCCAAAGGAAACAATCTGTTCCGAGTCGGAACCAGCAGCGGCGAGATCAGGACTAAGAGGAGAATGAGTGACAATGACCTGAAAACTCACCCGCTGGTCCTTTTGGTTTGTGATAACGGAGAGCCCTCACTGTCAGCGACTGTGTCTATTGATGTTGTGGTTGTTGAAAGCGCAGGAGACGCCAAGACTCCATTCAGACACGCGCCGATAAAGGAGGAGAGTTTCTCGGATTTAAATCTGTATTTGCTGATCGCCATTGTGTGTGTGTCCGTCATCTTTTTACTGAGCCTCATCAGTTTGATAGCTGTAAAATGCCACAGGACAGACGGCAGTTTGGGCAGGTACAGCGCCCCGATGATCACCACACACCCTGACGGGAGCTGGTCTTACTCCAAAGCTACTCAGCAGTATGACGTGTGTTTTAGCTCGGACACACTGAAGAGTGACGTAGTGGTTTTCCCCGCGCAATTTCCGCATGCAGATGCAGAACTGATCAGTATTAATGGAGGAGACACTTTTACCAGAACACAAACACTTCCAAATAAAGAAAAGGTAAGAAATTCAGAATCTATATGAAATTGTTGACATTTACTAGGTGCTTGTTGGCTGGTTGATTCTCATTTACATTCGCAATATAATCTTTTAGTGTTTATTTGCTTTGTGCCAGGCCTTTTTTCCTATCAATTGTTTGTGCTGTCCATGGTGCTGATATGGCTGACTATCAATTTCTAAGACAATACGATCATGCATTTTACACAGGTGGCTTTATTTGTTTGTTTATTAGTTTTCGCCTTTTTTGCAGTATACCTGTATGCAACATTTTTAATTGCAACATATAAACTACATGGGCGTTTGTTTCGTTGCAACACTGGCTTTTTAAACTCAGGTCACACTGATTTTCCTCATTAATAAATGTTAAATTTGCAATCAGATATTAAATAATCATGTAAAAGTAATTAAGTACTTTACATGTATTTGTTTTTTTTTTCTCCAGTTTATTTAATCATCATCTTTGCATTTGGATGTTGGAGGTTGTTTTGTTTTATTTATTTTTAATTATTATTTTTACATCGAGGTCACGTGAATCCTTTTATTTGTCCGGAGACATTGTCGCTCATTTTCAGCAGTAAAGGTTGAGACGGGCGCTTTGTCCTTTGCACTTCAATCATATTTTATCTTCATATATATATATATATATATATATATATATATATATATATATATATATATATATATATATATATATATATATATATATATATATATATATATATATATTTCTGTTCCACACTAGCTATATATTGTATATCCACAAGATGTCATCAGCGACCTGCGTAAAAATGATTTTTTTAATTATTCTCTTAGAGACTCCTCCCTTTTTTGGGGCAGGGCATTTGAGCTCGAGCAGTGCTTTGTTCGTGAGAAGCCACAATAGAGGGTTTCTGATGAGAAGCGCAGTATGGTTTATTTTACTACAACAATGTTCGGATGTGTTTAGTTAGTCCTGTGGATGTGGTGTTGGTGGATCATGGCGAATTCACTAAAGGAACGAAATATATTGTGGATATATCTGACTGTATTTTGTTTCCTTCCGAGGATGTTTTTTGGGCAAATTGTGTTTTCTGTGTCGGAGGAGGCCAGTCCGGGGACTACCGTTGGCAATATAGTCAAAGATTTAAACCTTAATTTGCAAGAACTGGAACACCGTGGATTTCAGATCGCTTATGGACCCAACAAGAGGTATTTCGATGTAAATTTGAAAACGGGAATACTTCAAATTAAAGAAAGAATAGACAGAGAAGAGCTATGTGGACGCAGCTTAAAATGTGCCTTAGAATTGGAGGCCATTGTTAATTCGCCATTGAACATGTACAGATTTGAAGTAAATGTATTAGATATGAACGACAATTCTCCGTTATTTCACTCCTCGTCGTTACAATTAAATGTATCTGAGGCGGCATTTATAGGGGAAAAATATGCGTTACCAAGTGCGGATGATGCGGATGTGGGCAGTAATTCAGTAAAGAACTACAAACTGAGTCCGAACGAGCATTTCTCTCTGGATGTACAGGGCGGAGGAGAGCAGAGTGTGTCTGCTGAGTTAGTGCTGCAGAAAGCTTTAGATCGAGAGAAACAGCCTGTGATCCAGCTCACACTGACCGCTGTAGACGGAGGAAAACCTCCAAGATCAGGAACAATAAATGTAATTGTTAATATAATAGACGTAAACGATAATATTCCCTTTTTCACAAAGTCACTTTACAAAGCGAAAATTCCAGAAAATGCTCCAATTGGAACTTCTGTTATCACAGTACACGCGAATGATGCGGATGAAGGGATAAACGGAGAGGTAGTGTATTCTTTCATAAAACATGTTAATGATAAAAATATCGAATCTTTCGCAATTAATCAAGTGTCTGGTGAAATAACAGTTCAGAGTAAATTAGACCACGAGTCAAACAATGCTATTGAAATTCGTGTTCAAGCGAGAGACAAAGGCTCGACTCCAAGAGCAGCTCATTGTAAAGTATTGGTCGAAATAATGGACGTTAACGACAATGTTCCAGAAATATCTGTAACATCTCTTGTTAATGTTGTGAAGGAAGGTTCACCCAAAGGGACAATGGTCGGTCTGATTACAGTAAAAGATGATGATTCTGGGAAAAATGGATCTGTAACACTGAAAATAATTGATTCCCTTCCGTTTCAAATACAGAACACCTATAAAAATAAATATTCTCTGGTTGTAGACGGTCCACTAGACAGAGAGCGCGCGTCCGAGTATAACGTGACCATCACAGCTACTGATGAAGGGACTCCGCCTCTCTCCAGCACCAGTGTCATTACTGTACACGTTTCTGATGTGAATGACAACGCGCCGCGCTTTCCAGAGCCCGTCATTAATGTTTATGTGAAAGAGAACAGTCAGATTGGAGCTGTTATTCATACAGTATCTGCTTTAGATCCTGACGTAGGTGATAATGCCCGGATAACATATTCTTTACTAGAAAGCTCTAAAAGTGGCCCGGTGACATCCATGATCAACATCAACTCTGACAGTGGAGATTTACACAGTTTACAGTCGTTTAACTATGAGGAGATCAAAACGTTTCAGTTTAAAGTTCAGGCCACAGACTCTGGTGTTCCTCCGCTCAGCAGTAACGTGACTGTAAATGTGTTTATCCTGGATGAGAATGACAACAGTCCCGGGATTCTCGCGCCCTATTCCGAGCTCGGTTCCGTTAACACGGAGAACATTCCCTATTCTGCTGACGCGGGCTACTTTGTGGCCAAGATCAGGGCTGTAGATGCAGATTCTGGTTACAATGCGCTGCTGTCTTACCACATCTCTGAACCCAAAGGAAACAATCTGTTCCGAATCGGAACCAGCAGCGGCGAGATCAGGACTAAGAGGAGAATGAGTGACAATGACCTGAAAACTCACCCGCTGGTCATTTTGGTTTGTGATAACGGAGAGCCCTCACTGTCAGCGACTGTGTCTATTGATGTTGTGGTTGTTGAAAGCGCAGGTGACGTCAAGACTCCATTCAGACACGCGCCGATAAAGGAGGAGAGTTTCTCGGATTTAAATCTGTATTTGCTGATCGCCATTGTGTGTGTGTCTGTCATCTTTTTACTGAGCCTCATCAGTTTGATAGCTGTAAAATGCCACAGGACAGACGGCAGTTTGGGCAGGTACAGCGCCCCGATGATCACCACACACCCTGACGGGAGCTGGTCTTACTCCAAAGCTACTCAGCAGTATGACGTGTGTTTTAGCTCGGACACACTGAAGAGTGACGTAGTGGTTTTCCCTGCGCAATTTCCGCATGCAGATGCAGAACTGATCAGTATTAATGGAGGAGACACTTTTACCAGAACACAAACACTCCCTAATAAAGAGAAGGTAAGATTTTTTTATTGAAAGTGAGGAAAATTTATTCATCTATTTGCTTTGGTTCAGAGCTGCCATTTCTTGAACTCCTTGTGCTGTATATCATTAATTCAGTATCTACTTTAGATTAAGACTGAGGGGAAAATAATTGTGAACATTAGCCTTTTCTCCCAAAACTATTGTATTGCTGTTGCGCACTGGTTTAGAGTGCAGTTTTTTGGTCATTTGCAATAGTGCACTCTGTCCGTGGTGCTGAAAATATTATGACTATATTTATGTTCCAGGTCTTCTTATCCTGTTTTGTTTACTTTAAGTTTTTTTTTTATGTATTACCTTGTTCAGTGTGTGCATTCGATGCCACTGTTATACTTAGCAAGTATGACGTGGACACTTTTGCCATTTTGAACGTATATTTTTTTTAAATTGTTTATGCTTTTATAACTGATAGATTAAACTTCTAAATATTTTATTTGATTTAGAAACATTGAAGTTTGAATTTGTCCGCACGATGTCACTAGCCTTCCATTTTACAAGAGAATTTCCACATCTCCATAAGCTCCGCCTCGTTTCGTCGCTTCCCGAGCAGAGAGGCTTTGTTCAGAATTCGCCATTGTGTCAGGAAGCTGCTGTCGTGCGTGGTTTTGTGTGAACATTTCCTCAGCGACTATGCTATCGGATTTTTATGATTTTGTCATATCCAGAAGATTTAGAGGCAATGGAATCCAAAGGGAGATCAAAATCTCGGTTTTGGCTTTCTGTGTTCTTTCTGTGTCGGCTTTGGAATATAACGGGCGGACAGTTTGTCTATTCCGTGTCTGAGGAAGCAAACCCAGGAACTACAGTTGGGAATTTGGTGAAGGATTTTAATCTGAATATTCAAGATCTTGAGGTACGAGGGTTTCATATAGTTCCGGGACCGAACAAGAGGTATTTCGATGTAAATTCAAAAACTGGAATTCTCCATGTCAGAGAGAGAATTGATCGAGATGAAATATGCGAGCAGAATATGAAATGTTCGCTGCCTTTAGAAGCCATGATTAGCTCTCCAATGAATGTATATAGATTTGAAATAAATGTAATTGATATAAATGATAATGCACCCACATTCCAGACATCAATAACACATCTAAATATTACCGAATCAACTGTTCCAGGGGAGAGATTTCCATTACAGAGCGCGTTTGACGCGGATGTGGGCAGTAACTCTTTAAAGAGCTACAAACTGAGTCCAAACGAACATTTCTCTCTGGATGTACAGGGTGAAGGAGATCAGAGTGTGTCTGCTGAGTTAGTGCTGCAAAAAGCTTTAGATCGAGAGAAACAGCCTGTGATCCAGCTCACACTGACCGCTGTAGACGGAGGAAAACCTCCTAAATCTGGCGCAACAGAGATCATAATTAACGTTGTCGATGTTAATGATAATATTCCTGTTTTCAGTAAGTCTTTGTATAAAGCCAGAACAATTGAGAATGCGGCAATTGGTACTCACGTGATTAATGTTAAAGCTGTTGATTTAGATGAGGGCGTAAATGGTGAAATAACTTATGCAATTGTTAACAAAGACAAAAATGTCGATGCATTCTCAATAAACCCAGATACAGGAGAAATCACTGTACAAAAAGATGTAGATTACGAGCAAAGGAATGCAATTGAACTTCGAGTACAAGCGAAAGATAAAAGTAATAACCCCAGAGCTGCACACTGTAAAGTATTGGTCGAAATCGTAGATGTCAATGACAACATACCGGTGATTTCAGTGACGTCTCTAGTGAGCTCTGTAAAAGAAGATGCTCCGATTGACACAATGGTTGGAATGATAACTGTAACTGATAATGATGCTGGTAAAAACGGACTGGTAACCTTAAAGATTGAGGGCTCTGTTCCTTTTAAAGTTCAGAACTCGTACAAGAATTATTACACTTTAGTTGTTAACGGTCCTCTAGACAGAGAGCGCGCGTCCGAGTATAAAGTGACCATCACAGCTACTGATGAAGGGACTCCGCCTCTCTCCAGCACCAGTGTCATTGCTGTACACGTTTCTGATGTGAACGACAACGCGCCGCGCTTTCCAGAGCCCGTCATTAACGTTTATGTGAAAGAGAACAGTCAGATTGGAGCTGTTATTCATACAGTATCTGCTTTAGATCCTGACGTAGGTGATAATGCCCGGATAACATATTCTTTACTAGAAAGCTCTAAAAGCGGCCCGGTGACATCCATGATCAACATAAACTCTGACAGTGGAGATTTACACAGTTTACAGTCGTTTAACTATGAGGAGATCAAAACGTTTCAGTTTAAAGTTCAGGCCACAGACTCTGGTGTTCCTCCGCTCAGCAGTAACGTGACTGTAAATGTGTTTATCCTGGATGAGAATGACAACAGTCCCGGGGTTCTCGCGCCCTATTCCGAGCTCGGTTCCGTTAACACGGAGAACATTCCCTATTCTGCTGACGCGGGCTACTTTGTGGCCAAGATCAGGGCTGTAGATGCAGATTCTGGTTACAATGCGCTGCTGTCTTACCACATCTCTGAACCCAAAGGAAACAATCTGTTCCGAGTCGGAACCAGCAGCGGCGAGATCAGGACTAAGAGGAGAATGAGTGACAATGACCTGAAAACTCACCCGCTGGTCATTTTGGTTTGTGATAACGGAGAGCCCTCACTGTCAGCGACTGTGTCTATTGATGTTGTGGTTGTTGAAAGCGCAGGTGACGTCAAGACTCCATTCAGACACGCGCCGATAAAGGAGGAGAGTTTCTCGGATTTAAATCTGTATTTGCTGATCGCCATTGTGTGTGTGTCCGTCATCTTTTTACTGAGCCTCATCAGTTTGATAGCTGTAAAATGCCACAGGACAGACGGCAGTTTGGGCAGGTACAGCGCCCCGATGATCACCACACACCCTGACGGGAGCTGGTCTTACTCCAAAGCTACTCAGCAGTATGATGTGTGTTTTAGCTCGGACACACTGAAGAGTGACGTAGTGGTTTTCCCCGCGCAATTTCCGCATGCAGATGCAGAACTGATCAGTATTAATGGAGGAGACACTTTTACCAGAACACAAACACTTCCTAATAAAGACAAGGTAAGTTACGTATACTTTGGGGTTTTGTTGTGCTTTTTTTTCGTGGCAAATTGAGTCTTTGCTCCTATATAGAGCTACATATCTGGTATCCTCTCTGTTTAAAGTTTAGCTTTAAGTTGCAAAATGTTGTTTTAGAGTGGACATTGCATTATTTGACCTGGTTTATTCTCAATGTGTATTTGGAGCTGTTTGTGGTACTGAACACCTCGCATCAAGATATGAGATATTGCGTCCTATCAGGAAAATGGCACGTATGGTACAGCATTTTCAACTTAATTCTCCATAGTTTTGTTTTTATTGTAATGCAGTGTGCACTGACAAACCCTACAAATATGAACAAAAGTATACAGTTACATTTTGGTAGATTTTAATCATCAATTTACATTACTGTTCAATGATATGACTAAAATATTAATTTTGAAATGCATCTACGGCAGTTTTAAAGACATTGGGTCTCTTTTCACTGAATTATTATATACTTCGCCTCCATTTGTCCGCGCGGTGTCATCAGAGACCGATGTATTCTCTTACCTCGCCTCCAAAGCTCCTCCTCAGTAAAGGGAGGGCTCGGTTTATCACGTGGGGCTTTTGTTCGCGAAAGGCCACATTACTGTCTCTGTTTTCGCAGGAGCTGGAATCACGGCGTTGTGTGGTTAATACCGAATGGATGAAACGGCTTTATTGAAGGAATTATGAAAATGTCAAAACGAGGATTTAAATCGTGGATGTGTTTTATCGCAGCGTTTTCCATTTGGAATATGACCGATGGACAGATTGTGTATTCGATATCAGAGGAGGCTGATCCGGGAACCACAGTGGGAAATATAGCAAAGGACGTGAACCTAAATCTTCAAGAATTAGAGCTTCGTGGGTTTCAAATCGTTTCAGGGCCAAATAAGAGGTATTTCAATGTTAATTTGAAAAGTGGTGTTCTCCTGGTCAAAGAGAGAATTGACAGGGAACAGTTATGCGGAAGGAGCAGCAAATGCTCTTTGGAATTGGAAGCTATTGTTAACTCGCCCTTAAACATGTATCGACTGGAGGTGAATGTTTTAGATATAAACGATAACGCTCCTACTTTTAAGTCACCAAAGACAGAACTAAATATTGCGGAATCAGCCTTCCCTGGCGAGAGATTTACTTTACCAAGTGCGTTTGACGCGGATGTGGGCAGTAATTCGGTAAAAAGCTATAAGCTCAGCCCGAATGAACATTTCTCTCTGGATGTACAGGGCGGAGGAGATCAGAGTGTGTCTGCTGAGTTAGTGCTGCAGAAAGCTTTAGATCGAGAGAAACAGCCTGTGATCCAGCTCACACTGACCGCTGTAGACGGAGGAAAACCTCCAAGATCAGGAACATCACAAATTATTATTAATGTGGAGGATGTGAATGATAATATCCCTGTATTTAGTAAATCTCTTTACAAAACACGAATTATGGAGAATGCGCCCCCCGGAACCTCTGTTGTCACGGTCCACGCTAGTGATGCTGACGAGGGCCTGAACGGAGAAATTATTTATTCATTTATACGCAGTGATGATGAAAATATTGCTAACGCTTTTGCCATTGATTCTGTCAGTGGCCTAATCTCTGTTGTAGGAAACATTGATTACGAAGCAAGCAATGCCGTAGAAATTCGTGTCCAAGCAAAAGACAAAGGCCAAAAACCAAGGGCTGCTCATTGTAAAGTTTTAGTTGAAATCATTGATGTTAATGATAATGTACCTGAAATTTCCGTCACATCTCTCGCTGAAACGGTGAGAGAAGATGCTACTGCTGGTACAATGGTGGGCTTGATCACAGTCAAAGACGGAGACGGGGGAAAAAACGGCGCAGTTGTTCTTAAGATACGCGATTCTGCACCTTTTAGCATACAGAACACCTATAAGAATAAATATTCTCTGGTTGTTAACGGTCCTTTGGACAGAGAGCGCGCACCCCAGTATAACGTGACCATCACAGCTACTGATGAAGGGACTCCGCCTCTCTCCAGCACCAGTGTCATTGCTGTACACGTTTCTGATGTGAATGACAACGCGCCGCGCTTTCCAGAGCCCGTCATTAATGTTTATGTGAAAGAGAACAGTCAGATTGGAGCTGTTATTCATACAGTATCTGCTTTAGATCCTGACGTAGGTGATAATGCCCGGATAACATATTCTTTACTAGAAAGCTCTAAAAGCGGCCCGGTGACATCCATGATCAACATCAACTCTGACAGTGGAGATTTACACAGTTTACAGTCGTTTAACTATGAGGAGATCAAAACGTTTCAGTTTAAAGTTCAGGCCACAGACTCTGGTGTTCCTCCGCTCAGCAGTAACGTGACTGTAAATGTGTTTATCCTGGATGAGAATGACAACAGTCCCGGGATTCTCGCGCCCTATTCCGAGCTCGGTTCCGTTAACACGGAGAACATTCCCTATTCTGCTGACGCGGGCTACTTTGTGGCCAAGATCAGGGCTGTAGATGCAGATTCTGGTTACAATGCGCTGCTGTCTTACCACATCTCTGAACCCAAAGGAAACAATCTGTTCCGAGTCGGAACCAGCAGCGGCGAGATCAGGACTAAGAGGAGAATGAGTGACAATGACCTGAAAACTCACCCGCTGGTCATTTTGGTTTGTGATAACGGAGAGCCCTCACTGTCAGCGACTGTGTCTATTGATGTTGTGGTTGTTGAAAGCGCAGGTGACGTCAAGACTCCATTCAGACACGCGCCGATAAAGGAGGAGAGTTTCTCGGATTTAAATCTGTATTTGCTGATCGCCATTGTGTGTGTGTCCGTCATCTTTTTACTGAGCCTCGTCAGTTTGATAGCTGTAAAATGCCACAGGACAGACGGCAGTTTGGGCAGGTACAGCGCCCCGATGATCACCACACACCCTGACGGGAGCTGGTCTTACTCCAAAGCTACTCAGCAGTATGACGTGTGTTTTAGCTCAGACACACTGAAGAGTGACGTAGTGGTTTTCCCCGCGCAATTTCCGCCTGCAGATGCAGAACTGATCAGTATTAATGGAGGAGACACTTTTACCAGAACACAAACACTTCCAAATAAAGATAAGGTAAGATATTAGCATTTAATGACGCTTAGTTGCAAAACATTTATTCCTAAGCATATGAAAGATTGGGTTTTGTGATGTTCAGAGCATTACTCTTCTTTGTGGCCTCATTATATTTTCCTTTATGCGTATTTCCCTGAGTAGCTAATTGTATTGATTGTATTGATTTTGTCGCATTGTGTTTGAAGGTTGCGCTCTCTGCAGCTGTGTAGCACGGTTTTATAGGCACTCTTGTTACTGTCCGATATATTTTGTCCTGTCTGCGTGTCAGGAGGGTGTCCCTTATTGCAGTGGTATTTAATGTTTTATTTTATTTTATTTTATTTTATTTTATTTTATTTTATTTTATTTTATTTTATTTTATTTTATTTTATTTTATTTTATTTTTAGGCTCAATTCTTTATTCGTATTGGTTATTTTAGTCAAATCTCATGTTTACAGCTTGATTTTTTTTCATATGCTTATTTTTCGTCCCTTTAATTTTGGTAGTAGATAAACACGAAGAGACGAAAAATAAGCACACGGAAAAACCAAGCTGTAAACATGAGGTGATAGGCCTATATGGTGAAATGAGAAATTCAAGTAGTTGCGTTAATTGAGCATTTTTTGAAACAAACAAAATGTATAAATAAGGTAATAAATAAAACGTGCCTTAATAATAATTCACTTCCCATGTGACTTGAGAAAAAATGTCTCTATAACAGCATTAACATTTTTGAACCCGCTGTACAGCATGCATATATTTGATTTAATATTTTTCCACAAGATGTCACTATGAGTCTACACATTTCATCAGTTTTGCAAAGCTCCTCCCTGTTTGGGGAGGGTTTTGTTTCTTGCGGAGCGCTTTGTTCTCCAGTCTTCGGTGTGTGTTTGCTAGATATTCACAGTTTTGTGCTTGCCTCTGAAAAGACCTTTTATTTTTCAAACGGCTATGGTTACGGATTACAGATACAATGGTGCGACAACGACAAAAGACGTCGATCTTTCTCATGGTATTCTTTTGCATTTGGAAATTCTCTAATGGGCAGATTATGTATTCCGTGTCGGAGGAGGCAAACCCGGGGACAACTGTCGGGAATTTAGCAAAGGACTTCAGCCTGAATTTAAACGATCTGGAGCCTCGGGGATTTCATATCGTTTCAGGTCAGAATGGGAGGTATTTCGACCTAAATCGAAAGACGGGAACACTTCATGTTAAAGACAGAATCGATAGAGAGCTGATATGCGGACGGAGCTCAAAATGTGTGTTGGAACTGGAGGCCATTGTAAATTCTCCGTTGAATATGTATCGTTTTGAAGTAAACGTCTTAGATATAAATGATAATGCACCTGCATTTGCCACTGAGAAAAAATATCTAAATATTTCAGAGCTGGCTTTGCCAGGAGAGAGGTTTCCGTTGCAGAACGCGTTTGACGCAGATGTGGGCAGTAATTCAGTAAAGAGCTATAAGCTCAGTCCAAATGAACATTTCTCTCTGGATGTACAGGGCGGAGGAGAACAGAGTGTGTCTGCTGAGTTAGTGCTGCAGAAAGCTTTAGATCGAGAGAAACAGCCTGTGATCCAGCTCACACTGACCGCTGTAGACGGAGGAAAACCTCCCAGATCAGGGACAATGGATATCATAGTAAATGTAGAGGATGTAAATGATAACATTCCTGTATTTAGTAAATCACTTTATAAAGCTCGTGTGAGTGAGAATGCGCCACATGGTACATCAGTTGTAACTGTTCACGCAAGTGATTTAGACGAGGGTCTGAACGGGGAAGTAGTTTATTCTCTTCTCAATCATGACTCTAACAAAAACATAATTCCATTTGCTATAGATTCCACCTCTGGTTTGATATCTGTCCAAGGCAATATAGACTACGAAGAATATGCTGCGATTGAAATACGTGTCCAGGCAAAAGATAAAGGACCAAACCCAAGAGTGGCTCACTGTAAAGTTTTAATTGAAATTCTCGATATTAACGATAATGTACCTGAAATATCAGTGACATCTCTCGCTGAAACGGTGAGAGAGGACGCTGGTGCTGATACAATGGTGGGGTTGATAACTGTTAAAGACGGGGATGCGGCTAAAAACGGTGTTGTTATTCTTAAAATACGCGATTCTGTACCATTCAAAGTACAAAATACTTACAAAAATAAATATTCACTGGTAGTAAACGGCCCTCTAGACAGAGAGCGCGCGTCCGAGTATAACGTGACCATCACAGCTTCTGATGAAGGGACTCCGCCTCTCTCCAGCACCAGTGTCATTGCTGTACACGTTTCTGATGTGAATGACAACGCGCCGCGCTTTCCAGAGCCCGTCATTAATGTTTATGTGAAAGAGAACAGTCAGATTGGAGCTGTTATTCATACAGTATCTGCTTTAGATCCTGACGTAGGTGATAATGCCCGGATAACATATTCTTTACTAGAAAGCTCTAAAAGCGGCCCGGTGACATCCATGATCAACATAAACTCTGACAGTGGAGATTTACACAGTTTACAGTCGTTTAACTATGAGGAGATCAAAACGTTTCAGTTTAAAGTTCAGGCCACAGACTCTGGTGTTCCTCCGCTCAGCAGTAACGTGACTGTAAATGTGTTTATCCTGGATGAGAATGACAACAGTCCCGGGGTTCTCGCGCCCTATTCCGAGCTCGGTTCCGTTAACACGGAGAACATTCCCTATTCTGCTGACGCGGGCTACTTTGTGGCCAAGATCAGGGCTGTAGATGCAGATTCTGGTTACAATGCGCTGCTGTCTTACCACATCTCTGAACCCAAAGGAAACAATCTGTTCCGAGTCGGAACCAGCAGCGGCGAGATCAGGACTAAGAGGAGAATGAGTGACAATGACCTGAAAACTCACCCGCTGGTCATTTTGGTTTGTGATAACGGAGAGCCCTCACTGTCAGCGACTGTGTCTATTGATGTTGTGGTTGTTGAAAGCGCAGGTGACGTCAAGACTCCATTCAGACACGCGCCGATAAAGGAGGAGAGTTTCTCGGATTTAAATCTGTATTTGCTGATCGCCATTGTGTGTGTGTCCGTCATCTTTTTACTGAGCCTCGTCAGTTTGATAGCTGTAAAATGCCACAGGACAGACGGCAGTTTGGGCAGGTACAGCGCCCCGATGATCACCACACACCCTGATGGGAGCTGGTCTTACTCCAAAGCTACTCAGCAGTATGACGTGTGTTTTAGCTCGGACACACTGAAGAGTGACGTAGTGGTTTTCCCCGCGCAATTTCCGCCTGCAGATGCAGAACTGATCAGTATTAATGGAGGAGACACTTTTACCAGAACACAAACACTCCCTAATAAAGAGAAGGTAAGATAAGTTAATACATATTTTGTTTTATTTGTGAATTAAGCTTTTGCTCCGATTTCGAGCTACACATCTCAATGGCATCCACTCTCTTGTCTTGATTATTTAGTTAGAATTTTTTTTGTTTTTTGTTTAGAGAACACGTGAAACATACTTGTGTTTAGTTTATTGATTGCATATAGTGGTGGACAAGCGTTGTTCTACGTGCTTTATTGTTGAAGTGGAACTGGAGCTGTTCGTGGTGCTGAACACAGCTCATCCAAGATAGCAGAGGCGTTTCAGACATGAAAGGTCTCATGATTTTTTTCTTCTCATTGTTGGAATGATAACATTTATACTGCACAAAACAGGTTAAAATAAAAATTGTTTTCTTTTGGAACGAGGTGACACATTTACCAAAAACACATGCTGCTTAATAATATAAAAAGTTTGCATCGCAAACTAACTGTTACACACGTTTCATCTTCAAACATTTTTTTCCATCTATGCTCTGAAAGTCAATATATTTTTGTGGGTCTTTGTGATGTTTAAGGAATATTTTAATTTACATTTTGAATAATTCGTTCATTTCCCATACAGTTAAAACAAACTTTTTTATAGAACTATTTTATTCTGGTTGATTTAGTTACAGAAGTAATGATATAGTTACAATCTATGTATTTATTTGTTTGTTTGTTTGTTTGTTTGTTGGATATTTTATGATTACCAAAAACAGATATATTGCTTTTGATTTGTTGATGTGATGGTCAAAATTGTCCGCGCGATGTCAGTATCTGACTGTTGTGTGCGCATGGCGAGGCTCCTCCTTATTTTCCTTTTTCGTTCGTCCTGCGTAAGGGCTTTGTTAGTCCTCCGCCATTGTCCTCGGATACAGTCTGCTCGTGGATTAAGCAGAAAACGTTATACCGACATGCCGGAGGATTTCAGTTATTTGACTTTCATGGCACTGATTTTGTAAAATGGCTTTAACAGAGGGACGCATTTTCAATCCGTGGATATATGTCGGTGTCTTTCTTCGCTTTGGGATTTTTACAGATGGGCAGATTGTGTATTCCATATCGGAGGAGGCAAACCCAGGCACGGTAGTTGGAAATTTAGCTAAGGATTTTAACTTGAATTTACAAGACATTGAAAGACGTGGATTTGAAATTGTGTCGGAGAACAACAGAAGGTATTTCGATTTGAATTTAAAGACCGGTGTTCTTCACGTTAAGGAGAGAATAGACCGAGAGGAGCTATGCGAACAGAATGTGAAGTGTTCTTTACCTCTAGAAGCAATTGTTAATTCGCCTTTGAATATATATAGATTTGAGATAAACGTACTAGATGTTAATGATAACCCACCAATTTTTCTAGCCTCAAAGACAGCAATAAATATTACAGAGTTAGCTATTCCAGGCGAGCAGTTCGCTCTACCAACCGCGTTTGACGCAGATGTGGGCAGTAATTCAGTAAAGAACTACAAGCTCAGTCCAAATGAACACTTTTCTCTGGATGTACAGGGCGGAGGAGATCAGAGTGTGTCTGCTGAGTTAGTGCTGCAGAAAGCTTTAGATCGAGAGAAACAGCCTGTGATCCAGCTCACACTGACCGCTGTAGACGGAGGAAAACCTCCCAGATCAGGAACAATGCAGATAATAGTAAATGTTCAGGATGTCAATGATAACATTCCTGTTTTCAGTAAAACGTTGTATAAAGCTCGCGTTAATGAAAACGCGCCGCCTGGTACTTCCATTATTACAGTTCAGGCCAGCGACCCAGATGAGGGCGTAAATGCTCAGATTGTTTATGCTTTAGTTAACCACAATAATGATAAAAACGTCGATTCATTTTCAATAAACCCGGAAACTGGCGAGATTACGGTGAAAGGTGATGTAGATTATGAAAGAAAAAATGCTGTGGAGCTCCGCGTGCAGGCGAAAGATAAAGGGCATAACCCAAGAGCGGCTCTTTGTAAAGTGCTACTGGAAATTGTAGATATTAACGACAACGTTCCAAAAATCTCTGTAACATCGTTGGTTAATACTGTTAAAGAAAATGCTCCGATTGACACAATGGTAGGAATGATAACTGTAACTGATAATGATGCTGGTAAAAACGGACAGGTAACCTTAAAGATTGAGGGCTCTGTTCCTTTTAAAGTTCAGAACTCGTACAATAATTATTACACTTTAGTTGTTAACGGTCCTCTAGACAGAGAGCGCGCGTCCGAGTATAACGTGACCATCACCGCTACTGATGAAGGGACTCCGCCTCTCTCCAGCACCAGTGTCATTGCTGTACACGTTTCTGATGTGAACGACAACGCGCCGCGCTTTCCAGAGCCCGTCATTAATGTTTATGTGAAAGAGAACAGTCAGATTGGAGCTGTTATTCATACAGTATCTGCTTTAGATCCTGACGTAGGTGATAATGCCCGGATAACATATTCTTTACTAGAAAGCTCTAAAAGCGGCCCGGTGACATCCATGATCAACATAAACTCTGACAGTGGAGATTTACACAGTTTACAGTCGTTTAACTATGAGGAGATCAAAACGTTTCAGTTTAAAGTTCAGGCCACAGACTCTGGTGTTCCTCCGCTCAGCAGTAACGTGACTGTAAATGTGTTTATCCTGGATGAGAATGACAACAGTCCCGGGATTCTCGCGCCCTATTCCGAGCTCGGTTCCGTTAACACGGAGAACATTCCCTATTCTGCTGACGCGGGCTACTTCGTGGCCAAGATCAGGGCTGTAGATGCAGATTCTGGTTACAATGCGCTGCTGTCTTACCACATCTCTGAACCCAAAGGAAACAATCTGTTCCGAATCGGAACCAGCAGCGGCGAGATCAGGACTAAGAGGAGAATGAGTGACAATGACCTGAAAACTCACCCGCTGGTCATTTTGGTTTGTGATAACGGAGAGCCCTCACTGTCAGCGACTGTGTCTATTGATGTTGTGGTTGTTGAAAGCGCAGGTGACGTCAAGACTCCATTCAGACACGCGCCGATAAAGGAGGAGAGTTTCTCGGATTTAAATCTGTATTTGCTGATCGCCATTGTGTGTGTGTCCGTCATCTTTTTACTGAGCCTCGTCAGTTTGATAGCTGTAAAATGCCACAGGACAGACGGCAGTTTGGGCAGGTACAGCGCCCCGATGATCACCACACACCCTGACGGGAGCTGGTCTTACTCCAAAGCTACTCAGCAGTATGACGTGTGTTTTAGCTCGGACACACTGAAGAGTGACGTAGTGGTTTTCCCCGCGCAATTTCCGCCTGCAGATGCAGAACTGATCAGTATTAATGGAGGAGACACTTTTACCAGAACACAAACACTCCCTAATAAAGAGAAGGTAAGATAAGTTAATACATATTTTGTTTTATTGGTGAATTAGGTTTTTGCTCCGTTTTTGAGCTATAAGTCTAACTGGCATCCTCTCTCGTCTTGATGATTTAGTTAGAAAAAAAATACTATTTATAGTTTTTTTGTTTAGAGTACACGTGAAACATACGTGTGTTTTGTTTATTGATTGCATATAGTGGTGGACAAGCATTGTTCTACGTGCTTTATTGTTAAAGTGGAATTGGAGCTGTTCGTGGTGCTGAACACAGCTCATCCAAACGTCAAGATAGCAGATATTTTTCACTGCGTTTCAGACATGAAAGACTCATGAATCTTTTTTTCTCCTTCTCATTGTTGGAATGATAACATTTATATTGCGCAATACAAGTTAAAATAACAATTATAATTTATTTTGGCACGAGGAAACACATTTACCAAAAACCCACTATAGCTGCTTAATAATATAAAAGGTTTGCATCGCAAACTTACTGTTACACACGTTTCATCTTCAAACTCTTTTTTCCATCTATGTTCTGAAAGTCAAGATAGTTTTGTGGGTCTTTGTGATGTTTAATTAATATTTTAATTGACATTTTAAATATTCGTTCATTTCCTATACAGTTGAAACAAACTTTTTTATATAACTATTTTATTCTGGTCGATTTAGTTATAGTAATGATAGAATTACAATGTATCTATTTATGTATTTATTTATTTGTTTGTTTGTTGGATATTTTATGATTACTTAAAAACAGATAATATCTTGGTTTTGATTGTTGATGTGATGGTCAAAATTGTCCGCGCGATGTCAGTATCTGACTGTTGTGTGCGCATGGCGAGGCTCCTCCTTATTTTCCTTTTTCGTTCGTCCTGCGTAAGGGCTTTGTTAGTCCTCCGCCATTGTCCTCGGATACAGTCTGCTCGTGGATTAAGCAGAAAACGTTATACCGACATGCCGGAGGATTTCAGTTATTTGACTTTCATGGCACTGATTTTGTAAAATGGCTTTAACAGAGGGACGCATTTTCAATCCGTGGATATATTTCGGTGTCTTTCTTCGCTTTGGGATTTTTACAGATGGGCAGATTGTGTATTCCATATCGGAGGAGGCAAACCCAGGCACGGTAGTTGGAAATTTAGCTAAGGATTTTAACTTGAATTTACAAGACATTGAAAGACGTGGATTTGAAATTGTGTCGGAGAACAACAGAAGGTATTTCGATTTGAATTTAAAGACCGGTGTTCTTCACGTTAAGGAGAGAATAGACCGAGAGGAGCTATGCGAACAGAATGTGAAGTGTTCTTTACCTCTAGAAGCAATTGTTAATTCGCCTTTGAATATATATAGATTTGAGATAAACGTACTAGATGTTAATGATAACCCACCAATATTTCTAACCTCAAAGACAACCCTAAATATTTCAGAATCAGCTTTTCCAGGGGAGCAGTTCTCTCTACCAAACGCGTTTGACGCAGATGTGGGCAGTAATTCAGTAAAGAACTACAAGCTCAGTCCAAATGAACATTTTTCTCTGGATGTACAGGGCGGAGGAGATCAGAGTGTGTCTGCTGAGTTAGTGCTGCAGAAAGCTTTAGATCGAGAGAAACAGCCTGTGATCCAGCTCACACTGACCGCTGTAGACGGAGGAAAACCTCCCAGATCAGGAACAATGCAGATAATAGTAAATGTTCAGGATGTCAATGATAACATTCCTGTTTTCAGTAAAACGTTGTATAAAGCTCGCGTTAATGAAAACGCGCCGCCTGGTACTTCCATTATTACAGTTCAGGCCAGCGACCCAGATGAGGGCGTAAATGCTCAGATTGTTTATGCTTTAGTTAACCACAATAATGATAAAAACGTCGATTCATTTTCAATAAACCCGGAAACTGGCGAGATTACGGTGAAAGGTGATGTAGATTATGAAAGAAAAAATGCTGTGGAGCTCCGCGTGCAGGCGAAAGATAAAGGGCATAACCCAAGAGCGGCTCTTTGTAAAGTGCTACTGGAAATTGTAGATATTAACGACAACGTTCCAAAAATCTCTGTAACATCGTTGGTTAATACTGTTAAAGAAAATGCTCCGATTGACACAATGGTAGGAATGATAACTGTAACTGATAATGATGCTGGTAAAAACGGACAGGTAACCTTAAAGATTGAGGGCTCTGTTCCTTTTAAAGTTCAGAACTCGTACAATAATTATTACACTTTAGTTGTTAACGGTCCTCTAGACAGAGAGCGCGCGTCCGAGTATAACGTGACCATCACCGCTACTGATGAAGGGACTCCGCCTCTCTCCAGCACCAGTGTCATTGCTGTACACGTTTCTGATGTGAACGACAACGCGCCGCGCTTTCCAGAGCCCGTCATTAATGTTTATGTGAAAGAGAACAGTCAGATTGGAGCTGTTATTCATACAGTATCTGCTTTAGATCCTGACGTAGGTGATAATGCCCGGATAACATATTCTTTACTAGAAAGCTCTAAAAGCGGCCCGGTGACATCCATGATCAACATAAACTCTGACAGTGGAGATTTACACAGTTTACAGTCGTTTAACTATGAGGAGATCAAAACGTTTCAGTTTAAAGTTCAGGCCACAGACTCTGGTGTTCCTCCGCTCAGCAGTAACGTGACTGTAAATGTGTTTATCCTGGATGAGAATGACAACAGTCCCGGGATTCTCGCGCCCTATTCCGAGCTCGGTTCCGTTAACACGGAGAACATTCCTTATTCTGCTGACGCGGGCTACTTTGTGGCCAAGATCAGGGCTGTAGATGCAGATTCTGGTTACAATGCGCTGCTGTCTTACCACATCTCTGAACCCAAAGGAAACAATCTGTTCCGAATCGGAACCAGCAGCGGCGAGATCAGGACTAAGAGGAGAATGAGTGACAATGACCTGAAAACTCACCCGCTGGTCATTTTGGTTTGTGATAACGGAGAGCCCTCACTGTCAGCGACTGTGTCTATTGATGTTGTGGTTGTTGAAAGCGCAGGTGACGTCAAGACTCCATTCAGACACGCGCCGATAAAGGAGGAGAGTTTCTCGGATTTAAATCTGTATTTGCTGATCGCCATTGTGTGTGTGTCTGTCATCTTTTTACTGAGCCTCATCAGTTTGATAGCTGTAAAATGCCACAGGACAGACGGCAGTTTGGGCAGGTACAGCGCCCCGATGATCACCACACACCCTGACGGGAGCTGGTCTTACTCCAAAGCTACTCAGCAGTATGACGTGTGTTTTAGCTCGGACACACTGAAGAGTGACGTAGTGGTTTTCCCTGCGCAATTTCCGCATGCAGATGCAGAACTGATCAGTATTAATGGAGGAGACACTTTTACCAGAACACAAACACTCCCTAATAAAGAGAAGGTAAGATTTTTTTATTGAAAGTGAGGAAAATTTATTCATCTATTTGCTTTGGTTCAGAGCTGCCATTTCTTGAACTCCTTGTGCTGTATATCATTAATTCAGTATCTACTTTAGATTAAGACTGAGGGGAAAATAATTGTGAACATTAGCCTTTTCTCCCAAAACTATTGTATTGCTGTTGCGCACTGGTTTAGAGTGCAGTTTTTTGGTCATTTGCAATAGTGCACTCTGTCCGTGGTGCTGAAAATATTATGACTATATTTATGTTCCAGGTCTTCTTATCCTGTTTTGTTTACTTTAAGTTTTTTTTTTTATGTATTACCTTGTTCAGTGTGTGCATTCGATGCCACTGTTATACTTAGCAAGTATGACGTGGACACTTTTGCCATTTTGAACGTATATTTTTTTTAAATTGTTTATGCTTTTATAACTGATAGATTAAACTTCTAAATATTTTATTTGATTTAGAAACATTGAAGTTTGAATTTGTCCGCACGATGTCACTAGCCTTCCATTTTACAAGAGAATTTCCACATCTCCATAAGCTCCGCCTCGTTTCGTCGCTTCCCGAGCAGAGAGGCTTTGTTCAGAATTCGCCATTGTGTCAGGAAGCTGCTGTCGTGCGTGGTTTTGTGTGAACATTTCCTCAGCGACTATGCTATCGGATTTTTATGATTTTGTCATATCCAGAAGATTTAGAGGCAATGGAATCCAAAGGGAGATCAAAATCTCGGTTTTGGCTTTCTGTGTTCTTTCTGTGTCGGCTTTGGAATATAACGGGCGGACAGTTTGTCTATTCCGTGTCTGAGGAAGCAAACCCAGGAACTACAGTTGGGAATTTGGTGAAGGATTTTAATCTGAATATTCAAGATCTTGAGGTACGAGGGTTTCATATAGTTCCGGGACCGAACAAGAGGTATTTCGATGTAAATTCAAAAACTGGAATTCTCCATGTCAGAGAGAGAATTGATCGAGATGAAATATGCGAGCAGAATATGAAATGTTCGCTGCCTTTAGAAGCCATGATTAGCTCTCCAATGAATGTATATAGATTTGAAATAAATGTAATTGATATAAATGATAATGCACCCACATTCCAGACATCAATAACACATCTAAATATTACCGAATCAACTGTTCCAGGGGAGAGATTTCCATTACAGAGCGCGTTTGACGCGGATGTGGGCAGTAACTCTTTAAAGAGCTACAAACTGAGTCCAAACGAACATTTCTCTCTGGATGTACAGGGTGAAGGAGATCAGAGTGTGTCTGCTGAGTTAGTGCTGCAAAAAGCTTTAGATCGAGAGAAACAGCCTGTGATCCAGCTCACACTGACCGCTGTAGACGGAGGAAAACCTCCTAAATCTGGCGCAACAGAGATCATAATTAACGTTGTCGATGTTAATGATAATATTCCTGTTTTCAGTAAGTCTTTGTATAAAGCCAGAACAATTGAGAATGCGGCAATTGGTACTCACGTGATTAATGTTAAAGCTGTTGATTTAGATGAGGGCGTAAATGGTGAAATAACTTATGCAATTGTTAACAAAGACAAAAATGTCGATGCATTCTCAATAAACCCAGATACAGGAGAAATCACTGTACAAAAAGATGTAGATTACGAGCAAAGGAATGCAATTGAACTTCGAGTACAAGCGAAAGATAAAAGTAATAACCCCAGAGCTGCACACTGTAAAGTATTGGTCGAAATCGTAGATGTCAATGACAACATACCGGTGATTTCAGTGACGTCTCTAGTGAGCTCTGTAAAAGAAGATGCTCCGATTGACACAATGGTTGGAATGATAACTGTAACTGATAATGATGCTGGTAAAAACGGACTGGTAACCTTAAAGATTGAGGGCTCTGTTCCTTTTAAAGTTCAGAACTCGTACAAGAATTATTACACTTTAGTTGTTAACGGTCCTCTAGACAGAGAGCGCGCGTCCGAGTATAAAGTGACCATCACAGCTACTGATGAAGGGACTCCGCCTCTCTCCAGCACCAGTGTCATTGCTGTACACGTTTCTGATGTGAACGACAACGCGCCGCGCTTTCCAGAGCCCGTCATTAACGTTTATGTGAAAGAGAACAGTCAGATTGGAGCTGTTATTCATACAGTATCTGCTTTAGATCCTGACGTAGGTGATAATGCCCGGATAACATATTCTTTACTAGAAAGCTCTAAAAGCGGCCCGGTGACATCCATGATCAACATAAACTCTGACAGTGGAGATTTACACAGTTTACAGTCGTTTAACTATGAGGAGATCAAAACGTTTCAGTTTAAAGTTCAGGCCACAGACTCTGGTGTTCCTCCGCTCAGCAGTAACGTGACTGTAAATGTGTTTATCCTGGATGAGAATGACAACAGTCCCGGGGTTCTCGCGCCCTATTCCGAGCTCGGTTCCGTTAACACGGAGAACATTCCCTATTCTGCTGACGCGGGCTACTTTGTGGCCAAGATCAGGGCTGTAGATGCAGATTCTGGTTACAATGCGCTGCTGTCTTACCACATCTCTGAACCCAAAGGAAACAATCTGTTCCGAGTCGGAACCAGCAGCGGCGAGATCAGGACTAAGAGGAGAATGAGTGACAATGACCTGAAAACTCACCCGCTGGTCATTTTGGTTTGTGATAACGGAGAGCCCTCACTGTCAGCGACTGTGTCTATTGATGTTGTGGTTGTTGAAAGCGCAGGTGACGTCAAGACTCCATTCAGACACGCGCCGATAAAGGAGGAGAGTTTCTCGGATTTAAATCTGTATTTGCTGATCGCCATTGTGTGTGTGTCCGTCATCTTTTTACTGAGCCTCATCAGTTTGATAGCTGTAAAATGCCACAGGACAGACGGCAGTTTGGGCAGGTACAGCGCCCCGATGATCACCACACACCCTGACGGGAGCTGGTCTTACTCCAAAGCTACTCAGCAGTATGATGTGTATTTTAGCTCGGACACACTGAAGAGTGACGTAGTGGTTTTCCCCGCGCAATTTCCGCATGCAGATGCAGAACTGATCAGTATTAATGGAGGAGACACTTTTACCAGAACACAAACACTTCCTAATAAAGAGAAGGTAAGATATTTTTTCAAAAAGTGAGGAAAATGCATTCATCTATTCACTTTGGTTCAGAGCTGCCATTTCTTGAATTCCTTGTGCTGTATATCATTATTTCAGTATCTACTTTAGACTAGGGCTGAGGGGAAAATAATTGTGAACATTAGCCTTTTCTCCCAAAACTATTTTACTGCTGTTGCGCACTGGTTTAGAGTGCAGTTTTTTTTGTCATTTGCAATTGCGCGCTCTGTCCGTGGTGCTGAAAAACGTATGAATATATTTATGTTCCAGGTCTTCTTATCCTGTTTTGTTTACTTTATGTTTTGTATGTATTATCTTGTTCAGTATGTGCATTCGATGCCACTGTTATACTTAGCAAGTATGATGTGGAAACTTGTGCGATTTTGGACATATCATATATATTTATGCCCTTATAACTTATATATTAAACATCAAAATATTTTATTTGATTTAGAAACCTTAGAGTTTGCATTTGTCCGCACGATGTCACTAGCCTTCCATTTTACTGGAGAATTTCCACATCTCCATAAGCTCCGCCTCGTTTCGTCGCTTCCCGAGCAGAGAGGCTTTGTTCAGAATTCGCCATTGTGTCAGGAAGCTGCTGTCGTGCGTGGTTTCGTGTGAACATTTCCTCAGCGAATATGCTATCGGATTTTTATGATTTTGTCATATCCAGAAGATTTAGAGGCAATGGAATCCAAAGGGAGATCAAAATCTCGGTTTTGGCTTTCTGTGTTCTTTCTGTGTCGGCTTTGGAATATAACGGGCGGACAGTTTGTCTATTCCGTGTCTGAGGAAGCAAACCCAGGAACTACAGTTGGGAATTTGGTGAAGGATTTTAATTTGAATATTCAAGATCTTGAGGTACGAGGGTTTCATATAGTTCCGGGACCGAACAAGAGGTATTTCGATGTAAATTCAAAAACTGGAATTCTCCATGTCAGAGAGAGAATTGATCGAGATGAAATATGCGAGCAGAATATGAAATGTTCGCTGCCTTTAGAAGCCATGATTAGCTCTCCAATGAATGTATATAGATTTGAAATAAATGTAATTGATATAAATGATAATGCACCCGCATTTCTGACATCAAAAATACATTTAAATATTACCGAATCAGCTATTCCAGGGGAGAGATTTCCATTACAGAGCGCGTTTGACGCGGATGTGGGCAGTAACTCTTTAAAGAGCTACAAACTTAGTCCAAACGAACATTTCTCTCTGGATGTACAGGGCGGAGGAGATCAGAGTGTGTCTGCTGAGTTAGTGCTGCAGAAAGCTTTAGATCGAGAGAAACAGCCTGTGATCCAGCTCACACTGACCGCTGTAGACGGAGGAAAACCTCCTAAATCTGGCGCAACAGAGATCATAATTAACGTTGTCGATGTTAATGATAATATTCCTGTTTTCAGTAAGTCTTTGTATAAAGCCAAAACCGATGAGAATGCGGCACGTGGTACTCATGTGATTAATGTTAAAGCTGTTGATTTAGATGAGGGTGTGAACGGTGAAATCATTTATTCAATAGTGAATCACAACAATGACAAAAATGTCGATGCTTTTTCAATAAACCCTGAAACAGGTGAAATTTCTGTACGAAAAGATGTAGATTACGAGCAGAGGAATGCGATCGAACTCCGAATACAAGCGAAAGATAAAGGTTATAATCCAAAAGCTGCACACTGTAAAGTATTGGTCGAAGTCGTGGATTTGAATGACAACATACCGATGATATCAGTGACGTCTTTAGTGAGCTCTGTTAAAGAAGATGCTCCGATTGACACTATGGTAGGAATGATAACTGTAACTGATAATGATGCTGGTAAAAACGGACAGGTAACCTTAAAGATTGAGGGCTCTGTTCCTTTTAAAGTTCAGAACTCGTACAAGAATTATTACACTTTAGTTGTTAACGGTCCTTTGGATAGAGAGCGCGCGTCCGAGTATAACGTGACCATCACAGCTTCTGATGAAGGGACTCCGCCTCTCTCCAGCACCAGTGTCATTGCTGTACACGTTTCTGATGTGAATGACAACGCGCCGCGCTTTCCAGAGCCCGTCATTAATGTTTATGTGAAAGAGAACAGTCAGATTGGAGCTGTTATTCATACAGTATCTGCTTTAGATCCTGACGTAGGTGATAATGCCCGAATAACATATTCTTTACTAGAAAGCTCTAAAAGCGGCCCGGTGACATCCATGATCAACATAAACTCTGACAGTGGAGATTTACACAGTTTACAGTCTTTTAACTATGAGGAGATCAAAACGTTTCAGTTTAAAGTTCAGGCCACAGACTCTGGTGTTCCTCCGCTCAGCAGTAACGTGACTGTAAATGTGTTTATCCTGGATGAGAATGACAACAGTCCCGGGATTCTCGCGCCCTATTCCGAGCTCGGTTCCGTTAACACGGAGAACATTCCCTATTCTGCTGACGCGGGCTACTTTGTGGCCAAGATCAGGGCTGTAGATGCAGATTCTGGTTACAATGCGCTGCTGTCTTACCACATCTCTGAACCCAAAGGAAACAATCTGTTCCGAGTCGGAACCAGCAGCGGCGAGATCAGGACTAAGAGGAGAATGAGTGACAATGACCTGAAAACTCACCCGCTGGTCATTTTGGTTTGTGATAACGGAGAGCACTCACTGTCAGCGACTGTGTCTATTGATGTTGTGGTTGTTGAAAGCGCAGGTGACGTCAAGACTCCATTCAGACACGCGCCGATAAAGGAAGAGAGTTTCTCGGATTTAAATCTGTATTTGCTGATCGCCATTGTGTGTGTGTCCGTCATCTTTTTACTGAGCCTCATCAGTTTGATAGCTGTAAAATGCCACAGGACAGACGGCAGTTTGGGCAGGTACAGCGCCCCGATGATCACCACACACCCTGACGGGAGCTGGTCTTACTCCAAAGCTACTCAGCAGTATGACGTGTGTTTTAGCTCGGACACACTGAAGAGTGACGTAGTGGTTTTCCCCGCGCAATTTCCGCATGCAGATGCAGAACTGATCAGTATTAATGGAGGAGACACTTTTACCAGAACACAAACACTCCCTAATAAAGAGAAGGTAAGATATGACATATAGCCTAAAGTATATTAATTTGCTTTAAAATGTGTAAACCGAAAACAAATGTGTTTTTACCTTTTTTCTTACTATTTATTTTGTCATATTATAGCCTAGTTTTCTCTACGGAGCCACTTGGTGTCAGTATAGAAGTGTTGTGCAGCATTCGTGCGCGCCCACATTGGCTCCTCCTAGTCCTTACTTGAGCGCGCGCTCATGCGCTTTGTTCTATTTCGTCTTTATGGCTTCATGCATAGAAAACAAATGACATATAGTGGAATATAACCAAAGAATGGAACCTGTTTTGTTAATATTATTTTTGCAGCGATTGGTGGAGTTTACAAAATAGATGCGCAATGGCAAGGATCATTCTTCTCGGCGGAACTGTTTTTTGTCTGGTTTTGCTGCGCCTGCTGTCTATGGCTTCAGCCCAGATCGCATACTCCATTTCAGAGGAGGTGAACACGGGGACATTTGTTGGAAATATCGCAAAGGATCTCAATTTGAATATCCAAGAGCTGGAATCACGCGGATTTCACATCCCCGCAGTTTTGGGAAGGAAATATTTTGAGGTTAATTTGAGAACTGGTGTTCTGTTCGTCAGCGAAAGGATCGACAGGGAGGAATTTTGCCCTGCCTCACCGCAATGTTCAGTGAATTTAGAAGCCATTGTTAATAATCCATTAAACCTGTTTCGCATTGAGATACATATTTTAGACGTTAATGACAATGCTCCGTCGTTTCGTGTTAGGTCTAAGCAATTTAACATATCGGAGAATGCGTTTGTCGGCGACAGATTTCAGTTGCCGAGAGCGTCGGATCCTGATGTTGGAGCGAACTCGGTAAAGAGCTACAAACTGAGTCCGAACGAGCATTTCTCTCTGGATGTACAGAGCGGAGGAGAGCAGAGTGTGTCTGCTGAGTTAGTGCTGCAGAAAGCTTTAGATCGAGAGAAACAGCCTGTGATCCAGCTCACACTGACCGCTGTAGACGGAGGAAAACCACCAAGATCTGGTACAATGCAGATAATCATAAATGTACAAGATGTAAATGATAACGCACCCGTGTTTGGTAAAGCGCTTTACAAAGTGCGTCTTGTTGAGAATGTACCAGTGGGAACATTAGTCATAAATCTGAATGCCACTGATTTGGATGAGGGTGTAAATAGTGAAATCGTTTATTCTTTAGTTCACCAAGACAGCGATGACAAAACAAACGTTTTTAAAATTGATTCTGCTACCGGTGTCATTTCAGTGCAGGGCGGTGTGGATTTTGAGCAACACAATGCTTATGAGATTCATGCTCAGGCTAAAGACAAAGGAGCGAGTCCGCGGTCCGCGCACTGTAAAATATTAGTAGAGGTTTTAGATATAAACGACAACGAGCCAGAAATATCATTAACGTCACAAGTGAACACAGTAAGGGAGGATGCTAAAAAAGAAACAACGGTTGCTTTGATAACGATATCTGACAAAGACTCGGGAAAGAATGGGAATGCGCACGGGAAAGTGGTAGGTGATGTTCCTTTTAAATTGCAGTCCTCGTATAAGAATTATTACTCTCTTGTAGTGGATGGGCCGTTGGATAGAGAGCGTGTTGAGCGATATAATGTCACAATCATGGCGTCAGATGAAGGGACTCCGCCTCTTTCATCCACACGCGTTTTCACGGTGTATGTATCTGATGTTAATGACAATCCCCCACGGTTTCCAAATCCTGTTATAAATATATTTGTAAAAGAAAATGGTCCTAAAGGCCAAATCATTTACACAATTTCTGCTGTTGATCCGGATTTAGAGGACAATTCCAAAATTATTTATGGATTACTGGAACCACTTAAATCTGGAACTGCATATTCTGTTGTTAGTATAAACTCTGACAGTGGAGATATACACAGTTTACAGTCGTTTAACTATGAGGAGATCAAAACGTTTCAGTTTAAAGTTCAGGCCACAGACTCTGGTGTTCCTCCGCTCAGCAGTAACGTGACTGTAAATGTGTTTATCCTGGATGAGAATGACAACAGTCCCGGGATTCTCGCGCCCTATTCCGAGCTCGGTTCCGTTAACACGGAGAACATTCCCTATTCTGCTGACGCGGGCTACTTTGTGGCCAAGATCAGGGCTGTAGATGCAGATTCTGGTTACAATGCGCTGCTGTCTTACCACATCTCTGAACCCAAAGGAAACAATCTGTTCCGAATCGGAACCAGCAGTGGCGAGATCAGGACTAAGAGGAGAATGAGTGACAATGACCTGAAAACTCACCCGCTGGTCATTTTGGTTTGTGATAACGGAGAGCCCTCACTGTCAGCGACTGTGTCTATTGATGTCGTGGTTGTTGAAAGCGCAGGTGACGCCAAGACTCCATTCAGACACGCGCCGATAAAGGAGGAGAGTTTCTCGGATTTAAATCTGTATTTGCTGATCGCCATTGTGTGTGTGTCTGTCATCTTTTTACTGAGCCTCATCAGTTTGATAGCTGTAAAATGCCACAGGACAGACGGCAGTTTGGGCAGGTACAGCGCCCCGATGATCACCACACACCCTGACGGGAGCTGGTCTTACTCCAAAGCTACTCAGCAGTATGACGTGTGTTTTAGCTCGGACACACTGAAGAGTGACGTAGTGGTTTTCCCCGCGCAATTTCCGCATGCAGATGCAGAACTGATCAGTATTAATGGAGGAGACACTTTTACCAGAACACAAACACTTCCTAATAAAGAAAAGGTAAGACTTTTTTGCGCGGGCCGCTATTAGTCCTAGTAAAACATAATTTTTTTTCTTCAATTCCTATGTGTATACACAAATACAATCTCCTGTTGAATCATGAGCTGTATTTAGATAGTCTGAGAGCTCTCCATGGTGCTGAACCACACTGAGCTTGAGCATAGTTTGACTCTGTCCAGCAACAGTGTGCTGAATGGTGCCTTATTGAATACCTATTTATTTGACCAAAGTAAAGAGATCAGTTTCAAGTTTTTTTTCCTCATATTTGCAACTGCTTATTTATTAGTGAAGGTTTATTTCGTTTTTTTTTTTTTAAATGATATTATTGCAGAGATTACCATGGCTGTTTCTAGGCCATCAGTCAGACGACTGTCACATGAAGTGGATTTGCCGCTGTCTGTGTCATGTTAGTTAAAGAGGCCATGCTCGGCTTCCGTGTTCTCCGAAAAATCTCTGGCACATAAACAGGAAAAAATAGGATCCTGCTACTGGGCTCAAATTTACAAGCGCTATCTTACTGAACACATTTCCCCTGTTTTTTTTCATTGTCCTTTTTTCTTCTTCTTCACTTACTGTATGCAGTACTGGTTACTGGTGGTACACCTTTTCATACTATTGTGTCTCCCGTTCCAAACACCCAGCCTCTATCTCCTATTCAATCCATTTACAAGCTATTTCCCAATGGTTGTTTAATTTAAATTCACTTTGTAAACAGGATTCAGCAGATTAGCATTAGCAGGACATTTTTAACTCTCTCTCTCTCTCTCCATGCAGCTGCGCCCCAGCAGGGTGTGAGCCAAACAGATTCTTTCTACAGCCTGTAATTTGGAGACTGCTGTCTTATAGCCCTATATATAGTTCTGTCTCATTCACAAAATAAACCTGTATTTTATCTCTTACATGGTTTGATACCTTAAATGGTTGGATGCTTTCTCTCTTGTATCGGTCTATGCTTTTAGGTCAATCTGGTTGTGTTTGTCTCTGCTGTAGTGTTTAGTGGATTGCATCAGCTTGCCTACAAAGCCACATATTTACATATTGGTTTAGATACTATCAGCATAAGAGTAAGATGTTATGCTGATAGCATGGGGGAGGGGGGTTAGCCTAAATATTAGAATTTCTTAGGATTGAACAGCAGCGTTTGAGCTGACAAGAGCTCCAGAAAAAAAAGATGACTCATAAGCAAAAAAAATTTCAAATAGCATATGTGTGCTTGAATTGAAGCAAGAACATCTGACCTTTTGTAAAAACAGAGTTAGCATTATTAGTGAACATTTGATTATTAATGTTTTGTGCACAGCAACTGCTTTTTTATAGGTTTTGTGTGCTTTAATGTTGGATGATTTTTTTTTAAGTTTTACAGTAGACCTGCAGAATTGCTCTTTTGCCATGTTTGCTTTGTTGTGCTGAGCAGATCCACACAAAGCAGAATTCAGATCTGTTATTGTCTCTGTGCCGGCTGAGATTTTCCTTCCAAGCTGATGCATGTTGCCCGTGTGGGAGAACGAGAGGGGGATGGGAGAGAGAGAAAAAGGGATAGAGAAAGGGAGGAGAGTGGGGGTATTGAGAAAGGAGAGATGGGATAAAAGGTAGAGGGAGGAATACGCAGAGAGGCAGACAGAGAGAGAGAGAGAGAGAGAGAGAGAGAGAGGAAATGGAGTGGGGGAAGGGATGGTAATTTTCCGTTCTGCGCTGCAGGAGCCCTTGGTTTGCAGGCTGAGCTCATAGCTGTGACATCATCACTGTCAATCCCACCAAAACCCCACCCTGTGCTCCAGTTCTGAGGACAGAGTCACCCTGACAACAACCTCAAACATAATCATGAGTGTATATGTGTGTCTGTGTTTGTGATAGTTTGCTAATAGAGAAGAGGATGCACGATTGATATTTGTTGACCAGTAGTAAGAGTGTTTCATTACAGTCCTGCAATGACCCTGGTTTGTTCAGAGCATTAAATCGATTTTGTGAGCACATTACCTAGGTAGAAAGAAAAAGAGTTCAGCTTATTGCTTTACATTTCAGCAATTTCACTTAGTGCAAGAGAAGTGCTCTCATTATGAACAGATAGAAAGTGAATTTAACATCAGTTGTGCTGCATTAGAGCGTTAGATCCTCCCTTGTATCATGACTTGCAAGAATGAGAGTGCTAAGGCAAAGATTTGTTGATTTTATTGCGTCTTGTTAGTTGCTAAAATGTTGTTTCGTTTTCTTAACTCTCATCAATCAGTCAATTTGAACCTCTGGTTTGTGCATGATTATTTTAACACAATTTGTATTGTATTTAGCCTTAAACATTTTGAATATAATTGGCAATATTGACTGTTTGGCTGACTCCTTTGAAGCAAGTTTAGAGCTAAATTGAAATACTGGATGTTGTCATTTTTTTTGTTTGTTTTATCGCCCAGTCCTAGTTTTTTTCCTACAGTTATGAACTAGACCACATCAGTTCAGTGACCGGTTACTGTATAAACAGGTTAGTGACATATGCTTCTTTTGTTCTCTTTACTCTTCTGTCTGCTTCCCATTCTTTCTGAACACACACCGTAATGATGTTACATTGCGATCTTAGCACTTAGTGTCTTTCCTTATCCCTCCATCTCCAGGTTGTCATGGTGACCGGGCTCTGTTTCTTTAGAACTAGCCAATGCTGCATTTTGCCACACCCACAGAGAGAGAGAGAGAGAGAGAGAGAGAGAGAGAGAGAGAGAGAGAGAGAGAGAGAGAGAGAGAGAGAGAGAGAGGGGATGAGAAAATGAGAAAGAGCACGCTGTGTGGAGTCTGTGTGAGCAGAAAGGGTGTGGTGAGCTGGTAAAAGAACGGAAAAGACAGTAGAGTCAGAAGATGCTCATGGAAAAGAGGGAATAAATGGGGAAGCAGGTGGTATCAGGCCAACAAATGAGGGTGTCAGGAGGACAATAAAACAGATTTACTGAATTAATTCACTCTCAGGATGGTGAGTGGAGAAACAGCAGCCCCTGGGAGTTTAGCCACTGATTAAACATGACAGAATTTATCAAAGTCTTATTGAGAGACTGTGTGAGAGAGAGAGAGAGAGAGAGAGAGAGAGAGAGAGAGAGAGAGAGAGAGAGAGAGAGAGAGAGAGAGAGAGAGAGAGAGAGAGAGAGAGAGAGAGAAGGAGGGGGGTATATGAGTAGATGGTGACACATTTTATTAAGCACCTTGTCTTTCCCAAAAAGTCGGTATATATTTTTTCTAATAAAACAAATCAGTGGTTGAGTTTTATAATTTGAGATGTACATGTAAAGCTTTTGACTATTGGCATAAAATCCAGGGCATATATTAGCTTATTCTGCTTAGAAGAACCTTTAAATTGTAGTATAGTGATATGTTCTTCAGACGACACTGAAAAAAAATAGCCAAAACAATATTTGTTTTGTGCCTAGAACTCCCCTACATGAAGATTTATGAGTATTAACAAAGCAGAGTGTACAGTTGTGCAAGGAATTTGAGGACCAAATTAAGGACACACAAATCTATATAAAACTCTTTCAGTTTGCCATTATAAACCTCCCAACGTTTGACAAACCAAGCAGCTATTTATTTCCCTGATGCACTAATTTATCAGCCTGTTCACTTCTAAATAGAAAGAAACTTATAGCAAGCCAACTGTTATGTGTACTACAGTATGTGTTGTTAATTTACAAAACTATTATGAACAATTCTGACTATGGAAAGCTAAAAAGTGACACAAATAATTTTTTCTTCTTCTTAGTTTTACAGTTTTTTTTAAATTGCTTAGACACTAAAAGTGTTACTTGAGGCCCACTCGGTGAAACCATTCACTCAATGCACCTAATCTTCAGACCAAGTCTGCAAAACTGCAAGCACATTACATGCTTTACACTCAGTTTGCTATTATAAAACAAACTCTAAACACAGTTCTCTATATTACACACATCTCTCAAAACGAACAGCTCTTGTGTTTTATTTGGGAAACTGCCATTTAAATGCCACACTCATTTACTGATTACCTACACAACATGATCATATGTGAAAACACTTATACATAAATTAATCTCTTAGAAATCAAAACTCAGTGTTTTCAGATACAAATTAACTATTTTTACCCTCTTGCATTTCTGTTTATAGTGTAAATATACCTAATTTGATCACTCAGAAATCAAACATCAATGTTTCGAGAAACAAATACATTCATTTTTGTTTTTTTGTAAATATATATATTGAATATGCATACAAGTCAAGTCACCTTTATTTCTATAGAACTTTATACAAAACAGATTGTTTTAAGGCAGCTCTAACAAGCCAATTGTGTCTTTATTCAGCTCAAGTCAGCTCAGTGTTGATTCAGTTCAGTTCCATAACTGTGGGCAATTCATCAGTTGTGTATACATACTGTATATACAGTGTATTTGTGCACATGTGCATGTAAGTGCTATGACAAATTCCTGCACTCTGAACAAGCAAAAGACACAACAGAGTAATGTTTTACATTCACACAAATAATGTTTTACATCTTTCACATCTGTGTGTAGTTTGGTGTGTATGTGGCTAATCATAATATGTTTTTACATATAATGTAACTACAGTTACTACACAAAAACACAAAAGTTTTTAATGAAGTGTTTGCTTTTGCAAGAGATTTCTGACAGTTTGAATCTAGTGTGTGCGTGTTTTGTGGTTTTGTGTGTAGAGTTTTGAGGATTGGAGCCATAGTTTCAAAACTGTGTGTAAGCATTTCTGTATGCATATTCAATATATATATATATATATATATACACTTTAACCAGCAATGCAAGAGGGTTAAGAAAAATTATTTCTTTCTCAAAACACTGAGTTTTGATTTCTAAGAGATTAATTTATGTATGAGTGTTTTCACACATCATTGGGAGGTATAAGTAAATGAACGTGGCATTTAAATGTCAGTGTTTCCCAAATGAAACACAAGATCTGTTAGTTTTGATTGAGGTGTCTAATGTAGAAAACTGTGTTTAGAGTTTTGCAAAACGTTTGTTTTACAAGAGTGTAAAGCACATAATGTGCTTGTAGTTTTTGACTAAGTACATGAGTGAATGGTTTCACTAAGTGGGCCTCAAGTAACACTTTTAGTGTCTAAGCAATTAAAAAAACTGTAACCAGTACTTTCTTAGGTAAGTACACTGTAAGTAGATGTAAGTGCACATACTGTAAAATAAGGTGCAATCACTGATACACATGATATGCCCCTATAACCAAGCAGCAAAGAGAAAAACATAGAGAGAAGAGGAATTTGTCTGCTTGATATTCACACACATTCACACATTTATGGGGTCGTCAGTAGTGGTTTTGTGGCTCTGTCTGTGCAGAGGCCTACTGAGGCTTGTCTGCATTGCCTGATAGCTTTGTTTCACCTCCACAGGCGTCTGTTTTAGAATCAGGCTTCTGAAGGGCAGCCGGTGCTGAGGCAGCAGGGTTTATCAGGGCCCCAGAGGTCGAATTGTTTTATGTTCGGTAAAATCATGGCCTGTTCTCTGACGGAGAAATGTAATGGAGGAGAAATTACACACGCTTTGGGATCGCAGATCCGGGAATCGAGTTGGCTTACAGATAGATGAAGAGAGTTCTGGGTGCGTTAATCTGTGCCTGCAGAGAATAGAACAGAGAAATATGAATGTTTTATTTATTCTGCAGTACCTAAAAGGCGGGTTTGGAAAAGTGCTAGAAGTTTGAATGCTTGTCTAAAAATCTAGGCTATGATTAGCAATGCCTATTTTGGGAGTTTTGCTTAATTAATAGAAATCTATAAATATTTGTTGTGACCATGTTTCAATTTGATTACAGATTCCCGGTTTTACAGGCAAGGCTTAAGACCCAGACTAAAATGCATGTTTGAGCTGTTTTAACTGAAAGCAACTTGCACTGGCAGATCTTAAAATATATCAATGCCGTTGTTTTGTCTCAAGATGCACACCTGTAATGTTTTTTTCTTCTTCTTCTAACTAAGGCACGTTTATAAAAGCTGCTTAAATACCCTAATTGAACTAAGGCCTAATCCTTGCTTGACATAAATCCTATACTGTAAAATACAATTAGGCAAATCCAGGAACTCTACCCCATAAACCAAACAAAACCAAATGCAGAAAAATATATCATGCTACAGGATACAAGAGTAGCAACACATCACACACAATGCATGCTAGAAAAAAAAGTCATAGTGCATCATGAAATGTGACGTTTTAATCTGTCCTTGCCACTAGATAAGTTGGGGATATGGATTTGGAAATTTGTGCAACTGAATTACATTTATAATGGATATGGATGTAGAAATATACAAAGAAGATGCATATATTTTGCCTTCTCACTCACTCTTCCCTTTCTCTTTCACACTTTATTCAATTCTCATTTTGATGACTGTGACAGTTTGTTTTACAATAATGCAATCATTTAAGGGTGGCAGAGAAGGAAAAAAGAGGAAGAAAATATTTTCTGACATTTTACAGACATGTCTTAAAAAATAGATTATGCTGCAAGAGAAACGGAGGAGATGACAGACAGACATCCGTATTGAGAATAAGAGCTGTGTTTAGAGATGCGATTTGAAAAAAAAAAGATTTATTTGTTATATTCCATTATGTCTTGCTAAAAAACCGAGCAAGAGATGCATCTAATGCATTCTGATATGTGAGCTGTAGAGACCTGCAGTTCTTCTTTTGTACCCATAGAGGTCTGACTTTACCCATGCTCTGTTTGACAACATCCAGTAGTGCATGCTGACACACCCAGTCATTCTTTTCTTCTTGCTCTTTCAGGCTATATCTATATTCCGGTCTCCTAGAAATAAAATACTAAAGGTGTCAGCAAAAAAAAAAAAAAAATTATTGATTTAATTATTGATTTGTAGCTTATACCATTGCAAAGCTTTAATCAGTATAATATCAAACGCTGTGTACATTAAATTACAAAATTAGAATTTAATTAACAAGCACAGGATTCTGTATTTCTATAGCAAATAAAATGTAATCTGTTAAAGAAACAAACATCTATGCTAAATATTAAACATTAACATGTTTTTTGAAAAGAGTGGTAGTTTTCTGATGATGTCATCTGCCTAACCCCTTTTACTATGAATGATAGATGCAGTGAGGTCATCACTCGTGGCTCTGAGCAGTGTGACAATGAAGAGGGAAGCCCCAGTCAAATAGAAGCCACAAAACTGACTCACACACACATTTTGTAGACAGACAGCACTGACTCACACACTCTCATAAAGACCCTCATTTCATAGAGACATGTGAGGACAATTCAACACATGAATTATAGAAATAAACATTAGTGCTCCGACTCACCTGACTCACTTCTAATGACTGTGCAACAGTCTCCAAGCTGCTCCTGCAAAGCTCTGTGCTGCACAATAGCCATTATTGCAGTCTAATGGATGTCTTTTTAAAGGGGCAATAACTGCACTGTAATGATCCAGCGTTAATATTTTAGAGTCATTTATAATGAGTGAGTAGAGCTGGAAATTAATATCTCACAGTAGCACTCTGATGAGCTGAAGACTCTGATGAGAGGTGATTATTCTGTCATTTTCTGCACTATGCTGTCAAGTCTATCTATCTGTCTGTCTGTCTGTCTGTCTGTCTGTCTGTCTGTCTGTCTGTCTGTCTGTCTGTCTGTCTGTCTGTCTGTCTGTCTGTCTGTCTGTCTATCTATCTATCTATCTATCTATCTATCTATCTATCTATCTATCTATCTATCTATGTCTGTCTGTCTGTCTGTCTGTCTGTCTGTCTGTCTGTCTGTCTGTCTGTCTGTCTCTGTCTGTCTATCTATCTATCTATCTATCTATCTATCTATCTATCTATCTATCTATCTATCTATCTATCTATCTATCTATCTATCTATCTATCTATCTATCTATCTATCTATCTATCTATCTATCTATCTATCTATCTATGTCTGTCTGTCTGTCTGTCTGTCTGTCTGTCTGTCTGTCTGTCTGTCTCTGTCTGTCTGTCTATCTATCTATCTATCTATCTATCTATCTATCTATCTATCTATCTATCTATCTATCTATCTATCTATCTATCTATCTATCTATCTATCTATCTATCTATCTATCTATCTATCTATCTATCTATCTATCTATCTATCTATCTATCTATCTATCTATCTATCTATCTATCTATCTATCTATCTATCTATGTCTGTCTGTCTGTCTGTCTGTCTCTGTCTGTCTGTCTGTCTGTCTGTCTGTCTGTCTGTCTGTCTAATCTAGTCTATCATTTTCAATGATTTTCAATCCTGCAATTTTATTTCCTTTTGTAATGGTCTTTAAATGGTCTCGGACATTTGGATGCCACTGCATGTATACAAATAATATGTGTATGTTCTGCTTACATTTAGAAAATCTGATAGTTGAAGTAAAGGTGCCTTAAACAACCTTTAATTTTAAAAATATACAGACATATTTCAGGGGAAGCCAATGAATGGGTGGTCGATGAGAATTGTAGAGGACAGAAATATGTCCCATGACAGAAACATTCAGCCATTGTATAACATAGATGTTTATGCAATGGCTGTTTGGGTGAGTTTCGGCTTCAGAAGGAGCAAAGCAGCATCTTTTTGTTTCTTCTGACAGTTGTCTATTTGGGCAGAGAGTAGGAGAGATAACTTCATCTAAAACCCTGAGGGGGGAAACAATTAGCAGCAGACAGCAGATGGATGCGATTCTAACAGGTAAAGCAGGGAGATGTCAATGTTGTACAAATGCATCACAGCACAATGAGACACAGACAACAACAGTGAGAGAATGTGTGTGTGTGTCTGTGTGTACATGCTACACAGACCTCGAAGGAAAGGCCAGGTGTTTGAATCAGCTTGCGTGCATAATTTGCGAGATTACCAATGATGTTTTCCGTCCCCCTTCTTTCAAATGGGCGTAAACAGCCATGCGTGTCCCGCAGGGAGCATCTGTGAAATGTCAGGGGCAGCTCAGTCAGAGCTCACCTTTGCCGAGTAAAATAGAAAAGATGTCTGTGCTCATTTCTCAATTGGTGAATAATGCATAAATTATACATGAATAAATGAAAAAGTGAAAATAAATAAATAAATAAATAGGTTTAATTCTATAGTTCGAATATATTATTTGCTTAATTCTCTAATGAGATTTTTTTTTTTCTGGGCTCACTTTGTATTAGGTGGCCTTAAGTACAATGTACTTACTGTGTTCAAATTGTATTGCAAACCACTTTTGCTGATATTGAGGTGGGATACGGGTAAAGTTAGGGACAGGTGTGGTGGGATGGGTAAGTTTTAAGGGTAGGGTTAGGTGTAAGGGAAGTGTCAACTGTGTAATTACAAATGTAACTACAGAAATTAATTACAGATGTAATTACATGCAGGTATTTTTAAAAATGTAAGTACAATGTAAAAACATGTATGTACACAATAAGTGCAGTGTATCAAAAGATTAATTAAAATGTTAGTACATAGTAGTTAAGGCCACCTTTTTTCTCAAAACAGTAAGTTCATATCTTGCTCACATCAGATTTGAAATTAATATTGATTTATGCTATTTGTATGTGTTTTAGCATGTGTGCAAAAGAGTAAGTACAGTTGTCTACAATTTACACAATAACTAAATGCACATGGCTTGTTGATCAAAACGGTTGATTCTCAGTGAAATTGTCAAACTCTTAACAGCTTTTAAACATTATTTTATCGTGTGAGCCTTCACATGCCTTCACATGCTAAATTGGCAAATGGCCATGCCATTGTAATGAAATAGGAATCACAATCTTACCAATTAACCAATCCAGTTTGGAAGCGTACAGTAGGCTATATGGAGTTTGCCCAGCACAATCACAAACATTTTTGAACATGAAGGAACGTCACAAACCCTAAACAGCAACAACAGAAGAAATGTAGAAATGTGTTACATGTAAACTGAAAATTTATGCTTGTCGTGGAAGAGCAATAGGGAGATATGTATATGTGTGGTGTTAGGGGGAAACATATTTAAAAATGAATTCACAGCAACTGTGAATTTTCAGTTTACATTCAACACATTTCTACAAAAAATAAATGTGCTGTATAAATAAAAATGATCTGTCCCACTTTAGGTGTCTTTAAGTACTATGTATTAACATTTAAATGAATAATTTCACTCCAAAAAAAAAAAAGGTTCTATATGGCACCAAAAATGGTTCTTGTCTCGTAATCATAGTAATCATTTAACTACAGATGTAATTACATGCAGGTATTTTATAAATGTAAGTACAATGTAAAAACATGTATGTACAAGTGCATTGTACCAACACTCTAAAAAAAAAAGGTTCTATATGGCACCAAAAATGGTTCTTGGCTCGTAATCATAGGGGAACCTTTTTTAGTCCTTCAGCGGTTCTTCAGAGGTTCTTTGACTAAGGTGCTATATAGCACCTCCGAAGAACCGCTGAAGAACCACTGAAGCACTAAAATAGGTGCTATATAGCACTAAAAAAGGTTCCCCTATGATTACGAGCCAAGAACCATTTTTGGTGTCATATAGAACCTTTTTTTTTTTTTAGAGTGTTGATACAATGCACTTGTACATACATGTTTTTACATTGTACTTACATTTGTAAAATGCCTGCATGTAATTACATCTAGTTAAATATAGAATTACACTGTTGACACTTCACATACCCCTTAAACCACCCATAAACCTACCCATACCACTAAACCTTTTCCTAACTTTACTCGTATCCCACCTCAAATAACAGCAAAACTGTTTTGCAATACAATATGAACCCAATAAGTACACTGTACTTTGTATTTTTGATGCAAGTACATAGTGGTTAAAGCTGCATGAGTTGATTTGTTCTGGTGAACACAAAAGAAGATATTTTGAAAAATGTTTGTAACAAAGCAGATAGAGCAACCATTGACTACCATAGTAGGGGGGAAATACTATGGTAGTCAATGGTTGCTCTTTCTGCTTTGTTACAAACATTCTTCAAAATATCTTCCTTTGTGTTCAGCAGAACAAATAAACTCATACAGGTTTCTAACAACTTGAGGGTGAATAAATAATGACAGAATTTTCATTTTTGGGTGAACTATCCCTTTAATGACACCTACTATCATAGTGTGACCAAATGTTCATTTTCTTTTTGTGAACAGTATGGAATTTTCTGAGTACATTTTTAGTTAATGCTGAATTTAGAGCATTCAGCTAGACAAAACGAACATTCTTGAATAGTGTAGACAGACAGAGTTAACTAAAAAGTAGAAAACACATAAAAACACATATTTCCATGGTTTAAAAAACAAACAAACATCTAAGCAGTTTGAGCAGTGTGGCGACAAAAACACTTTTTATTTTGGTGGCATCAGCTAATTTACTGACACATGAACTGTTTTTGAAGCATGACTTAAATGTTTTAGGTGAGTATACATTTTGCAGACATGCAATAGAGGTCTGATGTTTCAGCAAACAGTTTAGAGAATGTTAAGACTGTTTCGAAAAATGTGCCAAAGCGATTGAGAAAAACTGTGAAACCTTCAGTTTCTCTTTTTCTCATTTTCTACTGCCTCACAGCGGGTTCTCTTTCTCTTTTGCTCTCGCTCTCTCTCTCTCTAGTGCTGTTCAGAGCTAGTCGCTGTGTTCTTTTTTGTCGTGGGTGCTCAGATTCTTTAGAGGCAGAGAGGGCGAAAGGCGGGGGAGCGTCTACGGACCCTGTGGCCTGATGATTCAAAGCACTGGGTCCTTCTAGGTCATTTTGTCTAAACATCAGCATAAACAGCACTGCTGTTTGTACAGCAAAGCCTGCCAGACATCACAGCCTCATTTGCTGTCAAATAACACCGCTAGGTGTCACACATTTTATTACAGTAAATATTTGACCGGGGAGGTCTTTTTCAATGTAGTCACACACCTTAAAGTCTTGACTACAAAGGCAGGTGTTTAGGTCGACTATACATCTTAATTGGATCGACATGGTCACCTTCGTTGCAAGTCATCAAGCAATGTCGATCATATACTGCAAAACACTATGGAAATCCATAGTCTGGTCACTTCTGCCCAGAGACAGCATGAGCTGGCGGCTCCGATGTGTGAGATGTGTGCTAATGTCTGACTCGAGAGAAAGCCAGATACACTGCCCAGAGTTTATAGCTTCCAATGGATATCTAATAGCCCCAGTGGACATTAATAGATATAGTGTCAGGGCTGTTGGCGGTCTGATGTGATTTCCCGCCCTGGCCTTAATTAATTAAAGAGTTGGTTTGGTTCCTGTGAGGTACTGTTATTAACTCGCCATCAAACAGGCAAGAAGTGGACCCACAAGACGTGTAAGGGATGTATTTCAGTTGTATCCATATTTAATTTGTTTTGGCTATTTGTATGTCTTGCATAATGCATAAATATTATTAATGATTATTCAGCGATTTATTTAAGAGAACGATTATTTATTGCTTGTGTACAGAACTGCACACACACCGTAAAACCTACAGTAACAGTTGTTCTAACTAACCCTTTTAGTTAACTTTACTTAATAGACAACAACTGGTTCACAACAATTCTTAATAGACTTTTCACTCATTTCCTCCACTTCTGCAGTTATCCTTCTTCTTAGTTGCATTTACTCATTTTCCAAAGTCATCTTGAATGTTGAATTGTCAATACAACTGAAAATCAGCATAAGTTGACTTCATATTGATGTTGATTTCCTAAAATTGTTTTGTAACCATTATGGTGATTAGTGTTCCCATTTGGTTGGGCACTTGAAACATTTTATATTACTATAATTCCCTTCCTACACTGTAAAAAAATGGTGCTATGTGGCACTAAAAGTGGTCGTAATCATAGGGGAACCACCTTTGGTGCTATATAGCACCATATATCTTTACATGTTCTGTATATAGTAGCGGTGCTATATAGCACCTCAGCCAAAAAACGGTGAAGAACCACTGAAGAACCACTCAAGCACCAAGATTGGAGCTATACAGCACTTAAAAAGGTTCCCCTATGATTACGAGCCAAGAACCACTTTTAGTGCCATATAGCACCATTTTTTTTTAGAGTGTACTTGTGCAGGGATGCAACAAGAAATCACAGATATTTATGGTTTCAAAGGAAAAGAAGTAATAAATGTTGTTTTTAAAAGATGACCTAACTTCTCTCTAAAACACAAACTAATCTACATTTCAGGTTGAATTGTGGTCTACTAAAATTGTAATGATAACAACCATATTCATGCCGCAATGCTCTCTGGGATTAGTCTGTTACTCAGAAATAAGTCAGTAAAACTTAGAAACTTTGCTAGATTTTTCTGAGGCAATACGTTTTCAAGATTTTTTTTTTCAAGTTAACAAATAGAAATGTACAATGCACCTAGTATCTCAACTCACTTTTACACTCTAAAAAAAATGATGCTATATGGCTATATGCTATACACCATATCTTAACAGATATCTTAACATCTGGTTTGTGTTACCATTAACACAAACCCCAAACTCACATAAAAGCCAAGACTCCCACTGTCTAAACGAAACACTGATCACCATAATGGTTGACCAAATATTTTCAATAACACATCAACATCTAAACCTCTGTTAATTCTCAATAAGAGCTTCTATAGACGTCTTTCAGGGTTGGAGTCAAACTCTGCAGGACAGCAACTCTCTAGGACCGAACTTGCCTACCCCTGCTCCAAGTAGAGGAAAACAATGGTATAATTGTACCCTAAGGACCAATTGTGTACCTTTAAAGGTACAGGAACAAAATTGTACCTCTACTGTACCTTTTTTTTTCTGAGAGTGTATAGCACCAAAAGTGGTTACCCTATGATTACGAGCCAAGAACCACTTTTAGTGCTATATAGCATCATTTTTTTTAGAGTGCACCTATACGTCCATGTAAGAATCCTGCAAATGAATGAGAGGCACTACATCTATTTCTCAAACTGTCCTCTTCACTGTTCCTCGCTGGTGGAATGATCTTCCCAACCTCTGTGAAATAAATATTTCTTTCTTTTTGTCTCTATTCTAGCCTGCAATCTTTTAACTTGCAGCATTGCCTCTTTGAATTGCTTTGTTGTATTTCTCATTTGTTATAACCCTTTGTTGGTTTGCTCTTGATTATTAACTGACTACGGTCAGACAGGTATAGAGGAGGAAAGGGCATTGTGTTGGTAGGCTGGCTTGGATCGGAACGTTTGTCCCTGCACCTGTTTTGTGCATTTAAAAAGAAAGTGGATGAGCACCATGATAAATACAGGGGCGAGAGATTAGAAGGAAGTGTGTGGGAGAGGCACAGCAGTCAGAGATGCTTCATTTGTAATCGGTGACAATTTAATCTGTCAGTTTTGGGGACAGTAGGAAGAGCGAGTGAGTGTCCAGCCAGTCAGCGCTGACGGCTAGCTACAAGAGCTGTCAGCAATATCGAATGCATAGAGGCTGAGTGAGAGGGCTTTCTGAGATGAAAGGCGAAAGAGGGGAAATAACAAGTCAGGATGCTGTCAATCATTATTTTATATGTTCATTAAAAGTCAAACATATCATTGTGATAATATAAAATGAATTTCTCTTATGAAGGTGAAATGCCATTTAATGAGAGAGAATTTTCAGTATAGAATTCAATTTAGTCACCTCACAGTTGTGCGCTGAGAAGAGGAGACAATGAAAAAAGGGCGGTGGCACTGTCTCTGTGATTGAATGCAGCCGTGTTTTCAATCGATATTAATGAGAATGTTTTGAAAACAAGACGAATGCTGTAAAGGCTGAAGAAAGCGACCATTTCCTTAATATAGGTATGATTTTTAAGTCTTCGCGGCGCGTCTGGTTGTTAATAGGTTTATCTGTGTTTTTGTTCGGAGGTGCTGAAATGCAGTGAGCTGCACTGGTTAGAGCGCGTTGCTCCCATCCCCCGCCTGTACAGCACCGGGTGAGGGAGGGGGACAGGAGAAAGAGAGAGAGAGAAAGAGGGAGGGAGCGATAGGCAGCACCCTTGTGAGGGGAAACAAGAGTCAGCTTCGCGGAGAGGAGAGAATAAAAAAGAGCTGGGGTGCAAACAAAAGAAAGAACATGGATGAAGCAGGAAAATGTCTGTTTGAAAAGGCAAGCGCAGCGGAGACTTTGGTCATCCTGCACGTAGTGTGCCCGTTTTTTGGATGCCGTGGTTTGGAGCTCTTGCGCGGCGAACTCTAAAGACGGAAAGCGTTTTTAATCCATCTGTGGATGTTGCCAGCTTGCGATGGCTGTTGCAGGGCGATGTAGCTGCATAAAAGAGAACGTGCCTCTTTGTTTATGTTTCTTCATTGTTCTACTAAGTGTCCTTACAGATGCACAAATTCGTTACAGCATTCAGGAGGAGCTGGAGAGCGGCACTGTCGTTGGGGATCTTGTTCGGGATCTCGGGCTGGAGCTGCGAAAGCTCTCGGCACGTCGGATCAGAATCAGCTCCGACAGTGCGCGGCGGTACTTCAACATCAACCACAAAACCGGTAAGCTTGTTATAAGCGACCGGATTGACCGCGAAACGCTCTGTGAATTCAGCGGGACCTGCACGCTTAGTCTCGATGTGGTGTTAGAAAGCCCATTTGAACAGCACAGCGTGGATGTTGAGATTGTGGATGCAAATGACAACTCGCCGCTTTTCCCTCGAGACGAGTACCAGTTGGAGATCTCCGAGGGCGCACAGCCAGGCGCGCGGTTTTCCATTGAGGGCGCGCAAGATTCTGACGACGCCTCAAATTCCGTGCGCCATTATCGCCTCACCTCAAACGAACACCTGGCGCTCGATTCAACCAAACCACCTGCAGATGGAAAGCACATAGAGCTCGTGCTGAAAAAGCCTTTCGACCGCGAGCTTTTGCAGTCTCACCAGTTTCTAATCACTGCTACTGACGGCGGATCGCCTCCGCGCTCAGGCACAGCCAAAATCAACGTGCGCGTTTTGGATGCCAATGACAACGTGCCAGTCTTCGACAGCTCCGTGTATAAAGTGAAACTGCGGGAAAACTCTCCCGTTGGCGCGCTGGTAATTAAATTAAACGCCACAGATAGAGATGAAGGCTCTAATGGGGAGGTGTATTACTCTTTTAGCTCGTACACGCCAGATCGAGTGAGGCAGATGTTTTCTGTAGACACAGACAGTGGGGAAATTCGAGTACTGAGCAATGTGGACTATGAAGAAACCAACAGCTATGAGATGTATATCCAGGCAGCAGACCGGGGCCAAGGGGCCGTAGCAGTGCACTGTAAAGTGGTGGTGGAGGTGCTGGACGTGAATGATAACCCTCCTGATATTGTGCTCTCCTCTCTCTCCAGCCCAGTCCGAGAGGACGCTCGGGCAGACACTGTGGTGGGTTTAATAAGCATAAATGACAGAGACTCTGGACAAAACAAACAGGTCAGCTTGGATATCATTCCCCCTGACCTTCCCTTTAAAATCAAATCATTCCGAAATCATTACACCATTGTTACCTCAGCCTTCCTGGACCGTGAGACTATATCATCATATAATGTTACAGTTACAGCCATGGATGGTGGAACGCCGCCTCTTTCATCGTCAATGACAGTTCGAGTAGAAGTGGCAGATGTGAACGACAATCCCCCACGTTTTAAACAGACTTCATACACTGTTTATGTCTCGGAAAACAATGCGGTCAGTGCACCTCTGTGCGTCATCAAGGCAACGGACCCTGATGCCGGTGAGAACGCTCGCATCACATACACCGTCCTCAATGACAACAACCACGGTATTTCCGTGGCATCATATGTTTCTGTCAAACCTGCCACAGGTGAGGTGTACGCACTACGGTCGTTTGACTTTGAGAAGTTGCGCGAGTTTCATTTCCAGGTTAAAGCTCAAGACAACGGTGTGCCACCTTTAAGCAGGGTGGCGACTGTTTATATTTACATCATGGACACCAACGACCACAGCCCGCAGTTTGTTCGCCCAGCGGCGAATGGCTCACACTCCTCAGAGACTATTTTGCGTAACTCAGAGGCTGGCTTCCTTGTTTCGCGTGTGCTAGCTTGGGACTTAGATGCTGGAGAAAACGCCTGGTTGCTATACAGCCTCCATCACCCTCCTGAACTGGACTTGTTTAAGGTGCACGAGCACACAGGTGAGATCCGCACAACTCGGAGAGTATTCGAAGACAATTCCACTGTCTTTAGCCTGACAGTGCATGTACGCGACCATGGTTTGCCTCCTCGCTCTGCCTCTACAACAATCACTGTTGGCGTAATGGAGCTCCCACCCAAAGTGGCCCCAGACCCAAAACGCATAATCAGACCACATGGCACAATGATGTTTTCCGAAGTGACCCTGTATCTTCTTATTGCCCTCAGTGCCACCACCTTTGTTTTCTTGCTCACTATCTTCGTCCTAGCAATTGTTCGCTGCCATGCCTACTGCAGCCAACCAGACGCTTGCTCCTGCTCTCCTTGCTGTGGGGGCAAGAAGAAAAAGAAGACAACAATGAAGAAAGCAACCAAAGATGGTGGTGGTGGAGGAGGTGGTGGTGGTGGTGGAGCTGCCGGTGGTGGAGCAGGTGGAGCCACAGGTGGAGGTGGGGGCGCTGCTGGTGGGGTCACGTTCCAGCAACAGTCCGCGGTTGTGCGGAGAGATCTGAAAGTGGAGCCACACTACATTGAGGTCCGAGGAAACGGCTCTCTAACTAAAACATACTGCTATAAGACCTGCCTGACTGCCACCTCAGGAAGTGACACTTTTATGTTCTACAATACGGGCCGACCGATGAGTGGGACTTGGGGTTCAGGGGCAGACCGTTTCTTCACAGGACAGAGTGGGCAGTTTGTGCGCAGACTGAGCATGCCCGACGCTACGGCAATACAGGTGTGTGCAGTGCCCACACTCTTATAGCATTCATCAAGTGACTCATCCATCTATGCATGAAGACAGGAGCAATTCTGTTCTCTCTTGCTTTCACTCTCAGATATGATGATGATTTAGGAGTAGTTTTGGCATTTATGTTGTTGTTGTTGTTTCCAAATACACAGACAAAAAATAGTTTTGAAACTAGTTTCGCTCAGAAATCACTAGTATTTCACAATTCATAACAAAGGGACAGCAAGTAGCACTTTGAATTAAATGTGCAATTTGGAAGAAATACTAAAAATTTTATTTTCTTGTAAAACGAACTCCAGTAATTTTTTCTTTACAACTTTGAAAAATCATTATTTATAGTGTACTACAGTTGTATTGCTTACTGTTTGCAGTACAGCTACAGGTCTGTTTTCAACACTGTGAAGCTCAGGTTTCTTGCTTAGTATATATCAGGGCTCGGTAATGGATGCTTTCCTGCTGTTGTATTGGAGCATTTTCACTTTTTTTTTCTTTTTGTGCCTCATTAATTCACAGCAGCAGTCTCTAGTGTGCACTGCAGAATGCATGCGTTTGTGTGTGCGGTTACGATGATTTACGGTATCAGACTCTTTCCACTTGTTTACAGCTGTCATCATATTGCATTTCATCAGTTATGAATTTAAAGAGAAGCTTTTTCTCCTTTCCTCTCTCATGCTTGTACACTCACCCTCTCTCTCTCTCTCTCTCTCTCTCTCTCTCTCTCTCTCTCCAGCCTGTTCTGCAGTGCGCTGTTTCAGGACAGCTGGGTGTGTTTATATTTAGAGGTGTGAAGCTCAAACAACACTCCAGTTTCTCTGTACCCACACTTAAATCTCTCAAGAGAGACTATCCAGCCTAGCTTCAATTTAGTTAACTTCACTTTGAACATCATCCACCAAAACCAGTAGATAGGCCTTTAAGCTAAACACAGGTTAGCTGATTGGCACTCTGTTGACAGCTTGATGGATGGATAGATAGATAGATAGATAGATAGATAGATAGATAGATAGATAGATAGATAGATAGATAGATAGATAGATAGATAGATAGATAGATAGATAGATAGATAGATAGATAGATAGATGGATGGATGGATGGATGGATGGATGGATGGATGGATGGATGGATGGATGGATGGATGGATGGATGGATGGATGGATGGATGGATGGATGGATGGATGGATAGGAAACTTGGACCTTGAGTAAATCTACACTCTAAAAAAAAGGTTCTATATGGCACCAAAAATGGTTCTTCGTCATAATCATAGATATCATAACATGTTCTGTATATGGTAGTGGTGCTATTTAGCACCTTAGTCAAAGAACCGGTGAAGAACCTCTGAAGATCCGCTGAAGCACCACTGAAGCACCAAAATTAGTGCTATATAGCACTTAAAAAGGTTCCCCTATGATTACGAGCCAAGAACAATTTTTGTTGCCTTATAGAACCTTTTTTTGTGTATAATGAGAATAATCCTCCAAAGGGAAGGATAAAGTGATTAATTGTCATGAAAATTTCACAGTGCAAAAACTCTTAATGATCCATTTATTTTGTTTAATTTAATTTAATTTTAATTTTATTTTATTATAATTTTTTTATTTATACTATTTTATTTTATTTTATTTATTTATTTCATTATTTTATTTCATTTAAATAAATAAACTCTTAATAGTCCATTTAATTTAATTTTATTATTTAATTTTTTCATAATTTTATTTCATTATTTAATTTAATTTAATTTTAATTTATTTTATTACATTTTTTAATTTATTTTATTACATTTTTTATTTATTTATTTTATTTATTTTTATTTTATTTTATATATATTTTTTATTTTTTATTATGTATTTAATTCTTTATTTTTTATTTTCATTTTATAAAATGTCATTTCTTAACAGAATAGCTGATTTTTCTCATCAGCAAATTTTTGCAGCAGTTTTGTTAGTTTGTCAAGCCTTAGTATGACCATTTATTACAGTAGAAGCTTTCTGTATCTGCTCTGTTAGTTCACCAAAGATCATCATTACAAACTGAGTGCATTTATGTTGTTTTGTTGATCAAATGGTGAGTGTTTCAGGGATTACTGGATGTGAAAATGTGTGAGCGCCTCTTATTTGTGAAGTAATTACTCGCTCATTTCAGATATTCTCATTAAATGTCAGTCATGTTTGTTCTCCCAGTGTGTGGTTAAGTGGCAGTGGAGCGGTTTCTGGTGGCTGATTGGGTGATTTGGTATGGAAAGAAAAAGAAGGAGGGATTGTGATTGGTTGGTGCAGAGGTGCGAATGCTGTATCTAGGCAAGGTGTGTCCACTCAGAAGGGAACTGAGAGAGAGAGAAAATGAGAAAAGAGAGTAAGGAACTGCTGGTGAGACGAGATCAGACTGAACTCATTATCTGCCTCTCCTCACACGCGCACACACACAGTAAGTGATAAATCAAAGACCTGTGAGATGAATAAAAAACAGATCCCCAGTTTCTTTGCTCAGCAACCCGCTCTGTTTTCATATTCACTAGACTTGAGTGTCTGTAATTTCTGGAAATGATATAACCCTTGAAATCTTCATCTAAAATCTTCCTACTTCATATCCTTATTTGCTAATGTATAATGCAGTCATTATACATTATGCATTATGGGAACGTTGTAAACACAGTTGGTGGGTCAAATGGTTACAAACATTTTTAGTCCTTTGAGTCTGTTATTCTCTTGATATTAGAGGTTTTGCCATTGAAATGTGGTTGTTATGGCCGTGAAAGTTTCATGCTAGGTTGAACATTAGTGTTAGTATATGTTTTTTTGCATGACTGGGAGCATATGTGTATAGTTGTTTTGCAGGCTTCTATGATGGATGTGTGTGTTTGCGTGTTGTGTGGAGGAAAAGCAGGCCCTGCTGATTACACTGCGAATTGGATTTCACATTGATGAATGTCCACCAGGAGATGTGTGTGAGAGAGAAAACGGGTGACAAAAGGATGGGTGGGGAGCACAAATACCATAGATTAGGTTTTATACCACACTTGGGTGAACATAAAGATTCACCCCCAAATAAAAAAGAAGAAAGAGGAAAAAAATTATTTTGCGTAAATAATATCATGTAATATGCATGCATTCACTAGATGCTTTTTTCCAAACCGATTTATAAATGTCTATACACTGTGTCTATACACTGTGTGACCAGTGTCACATTGGCTCATTAGTACAGACTGAATGGGGGGTGTCTGACAAGGGAGACATCCAAAATCTGCAATGGTGGTGGGTCCTCAGGACAGGTTTGAGAAGCACTGGTCATCACTGGTGATTTTTTCATTGGGACATCATTTTTTAATGGCAATTAATAAGTAAAACATTCTTTCACCTTGTGCATTTTGACTGCAGATATGCCTCAGTTTCTCTCTCTCCCTGAGGAGCCTCAGTACAATCGATCTCACCCCTCTGTTTCTGCTCCTCCACGGTTTTATGACCTTGATTTGTCCCTGTGTCTGTGTGAATGGATGGTCTGGCTGGTTCAGATCTTTTGGGTGATGAGCATCTCAATTTATCATTAATGAATGTGTGTGTGTGTGTGTGTGTGTGTGTGTGTGTGTGTGTGTGTGTGTGTGTGTGTGTGTGTGTGTGTGTGTGTGTGTGTGTGTGTGTGTGTGTGTGTGTGTGTGTGTGTGTGTGTGTGTGTGTGTGTGTGTGTAAGACATTGATAAAATCCTGACCTAAATCTAACCCTTTCTTCCAAAGCCACAGTCTTGCAGCCATCATGACCATATGACTACACTCCAGCATGATTAATTAATGAGATGATATTGGTTTTTTGATCCGTCTCAGCGCTTAACGTCATCTCTTTCTCTCTTTGTTTGTGTCTTTGTCTTTCTCAGCCTAAAGTCCCCAATACAGACTGGAGATATTCAGCGTCCCTAAGAGCAGGAATGCAAAGGTAAGACTTGATTGGTTTTGTTGTTCTAATTTTTCTTTTTTGTTGCATTTACTGAATATTCCCCATTACTTTAAAGGGGGCATACAATTAAAATAAATAAACAGATGGATGGTCAGATGGTCAGGCAGACAGACAGATAGGCAGATAGATAAAAAAAATATATAAATAAAAATAAGAGGACCACAGATAAAACATTACATAAAATGTATGATAATGGCTCCTTTAAATCGCTAGTGAAAGGAAGGTAAAAATATAATATCACCTAGGCCCTGTTTCAACCTGGTATTAAGATGCGTTTTGGTCGATCGGATCACAAGTGGACGATGCTAAATACAGGTGTAAACGGGGTCTAAAATGCTTTGAGCTTGTCCACTTTCAACCACTTGCAGAGGTAGTCGAAAACACATTCGATCGGATTGCTTTCGTAGTGTAAACGCTCATGTGGTCGAATGTGTTCGAACAGCCACAAAAGACGCCTGCTGACCGAATGCGAATACTTTAAGACCCAGGTTTGGTGTGAAGACAAAAAATTAACCAAGCACAATGTTCTCTCACCATTCCTGATTTGTAACACACTCACAGCGTTCGGCTGGTCTTGCAGCTGTCAGAGCTGAAACAAAGCTGCTGCTCTCTGTCCATTAGATTGAAAGATCTGAGAAAAATCCCATATATTTATCCATCCATAGACCCTCCCCTTGAAGAAATCCGGACAGAAGTGGTTGAAAGTGGACAAAAGAGACGGATTAAAACACCAGGTGTAAACGGGTCTACTTGTGATCTGATCGACCAAAACGTATCTTAATACCAGGTGTAAACAGGGCCTATAAGATGGAAGATAATTTTCAGACATTACGTATGGAAGTAGTTGGCTAAAAAAACTGTGCACTGGCATTACATTACCCATAGATCACTGGACCATGTTGGTAGGTCCAGTGGATACAGTTATCCACCACTTGTTCTGAATCAACCAAAGGTCTAATAAAGATACACTACAGCAGCCGCTGAATGACCAGTACAGCTGTACAGCGACAGTTTCTGTGGAAGCAGAAGTAGGTCACACGCGGCGATTGAAGTAAAGCCTTCAGCCATGTCGGCAAAACGATGGCAACGAAGGACATTGCAGACAACAGACTGGACAGCACATTCACATATGCCAGAGATGTGTGTGTGTGTGTGTGTGTGTGTGTGTGTCTGAATGACCTCCGTTCTCCATTAGTGATACACTGATTCCCTCCTAATTACAGCAGGGTTTAATGAGAGCTAATGTAGCCACGCACATCATTCTCATGCATTAAATCAGATTCCTGTCTCACAATTTATGTACTTGGAGAAACCATTGCAAAATTAATTTCACTGTAATGATGTTCTTGCTTTCTTTTGCTTGTTGAGTTTAAGGCAGATTTATAAGGGTTTCATTGGCAGTAGGTCACAGCTTTTTGTTTTATTAATGTTAACTCTTGCTCATATTTATAGAGATTTGAACCTTAAAACTTAAGTATTTTCAATGTGCAACAGTTTAGGGCCCTATCATACACCCGACGCAATGCGACGTCAGGCGGAACGCAAGTGTTTTTTGCTAGATTCAGACCGATGCAGTTATCATTTTCATGTCCAGGGCCACGTTGTTTAAATGGCAAATGCACGCGCTCCCATCTGTTGAGCGTGCTGGCCTGAAAACGCTGTGTGTTCATGTATTGTTGGCGCATTGCTATTTTGAGGCAACTGAAAACGACTGCACCGTTGACCAACAAAAACCTGCGCTAAAGTCAATAGCGCAGTATTTTTTGTGTTATTTAAAGGGCACGTTATTAATATGCGCCTATAGGCGGGTGCACAACGCACATACACTCTGCTTATTACACACACAGGGACGCGCAGCAGCACACAAATATTATATAAAATATTAAAAATAAAAGGATTCCTCTCTGGAGAAGCATTCAGTCTTTCCGCTTGCAAATTCCACCATGTAAATAGAAAATCCGCCATGGTGCGAGCACAACTGGCTTTTAAAGGGAATGGGAGATGAGACTCTGATTGGTGTATTGCACCTTACGCTCAAAACACACCCATGACTCATTAAAGGTAGGGTATGTAAGATTTGGTTAAAAAACTTTTTTCCCAAATTTGTTTAAACTTTCTTTATAAATCAGTACATAATTAAAATGTAAGTACTCTGAAAAAGAAAGTATAAAAATTGAGTGTCTGTAGACCTCTCACGACTGTTTTAAAGACAGCTCATTATTTCCATTCACTCCACCTTCTCCCTTCTGGGCTCTTTACAAAGCCACGCCCCCAAAACACATGAACGCGCCACGCCGACCGCGATCAGCTCAGCTGAAAGACGCATTATTTACCTGAGGCGAGCGGAGAAGAAGTGTATGTAGTGACATCATGTCAGAATCACATGTAATAAATAAATCTAACTTTATCATTATGAATATAAACAAATAAGATGTCTTTTAGTACTCACTATCAAGCTAGAATAACAATACTGGTAAGGTTTAAAATACACACACAACACCGTGTCTACGACACACTCAGATACAAGATAAAAGCATCAGTAAACATAGGTAGAGAGGACAGAAACAAACCAAGGGCCGAAATAAACGTGCAGGTAAAGTTCCCGGTGAACATGGTAACAGAGTTTAGACAGAGGGTAGTAGCTAAAGCTAACTTAGTTAAAAAAAAGTTCCTGGATGCGGTGTACTAGCTTGTACACATGCATTTTATTATCTAAAGTTACATTTTGCGAAATTCAACACGACAGCGATCAACTTGAGCTAGGCATATTGAGTATTTATCATCTCTACTAATGGTTCGCTAAGTGTATAACATTGTAAATTTATGCTAAGTAATGTTATGTTAGCTATATTAGGCAGCTACGTGTGCTAGTGAGACATGCTTCATGAAAACATAAACCAAAAAAATGTATAATCAAAATGAAAGATTACCTGTCCAGCAGAAATACAGCCTCTTGAACCCCTCAAATCAAACGGGTGCGCCAGGGTTGCCAGGTTTTCACAACAAAATCCGCCCAATTGCTACTCAAAACTAGCCGGTTCTCCGGTAAAAATCACATTTGGGGGGTAAAATATGTGTCTAAAATTCGCAAATCCCGGGGCAAAATATCACATAATTGGGGTCGCTTCAACCCGCGGACATGAAAAACAGCCCACGGCAACAGTGTTGAAGTAGCCCGACTTGGCAACACTGGGGTGCGCGCATGTGGGCAGATCCTGTAGCAAAAGGGGTGGTAGCCATGGTAGCGAGAGAGAGTGACAGTCGCCCAAGCCAATCACTTGTTTTGTCCCGGACGAAAATAATGAGCTGTGTTTATTGCAGATTAAAAAGTCTAGAGTCACTCGATTTTTATACTCTCTTTTTCAGAGTACTTACATTTTAATTATGTATTGACATATAAAGAAAGTTTAAACAAATTTGGACAAAAGTGTTTTAGATCATTCTTACCTACCCTACCTTTAAGAGACTAGGTACAACCCCTTTGGATCATGTACCTGGTGCGGCCACCATTTTTCCCGTCGTTAAACTAGCAAAAGTGGATCCGGACACGCCCTAAGTGCACCTGCGCCATGCGCTTCAGACCATGTGCTTAGATTGTTAAAATAGAGCCCTTTGTCACATACCTCGAATGGTAAGAAATGCAGTTACTTTACTAAATGTGTTAAAGTTTACAATGTGTTAAAGCCATTGAGAATACCTTAACAATAGCCTGACAACCCGAGTGAGAATTGCAAGGGCAGAAAATATTACTTATATTTTCTTCATAAAAGGCATTACTTTTTCACTCCACAGACAAAAAGATTTTAGACAAAAATAGCTTTTTGGATGTTAAAGTAAAGAAATGATCAGTGGAGGAAGCAATGACATTGATATGCAGGCAGAAATGGGCAGAGGTAATGCGAGGCAGACAGGAAGAAAGAGAGAGGGGGGATGTTTGAACATTAGCTGAGGATCATGTATTTAGTCCAGTGTTTCTCATTAATAATGTATTAGCCTTACTGACTGCTGCTTCACAGCTCTTTAAAATGGCTTCCACACACACACACACACACACACACACACACACACACACACACACACACACACACACACACACACACACACACACACACACACACACACACACACACAGCATGTAATAGCAGCAGTACCCGCATGACCTTGGACTGAAAACATTCATCAGAGAAAGAGAGAGAGAGAGGGGGGCAAATAAAATGGTGGGTTTCCACCCATCACTGTCTGATCTGCATGCATTCTGTTTTTTGGTTATTTTGGATGGGGTTTTTACAGTTTACTTGTTAATTGAAATAGTTTGAAATGTCACAACGTATTAATACTAATATTTTAGAATTCACATTTGAAAATGCATGAACCATACCTATCTACCCCTTGAAGAGTTAAATAAGACTGGTATGCTAAAATAATAAAAACAAAATATAGAAGATTAGCAATGTTATTTATCTTTTAGCGTTCAAAAGATTGAGATCAGTAAGAATTTTCTGAAGGATCATGTGACAATGACTGGAGTAATGTCACCGGGATAAATGTCATTTTATATTATAAATGTATACATTTTGTAAAATATATTCAAATAGAAAATAGTTATTTTAAATACTATTTCACAGTATTACTGTTTGTACTGTATTTTTGATCAAATAAATGCTTAAATCAAATAAAGACTAAACATTTCACATCAAAAAACATTAATTTCCCATAGTTTCTGCAATACCCTAGCTTACTCTCAACATAATAATACTGCAAATATTCTTGACCCTTGTATAATAAATTGTTTGCGAAGTTCCTCAAGTCACTTTAGAAAAATGGTTCTCCTAAATTGTGTTTATATTGCGATAATGACCTGTATTTTAGCCCACTTATTACATAGATACTTTCCAAAATAAATGAATAAATAAATGGACATGAAATATTGATTTGAGCTAAAATCGTTTTATTAAGTGAGAAACGGAGTCTGATTTAATAGTCATATAGCACAGCTTTAATCGATTGCTTGGGACAGTCAATTATTATATATTTTGTACACAAAATTATTTGATGGCAATATGCCGTGATTATCATGATATGATGTATAAGGTGCAAGAAAAAGACAAGCATTTAACAACAGCATCTAAAATGCATTTTCCCTCATTCTTCTATGGCAGTTGATGTTGTGAATGATCGACCCTAAAATGCTTCATGTTTTCAGCCACTCTGAACACAGTGAGCTGATCCTTTCTTAACACACATCCAGCTGCATGCATATCTACAAAGAGAACATGGAAAGTGATAACACCCTTTTTAAGTGCAAAAGAAACCTCCTGCTTGGTTGGATTTTCTGCCACTGGCGATTTATAAGGCTTTTTCCTGACGCAGACACACAAATGTGGGTGTATGCGGACTCAATGTAAAATGCAGTTTGCAGCACATTTATTTTCATAACATGGCATATTTCCAATTGAAACGGGATGATCAACTGTAAAAATTACGCTGTTAACTGTGTTTGTGTCTGTGAGAGAGAGACAAATTCTTTGGTGTGAAATTTTGAGTGCTCATGACTGTAAGCTTTAATCTCTGAGGTGATGTGACTGTGCAGAGAAGATCACGGTCTAATCCTTAATCTCTAATCCAAGCATCTAGATTCCAATTCTCACTGAAGACCTACATATACCATTCTGCCCAGGTCAAACACAAACCCTCCTCAACTCAAATTTATTTATAAAGCACTTTCAACACCATAATAATGGACTAAAGTGCTGTACATAAAAAGTTATTACAAGCGTAAAATACCAATATAAACCACAACAAACAGTCATATCATCCATCATGCATATCACGCACAATGATCAGACCTAGTTAAACGCCAAAAGCCATGGAGAGTAAAAAAGTATTTTAAGGCCAAATCTTTTCTCACCGAGTGGGATCTAAGACAACTTGAGTACAATGTTGACTAGAAAAATATACATGAATGTAAAGAATACATGTAAGAGACTCTTCAATTATGAAAATGATGTTTCTTCTTCTGACCGGCAATCTATTTTTTTACTGTTGTTTTCTTGAGCAGGGTGTTTTTGAGCACATTAAATTGCGTGTATATGATGTACATTTTTGTTAACCAACCAATACAAATCAATATTTGTTAACTGATTTATAAGGATGTGTTCACACATGGCATGTTTGGTTCGATTAAAATTAACCCTAGTGCGATTGCTCTGTTAGTGCGGTGCTTTTCAAAAAGTGTGAACGCTGCCATCTGAACCCTGGTGCACACCCAACAAGCAAAGATGGGTCTCAGTCCGCTTCCAAACCAACTCTGGTGCATTTTGAATGAAATATGAACGCAACACGGACCAAATGTAAACGAACCATAAACGGGATATGATGTCACAAAATTCAGTCACAGAATTCTCAAGCATACCTGATTTTCTTGTCATAGTCGCGATGTTGCCCATCAACTGAGGGATTCCTGCCACTGTTTTGACTCCTTTACTAATTTTATAAACTCTTAATGAGTTCTTAGCTGGTCAAAATACCATCATATGTGGCTACAATACACACAGCGAGCACATTTAGACCAGCACACAGCATCGTTTTGGATGTTCAGTAAGTTCTGTTGTGAAATGTATGAAAGAAAATCCGACCAGTTAGGTTGTGAACGTATCCCATATGCCTTTAGGTTCCATATCTTTAGGTTCGGTGGTAAAAATGCCAATGTCAATGCTAAGCAGACCAGGACTAAATATTTTTTTTGAGGGGGGGTGGATCTTGACCAAATACTGTAAACCAAGCTAACCAAACTACAAGTGTGAACACACCCTAAGAGTGAATAAATAGTCTTAATCTGACAATATTTCCCCTCTATTTGTGTGTAGTTCGGTCCATATGGAGGAGTCATCCGTGATGCAGGGTGCTCAAGGAGTTCTGGTTCAGAACTGGCCCACCGTCTCCAGCGCTCCCGGTAAGAAATGAGAACTAGCAGACACGCTCTTCAAGAAATGAAAAATCACAAATGAGCTCTCTTTCCTTTCTCAGTTGTTTCTCAAATTAAAATGAGATCAAATGGAGAGATTTGCTTATGTTTTCTGCTTCTCAGATGTTTCATTTTCTCCTCTTGAGTTTAGCATTGACTTCCAAAATTTAATGATTTTCTACATACATTTTTTAGCTGTATACTCAAATATTGAGTCATTTGTGTATATTTTATTTCTCCAAACACATTTTAGCTGAAACATCTGTATGGAGCCCCTAAAGGGACATGGTGGTGAAAACAAAATATGTGACGGGTCGAAAAATAACAAGTCAATGCTTTTGTGTTCTCTCACAAATGTGTTGCGTTCCCCCGAGAAACTTTTCCTTGTGAGTGAATGCAAAGTTTCTCTGGGGAACTTACTGCAAGAGAATGCAAAAGCAATATTTTTCCCTCTCATCTCAATGTCCCGTTAGGGGCGCCATGCATCTGAGAACAACTTAAGAAAATCTGGCTGAAAATAGCAATGAAAGAGCAACCACTGAGCAATACAATTTTCCACTGTGTGGTCTGGCAAGACTAAAACACTGTCTATCACAGTCTCACTGGTATTACCCCTCAGGACCATCTATTGTTCTATCAGCCCCTGTCCCGATCTCACATCACTCTTTCCCTCGCTTGCTTCTTTCGCTGCAGTCTCCTCTGCGTTGGCCTCTTTTGCTGAGTTGAGTTGCTGCAGTCATGCAGGATATGAGGAATATGACCTACATGATGCTTCCCTAGGAAACCCAACTGAAGGGAGCAACTTTATACAGCACAGAAACCACCGTAATACATTAGTGATACCACAATCCGCCTATTGTGCAACACTGAGCAGTGACGCAAATATTACTTCACAATAGCAGCAACTCAAGTCAAAAATTATGTTAGTGTCATAGTCGAAGCAAAATTAAAGGGATAGTTCACCCAAAAACGAAAATTTGATGTTTTTCTGCTTACCCCTAAGGCATCCAAGATGTAGGTGTCTTCATTTCTTCAGTAGAACACAAATGAAGATTTTTAACTCCAACCTGTTTCAGTGTGTCACTCATATAATGCTTGTCAATGGAGACTAATTCTATTAGAGTAAAAAAAAACATGGACAGACAACTTCAAATTAAACTCTGCGGCTCGTGACGACACATTGATGTCTTAAGACACGAAACGATCGGTTTCTGAGAGAAACCGAATGGTATTTATACATATATATCACCTCATATCAGACGAACGCTTTAGCTCTCCAGACTGCCATCACTTCCCGTAGGTGAGGTCAAAATAGCGGCCGGGTAATAGATATATACATAGATACCTCATTAGTGCCTGCATGGATCATGGCGTGGATCGCTCGAATGAGGAATTTACGTATACATATCTATGACAAGGACGCTATTTTGACGTCACCTACGGGAAGTGATGGCAGTCTGGAGAGCTAAAGCGTTCGTCTGATATGAGGCGATATATTTGCATAAATACCGTTTGGTTTCTCTCAGAAACCGATCGTTTCATGTCTTAAGACATCAATGTGTCGTCACGAGCCGCGGGGTTTAATTTGAAGTTGTCTGTCCATGTTTTTTTTACTCTAATGGAATTAGTCTCCATTGACAAGCATTATATGAGTGACACACAGCAACGGTTGGAGTTAAACATCTTCATTTGTGTTCTACTGAAGAAACGAAGACACCTACATCTTGGTTGCCTTATGGGTAAGCAGAAAAATATCAAATTTTCGTTTTTGGGTGAACTATCCCTTTAAGATTTTGTAGTCATTTGCTCACTTCCATGTTGGAAAGTGGATTGATTTTTTTTTTCTGCCAAGCTCTAAGGACAAAAAAACAACAAAAAAATCTGTTATATTCTGTTAATCTGCTCTGGAGGAAGAAATTGCATTAATTTGGGTCTTTATATACAGGAATAAAACGTGTCCACTTTCATTGTATTGAAAACAAGACCATTCACTTTTGTTGAATGGAAAAAATCAACTCAGAAATTTGAGTTTAATGTCTCATTTTGTGTTTCACGGAATACATTTGAAACAACATGAGGGTGGATAAATGATGCAAAATGTTCGTTTTGGGGTGACCTATTCCTTTTAAAAAAATCCAGAGTAAATTGTAGCGGTTTGTTTTCCCACAGTCTGATAACAGCGGAATCCCCTGGTTTTAATGTTGGATTATATGCGCTTAGCCCGTTCAGGTGACCTGTCAGAGCTGTGTGATGAAGAAGAGAGTGACACCGATTTCCACAGCTCTGACCAGATCAAGCATAAATCCAGTTTATCAGCTGAAAGAGGAAATGACACAGTCAGAGGGGATGCGGAGGTTATCTGGAAAAGCAAGAAAGAGAAGCTCTCAGTACCAAGCGGCGACCAAGAGAGCGTGGCTAAAGCACAGAGAGATGACTCGATTAGGAGATGAATATTAATAATGGTCAGCTCAGACTATTTCAACACAAACACGCACACATTCTCCCTCGCTCGCTGTGGAGATGTCCGCTCATGGTAATTAATCCACAATATTAGATTCTATCTCCATTTTGCCTAGTCTCTCTTTCTCGCACTCCAAATAATTGAAGAATCACCTGTCTTTCTGTAGAGGACAGAGTCTCGGTTATTAATCAGACATGTCTGCACACACTCAAAGGCGCCCATAAACGCATCACCACAGACATCAGGGCAAAACATATTAAGATAAAATATGTTTTTATGACAGAATCAACAAGCACAGGATTAGAATAACAAATTGCGTCATGAAGAGTCAGCTCTAGGCTTGTGTTTGTAGCCGTAATATTGATGTGGTCTATTGTAGAACATTTACGTGGAGCAAATAAACACAAAATGTGATTAATTTTAGTATTACAGCAATACCGACTTGCTCTCTTGCATTCATGTGCACTCATCTCGTGGGCAGCAATTATAAACCTATCTACCGTTTTGTCTGGGATCACTTCCTGGGTCACAAGGTCATAGGTAAGAACCAGGATGCAATTAATGCATATTTAATTTCCTAATTAACTGCATGGGGGTTATGGATGTCTATGGTGAGTCTTGACCCTCTTGGATGGAATGATGATGATGTGACTTCTGGAGGTGTTCGGAATAATCAAAGTAATTTAGTTTCAATAAAATGAAAGGGAGCAAAGGAGGGAGAGAGGACAAAACGGGCGCAATTACTCGGGTGATGAAAGAGCAATTTGTTCTAATTAAGTCTCTGACGATGACTGCAAAAGCAAAGGCTGAAAATGAAAGAAATAAGCCTCTTTCGATTTTAGCGCGCTCTCTCTCTTTCTATCTCCTATTCAATGTTTATCTGTCTCATTTATGAATATTTCACAAGCTTCTAAGTCTGAACTGCTGCTCAGCTAAAGTATTAGTTCTGCTAAAAAACATTAATTTACTCATCTTTACATTGTTCCAAACATTCTTTCTTCCGGGAAGCACAAAGAAGAAATGTATCAAACTGTTAATTCTGCTTGTTTTGCATACAATGCAAGCATGCAGTGGCCATTGGCTGTCAAGCTGCCAAAAGAAATTACAAGTATTATCCATACTGTTCTAATCTTCTGAAGTTTTATGGTAACTTTGTCTGGTGAAATGAACTAAAATAAAGGTTGTTATTCGCTCTGCTGTAGCCCTTATATTTCACTTGAATTTCTCATGTTCAAGCCTAGAATCAATCAGTCTCAGTTCTCAGAGTTTTATAAATACCGAGGTCCCAAAATTGAGCTTGCTAGGGCATCCGGGGATGATCGTCACATTGACCATTATAAATAACTTCATGAATCACATACATTATATATTTTCCATTCAAAATGGCGACATTGGTTACACTTTATTTTGATGGCCCTCTTTAGACATTCTGTTGACTATAAGTAACCTTGCACCTACATGCCAGCTAACTCTCATTGGAGTGTTAGTAGAAGGTTAGGGTTAGCAGAATAAGTTGACTTGTACTTGCAAAGTATCATACACCCGATGCAATGTGATGCAATGCAAGTGCTTTTTTGCCAGTTTCAACCTGACGCAATTATCATTTTCACTTCGCAGCATCATTTGCACGTTGTTTAAGTCACGCCCATCTATTCGCCCGGAAAATGAGGTGTGTGCAGGCACGTTGCTATTTTTAGGCAACTGAAAACGACTGTGCTATTGACCAACAAAAACCCAATAGCGCAGTATTGCAGCACACAAACATTTTTAAATGTAAAAAATAAAGCGCAACTGGCTTTTAAAGGGAATGGGATCTGAGATTCTGATTGGTTTACTGCACATTGCGCCCATAACTCATTAAGAGACTAGGTACAACCACTTGACTGGATCATGCGCCTGTTGCTGCGACTGTTTTTCCCATCGTTAAACTAGCAAAAGTGTATTATGACGCGCCTTAAGTGCACCTGTGCCATGTGCTTCAGACCATGTGCTCAGATCGTTAAAACCAGGCCCAATATCAGTAGAATGTCTGTTGGTGGACCATTAAAGTGTTAGCAGATATTAAGCAGAGAGTACTAACACTCTACTGAGAGTTAGTTGACATGTAGTTGCAACGTTACTTATAGTCAACAGAATGTCTAAAGGGGACCATTAAAATAAAGTGTGGTAACACTGTATTTTACAGTTACATGTTACAGGTACTTACCATACTAATACCAACAGTAAATTATGCATAATTACATGCAACTAACCCTCAACCAAACCCTAATCCTACCCTAACCTTATAGTAAGTACATGTAGTTACTTAATATTACTCAGTACTTAAATATATAATTATACTGTAACAATGACACCTTCAAATAAAGTGTAACCTAAAGTGTTACCGTGACATTAGAGAAAAGGTTATTTCTGTCGGACATTTAACATTTCTATCATAAAACAGCTGCCAAATAATTAATTTCAGTTAAGCTACTTACTTACAGTACATCTTATTTTTCCCTCAGCAGTCTCTGCGAACAGTCAAACCCACCTACTTTGATCTGATTGGTCATCTCGTACATTTTGTCAGCACTGTAGACCACTGAAGCAGCTGATGAAAAAGTCAGTTATCATTTTATTGTGCAATATCCTTGCAGCACCAAAGTAGGGTTAATATTATCCAATTATTTCACTTTTATTATATACACCTCATGCATGTGACACATAAAAACCAGTGGTGTTTGGCATCAAACATGGCACAATGCCTCTTCATAAATGAGATTTGGCTATATAATTCCATAAATTTGAGTTTTGCCACAAGCTGCAGGGGAATCATCAGTTTAGGCAGTAATGTGAATGTTCAGTCAGTAGGTCTTTGGTGGTGTAAAGTAGTGCTGGTTGGTTTTATGTGATGCTGGAGGTTTGTGTTGTATTAAAATATGGTTCTGCATTTTTATGAGCTTCATTTTGGCTCTGCTGTGCAAAACACTGGAGAAGCCAACGCCCCTCTCTCTCTGTGTGTGAGTGAAACAGATGGGCAAAACTGCCAAAGCGTAGATCAGCAGAATTAAATTAATGAAAATAGGATGCAGCATGTTGTCTCTCTCGTTTTCGGTCTTTTTTTTTCATCTATCGCCTTTTTTGTGTCTGTCTTAAACACTCCATCACTAACATTTTACTGCATTTTGGAGAAACGAGAGAGAGAACAGAGAGAGAGAGAGAGAGAGAGAGAGAAAGAGAGAGAGGCAGAGGGCAGGTAGACAGCCTAAGGGAAAGAGGGATAGAGAAAGTGACAATGAGAGAAAAAAGGGTGACCGAGGGGTAGAGTGAAAGAGAAAACAGAGAGGTGCAGAGAGGAGGGGGCTGTGACTGCCTCTGTTGCTAGGGGAGAGAAGTATTTGACCATTAGAGAGAGAGAGAGAGAGAGAGAGAGAGAGAGAGAGAGAGAGAGCATTCTGTATTAGTTTTCATCAGTGTCTCTGCCATAGCCAGTTTTCACTGGAAAGGCAGTTTCCACGGCAACCATTCATACCACGAACATGGTGCTGGAAGAGAGGGAGGGTGAGAGGGAAACAAGTGAAGGAGAAATGCAAAATATATAGAGAAAGAAAGAGGTGTGGCTGAATAAGAGAGTTAACAGAACGTCATATAAAATAAAACAAACTGATATAACGGTGCATGTAAAAGGATGGAGGAAGATCAGATGTGGATAAGAAAAGCAGAATTGTCAAGAGAGAGGGTGTTTTTAATGCTTTGACAACATGTGCTTTAGCGTGCCAATTTGAGTTGAAAGATATTTTTATGCCCCTGCTAATGCAGTTGCTGGTTTATAGCAGGTTGGATAAAGATGGATAAATGGAGAGATAAATGGATGAGTGTGACCTATAATGATCTGCCTGTTTAAAGTTCATCTCTACAGGTGGGCCAACCTGCACAGCCCACAGGCTCTCATTTCAGCTACAACACCAGATGGCACACAGAAAAACTTGTCCAAATGCAACACACATTCTTACTCACAATCCAACACAAATACAACTTGCACACACTTTTTATTGACAAGCTAATTTAACATTTTCAAAATTCAGTACAACAGGGATATAACAAAAAAGCAGTAGACAGAGGTAACAAGAGACCAATTTTTTTTAAAAATAATAATCTAGTTTAGCTTGCATATTATACTGTGCAAATCAAACATATTAACCGTTTACTGAGTTCTGATTTCCAGAACTGATTTCCAGTGATTTTATAGGGATTTTATGATTTTGGTTTTAGCCTTCACTTTAGTCAATCAGTGTCACAAAGGAAAGGCTCTGCAGAAGCTTGTGTGTTTTGTATGCTTTAGGTCTAGTGGAATTTTCCAGAACATGCCAGGGGCTTTAATCAGCTCAAGAGGGTGAACTGAGGACAATCGCTCTGCTTTCTGTCTACGTCTGAGTCAATGTTTGTCTCCATTTTAGGCTTGAAGATATTCATTCATTCATTCATTCATTCATTCATTCATTCATTCATTCATTCATTCATTCATTCATTCATTCATTCATTCATTCATTCATTCATTCATTCATTCATTCATTCATTTTATGCATTGTGTGTGTGTGTGTGTGTGTGTGTGTGTGTGTGTGTGTGTGTGTGTGTGTGTGTGTGTGTGTGTGTGTGTGTGTGTGTGTGTGTGTGTGTGTGTGTGTGTGTGTGTGTGTGTGTGTGTGTGTGTGTGTGTGTGTGTGTGTGTGTGTGTGTGTGGGCATGTTTTTGTGAAATATCAGGACATAAATGTGTATAATGACATGGGTATGACACAGGTATTACAAAAAGAGGGTGAAATATGAGGACGTTCCCCATGTCCTCACTTTTCAAAATGCTTATAAATCACACAGAACAAGTTTTTTTTCACAGAAAGCGACCTGCACAGTCTCCTGTGAGGGTTAGGTTTAGGGGCAGGGGCAGTGTAAGGGGATAGAAAATATGGTTTGTACGGTATAAAAACCATTACGCCTATGGAATGTCCTCACATTTCACAAAAACAAACGTGTGTGTGTGTGTGTGTGTGTGTGTGTGTGTGTGTGTGTGTGTGTGTGTGTGTGTGTGTGTGTGTGTGTGTGTGTGTGTGTGTGTGTGTGTGTGTGTGTGTGTGTGTGTGTGTGTGTGTGTGTGTGTGTGTGTGTGTGTGTGTGTGTGTGTGTGTGTGGATGTTCATGTTTTTTTTCTATCCCGGTGGGGACTTCAACCTGAATGCACACTGACTCATGGGAACTCGTGTCACTGTGGGGACCTAAATGAAGGTCCCCATGAGGAAAAAAATCGCACAGAATGAGTTTTTTTTTTTAAATGCTAAAAGTAGGGTAGTATAGGGCAGGGGTTTTCAAACTTTATGATGCCAAGGACTCCCAAATATGATGAACCTTTATGAGGGACCCCCTTCCTAAAAATCCATCTATATTTATGTACGAAAAAATATTTAAACTGTTAGATAAATAGTAAGTGTGACATTATAACTACAACATATTGTTTCCCAACTTAAATTTGCTATTAGTTTTGGATGTATAAACCTGAAGCAGAACGTATTGTGTTAAGAAAACTGCCTTACAACCCCAGTGAGCAAGATAAAGGGGACTATAGTGAGAAACTCACTAAAGATACAAAGCAAACATATACAATTCTGGAATGTATAAGGCAAGAAAGGATAGAAACATTTAGAAATGAAATCGTTAGAATATTCAGTAGACTTTATCCATTTTTGTTTTGTCTTTGTATTCTCTGAAATTTTCTGGGGACCCCCTAGAACCTTCTGGAGGACCCCTGGGGGTCCCCGGACCCCAGTTTGAAAACCCCTGGTGTAGGGGATAGAATAAACAGATTGTACAATATAAAAACAATTACGTCTATGGAAATTCCCTACAAGTATAGTGAACCAGACGTGTGTGTGTGTGTTTGTGTGTGTGTGTGTGTGTGTGTGTGTGTGCGCCTACACTCTAAAAAATGCTGGGTTAAAAATAACCCAAGTTGGGTTGAAAATGGAATTGGCCGATTGGGTTGTTTTAACTCAGCAATTGGGTTGTTTTAAGCAAACATTTAACCCAACCGCTAGGTTAAAACAACCCAAATGCTGGGTTAAAACAACCCAATTGCTGGGTTAGTCCATTTTCAAACCAACTTGGTTATTTTTAACCCAGCATTTTAGAGTGTACTTAACCATGTTTTGTGGACAGAATTTGTACCCAGAAGTGAGCAAATTCTGAAAAAAAATCCCTACTTTTTTATTGTAAAAATGCAGAAAGTTCTCTGTTCTGGTTAGTGTATGGGTTAGTGTTAAATTATGATTGTGTGTGTTTATATTCATCACTTCCCCTAATGGAAAACCGTGATACAAACATTATTGCACAAAATTACAAACAAAACAAAGTTACATTATTCTCATAACATGCAGTACCTGTCTGGTTTACTATCTTAGTGAGGACTCTATAGACATAATGATTGTTATACTGTACAAACTGTATATTCTCTCCCCTTACACTAACCCGACCCCTAAACCTACCCATCACACAAAACTACAGGCATTTTTACATTTTCAAAAAATGTAAATATGATTTATAAGCTTGTTTCCTCATGGGGACCTCATTTTAATTCCCCACGGTGACACGAGTCCCCATGAGTCAGTGTGCATTCAGGCTGAAGTCCCCATCGCGATAGAAAAACATGAACACACACACACACTTGCACACATGCCCACTGCTGTCTTGGCAGGCTCATGAGAAAGCTTGTGTGTGCCATCTGGCATGTTTAATCAGGATTACTAGAGCCTGACGTACCAAGGTGTGCCACACACACACACAGATGCAATCTGTGATATCAGACAATCAGATATATTCATTGTGCACAGACGATCAGTTCCACATGCACATAATATCTAATACAATTTGCATGCCCACGCATGTACAATAAATGAAAAAGAATCGATTTTTGTAGTTAATTATGTAATGTGAAAGCATGCAATTTATATGCACAGACAGTAAGTAACATGAACTTTGATTGGTCTATATACTGAACATGTATTTTAATCTAAACATTTGTATATTTAATTTTATACAGTAGATTGAAAAATTGTATATCTTAGACTGGCTGATGCAGTATATGTGAAATCAGCCCATTTTCTGTGCTTCACACACAAGAGCGTGAACACAAATCTGCTGTCATCTGCTGTTGCACACACACAAAGTGATATGGTTTCATCGAAACAAACCCATAACTCCTTGGCTCTGCAGTGTTGCTCAGAAATCTGCTCCTTCAGGAGTTTAGCATTGGAGTTTGGCTCATATTTCATCCTCAGACTGCCCTTCCTCACCTCCTCTTCTGCATTATGCAAGATGGCACTCTCTTCCTTGAGAAAGAGCGATGCAGAGATATATAGAGAGTAGATGGGAGGAGGTCGGCAGACTCCTGTTGTTTTCTTTATGATGATTTGATTTTCTCCCCATCATCGTTTTATGAGCTGGATCTTTCACTGGCCATAATAATCATGCCCTTGTCATGCGGCTTATTAAACCTGTGCCATTATCTGCCAGCCAGACGTGTGCCTTTGTCCAAAGACTGCATTACATGAAAGGTCAAGGCAAGACAGAAATATGCAGAGGATGTTGCTGTCAATGTAGATGTGTTGGGAAAGCTTTTCTGAAACTGTATTTTGCCAAGACACAAACTACTCATAATTTTAAAGCATTTAGCAAGAGTCTAAGAACACACCCAGTTCTTGAACCAGCTCAGCTACTGTACTGAAAAATGTAGTTAACTAGAATTGCTCATTTAGTTAGTCAGTACCCAATGCTGGTGAATTCCGTGCCCTTTGTTATCATCCTGATAGTATAAAGAAAGGCAGACAAACAAAATGGAAGGGCATGGAGAGAGGACGTTTAGACATGATGAAAGAGTACATGCGAGAGGGAGAGGAGAGAAAACAAAGCCATTTGGGCGTTTAGTGTTACTGAGGGATTTGGAAGGGTAGTCAGTTCTCTGAGGACTCATAATGGATGCTGTCTGTTTCTCTCTCTCTCTCTATTCACACCCACAACCGTGAATACAGACCTTCTTTCACTCACAGATATTATAATCAGAATGTTTCTGAGGTTGTAATCCATCTTAATCTTCACCGCAACATAAGCTATAGACAAAAGGCAAAGAGCTGTTCACAGATACGATGCCAAAGGTGTTGTCTGTATTTAACTTAGTGATGTTGTGTTATCCAGTGTCATTATAAATTAGATTACTTGTTAATCAGTCAGAGAGAGAGATTTTTAGAGGTGTGGGGATGTCATACATGGATCAGACCAGCTACCAGAGTAATTTACTTCTATAGCTAACATGATCATATTAAATCAAAAAGGAAAAAAAAGGTTGGAGGGTATGGATGGTGAATTTTGACAGGTGGTTAGGAGGAACATATGTTAAGATAGTATATGTGGTCAATTTTGTTTTCCATGAGTATACATTGTAATACATCTCAATTTGCGATACAGAATCAAATCTAAACTACCTGGAAATGAACATTATATCTGTTGATAATTTACTGAATCCTGAATTCTCATAAATTCCTTTATACATTTTCTCTTAAAATAAATAAAAAAAGGTCTTACAAGCCGTTTCATCCACATGCTTGCAATGGCAAATGTATGGAGCATTTTAAAAGACAGAAGATATTGTGTTTAAGAGTCTGTTGTTAAAGACACTGCAAACCCTAGTGAAAAAAAAACCCTATACCAAAATGTATATAAAATACAATTATTTTTCAATATTTCATACTAAGTATACTACAAACCATTAACATATTTTCTGAAATATTGATTTAGACTTACTGATATAAATATTACAATGAATCGGTATTTGGAGTACCTCTTTTTTGCACAATGCACATTTCTTAATATTAAGCCTAAAATGTGTTTTAATATGACTATTAGTAAGGATAGTATGATCTCTGCATAATACCAGTCTTTAAATGCAAGATATTTAAAGTGTACCTAAAGTATACAGTATTTGCAATAGTTCCACTTTAGCACAATCAAAATATACTTAAGTATATCTTTAGTTGGACTTCAGCATTTTTATTATTATCAGCAGATAACTAACGTGCATTAAAGAAGGGATAGTTCACCCAAAAATTTTAATTCTGTCATCATTTACCCACCCTCAAGTTGACAGAATTTTCATTTTTGGGTGAACTATCCCTTTAAGTACAACATTTGTTGTTCCAATTTAGCAGAAAGGTATTCCAGTTTATTATACCAAAAGTACAGTTGCAGGGTATTTATATTAAGTACATAGATATGTAAATGTATGTGTAGTATACTTAGCATACAATTTTAGTATAAGGGTGGTTCACCTACAGTGGTTTAGGCTGCAGGGTTGCTGAATGACTAAAGAAATGTTATCAGCAAGATGGTAGAAAACTGTACATTTCTCTTCTATTACCACCCACTGCAACTTATACCAATGACAGAAATAAGCGCAGTTACCATAGCAAAATATGAGGGAGAGCTTTGCTATATTGTATTGAAATAGGTAGTATATTATAGTTTATACCAAATCAAAACTAGTTAGCACATCATTTGTAATTGAAAAGGGTTTAATGGTAATTTCTGGTTATGGTTACATTTAAAATAATTAATAAAAATAGATGTATGAGATCATAAAAACGTATACTATTAATCGTACCCAGCATATATTTAGAATGTTACCTGAGGGATAGAAAGAGAGAGAGGGTGAGAGAAAGAGACAAAGAGAAGAAGAGAAGAGCCAAAGAGCAGGTCCCAATTAGAGAGATTCAGAGAATCAAGAGAGGGGCCAAAGAGCGGCCCCAAGAAAAGAGAGAGCAACAGTTGCAATATTCTTTTATCCCTTCCTTGACCATGTCACCAGCCGCTTCATATATAGAACCTTTACGAGTTTCCATCATGGGATCATTTTGTGGATTCAGTTTTAGTATTAAACCGCACATAAACATACTTTATCACTAGACATTTTTTTTTTTGTAAAAATAAAAAGTATTATGCAATCATTTAAGACATTTCTCCTTATATAGAAGTTTTTTTTGGCATAAAAGGTTCTTAAAATTGAGTCAAATGTCTTCCAGCGTGTTTATTTCAAGGTCTAGGGGGCATTCCTCACATCTGAAACACATTGAGGTCCTTTCTAACTCTTTCATTATTAGATGATTCTGTCTAGTTTTGAAGCTGCATATTTCTGTCCATTTCTGTGTTTACTAATTATCATGTGATATTATTGAAGATCGTAATAGATGGTCTCTTTTTGTCTTTGTCTCATAGATAATGAGGGTGGAGAGGTCTCTCCCCCCGTAGGCGCCGGAGTGGACAGCAACAGTTGGCATTTCCGATACGGGCCGGGTCCGGGAGGCCCTCCGCACCTGAAACCCGGTGAGGTTCCTCCTGAAGCCTTCATCATCCCTGGATCGCCGGCTATTATTTCCATCAGACAAGGACAAGACGGAGATGACAAGAGCGACTTTATTACGTTTGGAAAAAAGGAAGAGAAGAAGAAGAAGAAAAAGAAGAAGGAGAAGAAGGATAAGCGGGAGAAAGGGAAAGATGATGATGATTAGAAAGACAGAGGAAGGAGCTAAAGAAAAAGCTGATTTTTTTTAAGACAGAAGTCTCAACAAAAGTCTGTAGAGCAAAGCGTGTATTTATTAATCCTAAAATCAATTTTTGGGGCTCAAGCTAGCATTTTCTGTTTACTCTAACTTAAATAAAAATGGAGTGATTTTCTGTCACATCCAATCTCATTTGGCTTTACACTAATAGATGGCATTCCCTTTACTTTTTTAATAAAGTAATTGATTAATCTAGTCTTAATGAGCTTTTATGTGATTGATTAATATTCACCCTGCATAAAACGTGCTTCAGACTCATGTTGGCACGTCTGTCTTATTCATCCTCTTGGTTTTTGTTTTCCAATCTTTTTTGATAGGGAGACAAAATCTGATTTGAAATGTTTGTAAGCTGTGTGCCGCTTCAGGTGTGCTATTGTAGTAAAATGGAGGGGGGAAAAAAAGAAATGAGGAATTCAAAATTGTGTGAGAGATTATGGAAGCAGGACACACGCTGGTGTAAATACGCAGGTTGGGCACAGCTGTATGTAAAACAGTGAAGACGCTAAACTAACGCTTTTGCTTGTTCACTTCTCCTGGTGTGGGATGGACGAAACATCCTTAAAACAAAAGACATTGAAACATATTTTCACAGAGTCTCACATCCTGAAAAAAAAAAAAAAACTACAACAACAACAACAACAACAACAACAACAACAACAACAACAACAACAACAACAACAACAACAACAGTGTTTTATCAAAAAAAGACAAAAAAAAGTATACCGAATGATGGAATGCACTTTTGTTTTGTTGCTTTAGTTTTGTTACCAGCAAATGTTCTCCAAGACATAGTATATATGTGAGCAAATACTCCCATATATACACACACATGCACATATATAGACACACACATCTAGTAAACAGGGTCAAAAATCAGTGCATCTCTAGCATCTCCTAAAACCTCTCCTGCTCGGAAATATTTCCAACCTGGTAGCGTTTGAAAGAGGTTAACCAACAGCTGGAGAGGTTCACTCAAGATGCAAAGCTCACGATTCAATATCACGTGAAGCTCATGAGAAATCAGCTGTTCGGGGGCCTGGTTATGCGCCCTGTTGTTTATCGGGATGGTTGAGAATGTTTATGCATTGTGAACAGTATTACTGTTGATTCACCAAACCTTAAACACCTTTGACCCCATAAGCTATCCTTAAATATCCTCTGTAGAAAGGCATGAGTCTTATGCCGTTAATTTTTTTTCTGGCATTGCCTCATACATGTAGTAACCTTGACCCCTTTTACCCCAACCCTAATTTTGTGCCTGCTTTCTCAGCTCAGTATGCCTAGTGTCATACAACACGAAACCTAGTCGCCTCCTTTCTGCTTGCTGTCTGGAGGACCAACACTCCCCAAGAGCAAAGAACACAACATATTAGCTAGGGGTTTTCAAATTTGGGCAAAGAAGGGCACCATTTCTTGTGCACCATTTTTATAAGCTTTAAGTGAACTTTATTGCTACTGTACAGAGCTTCTGTCTGTCTGTCTCTCTGTTGATCTCTCTGCTGGGTAGGCTAGCTCTAGACATTGTGGTGTACTCATGTAGTATGGAGTAATGCAGACAACGCCTGTCAAATCCCGCCCGCAGAGGACAGAAGCACCTCCCATGGCACTATCATATGCAAGTGATCCATTGCTGTCAAATCAACCTCAGCTCTGTCTCTGTATAAGACATTGTATTTTCTGGTCTCTCATTGGTTCATTCACAGAAACAGGAGGGAAGGGGGAAGACAGATGTGGGGCAAGGGGTGGAGACTGATGGGGCGAAAAACGTGGCTTTTGACAATTTGATCCGATGTTAAAGATGAAGTGTGTAATTTCTGTGCACCAAACTGAATTTCCTCCCGTCTGCCTTGAATTGAACAAGCCATTGGTTTTGAGCCGGTGTTGCTGTGTCAGGCTTATTGGGATGCTCAAACGAACAAAGCAATGATTTACCAGACATATCCAGTGTTTAAACTTTAAACTTGGATACAATAAAGTATTGAAATATTGAAATATTACACACATTACCTTTACGTTGTTATAAAACCAATTGAAAGTGTTAGCAATTTATTGTCTCCACCCCCTGCTTTAGTGTCTGATTACACTGGCGATGACACGTCTGTGCTCTGATGCTATTGGTTCCTTCACTTGCCTGCCTACCTACCTTGATGCCACACACCCAAAAACACGTCTCTAACCGATGTCACAATTACTCAAACGTGACTGCTGCATGACCTTACCAGAAAGAAAACACTTACTATATAGAGATATATATGAATATAGATATAGATGGCTATGATTTTACTATTTTTGTTTATAGTTTCTATTCATTATTCACACAAGAGATTTGTGTATGTACCGTCTCTGAGCCTTTTGCATACTGACACCTCTGCACCGACTTACAGTGGACAGTTATGACGTTACTAAACCTTGGTATTTGTAAATGCTCTATCGTGTGATGCCCTGAAGCTCTCGTTTTTATCCTATCCTTCTTGATTTTGGTTTACGATAACAAAAAAAAAGACAAAAAAAACCAACAACAACTTTTGTGTTTGGCTTTGACATACTGATCAAACTAGCACTGTATATTGTAGCTAAATTATGTATGATGATTCTATCCCTACTCTTTCACTTCTTTGACAAAGAAAAAAAAAAACAGGAAAAAAAAAAACATCCTGATGTAAAATACAATATATGTAGTGTATGCTTGTATCTAGTGAGCGTTCATGCTGTCATTCTTTCTTAATGTCTGGTGGTGATCAGTAGGTGGCGCTGTGCTGTATGGCGCTCATCTGTTGTAAAACCCTCTTCTTTTGTACACCCGTTCATCAATGTGGTGGTGAATTAGTGACTTTCATTCCTTTCTTATTTTCTCTTCTTCTTTCTATGATTTCTTTCATTATGATGGAAAAGTGGTCATGTGTTTTGTTTATAAATCACAAAATAAATAAACTTTTCTTTCTTAAGAATGTGAATATTGTCAGTGTGTCTGTGTCTGTGAGTCTATTGTTAAATGGTTTTGGATGATATGCTTTAATCGGAAAACATTTATTTGATGATATTCTGTTTACTGTCTATGTCAGCAGCCAAAAATAAGTAGCCTTGGCGAACACAACCTAGAGCCAAACTGTAAAACAGAAATGTTACTGATGATGATGATGATGATAGATAGATAGATAGATAGATAGATAGATAGATAGATAGATAGATAGATAGATAGATAGATAGATAGATAGATAGATAGATAGATAGATAGATAGATAGATAGATAGATAGATAGATAGATAGATAGATAGATAGATAGATAGATAGATAGATAGATAGATAGATAGATAGATAGATAGATAGATAGATAGATAGATAGATAGATAGATAGATAGATAGATAGATAGATAGATAGATAGATAGATAGATAGATAGAGGATGGATGGATGGATGGATGGATGTTCGGATAGATGGAGTATGGAGTATATGACTTTATTCTTTCTGATGAACACAATCTGAGTTATATTAATATCTTGACACTTCCAAGCTTTATAATAGCAGTGATTGGGGCCCACGAAAAGTGCACCCACCCATCATAAACGTACTTCTGAACGTTTATTTTAGTGCGGTAAATAAAGGCCTTCTGAAGCGAATCGATGGGTTTTTGTAAGAAAAATTTCAATATTTAAAACTTTATGAAGTAAAATATCTAGCTCCCGGCAGACCGCCTTCAGTATTCAACTTACGGAGAAAGTGCAATGCCTCTTGCAGTTCAAAATGCTTACGCTACATCCTAGTCATACGTTGCATAAGTTATGCTTCTTTTTTTTATATAAGTTGAATTGCTTCAGAAGGCCTTTATTAACCCCTCCGGAGCCGTGTGGAGTACGTTTATAAGGGATGGATGCACTTTTTTGAGCTTCGAACTCATGGGCCCTGTTCACTGCCATTATTTAGTTTGGAAGCGTGATATTCATTAAAGGGATAGTTCACCCAAAAGTGAAAATGCAAAAAAAATGCAAAAAAAAATGATTTACTCACCCTCAAGTCATCTTAGGTGTATATGACATTCTTCTTTCAGACGAATACAATCTGAGTTATAATAAAACATGTCCTGGCTCTTCCAAGCTTTATAATGGCAGTGAATGGCTGTTTTGAAGTCCATAAAAGTGCATCTATCCATCAAAAAAGATATCCACACGGCTCTGGGGGTTAATAAAGGCCTTCTGAAGCGAAGTGATGCGCTTGTGTGAGAAAAATATCCATATTTAAAACTTAATAAACTCAAATAACTAGCTTCTGACAGACGGCCGTATGCATCGATTTACGGTGAAAGAGTAACCGTTGACCTGATGCATGACGTATTGATGAATGCGGAAGTGCAGAGGATAGAGCAAAACAAAACACCGGTCATGAATTAGGCTTAAGTTTGTTGCCCAGCCCTATATGTTTGAACCGCGAGAGGCATCAAAGCTTGCGATACTTCTACATCCTGCGTCATATATCGCATCAGGGGTTACTCTTTTGCCTCAAATCGACCTGCCATCTGCCGGGAGCTAGTTATTTTAGCTTTTAATGTTTTAAATATGGATCTTTTTCTTACACAAACCCATCGCTTCGCTTCAGAGGGCATTTAATAACCCCCCAGCACCGTGTGGATTACTTTTATGATGGATAGATGCACTTTTATGGACTTCAAAACAGAAACAGCCATTGTGACAACCAGGGCGAGCGAGAGCCGTGAGTGATTGGATGAGGAGCGCCAGCTGCACGGACGGAGCCTTCCGTGGGCCGGAGCCTGCTGCCATCTGCCATGATCGGGAGGAGCAGGGGGCGGAGGAGGTATTTAACGAGCAGGGAGTGACGGGAGCATAAAAAAAGGAGCGATGACAGCGAGAGATCCGAGACCAGTGTGACACGCAGCTGGCGCTCATCATCCAATCACTCACCAGCTCCGTGTCGCTCTCTCATGGCTCTTGCTCCCCCTGCTCGTCACAGCCATATACTGCCATTATAAAGCTTGGAATAGCCAGGGCATTTTTTTATATATATAACTCTTGTATTCGTTTAGGATGGCTTGAGGGTGAGTAATTCATGGGATAATTTTCATTTTAAAGTGAACTACTCCTTTAAGCTATATGCATAGGTTATTTTTTCTTTATTTTATGAGGCAGTATTTTAGACGCCACAGACACACATTTCATTTATATCAGCTTTGACAAGCAGACAACCCATTCAACAATCTAGACAAGTGTGACTGTGTGTGTGGTTCAGATTCGCCACACTTCTCTTTGCTCATCTGCCTATTTGATGGCAGTACTCATGATTCACCGAGAGATTTCCTAAAACAGACATCTTGCTCTGAAATCATGCTCTCTTCAGCAGTGTCTGCTGTTCATGCTAATGATGTTACTGTTTCCAGCACCTTGGTGAGGTTAACGGAAGGTCACGTTAAAGACGGGTGTCATGCACTGCTCATCTTCATTCTTTGATTTTATTCTACTTTCAGCCATTTAGCATCTGACATCTCAGATGAAGTTACTAGTTCGCCTGTTCCATCTTCAAATCCTCTTTAATCCAACATCAAGGAAAGAGAGCGAGTGTGTGTCTGTGTTGGTGCATAGGTTCAAGAGTTCAGCTTAATTCTGTCTAGAGAAAAATATATACATTTCTTTCTCAGCACCCTGTTTTATTTGATCTTGGAGGCTGTTTCTATGGTTACTACAATGATGGGACAAATCTCCATGGCAACAATTCAATTCAGAATTCAGTATCTGAACAGATATAAAGGTGACAATTTGGGAAATAAAAGGTATGGGAACAGATTGTGCTACTATTATTGAGAGTCTCATAACTTCATACAGTTCTAGAGATCCCACCCATTTAACCTCATTAAACTGGAGTTGCTCTCGTGGGAGCTGTATACCACACCCAGGAGCATTTCTTTATGGGTCATGACCAGTTTGTTTTAAATTTCCTCTAATTTATGCTGCTTGTGGTGAGAAACAAACAAACAACATTAAAATGAGATAGTGATGGCCAAAGGCAGTAGTTGCATTACAGTATAGTCAGTCACAAATACAGCAATAATGAATATAACATAATCTAGCAGAAATGACCATGATGCAAGATGATGCAAGCATACTGACGGAGAAACAGAAGGATAAAATAATTTAAATAGGGTTTCTTTCTGCTAGATTGTAAGGACCATAGGCTGGCATAAATCTCAAACTAATAAAACTGACTATTCCTAAGATTGTGTTGGTATCCCTTTTGCTGACAAAACAGCCCTGACCCGTCGAGGCATGGACTCCACTAGACCCCTGAAAGTGTGCTGTGGTATCTGGCCCCAAGATGTTAGCAGCAGATCCTTTAAGTCCTGTAAGTTACAAGGTGGGTCCTCCATGGATCGGACTTGTTTGTTCAGCACATCCCACAGATGCTCGATTGGATTGAGATTTGAGATTTGGAGGCCAAGTCAACACCTCAAACTCGTTGTTGGGCTCATCAAACTCATTCTTGAACCATTTTTGCTTTGTGGCAGGAGCATTATCCTGCTGAAAGAGCCACAGCCACCAGGGAATACTGTTTCCATGAAAGGGTGTACATGGTCTGCAACAATGCTTAGGTAGGGCAGGACCCAAGGTTTCCCAGCAGAACATTACCCAAAGCATCACACTGCCTCCGCCAGCTTGCCTTATTCCTATAGTGCATTCTGGTGCCACACTGTAAAAAATGAATCATGTGTCTTGTAATTTTCACCAAAAAAAATGAAGGTGATAATTAAAAATAGTCTGTATATTTTCTTAAGAAAACTGTGGTTCAGTGTGGTATAGAAAATATTGAGAACATTTCCCTATTAAAACCAAGAGATACATTTTCCTAATTTTTTTAAGGAAATGTAAGCAATTTTGAGGCTTCAATCGAAGAACCAATTAAGCTGAAAGAATTAAGGAAAATAAGGTTACCTATTTATTTTAAGAGAATTAGCTCAATTGTGCAGTTTTATTTAGAGACACCATTGTTAGTTCCCAACATGCTTTGCATATGGCTGGAAATAGAGAGTTAATATTGAAATTAAGTGTTATTTTATGTGTTTTTGAGTGAAGGGAAACATCTGTAAATATTTAATGTTTGGTTATGTTTGACATTTGAAAGAGTTTCTGTTATGTTGAAGTTTTGACCGTTACCATTGTGCAGAAGAGTAGAGCTTATGGTGAGGTTGTGATGTAAATACCTGCAAGTTTTATTATTATTATGAAGCATGTTTCTTTGTTCAATGAGAAATAACTTTTCTAATGCTAGTGCAATAACAAGTTTGTTTCTGCTTGCGCTAGCAGTAAACAGTCTATGTATAAACAGGTCATTTCCATTTAATATAATTTATAACCTATTTTTTAAAGTCAACTTAAATTAAAAAAGCACTTTCCACTAATAATATTAAATTCATCATGTGCCATAGACTAAATAATTTAGGAATTTTTACTTAATTTATTTGGGTAAATTTCACTAAAAGAAAAACAACCTTAAAATCTACTCAAATATAATACGTGTAATATTGTTACCCTAATTTTTTTAAGCAGATAGCATGTGATATTTACAGTGCATGTGTTCCCCAGGTAAGCAACACACAGGTAACAGCCATCCACGTTATGTAAAATAAAACGTGAATCATCAGACCAGGCCACCTTCTTCCATTGCTCCATGGTCCAGTTCATCAGCCTTAATAAGATTAATAATGTTGATTTGAATTAAGTAATATTTTTTGTTTTTGAAACAAAACAGTTTATTTCTCTATTGTAGAATATTTTGATAGAAATTTCACAAAAATTTTAAGTATCTTTTAAATAAATAATTGGTTTGTCAAATACTAAATTATTTTAGTGAAAACAATTAACTGTTCTATGTTTAGTCAATTATTTTGGTATGTTCAACTCTAGTACAGTAAATGATATTCAGAGATTTTATTAAGTTGATAAAGTTAATTATTGCTGTGATATTTACTAAGCCACTGAATTGTTTTTTAGAGTATAGCTCGTCTGTTTGATCAGACCACATGGGCCAGCCTTCGCTCCCCGCATGCATCAATGAGCCTTGGTCGCCCATGACCGGTTCACCACTGTTCCTTCCTTGGAGCACTTTTGATAGAGACTGACCACTGCAGACCGGGAACACCCCACAAGAGCTGCAGTTTTGGAGATACTCTGCCCAGTCATCTAGCCATCACAATTTGGCCCTTGTCAAACTTGCTCAAATCCTTCCGCTTTCCCATTTTTCCTGCTTCTAACACAACTTTGAGGACAAAATGTTCACTTGCTGCCTAATATATCCCACCCACTAATGCTGTGATGAAGAGATAATCAGTGTTATTCAATGTCAGTGGTCGTAATATTATGCCTGATCAGTGTGTGCATATATACATATTGGAGAGCGGTGCACAACCTAACACTTTTTGTAGTTTGTGTAAATTCACTTGGGGTTCAGAGTATTTATTTTTTCCCCACATTAATTGCATACGTCTAGTACAATTATGTGGTTTTGTTTCATTGATACAGTGTATACTTTTTTGCTTGATTTTCCCCCCGAAAGAATGGAAGGGAAATGTGACAACATGCCCCATAGGTGGGGTAAGATGAGCATAATGTTATCTGATATAATCAAAAAAATATTCCAGACAAACTAAAATATTTTGTCAATAAAATACAAATATTAACTTTTTCAGATAACATAATGGCATTTTTTAACAATTAAAAAGCAATTTTTGAGTTTGACAACAAACACACCACAAAACACAGCTAAACAGCATATTTCAAAACATAATAATTAATAACTTGTGAACATTGACTCTCAGTCTTTATTCACCTTTTGCTCATGGTTTCTCAATAGAATTCATAAAAGTATAGAATATAATAGCATATTTCTAATGGGGGCACATTGTAACACTGTGACAACATGCCCCACCTGCACAATTGCTATTTAAACCCTGCTAGTATCTCCTGCTGGTTAGATCAGCATTAAATAACTATCTAAACGGCTAAATAACAGATATAAGATTAAAATAATATCAGATTTGTCTAGTTTTAAATAAACTTAAACATGTGCGGAAAGTTTTAAACCATGTGTTACAACCAAACCCTGCGTTATTTGTGCCCCGCTCACCCTATATATTAATATCAAAATTATTATCACACAGATGAATTCAGAAATTAGCGAGAGATGGAACCAAATGTAAAGGATTTAATATAGTAATATCAGAATACAAATCATGTCACGGTTGGAGTTCTGTTCATATGTTTCTAGTTTAGTTTTCATATTGTTCAGTTCATGTTTACCTGTGTCTGATTGTGTTATCCCTGTCACCTGTGTCTTGTTAATAAATCTCATCAGCTGAGTCACGTTTCTTTGATTGGTTAGTTGCAGTGTATTTAAGCCCTGTGTTGAGTCTTGTTTAGTTGTCTGTTATTGTTGCGTTTAAGTGGTTGTTCTGCCTGCAGTTCAGTGTTAAAATAAAGCCTGGAAACTGCTGCAATTGGATCCTGTTCCTTCTTACTCTGCAATCCCTGTGTGACAAATAACATGCAAGGAAAAAAAGAACTGAGAACACAAACATACCTTTAGAAAGCCAAGACCAGGGGAAGAGGTTAAGTGAAAACTCTGCCCGTTTCTAAAAGAGAGGTAACTTATACTCAGAGTCAGTTACCAGGGTAACTTACTCTGTGAACCTAACCTGGTCAGGAGCAGGTTTTCTTTGATAAACCCAGAGTTTCTTTCAGTCCCCTCCCCTTTTTAAAGCGCTAGTGGTGTTTAAATACTTAATTTATTAAAACGCCACAAATGCTTTTCTTACTGAGTATTTTGGTATATAAATTAAAAAATATATACATTTAATCTAAATCTAAAGTAAGCGAAGTTTACTTAAAACAAATTAAATTATCTGCCACTTGACAAAAATACATAGTAAGAAAATAATTTTTTGCAGTGCAGGAACGTTCCTGACGTTCACCTGATAAACCTCTAGAAGTATCCTAATAATTTGAATTTCCTTTAGGATTTCCAGTGGTTGGATGCATTGATGACACTCATATTCCCATCATCATACTTTCTGAAAATGGATTATTGTATGGAATGGAAGGATGCTGCCAGATGGTAGTACGAGATATATGCCATAACCACCACCACAGCTGATAAATACATTTATTTACAATTTTTATGGTCATCTTTATTTCCTACAAATACTTTATTCTTTTTCCTGATGGATGTTAATATTCTTCCTCCATCTCCTCTTCATCTGTCAGTGGTGCTGGAGTTTGGCTGGCCTGAGTAGAAGTCACATGTTAACGTCATTACCCTAATTAATAAATGTAACAGGTGGGATTAGAGAACATTTCATTATGTGAAAAGAGCATAGAGCCTTTTTCTGGGTTTCCGAAGCTGAAGTCGTCATAGTTGGGTTAACTTTTATAGCGGTGAATGAGAGAATACATTTAATATGTATATTTTTGTGTCCCCATTTGCTCAAATAGCAAAAGAAAAACTCCACAATAGTGATTTCACAACTTTCAAAAAGAGGGAAAAAATTGAGGCAGATTGATAACGGAAGTGAAAAGAGAGAAAGATGTAATTTTTCACCATCACTCCCATTGACGCTTTATTAGAAACACTCTCACAGCAGCGGTAACTTGTTTTTTGTAATTTGATGCAAAAGTAATATAGTACAAAGTATTAGTGTTATAAATGTACATACTTTTTTTTTTTAAATACAAAAAAAAATTGCAGGATTTACGATATTGATGACCATTAAAACACATCACAGTCTGTGAAAAGGGTCTGTGGGAAAAGCTGCTTCACATTGGACACTGAATGATATTTATTTAATGTGTCAAATGTTTGTAAAGTCATTAAACCAACACCCATGAACATTTTATGCTTAAAGCTTTGCCTGATTGAATTAGGTTTTCATTTTTAGCTGCTGCCACATTCTTTTTTTGCCTTTTGGATACCATGAAAAAAAAACTTAATTAAATTAATGAAGAATTAAACTTACATATTGACCCGGAAGTATGCAAACGTCTTTTTGTTGGGTGCTGTTGCCATGGTGAATTGTAATTTCGGAGCTCCATTGATCGTGGCTTTTCATAGTTGGAGTGCATGTGCTTAACTCAGAGTCAGTCTACTCAAAGTTGATTGAACTACCTCAATTGAGCTGTTCTGAAACCCAAAACTCAGAGTTTCCCATCTCAGAGTTCAGGTTTACACTCAGAGTTGGTTGAACCTCCTTATTGAAACGGGCCCCTGACAAACAACAAGAGAAACACAAGGGCTATATATACAGACAAGCTGACAAGGCAACAAGACACACCTGGATACAATCAATATTGTGAAACAAAAGGACTGCAAACGTACTACAAAACTAGTCACAGGAAACAGAAATACAACATAAAAGTCCAAACAAACAGGGAAGATGTAACAATTATATAAGGTGAGCCAGTGCAATTGCTTAAATGTATAGGGTTTGGGGCAAAATAAATATATATATTATGTATAAGTCCCTGGTGTTCCCTTTTTTCCCCCAGTAATGCTGTCATGTATTCAGGAACCATGAAAATCCTTATATTTTGGAATTAATGTTTTGAAATTCAATGCAATATATTTGGCATCATAAATTATAAATAGCTTGACAGATTTAAGAAAAAAATAAATAAATCTAGGCCTACTTGAATTTCAGAATGTATTTGCTTTAATGACAACATCACTTAAGCGGACATACAACATTTGATAATCTAAAGAGTGCATTGTGAGTCTCACAGATTTGCTTTTCAGTGACCTAGAAATCTCATATATTTAATTTCAGGATATTTCAAAATGCTCTTTGCCAGTTTATTTCCAGATTTAAACGTAAAACACTATTTCAGTGAGGTCTTAGAGAACCCAAGTAATTTAAGTTGACACCAAACAATGACATCAAAGTGATGCTTGCTGGATTTTGTGCTTCATGGATTCCACAGGAGACACATTTTGTACGGTAACAGCTTGGCCCACGGGACGCATCGTTCATCGGAGTGTGAGCTGAGGTGAGTGTTTTTGTGCTTTCTCTGTACTGCCCTTTTAGCCTGAATGACTCAGCACACATATCCTGCTGAGGCTATGCACTTGCAAATCAAAGACACAGTGACGACTAAATGAATGGTTGCCATGAATCAGTGATGAAACTCTTGCACAAACTGCCATCCACAGTCTGGGGCAGAATTAAAGTGCAGGTTAGAAAATTCACACTAAATTGTTACATCATGGCCTGTGTCAGTGTTTGTGGGAAGTAAAGATGAAGAGTAAGAAATAATGTGTAAACATAAAAACATTGTTTGCAGCATTTTGTGCACTATTCATCTGCTCATGCTAAAGCTAAACGCATCCATAACCACTATAGCTTAATGTCAGGTTCAGACACTTGTTTACTAAATGTGTTCATAAAGATTATAAAATGCATTATGTATGCAGTGTGTGCTGCTTGTAAACCTGCAAAACCATTGACAGGAAATAAGTGTTTAAATGTGAAAAAATGAACATTTAAAATGTTTCCTTAAAAGTGTTCAATCAATGCATTTTATTCAGTAACAATAAGATTCGCATACATTTATATGACATGAAAAATTATTTAATATTTTTAAATTGAAACTGAAAGTACAAACTAAAGGTTATAACAGCTTTCATATCAGAAAAGTTTTCAATTTAACTAAATACTTTTTACACTTTTGGCTTTTTTTACATTAGCTTTTTTGCCAAAAGCAGGAGAGCTATGTTTTAATATAATTAATATAATATAATATAATATAATATAATATAATATAATATAATATAATATAATATAATATAATATAATATAATATAATATAATATAATATAATATAATATAATATAATATAATATAATATAATATAATATAATAATATAATATAATATAATATAATATAATATAATATAATATAATATAATATAACATAATATAATATAATAAAATATAATATAATATAATATAAAATAATATAATATAATATAATATAATATAATATAACATAACATAATATAATATAATATAATATAATATAATATAATATAATATAATATAATATAATATAATATAATATATAATATAATATAATATAATATAATATAATATAATATAATATAATATAATATATAAAATATGTAATAATATATTATAATATAAATAATATATTATATAATATATAATTTAAATAATATATTACATAATATATTATATTATATTATATTATATCATATATTATATATTTTATTATTTATATAATATAATATAATATAATATAATATAATATAATATAATATAATATAATATAATATAATATAATATAATATAATATAATATAATAATATAATATAATATAATATAATATAATATAATATAATATAATATAATATAATATAATATAATATAATATAATATAATATAATTAATATAATATAATACAATATAATATATGAGAATAGTGAACATTAAAACTACAAAAAAATTGACATGAAATGGTTGCATTTGATTTCTTAAGAATAAGATTAAACAGAGGAAGCTGAGCCATGAAAATTAACATGGTTTAGTTTTACCAAATGTACATTTATATGAAATCATACCGAAAATCATAAGGTTCAAAACCAATTTTACCAATTGAGTTTACTCACAGCGTTTTGTACGACTCAACTGCGCCACCGCCTGTAAGCATTTCACAGCATTCAATTTGAGGTTAATAAATTCAGAATGAAGAAATGTTTGTTTTATACCCTTTTTTTAACTTTCAAATTTTAAGCATAATGAGCATTTACACGATTTTACACCCAGGCCTATACTCAAGTAAACGGCGCAATAATAATAATAATAATAATAATAATAATAATAATAATAATAATAATAATAATAATAATAATAAAGTATTATAATTATAAAAAAGGTTAAATCAAATAAAGTATTGAAGATAGGCCGAGAATTTGTGAAGTTTGATTTATAAAAGTGATCATATAAAATTGAGAAACTCAACATATATTGAAATATGAGGTGTGTTCAGTACTTTTTAATACTCTAACTGATGCGTCCTCGCTATTTCTTCACGGTCAGTGAAACGACGTTTGCCATCATGCATCAAGTATTTTGTGTGAAAACACCCGAGCTATGCATATGAATACAAGTTATATTTTAAATCTGGCATCCATATTTTTTAATTGAACAAGTCACGTTCTCTGTTTTTAATGTCAATTTTATTTTTTATTTTTCTATCTTAAGTTATGCTTTTTTGCTTCTGTATATTTTAGCAAAAAAATAAAAAATAAACGTATGACATTTAAGTATATTAGTACCATACTACAGGTCTGTTATTTAGCGTTATACTAAAATAATATGTATGGTTTTGAGTGGTTACAGAGGGTTAGTATTAGCCTAGTAGTATTTTTAATGTGAACCAGTCTTTCAACAAACTACAATTATAATATCATTGTTTTAGATGTCACCAAATCTAATCTCAAAACATTTTAATTTATAATTGGTTAATATTCATTTATTTTATGTTGGATATTAACGTTTTCTATTTTGGAGTAGGCCATTTGTAGACAGTAATTGAGAGGGGACTAGCAAATATTTGTATGTTTCCCTTGAATATATCTGATGCATCATCATCATCATCATCATCATCATCATGTACATGTTAAAGTCATATTTAAATGAGCTATTATATATTAAACCAGCATTGATCTTTCCCATGATACCATTATAATCTTTATGATATGATGATAAATCATAAATGTTTAGCTCCGCTCTGACATGCAGGAGGGTGCAGTATTTGAGATGAGACGCTGGAGAGGGAAATGTAATTCCACCCTGACTCACTGCGCGCCGCTGCGCTGCTCCATCTGCTCGTCTGTTCAGCAGTCAAACAACAGGGATATGAGAAATACTGAACATTTTGATTTTTGTTGCCCCTTTTGGAAACTGACCAAATCGTTTCTATCCTTTCAATTTTAAATGTCCATATATGCCATTATACAAAAATGGTTCATCGTTTTTGTTCTGTTATTTCATGACATTATTATTAATCAGTTGTTTGAGTTTAAGTAATAATTGTATGTGTGTGTGATTAGTCACGCCTACGTATTTACGCCGCGCGTACGTAAAGAGAGAACTGTAACAAGAAACCCAAGCACGTCTGTCACAATCTCAACAGCAGCCAGTTGCCTTACTCAAAGGGAATATATTTTTTATTTCCAGAAGAACAATGAAATTAATAACGCAGGCACAGGTGTAACGTTCGATACGGAGGCGGGGAAAAGAAATACAGGACAACCCGCAATACACCACATCAATTAATCTGCACACAGTGAGTTTCATGCTCCATGCTTCAAAAAGTGTTTCATACTCAAAAACAGCACGTCGAACGAACAGTATCGAACAGTATCTTCCCCGGAAATGTGCAAAGTGCCTATCATTAATCTCCAAAAGTAAATATGTTTAAATCTCTTTTCAAGTACCTTTATTCAAATGTATTTCTTCAAGTGTATTGTACTGAATTGCAAAATTACAAAATGAGTGAAAGTATTTAAATGTCCATGACTTTAAATGTTTGGCAGTTTGTATACTACATTTGTTGTAAAACAGTACAGATATAGAAGAGTGGTTGTAAAGATGCTCTTTCATTTTTGTTATGTTTCTGTAACACTACAGTTGGTGAAGGCCACATCTTTCATTCCTTCTTTCATTATTCCTCTTTTTTTTCAGCAGATACATGACCAGTGTTGAAACTTATGCACTCTAACAAAATAATGAAAGATACAGTGACATGGCCGGCCCTTGTTAAAACATGAACGACATCCCTGGACCTGATTCTGAAATAGTCATCTGCAGATCTTAAAGTGCTTAATGCGGAAAAGAAAGATTTGTTTCAATTAGGAATTCAGAATTTTTTTGTTTGTTTAATTGTTACATAGTTTCGTAGCCTATTGGCTTTTTTTATTTTGTATGCATGTTTCCCATTGTATTCAAAATGATGTAGGCTAATTATTAATAATTGGCTCGTTTTCGTTTTAAAGAGTTGCAAAAACACATTAACATGTAGCATTGCGAACATACAAGATTGCCTAAAAGAAACATTTATCTCTCGTTGTTATTAGCGTAAAAGCCATGGTCTCATTCTGTCATACAATTGACTTTCAATGTACTGTGTGTAAAACATATTGAAACACTTGATATATCACCGATTCATTCGTCTTCTCTGGCCAATTATAAAATATGTGGCAATAAGCTTTAGTATGTTTTTACAGCGTTGTAAATGTCAGTAAATACCACTTCAACAATTAACATTTTACAGTAATTGTAATTCACGCAAGTTTAAGAGAGAATAAGGTGTCGCTGATATTTTTGTGGGGTTTTGTATCATGTCATTAATGTGAAATTACTTTCTAAAGCAGAGGTCTTCAACCCTGCTCCTGGAGACCCAGGGTGCGTCTCAACCAGCTCTTTGGTTCAGTAGTCAGGGCACTGATCAGGGAGTCAGCCCATTGACTGATTCCCTGATCAGTGCCCTGACTACTGAACCAAAGAGCTGGTTGAAGAGTTTAGCTCCAACCCTAATTAAAGACAGCTAATCAAGCTCTTCAGGATCACATGTTGAAAATACACAGGCAGGTGGGCTGAAGCAGGTTGGAAATAAACTTTGCAGGACAGTGGGTTCCCAGGAGCAGGGTTGAAGAACTCTGTTCCAAAGGGTTGCTAATTCTCAAGTCAGTACATTCCACTTCAAACATACAATGGCATTTCCCTTTATGAGACAGAATGGGGCGTGTCGCTGTCCATGGTGCTGCACAGTGAGTCAGGCTCATTGATTTATTTATAAATTATATAATCCAGCTCTATATAGTCGTGACTTTTTTGAATTAGCATTGTAAGGCATTTGAGTTCAGCATTTTCTGCTAAAGTACACAAGTTGAGGCAGGTTGTTTATGTTGTAAAGTCAGTGAAAGTAATTTTTTAACCATTTCAATACAGAATCGCTGTTCAGTTGTTACATAACAAACAAACAAACAAACAAACAAACAAAAAAACTTTCCTCCAAATTGTGACTTGCGGAGGGCTCTTAATATTAAGTAATTTAATGCACACCAATCCTGTTCAGCCAAGGTTCATGCTGTTTAAGTTGCGAATGTTATGCAGTTTCTCAGTTTAACTCACAGTGTCGCTGTTCACCAGTAAAACCATTGTGTTCCATATTGTACTTTACTCCACCCTGTTCCTGATGTCATTGTTCAGGGCTTACAGCTCACATCGAAAACAAAAATCGTTGGCATTGACTGTCTGTCCAATCTAATCTCATTTTCTAAACTCGTTGATTTTTATTTTCCCCCTTTCCCCCGATATGGATTTTAGAGGCATCAGCGTTGCTGTCGAGATGTTTGGCCTTTTGTTCTTCGTGCTGATGGCGCGCACCGCTTATGGAGACGTGAGCTATTCTTTCCCGGAGGAGATGAAACGCGGATCTGTGATTGGAAATATAGCAAAGGATCTCGGGCTCGATGTGAAGAGTCTGCCAAGTCGCGATGCACGAATTGATACTGAAGGTAACAGAAAACGATACTGTGACATTAATCTGAACACTGGAGAACTGACCGTAGCGGAGAGGATCGACAGGGAGGAGATTTGTGGAAGGAAAGCTTCATGCGTTATTAAACTGGAGCTCGTGCTGGAAAATCCTTTAGAGCTTTATCGATTTATTCTTAATATTCAGGACATCAATGATAATTCGCCACAGTTCAAGCAGAGTGTAATAAAATTCGAAATACGGGAATCAGCGGACAAAGGATCTCGTTATTTATTAGATGAGGCCCATGATGCGGATATTGGTATGAATTCAGTACAGTCATATATATTGGAAAGCAATGATTATTTTCTCCTTAATGGAGGAAAATATGGCGAGCTAGTTCTTAATAAAGAGTTGGACCGTGAGCAGCAGAAAGAGGTGACTTTAATTCTCACTGCGGTAGACGGCGGGACTCCACCGAGATCAGGTACTGTAGCCATACACGTCACTGTGCTGGATGCTAATGATAATGCTCCAGTCTTTAGTCAGGCCGTCTATAAAGTCAGTCTGCCTGAAAATTCTCCTGTAGATACTGTAGTGGTGACAGTGAGCGCTACTGATGCTGACGAGGGACAAAATGGAGAAGTGACTTATGAATTTGGTCATTTATCAGAAAGTCTTTTGGAAATATTTTTTCTCGATGCAGTGTCTGGTGAAATTAAACTAACAGGCATCGTAGATTATGAGGAGGAGAGTTCAATTGAGCTACCGATTCAAGCTAAAGATGGCCAAGGTTTAGCAGGTCGATCCACTGTATTAATATATGTTACTGATGTCAATGATAACGCCCCTAAAATAATGACTAAATCTGTTAAAATATTGATTCCAGAGAACGCGTTACCCGGTACAGAGGTTGGCATCATTAATGTGCAGGACAGAGACTCTGAGAATAACGGACAGGTGCGCTGCTCCATTCAGCAGAACGTCCCATTTAAACTCGTACCTTCGATCAAAAATTACTATTCTCTGGTGACCACAGGTGAATTAGACCGCGAGCTGCTCTCTGATTATAATATTACAATCACTGCTACTGATGAGGGCTCTCCGCCTTTATCTTCCACTAAGAATATTCACTTGACTGTCGCTGACGTGAATGATAATCCACCTGTATTTGAGGAGCAGAATTACAGAGCTCACGTGCAAGAAAATAACAAACCGGGCTCCTCTATTTGTTCAGTATCAGCTACAGACCCGGACTGGAGACAGAATGGCACTGTAGTTTATTCTCTGTTGTCCTCTGATGTCAATGGCGCACCGGTGTCCTCCTTTTTATCCATTAACGGAGACACCGGGGTCATTCATGCCGTGAGATCGTTTGATTACGAACAGATGAAAAGTTTCAAAGTGCTCGTGTTAGCCATAGACAACGGCTCTCCTCCTCTGAGCAGTAACGTGACCGTGAGTGTCTTCATATCGGATGAGAATGACAACTCCCCTCAGATATTATACCCCTCTCCGGAAGGAAACTCCTTCATGACCGAGATGGTCCCCAAAGCTGCGCAGGCGGGCTCCCTGGTCTCCAAGGTGATCGCCGTGGACGCGGATTCTGGACAGAACGCGTGGCTCTCGTATCACATTATTAAAGCGACTGATCCGGGACTTTTCACTATCGGTATCCACAGCGGGGAGATCAGGACGCAGCGGGACATTTCTGAATCTGACAGCATGAAACAGAACCTTATTGTGTCCGTGAGAGATAACGGACAGCCCTCTCTCTCGGCCACGTGCGCGTTGTATTTACTCATATCAGATAACTTGGCTGAAGTTCCAGAACTGAAAGACATGTCTCATGACGAGAGCAGCTCCAAACTGACGTTTTATTTGATCATCGCGCTGGTGTCCGTTTCCACTTTCTTCCTGACCTTCATCATCATCATCCTGGCCGTGAGGTTTTGTCGCAGGAGAAAGCCCAGACTGTTGTTTGATGGAGCTGTAGCCATTCCCAGCGCGTATCTTCCTCCAAATTACGCAGAGGTGGAGGGCGCGGGAACTCTCCGCAGCACTTACAATTATGACGCATACCTGACCACGGGCTCGCGCACTAGTGACTTCAAGTTCATCAGATCTTATAATGAGGGCACACTGACTGCTGACCTGACTCTGAAAAAGACTCAGTCCGCTGTGGATGATCTTGAAGGGCTCGATGCAGAAATGGACAATTCCTTTCAGGTAGGAACAAGTTTTTCTTTAAAATAATCTGGTGTATTTAAATTGTTTAAATGTGTGTGCTATTTGTATCTTCATTTACACTTGACTGCTTGTTTTCTTCTTGACATATCACGTGACTTTTTCAAATGCTTAGACACATCAAAATCTTTCAGGGTCAGTTAAAGTAACTCCATTAAGTGGATTTTTACACGTCTTTCTGGTCTAGTATGAGCAATTGTAAGTCATGTGACACGATTCACAAATCGAAGTGTTTTTATCTTCTTTTGATTTATTTATTTCATTTTGTCAGTTTTTTGCACAAACCGTTTCTTTCAAGTCTTGATCATGCAGTTATAAAAGGAATTAATTTCGATGTCAGTCAAGCCCGGAGCTAGAGGGTACTAAGTTCCCTCAAAATTAAATGGCAACAGCACCCTTGGTTGTTTTTGTAATAGCATATTGGAGAAACAGATCTGGCAAAAGCTTGAGTGCGTATTTGTGTTTGTGCTCTGGAGAGCGTCATTTTTTATTTACAATGTGTTTTTACTGTGTTGAGCAATGTGGCCAATAGCAGAAATATCTGTTGATCTCCCGAATACACGTTCAGAATTTGAATAAATGTCTTGTTTTTAATGCTGCTAAGAAGACCAACTGCCACATTCGTGCTGCAAAGTTTTAGACAGCCACATTCACTGATGAGCCAAAACATTGACAAGACAAAATATGCATGTCAATATAGATGTGCAATAAGCAATTGAAATGCAGATAACAGATTCATATACAAATATCAGATTTTCTTCTATCCAAATATAAAAGCTCTTGAAATTATTTGTAAAAAATAATGACTTGTAAATCTCTAACTGCATTGCTATCCTTGTTATGGTGGTGCTTAGGAGCCATTGCTTACATCTGCATTTTACTAGAGCACCCTCACTCATGTCTGAAGCAACCTCAGTGATATGATTCTGCAGCCGGCCTAATGTCAGAAATATTCCGTTGAGGAAAGTGTTTTAAATGTAATTTTATTCTGATTGGAAATGGCATAGGGCAGGTTTTCCCTGTTGCTGTCCATGGTGCTGCACTGCCATTTACTCTTAATGTTTGTATATTTTGCTCTTACATATTTGTAGCTCTCTATCCCTTCATGGCTTTTTTATAATAATGTTTTTAATAAAAAACATACTGTGATTGTTTATCTCTCCCACTTCAGAAATTGTTGCAGATTGTTTTTGCTTTGCTAAACAATTACATAACATTACAATACGTATAGATGTTAAATAACTATGCAACGCCCTTTATATTATTTTTTATGCCACTTCTGACAGATATATGAATGTCGTGCAGTTTCATCTTTTAACTCACAGTGTCGCTGTTCACTAGCAAAACCATGTGTGTGCTCAGTACACATCTCTCCACCCTGATTCTGATGTCATAGACAGGGCTTCAAGCTCGTCTCTTTATACAAAATCGTCTACAGTGACAGAAGGACTATATATCAAGGCAGTCTATTTAAAAAATCTTAATTTTGTGTTTTATTCTTACATATTTGTTGTTTATCTGTATATCATTTTTGTCCAGTTTTTTAAAAAAGCATTTTGAATGGTTCTGCGTTGCTTCGAGATGTTTGTCCTTTTGTTCTTCGTGCTGATGGCGCGCACCGCTTATGGAGACGTGAGCTATTCTTTCCCGGAGGAGATGAAACGCGGATCTGTGATTGGAAATATAGCAAAGGATCTCGGGCTCGATGTGAACAGACTGTCATCTCGTAAGGCTCGCATTGATACTGAAGGTAACAGAAAACGATACTGTGACATTAATCTGAATACTGGAGAACTGACCGTAGCGGAGAGGATCGACAGAGAGGAGATTTGCGAGAAGAAAGCTTCATGCGTTATTAAACTGGAGCTCGTGCTGGAAAATCCGTTAGAGCTGCATCGCTTCATTCTCAATATTGAGGACATAAATGATAATTCACCACAATTCAAACAAAGCGTAATAAAATTTGAAATGCAGGAATCAGCGGACAAAGGATCTCGTTATTTATTAGATGAGGCCCATGATGCGGATATTGGTATGAATTCAGTGCAGAATTATGTGTTACAGCACAATGAACACTTTCTTCTTAGTGTCCTAACGCGTGCAAATGGAAGAAAATATGGCGAGCTAGTTCTTAATAAAGAGTTGGACCGTGAGCAGCAGAAAGAGGTGACTTTAATTCTCACTGCGGTAGACGGCGGGACTCCACCGAGATCAGGTACTGTAGCCATACACGTCACTGTGCTGGATGCTAATGATAATGCTCCAGTCTTTAGTCAGGCCGTCTATAAAGTCAGTCTGCCTGAAAATTCTCCAGTAGATACTGTAGTGGTGACAGTGAGCGCTACTGATGCTGATGAGGGACAAAATGGAGAAGTGACGTATGAATTTGGTCATTTATCCGAGCGCCTTCTTGAAATATTTTCTCTCGATTCGTTTTCTGGAGATATTAAATTAACAGGACTCATTGATTATGAGAAGGAAAGCTCAATTGAACTACCCATTCAAGCTAAAGATGGTCAAGGGTTAGCCAGTCATTGTACAGTAATAATAGATGTTACTGATGTCAATGATAACGCCCCTATAATAGTAATGAATTCTCTAAGCAGTCCCGTCCCTGAGAACGCGTTACCCGGTACAGAGGTTGGCATCATTAATGTGCAGGACAGAGACTCTGAGAACAACGGACAGGTGCGCTGCTCCATTCAGCAGAACGTCCCATTTAAACTCGTATCTTCGATCAAAAATTACTATTCTCTGGTGACCACAGGTGAATTAGACCGCGAGGTGCTCTCTGATTATAATATTACAATCACTGCTACTGATGAGGGCTCTCCGCCTTTATCTTCCACTAAGAATATTCACTTGACTGTCGCTGACGTGAATGATAATCCACCTGTATTTGAGGAGCAGAATTACAGAGCTCATGTGCAAGAAAATAACAAACCGGGCTCCTCTATTTGTTCAGTATCAGCTACAGACCCGGACTGGAGACAGAATGGCACAGTAGTTTATTCTCTGTTGTCCTCTGATGTCAATGGCGCACCGGTGTCCTCCTTTTTATCCATTAACGGAGACACCGGGGTCATTCATGCCGTGAGATCGTTTGATTACGAACAGATGAAAAGTTTCAAAGTGCTCGTGTTAGCCAGAGACAACGGCTCTCCTCCTCTGAGCAGTAACGTGACCGTGAGTGTCTTCATATCGGATGAGAATGACAACTCCCCTCAGATATTATACCCCTCTCCGGAAGGAAACTCCTTCATGACCGAGATGGTCCCCAAAGCTGCGCAGGTGGGCTCCCTGGTCTCCAAGGTGATCGCCGTGGACGCGGATTCTGGACAGAACGCGTGGCTCTCCTATCACATTATTAAAGCGACTGATTCGGGACTTTTCACTATCGGTGTCCACAGCGGGGAGATCAGGACGCAGCGGGACATTTCGGAATCTGACACCATGAAACAGAACCTTATTGTGTCCGTGAGAGATAACGGACAGCCCTCTCTCTCGGCCACGTGCGCGTTGTATTTGCTCATATCAGATAACTTGGCTGAAGTTCCAGAACTGAAAGACATGTCTCATGACGAGAGCAGCTCCAAACTGACGTTTTATTTGATCATCGCGCTGGTGTCCGTTTCCACTTTCTTCCTGACCTTCATCATCATCATCCTGGCCGTGAGGTTTTGTCGCAGGAGAAAGCCCAGACTGTTGTTTGATGGAGCTGTAGCCATTCCCAGCGCGTATCTCCCTCCAAATTACGCAGAGGTGGAGGGCGCGGGAACTCTCCGCAGCACTTACAATTATGACGCATACCTGACCACGGGCTCGCGCACTAGTGACTTCAAGTTCATCAGATCTTATAATGAGGGCAAACTGACTGCTGACCTGACTCTGAAAAAGACTCAGTCCGCTGTGGATGATCTTGAAGGACTCGATGCGGAAATGAGCGATTCCTTTCAGGTAGGACTAAGTATATGTTTATTTATTTATTTGACATTATTTGACATTTTATTGCCTGTACTTTGTATTTAAAATTCAGTGCTTTCCCTGACAAGAACAGGTGACTCATTCAAGTGTCTTATATTAGACACATGGACATCTAAAATCTATTTGACTGAAAATCTATTTGAAATAGAAAAAGTGGATGAATTTAATTGGTTTATATTTTTTATTTTAGTTTTTTGTGTTATTATTTTGTATTAACATAAGATTTAGTTCGTTACAAAGAACATCCATGTGAGTCATTTATTCGTATTCGTGCAGAAATCGGCTAATATAATGGAGAGGCGGTATATTAACATTAAGTGTCATGGCATCTTACGCACAGCAGCCATTGCATCTGTGCTTATTGGCACATCCGGTTATTATTGGCATGTGCCGATGGATTGCGTCATGAGCCTCTGACATTGTTGCGGAGCATGTCGCTGTATGTTGTTGCACCACCAATAGCATACTCACAATGAACAAGAATCAGTCATTTGTGTTGTGTTTAACAAAAAATGAACCATGTTACAAAAAATCATGTTATCGTGATTGTGAAGGACTTGATGCGGACACAAGTGTCTAAGTAATGACAAAATATTATACAAAAGTATTTTAAAATAATGCCTGTATTGTTATGCTAAATGTGTATTTGAATTTTGAAAGATCATGTGGCTCATTCAAGTGCTTTATTTTACACCCATGAACAGTTTTGAGATGCAGTTTTAAATGGGAAAAGATGCATTGGTATATTAAGCTTTTCTGTTAATATTTGATGAATTGTAGGTTTCAGCAATCGCTGTGATTTTTAAAAGAGTTATTAATTATTTTAGTCAATATATTTTAAATTCAAAGAGCTTAAAGTTATTAGCTGGCGATCTTTTGGGGATAGAAGTAAGTCTCGTTGACTAAGAGTTCTGTCATGCTCATTTGAATATTTTATCTGACATTTGTTTGCGTCTTGTGGATAGATTGTTGCTATTTTAAGTAGTTTTGTGTTTGTCTCATTGACGTGAGTTTGCTTATGAAGGCAATTCAATTCCAGTGTCGACCCTTTTTAAAGCTGTTTTAGTCGGATTGGAAATGGCATAGAGCAGTTTTTTCGTTCTGTTGCTGTCCGTGGTGCTGCACTGACATTTACAGAAGGCTATTTGAGTGCCATTAATGTTGTGGTCGTATTTATTCAGTGAATGTAGTTGCTTGTTCTTGTTTTTGCATAGAGTACACCCTGTTCGGTGTATATTCCAGGTCTTCATACTGTCAGAATGTCATGCAGTTTCTTATTATAACTCACAGTGTCGCTGTTCACTAGCAAAACCATGTGTGTGTTCAGTACACATCTCTCCACCCTGATTCTGATGTCATACACAGGGCTTGAAGCTCGTCTCATTATAGAACATCGTCGACGGAGACTGCCTCATATATTGTCCTTTTGTCTACATTTCTACATTTAGGTTTATATTTATGTTTTCTTTGTGCACGTATATTGTTGTGTTCCTAGAATTAAATTCGTAGGCATTTCAAAGGTTCATCGTTTCGAGATGTTTGTCCTTTTGTTCTTCGTGCTGATGGCGCGCACCGCTTATGGAGACGTGAGCTATTCTTTCCCGGAGGAGATGAAACGCGGATCTTTGATTGGAAATATAGCAAAGGATCTCGGGCTCAATGTGAACAGACTGTCATCTCGTAAGGCTCGCATTGATACTGAAGGTAACAGAAAACGATACTCTGATATTAATCTGAACACTGGAGAACTGACCATAGCAGAGAGGATCGACAGGGAGGAGATTTGTGGAAGGAAAGCTTCATGCGTTATTAAACTGGAGCTCGTGCTGGAAAATCCATTAGAGCTGCATCGCTTCATTCTCAATATTGAGGACATAAATGATAATTCACCACAATTCAAACAAAGTGTAATAAAATTTGAAATACGGGAATCAGCGGACAAAGGATCTCGTTATTTATTAGATGAGGCCCATGATGCGGATATTGGTATGAATTCAGTGCAGAATTATGTGTTACAGCACAATGAACACTTTCTTCTTAGTGTCCTAACGCGTGCAAATGGAAGAAAATATGGCGAGCTAGTTCTTAATAAAGAGTTGGACCGTGAGCAGCAGAAAGAGGTGACTTTAATTCTCACTGCGGTAGACGGCGGGACTCCACCGAGATCAGGTACTGTAGCCATACACGTCACTGTGCTGGATGCTAATGATAATGCTCCAGTCTTTAGTCAGGCCGTCTATAAAGTCAGTCTGCCTGAAAATGCTCCTGTAGATACTGTAGTAGTGACAGTGAGCGCTACTGATGCTGACGAGGGACAAAATGGAGAAGTGACGTACGAATTTGGTCATTTATCCGAACGCCTTTTCGACATGTTTTCTCTCGATTCGTTTTCTGGAGAAATTAAACTAACAGGAGTCATTGATTATGAGGAAGAGAGTTCAATTGAACTGCCCATTCAAGCTAAAGATGGTCAAGGGTTAGCCAGTCATTGTACAGTAATAATAGATGTTACTGATGTCAATGATAACGCCCCTATAATAGTAATTAATTCTCTAAGCAGTCCCGTTCCTGAGAACGCGTTACCCGGTACAGAGGTTGGCATCATTAATGTGCAGGACAGGGACTCTGAGAATAACGGACAGGTGCGCTGCTCCATTCAGCAGAACGTCCCATTTAAACTCGTTCCTTCGATCAAAAATTACTATTCTCTGGTGACCACAGGTGAATTAGACCGCGAGCTGCTCTCTGATTATAATATTACAATCACTGCTACTGATGAGGGCTCTCCGCTTTTATCTTCCACTAAGAATATTTACTTGACTGTCGCTGACGTGAATGATAACCCACCTGTATTTGAGGAGCAGAATTACAGTGCTCATGTGCAAGAAAATAACAAACCGGGCTCCTCTATTTGTTCAGTATCAGCTACAGACCCGGACTGGAGACAGAATGGCACTGTAGTTTATTCTCTGTTGTCCTCTGATGTCAATGGCGCACTGGTGTCCTCCTTTTTATCCATTAACGGAGACACCGGGGTCATTCATGCCGTGAGATCGTTTGATTACGAACAGATGAAAAGTTTAAAAGTGCTCGTGTTAGCCAGAGACAACGGCTCTCCTCCTCTGAGCAGTAACGTGACCGTGAGTGTCTTCATATCGGATGAGAATGACAACTCTCCTCAGATATTATACCCCTCTCCGGAAGGAAACTCCTTCATGACCGAGATGGTCCCCAAAGCTGCGCAGGCGGGCTCCCTGGTCTCCAAGGTGATCGCCGTGGACGCGGATTCTGGACAGAACGCGTGGCTCTCGTATCACATTATTAAAGCGACTGATTCGGGACTTTTCACTATCGGTGTCCACAGCGGGGAGATCAGGACGCAGCGGGACATTTCTGAATCTGACAGCATGAAACAGAACCTTATTGTGTCCGTGAGAGATAACGGACAGCCCTCTCTCTCGGCCTCGTGCGCGTTGTATTTGCTCATATCAGATAACTTGGCTGAAGTTCCAGAACTGAAAGACATGTCTCATGACGAGAGCAGCTCCAAACTGACGTTTTATTTGATCATCGCGCTGGTGTCCGTTTCCACTTTCTTCCTGACCTTCATCATCATCATCCTGGCCGTGAGGTTTTGTCGCAGGAGAAAGCCCAGACTGTTGTTTGATGGAGCTGTAGCCATTCCCAGCGCGTATCTTCCTCCAAATTACGCAGAGGTGGAGGGCGCGGGAACTCTCCGCAGCACTTACAATTATGACGCATACCTGACCACGGGCTCGCGCACTAGTGACTTCAAGTTCGTCAGATCTTATAATGAGGGCACACTGACTGCTGACCTGACTCTGAAAAAGAATCAGTCCGCTGTGGATGATCTTGAAGGACTCGATGCGGAAATGAGCGATTCCTTTCAGGTAGGACTAAGTATATGTTTATTTATTTATTTGACATTATTTGACATTTTATTGAATGTACTTTGTATTTAAAATTCAGTGCTTTCACTGACAAGAACACGTGACCCATTCAAGTGTCTTATATTAGACACATGAACTTGACTGAAAATATATTTGAAATCGAAAAAGTGGATGAATTTAATTGGTTTATAATTTTTATTTTAGGTTTTTATATTATTATTTTGTATTAACATAAGATTTAGTTCGTTACAAAGAACATCCATATGAGTCATTTATTCGTATTCGTGCAGAAATCAGCTAATATTATGGAGAGGCAGTATTTTAACATTAGTGTCATGGCATCTTACGCACAGCAGCCATTGCATCTGTGCTTATTGGCACATCCGGTTATTATTGGCATCCGCCGATGGATTGCGTCATGAGCCTCTGACATTGTTGCGGAGCATGTCGCTGTATGTTGTTGCACCACCAATAGCATACTCACAATGAACAAGAATCAGTCATTTGTGTTGTGTTTAACAAAAAATGAACCATGTTACAAAACAATCATGTTATTGTGATTGTGAAGGACTTGATGCGGACACAAGTGTCTAAGTAATGACAATCTTATTTAAAAGTATTTTAAAATATTGCCTGTATTGTTATGCTAAATATGTATTTGCATTTTGAAAGATCATGTGGCTCATTCAAGTGCTTTATTTTACACCCATGAACAGTTTTGAGATGCAGTTTTAAATGCGAAAAGATGCATTGAAATATTATGCTTTTCTGTTGATGTTTGATGAATTGTAGGTTTCAGCAATCGCTGTGATTTTAAAGAGTTATTAATTATTTTCAGTCAAAATATTTGAAATTCAAAGAGCTTAAAGTTATTCGCTGGCGATCTTTTCGGGATAGAAGTAAGTCTCGTTGATTAAGAGTTCTGTCATGCTCATTTTAATATTTCATCTGACATTTGTTTGCGTCTTGTGGATAGATTGTTGCTATTTTAAGTAGTTGTGTGTTCCTCTCATTGACGTGATTTGGCTTATGAAGGCAATTCAATTCCAGTGTCGACCCTTTTTAAAGCTGTTTTAGTCGAATTGGAAATGGCATAGAGCAGTTTTTTCGTTTTGTTGCTGTCCGTGGTGCTGAACTGACATTTACAGAAGGCTATTTGAGTGCCATTCATGTTGTGGTCGTATTTATTCAGTGAATGTAGTTGCTTGTTCTTGTTTTTGCATAGAGTACACCCTGTTCGGTGTATATTCCAGGTCTTCATACTGTCAGAATGTCATGCAGTTTCTTATTATAACTCACAGTGTCGCTGTTCACTAGCAAAACCATGTGTGTGTTCAGTACACATCTCTCCACCCTGATTCTGATGTCATAGACAGGGGTTGAAGCTCGTCTCATTATCGAAAATCGTCGACGGAGACTGCCTCATATATTGTCCTTTTGTCTACATTTCTACATTTAGGTTTATATTTATGTTTTCTTTGTGCACGTATATTGTTGTGTTCCTGGAATTAAATTCGAAGGCATTTCAAAGGTTCATCATTTCGAGATGTTTGTCCTTTTGTTCTTCGTGCTGATGGCGCGCACCGCTTATGGAGACGTGAGCTATTCTTTCCCGGAGGAGATGAAACGCGGATCTGTGATTGGAAATATAGCAAAGGATCTCGGGCTCGATGTGAACAGACTGTCATCTCGTAAGGCTCGCATTGATACTGAAGGTAACAGAAAACGATACTGTGATATTAATCTGAACACTGGAGAACTGACCGTAGCGGAGAGGATCGACAGAGAAGGACTGTGTAATGAAAGAATTTCCTGTGCTCTTGATTTCGAATTAGTTCTAGAACACCCGTTAGAGATCCACCGTGTCACAATACAAATACAAGATATTAACGACAACACGCCAACATTTCCTAAAGACACAATAAAGTTTGAGATAAGTGAGAATGCTGATAAAGGCGCTCGGTTTCGCGTGAATGAGGCTCATGACGGGGACATAGGAAAGAACGGAGTACAAAGCTATTCGATTGAAAAAAATTACAACTTTCTTTTATCTGTACGTACAAAGGGGGATGGTGGCAGAAATATTGAGTTAGTGTTAGACAAAGAGTTGGATCGCGAGCAGCAGAAAGAGGTGACTTTAATTCTCACTGCGGTAGACGGCGGGACTCCACCGAGATCAGGTACTGTAGCCATACACGTCACTGTGCTGGATGCTAATGATAATGCTCCAGTCTTTAGTCAGGCCGTCTATAAAGTCAGTCTGCCTGAAAATTCTCCTGTAGATACTGTAGTGGTGACAGTGAGCGCTACTGATGCTGACGATGGACAAAATGGAGAAGTGACGTATGAGTTCAGTCGTATTTCGGGCACTGCGAAAGAATTGTTTGATCTTAATGAAAATAGCGGAGAGATTAAAGTTAAAGGCCCAATTGATTTTGAAGAGGAGGTAAAATATGAAATGCTCATTGAGGGGAAGGATGGCTCTGGTCTTTCCTCGGACACTAAAGTAATTATAGAAATTACAGATGTTAATGACAATGCCCCCATTATAGTAATCAAGTCTTTGAATAGTCCCGTTCCTGAGAACGCGTTACCCGGTACAGAGGTTGGCATCATTAATGTGCAGGACAGAGACTCTGAGAATAACGGACAGGTGCGCTGCTCCATTCAGCAGAACGTCCCATTTAAACTCGTTCCTTCAATCAAAAATTACTATTCTCTGGTGACCACAGGTGAATTAGACCGCGAGCTGCTCTCTGATTATAATATTACAATCACTGCTACTGATGAGGGCTCTCCGCCTTTATCTTCCACTAAGAATATTCACTTGACTGTCGCTGACGTGAATGATAATCCACCTGTATTTGAGGAGCAGAATTACAGAGCTCACGTGCAAGAAAATAACAAACCGGGCTCCTCTATTTGTTCAGTATCAGCCACAGACCCGGACTGGAGACAGAATGGCACTGTAGTTTATTCTCTGTTGTCCTCTGATGTCAATGGCGCACCGGTGTCCTCCTTTTTATCCATTAACGGAGACACCGGGGTCATTCATGCCGTGAGATCGTTTGATTACGAACAGATGAAAAGTTTCAAAGTGCTCGTGTTAGCCAGAGACAACGGCTCTCCTCCTCTGAGCAGTAACGTGACCGTGAGTGTCTTCATATCGGATGAGAATGACAACTCCCCTCAGATATTATACCCCTCTCCGGAAGGAAACTCCTTCATGACCGAGATGGTCCCCAAAGCTGCGCAGGCGGGCTCCCTGGTCTCCAAGGTGATCGCCGTGGACGCGGATTCTGGACAGAACGCGTGGCTCTCGTATCACATTATTAAAGCGACTGATCCGGGACTTTTCACTATCGGTGTCCACAGCGGGGAGATCAGGACGCAGCGGGACATTTCTGAATCTGACAGCATGAAACAGAACCTTATTGTGTCCGTGAGAGATAACGGACAGCCCTCTCTCTCGGCCACGTGCGCGTTGTATTTGCTCATATCAGATAACTTGGCTGAAGTTCCAGAACTGAAAGACATGTCTCATGACGAGAGCAGCTCCAAACTGACGTTTTATTTGATCATCGCGCTGGTGTCCGTTTCCACTTTCTTCCTGACCTTCATCATCATCATCCTGGCCGTGAGGTTTTGTCGCAGGAGAAAGCCCAGACTGTTGTTTGATGGAGCTGTAGCCATTCCCAGCGCGTATCTCCCTCCAAATTACGCAGAGGTGGAGGGCGCGGGAACTCTCCGCAGCACTTACAATTATGACGCATACCTGACCACGGGCTCGCGCACTAGTGACTTCAAGTTTGTCAGATCTTATAATGAGGGCACACTGACTGCTGACCTGACTCTGAAAAAGACTCAGTCCGCTGTGGATGATCTTGAAGGACTCGATGCGGAAATGAGCGACTCGTTTCAGGTAGGACTAACAAAGCCTTTCTTTTACAAAAAAAATAAAATAAAAAATTGGGGGTTTTGGGTTTACAGTTTCATTGTCAAAAGGATCTCATGTTGAAAATATTGCTTGACTTATTCAAGTGCTTTTTGTAGACATGAACATTTTTGAGGGTCAATTTGAAGTCTAAAAAGTTACATTTAAACATGTTTTGCACCTGCATGGTCCTGTTTATGCAAGTATTCTAATACATCACCCACAATAGTCCATTGTGTGCGCGCAATTTTGATCAATCGCACAAGCAGGTTTTTGACTTTTGTTTGGGATCTTAGGGAATAATGGCCAAATTGTGTAAATTACTGCTGAATCTTTTCTTTGCTTATCTTCTCGAGGCACATTTCTTTTTTTAATTGCCCAGGGTTGTCAAACACAGTTCCTTGAGTGCCACTGTCATGCAGACTTTAGTTCCAACCCTGCTTCAACGCACATACCTTCGTTTTCATAAATGCCTGAAGGACTTTATTAGCTGGATCAGGTAATGTTGAAGCTAAACTCTGCCGGGATTTGGCCCTCACTGAAAAAATGGTAAACTAAAAATGTGCTAAATTGATTTTATTTAAATAAAATGTTTATTAAACATTACTAAATCAACCTAAATATATAAGGCTAGACCAATACATCTAAATTTAAGAGTAAGATCAGGTAGACATAGCTCCTTATCGTAACAATTGTAGGTTTACACTTTTTTTGTGCTCCAGTGACAGAGTTTGTCACCCCTGGAATATCCTATCAGTAGTTATATACTGTATTCAATTACAGAGATTATTATGTGACCCAGGATAAAGGCATGTCATGTGATCCCACGCAATGTGGATCATTGATGATGTTTATATTTGGTTATTCACTTTCATTCATATAGCACTTTTTACACTAAAGATTGTTCTCAAAGAAGCTTTACAGTGATAATTGGAAAATAATGGAAGAGAGATTTATTTGGCTGTACAGCAGCTCTAGAAAAAAGTTATTGTCCAGCTAAAGTAGGTTTTTGATTGATTAATTTCCGTTGTAAAAAAATAATTTAGTTATTTACTTTGAGTTCACTTACACGGCACTATTTTCAACTAAAATAGAACACTTTTGATGCGTTCTGGCTGTTAATTTGCATGGAAACAGTGTTTGGTTGCTTGAGAAAGCAAACTTTGAAATAGATTTTGAAATAGTTTTCAAACGATACTGTTATCATCTTCCTGTAAACTAAACTATACTAAAAAAAAAAACATGAATCTGTGAGAATGGTGGTGGCATGCACGTAAGCATTACGCGTTTAGTCTATAGGCAAGTGCATTTGAATGCGTATGTGCGCAGCCGCCTAGTTTTTCCAAATGACTTGTCTGTTGGATGCATAAAACAGCGTTTTTAGTCATTTCGGCGGATCCACTTGAACGGGAATCATTTTGATGATTTAGTTTTTATCTGTACAGAGGGAAAAAAAGGGAAGGAGGCCTTCACAGGGGAGAGTATAATTGACACGATCAATGATGACACTTGTGGTCGCATTGTGGTCGTATCTAGGCGCAGGTCCTTCATCTGATCTGGATACGGCCTGGATCCGGCAGACTACAGTAAACCTCGGAATAAACAGAGTGACTAATATTAGCATAGATGCCATTCTTCTTATGATGTAACGAGTATATCAGGTGTTATAGGAAATGTTCCCGGTTCCGGCTGACCTAGTTAATGCAGCCTAACAATAATTTAACTGATTTGAATAATAGAAATGTATAATGTTCTATGTGTATGCAAGGTTAAAGAGATGTATTTTAGTAAGAACTCAAGAACTCTAGCTGCAGCGTTTTGGACCTATTGGGTTTTGGTTATTAACCGAGCGGGGCAACCACCCAGTAGTGCATCTAGCCTTGAGGTCATGAACACATGAACTAACTGTTCTGCATTTTGCATTGAGAGCATATGTCGTAATTTAGATATATTTTCAAGATGGAATAATGCGGTTTTACAGATTCTAGAAACTTGGTATTAAAGAACACACCCAGGTTCCTAATGGACAACAAGGACTTGACAGAGCATTCATCAAGTGTTAGACAGTATTCTAGGTTACTACATGCAGAGGTTTTTGGTCCAATAATTGGAATCTCAGTTTTTTTTTTGTTTTGTTTTTTTCAGAATTAATTTGCAGGAAATTACTAGTCATCCAATTTTTTATATCAGCTATGCATTACGTTCATTTTATGAACTATTAAGTTTCGTCAAGGCGCAAAAACATATAGAGCTGAGTATCATCAGCATGACAGTGAAAACTAACGCCATGTTTCCTAATGATATCTCCCAAGGGTAGCATGTACAGGGTGAAAAACAACGGTCCTAGTACTGAGCCTTGCGGTACTCCATACTGAACTTGTGATTGGTATATCTCTTCATTTACTGCTACAAACTGATAACGGTCAGATAAGTATGATTTGAACCATACCAATGCTTTTCCACTACTGCCAACATAATTTTCTAGTCTATTCAAAAGAATGTTGTGGTCAATAGTATCAAATGCAGCTCTAAGATCCAGTAACACTAATAGAGAGATACAACCACAGTCTGATAATAAAAGTAAATCATTTGTAACTCTAATGAGTGCAGTCTCAGTACTACGCTACGGTCTAAATCCTGACTGGAAATCCTTGCAGATACCATTTCTTTCGAAAAAGGTACATAGTTGTGAAAACACTACCTTTTCTAGTATCTTTGACTGAAAGGGTAGATTTGAGATCGGCCTGTAATTGACTAATTCTGTAGGATCAATTTACATATATATATATATATATATATATATATATATATATATATATATATATATATATATATATATATATATATATATATATATATATATATATATATATATATATATATAATAGCCAGCTTAAAAGTTTTCGGTACGTATCCTAATGACAAAGATGAATTAATGATTTTAAGAAGAGGTTCTATGACCTCTGGCAGCATCTCTTTCAGATTCAGATTTCAGTTTATTTACGGTTTTGCATTCCTATCGTTGTCTGTTATGTAAAATAATTGTATTAAGGATTTAAATTATTTTCTTATTTTCTTATTTTTAAGATTTGTTAGGAATGGCATATTTCTTTGTACTGTCCATGGTGCTGTACAAGCAGTGTCTGTTGCTGTTGAGGTTTTAGATCATATGTTTTACGAGATGTTATAGAAATTGAGATGGTTCTTTTTACACATCCTCAGAGAATGTTTGGTTGTGCCAGGCCTTTTGATTTCATTTGCAACAAAAGTGTTATATTCATGTTTTGACCTGTAATGTCAGCTCTGTAAGAGTCTATGCATGAACTTTTTTCTGAAATTTTAGTTGTCTTTTACACGTGGATTGTTTTTGATATGGCTAAATTTGATTTCTTGTGATTTTGAGGGACTTGATGCGAACATGAGAGATTCTTTTCAAGTAGAACGAACAAAGTTTTTCTTTAAAAAGTATATGTTCTGTGCTTACATTAAATAAGTATATATGTTATTAGACTGCTTTCACTAACAACAGGCTCTTAAAGATTTTGAAGTTAATTTTAAAGTAGCTTCATTGCTGTTTTTATAATTTAGATTTAGATTTTTCTGCTTATGAATGAGCAATTTTATGTCATGGATGCTATTTCACATGTATTATTTTTTTGTTCCTTTCTTCAGAAAGAAACCCTTTAAAAAAACAGACAGGGTTGAATTGAGTGACCCTTTTAGCTGTTCACAAATTGTCTGATTACTACCTCTATCTGCCATGAAATAGCTTGTGAAGCCTATATGGCAATACATTTAAATACAGCATGTTGTCTCGGCTAATATTTTAGATTCAAAGTGTTTAAAGTTGTTGGATTTTTTTTTAAAGGAATCTGATATGTCTCGTTATTTTAGCTTATCTTTATTTTAAGCTCATTTCAACTTTTTGTGTGACATGTCTCTATACACGAATTCTGCAGTTTGTTATTATTTATTCTGACGAAATGGGCCTTTTTAAAGTTGTTTAGTGTTTTTCTCATCCTTGTCTTTATTATGTGAATCTGGATTATAAAAGCAATTTCGCTTATTTGCGAAGTAATTTGGTTAGAAACGGCATAAAAAAGGGTTTCCCTTTGCTGTCCATGGTGCTGAACTGTCAATTAGTGTTGATGTTTGTTTGTTTTTTTTGTCCTTACGTAACTCATATGTTTCTGGTGACGGGTGAAGATCCTCCTTTATGCCCCTCGTGCCATGAATCCATAATTACTGAAGCATTTTGATGGACTGAACTCTGTTAGAATTCTTCATTTTTCAGTTTCCTCGAATAAACTTAAATATTGTGGTCATGTTTATCTTCTATTCGTCATGGAATGTTGATGCCAGGTCTTGTTTGGTTAAATAGTTTTAACCATGTAACAGACACACAACTCTATTAGAGATATGTTGCAGTTTCTTCTTTTAACTCACAGTGTCGCTGTTCACCTGCAAAAAAAGTGTGTGTTCAGTACACATCTCTCCACCCTGATTCTGATGTCATACACAGGGCTTCAAACTCGTCTCGTTACAGAAAATCATCGACGGAGACTGGTTACTGCTAATACTGTGGCTATTATTCTACATTGAGTTTTATATTTGTTTTCTTTTACATGTTAATTGTATTGCTCGATTTAATTCCCGCTTAATATCTGAAGCATTTTAAACGCTCATCGTTTCGAGATGTTTGGCCTTTTGTTCTTCGTGCTGATGGCGCGCGCCGCTTATGGAGACGTGAGCTATTCTTTCCCGGAGGAGATGAAACGCGGATCTGTGATTGGAAATATAGCAAAGGATCTCGGGCTCGACGTGAACAGACTGTCATCTCGTAAGGCTCGCATTGGTACTGAAGGTAACAGAAAACGATACTGTGATATTAATCTGAATACTGGAGAACTGACCGTAGCGGAGAGGATCGACAGGGAGAGTATTTGTGTGAAGAAAGCTTCATGCGTTATAAATCACCAGCTTGTTCTTGAAAGTCCTCTAGAACTGCATCGCTTCATTCTCAGTATTGAAGATATAAATGATAATTCACCACAGTTCACAGAAAGTGTTATTGAATTTGAAATACAGGAATCAGCGGTCAAAGGATCTCGTTATTTATTAGATGAGGCCCATGATGCGGATATTGGTCTGAATTCAGTGCAGTCATATACACTTCAAAACAATGAACAATTTATTCTTAATGTACGAACCAGGGAAAATGGAAGAAAATATGGCGAGCTAGTTCTTAATAAAGAGTTGGATCGTGAGCAGCAGAAAGAGGTGACTTTAATTCTCACTGCGGTAGACGGCGGGACTCCACCGAGATCAGGTACTGTAGCCATACACGTCACTGTGCTGGATGCTAATGATAATGCTCCAGTCTTTAGTCAGGCCGTCTATAAAGTCAGTCTGCCTGAAAATTCTCCTGTAGATACTGTAGTGGTGACAGTGAGCGCTACTGATGCTGACGAGGGACAAAATGGAGAAGTGACGTATGCATTTAGTCATTTATCCGAAATTACCCGGCAATTATTTTTCCTTGATGCGATTTCTGGAGAGATTAAACTAAAGGGACTCATTGATTATGAGGAGGAGAGTTCAATTGAACTGCCAATTCAAGCTAAGGATGGTCAAGGGTTAGCCAGTCATTGCACAGTAATAATAGATGTTATTGATGTCAATGATAACGCCCCTATAATAGTAATTCATTCTCTTAACATACCCGTTCCAGAGAACGCGTTACCCGGTACAGAGGTTGGCATCATTAATGTGCAGGACAGAGACTCTGAGAATAACGGACAGGTGCGCTGCTCCATTCAGCAGAACGTCCCATTTAAACTCGTTCCTTCGATCAAAAATTACTATTCTCTGGTGACCACAGGTGAATTAGACCGCGAGCTGCTCTCTGATTATAATATTACAATCACTGCTACTGATGAGGGCTCTCCGCCTTTATCTTCCACTAAGAATATTCACTTGACTGTCGCTGACGTGAATGATAATCCACCTGTATTTGAGGAGCAGAATTACAGAGCTCATGTGCAAGAAAATAACAAACCGGGCTCCTCTATTTGTTCAGTATCAGCTACAGACCCGGACTGGCGACAGAATGGCACTGTAGTTTATTCTCTGTTGTCCTCTGATGTCAATGGCGCACCGGTGTCCTCCTTTTTATCCATTAACGGAGACACCGGGGTCATTCATGCCGTGAGATCGTTTGATTACGAACAGATGAAAAGTTTCAAAGTGCTCGTGTTAGCCAGAGACAACGGCTCTCCTCCTCTGAGCAGTAACGTGAACGTGAGTGTCTTCATATCGGATGAGAATGACAACTCCCCTCAGATATTATACCCCTCTCCGGAAGGAAACTCCTTCATGACCGAGATGGTCCCCAAAGCTGCGCAGGCGGGCTCCCTGCTCTCCAAGGTGATCGCCGTGGACGCGGATTCTGGACAGAACGCGTGGCTCTCGTATCACATTATTAAAGCGACTGATCCGGGACTTTTCACTATCGGTGTCCACAGCGGGGAGATCAGGACGCAGCGGGACATTTCTGAATCTGACAGCATGAAACAGAACCTTATTGTGTCCGTGAGAGATAACGGACAGCCCTCTCTCTCGGCCTCGTGCGCGTTGTATTTACTCATATCAGATAACTTGGCTGAAGTTCCAGAACTGAAAGACATGTCTCATGACGAGAGCAGCTCCAAACTGACGTTTTATTTGATCATCGCGCTGGTGTCCGTTTCCACTTTCTTCCTGACCTTCATCATCATCATCCTGGCCGTGAGGTTTTGTCGCAGGAGAAAGCCCAGACTGTTGTTTGATGGAGCTGTAGCCATTCCCAGCGCGTATCTCCCTCCAAATTACGCAGAGGTGGAGGGCGCGGGAACTCTCCGCAGCACTTACAATTATGACGCATACCTGACCACGGGCTCGCGCACTAGTGACTTCAAGTTCGTCAGATCTTATAATGAGGGCACACTGACTGCTGACCTGACTGTTAAAAAGACTCAGTCCGCTGTGGATGATCTTGAAGGACTCGATGCGGAAATGAGCGACTCGTTTCAGGTAGGACTAACAAAGCCTTTCTTTTACAAAAAAATAAAATAAAAAATCGGGGGTTTTGGGTTTACAGTTTCATTGTCAAAATGATCTCATGTTGAAAATATTGCTTGACTTATTCAAGTGCTTTTTGTAGACATGAACATTTTTGAGGGTCAATTTGAAGTCTAAAAAGTTACATTTAAACATGTTTTGCACCTGCTTGGTTCTGTTTATGCAAGTATTCTAATACATCACCCACAATAGTCCATTGTGTGCACGCAATTTTGATCAATCACACAAGCAGGTTTTTGACTTTTGTTTGGGATCTTAGGGAATAATGGCCAAATTGTGTAAATTACTGCTGAATCTTTTCTTTGCTTATCTTCTCGAGGCACATTTCTTTTTTTAATCGCCCAGGGTTGTCAAACTCAGTTCCTTGAGTGCCACTGTCATGCAGACTTTAGTTCCAACCCTGCTTCAACGCACATACCTTCGTTTTCATAAATGCCTGAAGGACTTTATTAGCTGGATCAGGTAATGTTGAAGCTAAACTCTGCCGGGCTTTGGCCCTCACTGAAAAAATGGTAAACTAAAAATGTGCTAAATTGATTTTATTTAAATCAAATGTTTATTAAACATTACTAAATCAACCTAAATATATAAGGCTAGACCAATACATCTAAATTTAAGAGTAAGATCAGGTAGACATAGCTCCTTATCGTAACAATTGTAGGTTTACACTTTTTTTGTGCTCCAGTGACAGAGTTTGTCACCCCTGGAATATCCTATCAGTAGTTATATACTGTATTCAATTACAGAGATTATTATGTGACCCAGGATAAAGGCATGTCATGTGATCCCACGCAATGTGGATCATTGATGATGTTTATATTTGGTTATTCACTTTCATTCATATAGCACTTTTTACACTAAAGATTGTTCTCAAAGAAGCTTTACAGTGATAATTGGAAAATAATGGAAGAGAGATTTATTTGGCTGTACAGCAGCTCTAGAAAAAAGTTATTGTCCAGCTAAAGTAGGTTTTTGATTGATTAATTTCCGTTGTAAAAAAATAATTTAGTTATTTACTTTGAGTTCACTTACACGGCACTATTTTCAACTAAAATAGAACACTTTTGATGCGTTCTGGCTGTTAATTTGCATGGAAACAGTGTTTGGTTGCTTGAGAAAGCAAACTTTGAAATAGATTTTGAAATAGTTTTCAAACGATACTGTTATCATCTTCCTGTAAACTAAACTATACTTAAAAAAAACAAAAAAAAACATGAATCTGTGAGAATGGTGGTGGCATGCACTTAAGCATTACGCGTTTAGTCTATAGGCAAGTGCATTTGAATGCGTATGTGCGCAGCCGCCTATTTTTTCCAAATGACTTGTCTGTTGGATGCATAAAACAGCGTTTTTAGTCATTTCGGCGGATCCACCTGAACGGGAATCACTTTGATGATTTAGTTTTTATCTGTACAGAGGGAAAAAAAGGGAAGGAGGCCTTCACAGGGGAGAGTATAGTTGACACGATCAATGATGACACTTGTGGTCGCATTGTGGTCGTATCTAGGCGCAGGTCCTTCATCTGATCTGGATACGGCCTGGATCCGGCAGACTACAATAAACCTCAGCATAAACAGAGTGACTAATATTAGCATAGATGCCATTCTTCTTATGATGTAACGAGTATATCAGGTGTTATAGGAAATGTTCCCGGTTCCGGCTGACCTAGTTAATGCAGCCTAACAATAATTTAACTGATTTGAATAATAGAAATGTATAATGTTCTATGTGTATGCAAGGTTAAAGAGATGTATTTTAGTAAGAACTCTAGCTGCAGCGTTTTGGACCTGCTGGGGTTTGGTTATTAACCGAGCAGGGCAACCACCCAGTAGTGCATCTAGCCTTGAGGTCATGAACACATGAACTAACTGTTCTGCATTTTGCATTGAGAGCATATGTCGTAATTTAGATATATTTTCAAGATGGAATAATGCGGTTTTACAGATTCTAGAAACTTGGTATTAAAGAACACACCCAGGTTCCTAATGGACAACAAGGACTTGACAGAGCATTCATCAAGTGTTAGACAGTATTCTAGGTTACTACATGCAGAGGTTTTTGGTCCAATAATTGGAATCTCAGTTTTTTTTTTTTTTTTTTTTTTAGGATTAATTTGCAGGAAATTACTAGTCATCCAATTTTTTATATCAGCTATGCATTACGTTCATTTTATGAACTATTAAGTTTCGTCAAGGCGCAAATACATATAGAGCTGAGTATCATCAGCATGACAGTGAAAACTAACGCCATGTTTCCTAATGATATCTCCCAAGGGTAGCATGTACAGGGTGAAAAACAACGGTCCTAGTACTGAGCCTTGCGGTACTCCATACTGAACTTGTGATTGGTATATCTCTTCATTTACTGCTACAAACTGATAACGGTCAGATAAGTATGATTTGAACCATACCAATACTTTTCCACTAATGCCAAAATAATTTTCTAGTCTATTCAAAAGAATGTTGTGGTCAATAGTATCAAATGCAGCTCTAAGATCCAGTAACACTAATAGAGAGATACAACCACAGTCTGATAATAAAAGTAAATCATTTGTAACTCTAATGAGTGCAGTCTCAGTACTACGCTACGGTTTAAATCCTGACTTGAAATCCTTGCAGATACCATTTATTTCGAAAAAGGTACATAGTTGTGAAAACACTACCTTTTCTAGTATCTTTGACAGAAAGGGTAGATTTGAGATCGGCCTGTAATTGACTAATTCTGTAGGATCAATTTATATATATATATATATATAAGCCAGCTTAAAAGTTGACAAAGATGAATTAATGATTTTAAGAAGAGGTTCTATGACCTCTGGCAGCATCTCTTTCAGATTCAGATTTCAGTTTATTTACGGTTTTGCATTCCTATCGTTGTCTGTTATGTAAAATAATTGTATTAAGGATTTAAATTATTTTCTTATTTTCTTATTTTTAAGATTTGTTAGGAATGGCATATTTCTGTGTTCTGTCCATGGTGCTGTACAAGCAGTGTCTGTTGCTGTTGAGGTTTTAGATCATATTTTTTGCGAGATGTTATAGAAATTGAGATGGTTCTTTTTACACATCCTCAGAGAATGTTTGGTTGTGCCAGTCCTTTTGATTTCATTTGCAACAAAAGTGCTATATTCATGTTTTGACCTGTAATGTCAGCTCTGTAAAAGTCTATGCATGAACTGTTTTCTTAAAATGTAGTTGTCTTTTACACGTGGATTGTTTTTGATATGGCTAAATTTGATTTCTTGTGATTTTGAGGGACTTGATGCGAACATGAGAGATTCTTTTCAAGTAGAACGAACAAAGTTTTTCTTTAAAAAGTATATGTTCTGTGCTTACATTAAATAAGTATATATGTTATTAGACTGCTTTCACTAACAACAGGCTCTTAAAGATTTTGAAGTTATTTTTAAAGTAGCTTCATTGCTGTTTTTATAATTTAGATTTAGATTTTTCTGCTTATGAATGAGCAATTTTATGTCATGGATGCTATTTCACATGTATTTTTTTTTTGTTCCTTTCTTCAGTAAGAAACCCTTTAAAAAAACAGACAGGGTTGAATTGAGTGACCCTTTTAGCTGTTCACAAATTGTCTGATTACTCTATCTGCCAGGAAATAGCTTGTGAAGCCTATATGGCAATACATTTAAATACAGCATGTTGTCTCAGCTAATATTTTAGATTCAAAGTGTTTAAAGTTGTTGGATTTTTTTTTTTTTTTTAAAGGAATATGATATGTCTCGTTATTTTAGCTTATCTTTATTTTAAGCTCATTTCAACTTTTTGTGTGACATGTACACGAATACATACACGAATTCTGCAGTTTGTTATTATTTATTCTGACGAAATGGGCCTTTTTAAAGTTGTTTAGTGTTTTTCTCATCCTTGTCTTTATTATGTGAATCTGGAAGTAATTTGGTTAGAAACGGCATATAAACGGGTTTCCCTTTGCTGTCCATGGTGCTGAACTGTCAATTACTGTTGATGTTTGTTTGTTTTTTTGTCCAACTCATATGTTTCTGGTAACGGGTGAAGATCCTCCTTTATGCCCCTCGTGCCATAAATCCATAATTACTGAAGCATTTTGATGGACTGAACTCTGTTAGAATTCTTCATTTTTCAGTTTCCTCGAATAAACTTAAATATCGTGGTCATGTTTATCTTCTATTCGTCATGGAATGTTGATGCCAGGTCTTGTTTGGTTAAATAGTTTTCAACTATGTAACAGACACACAACTCTATTAGAGATATGTTGCAGTTTCTTCTTTTAACTCACAGTGTCGCTGTTCACCTGCAAAAAAAGTGTGTGTTCAGTACACATCTCTCCACCCTGATTCTGATGTCATACACAGGGCTTCAAACTCGTCTCGTTACAGAAAATCATCGACGGAGACTGGTTACTGCTAATACTGTGGCTATTATTCTACATTGAGTTTTATATTTGTTTTCTTTTACAGGTTAATTGTATTGCTCGATTTAATTCCCGCTTAATATCTGAAGCATTTTAAACGCTCATCGTTTCGAGATGTTTGGCCTTTTGTTCTTCGTGCTGATGGCGCGCGCCGCTTATGGAGACGTGAGCTATTCTTTCCCGGAGGAGATGAAACGAGGATCTGTGATTGGAAATATAGCAAAGGATCTCGGGCTCGACGTGAACAGACTGTCATCTCGTAAGGCTCGCATTGGTACTGAAGGTAACAGAAAACGATACTGTGATATTAATCTGAACACTGGAGAACTGACCGTAGCGGAGAGGATCGACAGAGAGAGTATTTGTGTGAAGAAAGCTTCATGCGTTATAAATCACCAGCTTGTTCTTGAAAGTCCTCTAGAACTGCATCGCTTTATTCTCAATATCGAAGACATAAATGATAATTCACCACAGTTCACAGAGAGTGTAATTGAATTCGAAATACAGGAATCAGCAGATAAAGGATCTCGTTATTTATTAGATGAGGCCCATGATGCGGACATTGGTCTAAATACAGTGCAGTCATATACACTTCAAAACAACGAACACTTTATTCTTAATGTACGTACCAGGGAAAATGGAAGAAAATATGGCGAGCTAGTTCTTAATAAAGAGTTGGATCGTGAGCAGCAGAAAGAGGTGACTTTAATTCTCACTGCGGTAGACGGCGGGACTCCACCGAGATCAGGTACTGTAGCCATACACGTCACTGTGCTGGATGCTAATGATAATGCTCCAGTCTTTAGTCAGGCCGTCTATAAAGTCAGTCTGCCTGAAAATTCTCCTGTAGATACTGTAGTGGTGACAGTGAGCGCTACTGATGCTGACGAGGGACAAAATGGAGAAGTGACGTATGCATTTAGTCATTTATCCGAGATTACCCGGCAATTATTTTTCCTTGATGCAATTTCTGGAGAGATTAAACTAAAGGGACTCATTGATTATGAGGAGGAGAGTTCAATTGAACTGCCCATTCAAGCTAAAGATGGTCAAGGGTTAGCCAGTCATTGCACAGTAATAATAGATGTTACTGATGTCAATGATAACGCCCCTATAATAGTAATTAATTCTCTTAACATACCCGTTCCAGAGAACGCTTTACCCGGTACAGAGGTTGGCATCATTAATGTGGAGGACAGAGACTCTGAGACTAACGGACAGGTGCGCTGCTCCATTCAGCAGAACGTCCCATTTAAACTCGTACCTTCGATCAAGAATTACTATTCTCTGGTGACCACAGGTGAATTAGACCGCGAGCTGCTCTCTGATTATAATATTACAATCACTGCTACTGATGAGGGCTCTCCGCCTTTATCTTCCACTAAGAATATTCACTTGACTGTCGCTGACGTGAATGATAATCCACCTGTATTTGAGGAGCAGAAATACAGAGCTCATGTGCAAGAAAATAACAAACCGGGCTCCTCTATTTGTTCAGTATCAGCTACAGACCCGGACTGGAGACAGAATGGCACTGTAGTTTATTCTCTGTTGTCCTCTGATGTCAATGGCGCACCGGTGTCCTCCTTTTTATCCATTAACGGAGACACCGGGGTCATTCATGCCGTGAGATCGTTTGATTACGAACAGATGAAAAGTTTCAAAGTGCTCGTGTTAGCCAGAGACAACGGCTCTCCTCCTCTGAGCAGTAACGTGACCGTGAGTGTCTTCATATCGGATGAGAATGACAACTCCCCTCAGATATTATACCCCTCTCCGGAAGGAAACTCCTTCATGACCGAGATGGTCCCCAAAGCTGCGCAGGCGGGCTCCCTGGTCTCCAAGGTGATTGCCGTGGACGCGGATTCTGGACAGAACGCGTGGCTCTCGTATCACATTATTAAAGCCACTGATCCGGGACTTTTCACTATCGGTGTCCACAGCGGGGAGATCAGGACGCAGCGGGACATTTCTGAATCTGACAGCATGAAACAGAACCTTATTGTGTCCGTGAGAGATAACGGACAGCCCTCTCTCTCGGCCTCGTGCGCATTGTATTTGCTCATATCAGATAACTTGGCTGAAGTTCCAGAACTGAAAGACATGTCTCATGACGAGAGCAGCTCCAAACTGACGTTTTATTTGATCATCGCGCTGGTGTCCGTTTCCACTTTCTTCCTGACCTTCATCATCATCATCCTGGCCGTGAGGTTTTGTCGCAGGAGAAAGCCCAGACTGTTGTTTGATGGAGCTGTAGCCATTCCCAGCGCGTATCTCCCTCCAAATTACGCAGAGGTGGAGGGCGCGGGAACTCTCCGCAGCACTTACAATTATGACGCATACCTGACCACGGGCTCGCGCACTAGTGACTTCAAGTTCGTCAGATCTTATAATGAGGGCACACTGACTGCTGACCTGACTCTGAAAAAGACTCAGTCCGCTGTGGATGATCTTGAAGGACTTGACGCAGAAATGAACGATTCGTTTCAGGTAGGACTACGTTTTTTAAATTATTATTATTATTTGGTGGATTTAATTTGTTTAAATGTGTATTTATTTTTTTCACTTCGCCGATTTCATTGGCAAAAAAAAATCTATTGGCAGATCACGTGGCTTTTTCAAATGCTTTTTTTCATAGACAAATATTTCAGGGTCAGTTCAAGTAGCTGCAAGTAATGTTTTTCAACATTTCTTTCTGGTCTAGCATGAGCAGTTTTAAGTCATCTGGCGCCATTCACAAATCGACGTATGTTTGTTTTACTTTTTATTCTTTTATTGTTGTATTATTAGTAGTATTATTATTTTTGCCCTAGCTGTTATTTTGGGTTTAAAGCGGTAACATTTGTTTGTTAGTAATCTTTCAAAAGGTTGCAAGGACTTGAGTTTTTGATAAAATGTTAATGCTATTTTAAGCAGTTTTACGTTTCTCTCATGTTTTGTTTTATGCTGTTAGTTTATAATGGGAATTGTTTTCGAATATCAGTCAGACCCGGTTCTACAGGGTGCTGAGAAAACAGCAACAGCACCCTCTTTTGATAATGTAATAATAGCACATTGAAGAAACAGATTGACAAATGCTGCAGAGCGTATTTGTGTTTGTGCTTTGGAGAGCTTCAATAATCTATTTACGTGTTTTTACAGTGTTGAGCAATGTAGCCAATCACAGACATTGATCTCTTGAATGCAATGGAGTTTTTGTTCAGTGTTGAGTTATGCACATTAATGTAGATTAGAGATTCGGTGTGCAGTGTAGACAACTTCATCGACTATAACAAAGTTTGTGAGATCACGATAAACTAAGATTAGTGACTGTTTTTTTTTGTGATTATAAAGAGCGAGCTGGTTGTGTGCTTTATATATAATCCATTTAGAATTTGAATAAAAGTTTTGTTTTTGATGCTGCTAAGAGGACCGAATGCCATATTTACGTTGCAAAGTTTCGAAATTGACAGCCACATATAAATGTGGGATTCGCAATTACACTGATTGATAATGGACTGGAAAAAGTAAATGTCAAAGTAGGTGCGCAGCAAGCAATGTAAAGATAATTAATAGAAAAATATTTGATATTTTGTATCAAAATATGTTTAAACCCTGTTGAAATTATTTGTAAAAGTAAATTTTTGTAAGTCTGTCACCATTGCTATCCTTGTTATGGCGGTGCTTAGGAGCCATTGCTTACATTTGCATTTTACTAGAGCAAAATCACTAATTTCTGAAGCAATCTCAGTGATTTGATTTTGCAACCGGCCAAATGTCAAAAATATTCTGTTGAAGAAAGTGTTTTAAATGTCATTTTATTCTGATTGGATATAGCATAGGGCAGGTTTTCCCTGTTGCTGTCCATGGTGCTGCACTGGCATTTACTCTTAGTTTTTGGATATTTTATTCTTGCATATTTGTAGCTCTCTATCATCTAATCAATGGCTTTTTTTATAATACATACTGTGATTGTTTATTTATCACACTTCAGAGAATGTTTGTTGGATTTTGCTTTGCCAAACGAATACATAACAACAAATAAATATATAAAGTTGTTAAATACCTATGCAACGCCTGATCTTTGTATATAATAACACTTTATTCTGTCAGAGATATGAGTGTTGTGCAGTTTTTTATTTTACCTCATAGTGTCGCTGTTCACCTGCAAAACCATGTGTGTGTTCAGTACACATCTCTCCACCCTGATTCTGATGTCATACACAGGACTTCAAGCTCTTCTCGTTACAGAAAATCGTCTACAGTGACAAAGGACTGTATATTGGGCAATCAGTTTATTTTGATCTAAATTTCTTCATTTGTGTTTTATTCTTACATATTTGTTGTTTATCTGGATATAATTTCTGCTCAGTTTATTAAGAATTTGAAAGGTTCTTTGTTGCTGTCGAGATGTTTGTCCTTTTGTTCTTCGTGCTGATGGCGCGCATCGCTTATGGAGACGTGAGCTATTCTTTCCCGGAGGAGATGAAACGCGGATCTTTGATTGGAAATATAGCAAAGGATCTCGGGCTCGATGTGAACAGACTGTCATCTCGTAAGGCTCGCATTGATACTGAAGGTAACAGAAAACGATACTGTGACATTAATCTGAACACTGGAGAACTGACCGTAGCGGAGAGGATCGACAGAGAGGAGATTTGTAGAGAAAAACAGACATGCTATTTGCATTTTGAATTTGTTTTAGAAAATCCATTGGAATTGCATCGTGTTAATCTCCAAATTGTAGACATAAACGACAATTCTCCCGTTTTTCCAAAAGATTATGTTAAGCTTGATATCAGTGAATCTGCGGATAAAGGAGCGCGGTTTCGAGTGAACGAAGCTCGGGATCCAGATATAGGAAAAAATTCCGTTCAAAGCTACACATTGCAGAGGAATGAGAATTTTGTGCTTGCTGTTAATTCGGAAACTGAAGGTGTCAAAAATATTGAGTTAGTGTTAGACAAAGAGTTGGATCGCGAGCAGCAGAAAGATGTGACTTTAATTCTCACTGCGGTAGACGGCGGGACTCCACCGAGATCAGGTACTGTAGCCATACACGTCACTGTGCTGGATGCTAATGATAATGCTCCAGTCTTTAGTCAGGCCGTCTATAAAGTCAGTCTGCCTGAAAATTCTCCTGAAGATACTGTAGTGGTGACAGTGAGCGCTACTGATGCTGACGAGGGACAAAATGGAGAAGTGACATATGAATTTGGTCATTTAACTGAAAGAGCAAAACAAATATTTTCATTAAATGGCAAAACTGGAGAAATTAAGCTGGTAGGACCAGTCGATTTTGAGGATGAGGTAAGATATGAAATTATTGTTGAAGGAAAAGATGATAATGGCCTTTCCACCGTCACAAAGGTGTTTATAGATGTCACAGATGTTAATGACAATGCCCCAGTTATATTGGTTAAATCTCTAAATATTCCCGTTCCCGAGAACGCGTTACCCGGTACAGAGGTTGGCATCATTAATGTGCAGGACAGAGACTCTGAGAATAACGGACAGGTGCGCTGCTCCATTCAGCAGAACGTCCCATTTAAACTCGTACCTTCGATCAAGAATTACTATTCTCTGGTGACCACAGGTGAATTAGACCGCGAGCTGCTCTCTGATTATAATATTACAATCACTGCTACTGATGAGGGCTCTCCGCCTTTATCTTCCACTAAGAATATTCACTTGACTGTCGCTGACGTGAATGATAATCCACCTGTATTTGAGGAGCAGAATTACAGAGCTCATGTGCAAGAAAATAACAAACCGGGCTCCTCTATTTGTTCAGTATCAGCTACAGACCCGGACTGGAGACAGAATGGCACTGTAGTTTATTCTATGTTGTCCTCTGATGTCAATGGCGCACCGGTGTCCTCCTTTTTATCCATTAACGGAGACACCGGGGTCATTCATGCCGTGAGATCGTTTGATTACGAACAGATGAAAAGTTTCAAAGTGCTCGTGTTAGCCAGAGACAACGGCTCTCCTCCTCTGAGCAGTAACGTGACCGTGAGTGTCTTCATATCGGATGAGAATGACAACTCCCCTCAGATATTATACCCCTCTCCGGATGGAAACTCCTTCATGACCGAGATGGTCCCCAAAGCTGCGCAGGCGGGCTCCCTGGTCTCCAAGGTGATCGCCGTGGACGCGGATTCTGGACAGAACGCGTGGCTCTCGTATCACATTATTAAAGCGACTGATCCGGGACTTTTCACTATCGGTGTCCACAGCGGGGAGATCAGGACGCAGCGGGACATTTCTGAATCTGACAGCATGAAACAGAACCTTATTGTGTCCGTGAGAGATAACGGACAGCCCTCTCTCTCGGCCTCGTGCGCATTGTATTTGCTCATATCAGATAACTTGGCTGAAGTTCCAGAACTGAAAGACATGTCTCATGACGAGAGCAGCTCCAAACTGACGTTTTATTTGATCATCGCGCTGGTGTCCGTTTCCACTTTCTTCCTGACCTTCATCATCATCATCCTGGCCGTGAGGTTTTGTCGCAGGAGAAAGCCCAGACTGTTGTTTGATGGAGCTGTAGCCATTCCCAGCGCGTATCTCCCTCCAAATTACGCAGAGGTGGAGGGCGCGGGAACTCTCCGCAGCACTTACAATTATGACGCATACCTGACCACGGGCTCGCGCACTAGTGACTTCAAGTTTGTCAGATCTTATAATGAGGGCACACTGACTGCTGACCTGACTCTGAAAAAGACTCAGTCCGCTGTGGATGATCTTGAAGGACTTGATGCAGAAATGAACGATTCGTTTCAGGTAGGACAAAGAAAGCATTTTATTATTATTATTATTATTATTATTATTATTATTATTATTATTATTATTATTATTATTATTATTTGATGATTTTGGTTTACAGAGTGCTTTATTTGGCAAAATGTTCCCTTGCTGAAAAGATCTGTCAAGATTTCTGTTGACATGAGTTTTTATGAAGCCCAATTTGAAGTCTGAAAAGTAGCTACATTAAAACTTTATATATAACACACTTTTGCACGTGGTTTTGTCTATGCACGTATTCTATAATACAACACCCACAACGTGCGCATGCAATTTTGATAGATTGCACAAGCAAGTTTATCATTTTTGTTTGGAATAATAGTAAATAATGGCCAAATTACTGCTAAACTTGATCGTTCCTTGTCAAGGCGCATTTTCTTTGAATAGGATCAGTTTTTTACTGTATTCTGATTAAACAAGGTTTCAGAAATGGTAATGATCAATTACAGAGATTATTATGTGCCCCAGGATGCATGTGATGTCTTCCCACGCAATGTGTATAATTGATAATATATATAAATTTACATTTTATTTAAAAAAAATGTACATTCCTTTTGAAATAATGCTATAAAGGGATTTAATTTATTAATGCATTATTTTTTTAAACGCTATTACACTGGTGTAGAATATTTAGGAATAGCATTGGCATATTTCTGTGTACTGTCCGTGGTGCTGTACATGCAGTGTCTGTTGCTGTTGAGGTTTTAGGTCTGTAAACAGTTGTGTTTTTTATGAGTAGATGTTATAGAAATTGCACTGGTTCTCTTTTCACATCCTCAGAGATTGTTTGGTTGAGGGACTTGATGCGGACATGATAGATTCTTTTCAAGGACGAACAATGTTTTTCTTTAAAATATTATGTCCTGCGATTACAGATTAAACAATTGTTTATATTTTGATATATTGCATCACTGACAACAGGCAGTTCTTTGTTAACATGGTTTTTTGTTTTGTTTTCATTTGTCAGAAGCCTAAAAAAGAATCCTTTATTGAATGGACATTTGTTTAGAATTCATTGGCCTTTTTAACCTTTTACAAATTCTGATTACTACCTCTGTCTGCTATGAAATAGCATTTTAAGCCTATATGGTAGTGCGCTCAAATACAATATGTCATATTTTAGATTCAAAGAACTTAAAGTTGTATTATTTGTTGTTTTTTATGTTTCGTTCTGTTAGCTAATCTTTTAAACTCATTTTAACGTTTTCTATGACATCAGTATATCTCTATGGATTGTGCAGTTTCTAATAGAATCTGTGACAAAATGCTGTTGTTTTAAGTTTGGCGTTTTTCTTCATCATTGTCTTTGTTGTGTGATATTGCCTTATCAAAGTAATTTCCTATGTCAGCAACCTTTTAACTTGTTTTAGTCTGGTTTAAGAATTGCATAGCGCAGTTTTCCCTTTTGCTGTCCATTGTGCTGCAATGCCAATTACTCTTGGTGTTTGCTGTTTTGCTCTTACATAATGTAGCTCCTAACTCTCTATTCCGCCAATCTTCTTCTTCTTCTTCTTCTTCTTCTTCTTCTTCTTCTTCTTCTTCTTCTTCTTCTTCTTCTTCTTCTTCTTCTTCTTCTTCTTCTTCTTCTTCTTCTTCTTCTTGTAGGCATTCTATAAGTATTGTGTTCGTGTTAATCTGTATTCACTCGTCAGGGAATTTTGCTGCATGCCAGCTCTTGTTTTGCTAAATAATTGTAACTATATAATCGACACTTAATTATTTCATAAATATGAATGTCGTGCAGTTTCATCTTTTAACTCATAGTGTCGCTGTTCACCTGCAAAACAATGTGTGTGTTCAGTACACGTCTCTCCACCCTGATTCTGATGTCATACACAGGGCTTCAAGCTCGCCTCGTTACAGAATATCGTCGACGGAGACTGATTACTGCTAATACTGTCCTTCTGGCTTTTATTCTACATTGAGTTTTACATTTTTATTTTCTTTTACATGTCAAGTGCTGCATTGGTGGATTTAATTCCCGCTTAATATCTGAAGCATTTTAAACGCTCATCATTTCGAGATGTTTGGCCTTTTGTTCTTCGTGCTGATGGCGCGCGCCGCTTATGGAGACGTGAGCTTTTCTTTCCCGGAGGAGATGAAACGCGGATCTGTGATTGGAAATATAGCAAAGGATCTCGGGCTCGATGTGAACAGACTGTCATCTCGTAAGGCTCGCATTGATACTGAAGGTAACAGAAAACGATACTGTGATATTAATCTGAACACTGGAGAACTGACCGTAGCGGAGAGGATCGACAGAGAGGAGATTTGTGGAAAGAAAGCTTCATGTATAATAAATCTGGAGTTTGTTCTTGAAAGTCCTCTAGAACTGCATCGCTTTATTCTCAATATTCAAGACATAAATGATAATTCACCACAGTTCACAGAGAGTGTTATTGAATTCGAAATAAGGGAATCAGCAGATAAAGGATCTCGTTACTTATTAGATGAGGCCCATGATGCGGATATTGGTATGAATTCAGTGCAGTCATATACACTTCAAAACAACGAACACTTTATTCTTAATGTACAAACCAGGGAAAATGGAAGAAAATATGGCGAGCTAGTTCTTAATAAAGAGTTGGACCGTGAGCAGCAGAAAGAGGTGACTTTAATTCTCACTGCGGTAGACGGCGGGACTCCACCGAGATCAGGTACTGTAGCCATACACGTCACTGTGCTGGATGCTAATGATAATGCTCCAGTCTTTAGTCAGGCCGTCTATAAAGTCAGTCTGCCTGAAAATTCTCCTGTAGATACTGTAGTGGTGACAGTGAGCGCTACTGATGCTGACGAGGGACAAAATGGAGAAGTGACATATGCGTTTAGTCATTTATCCGAAATTACCCGGCAATTATTTTTCCTTGATGCAATTTCTGGAGAGATTAAACTAAAGGGACTCATTGATTATGAGGAGGAGAGTTCAATAGAACTGCCAATTCAAGCTAAAGATGGTCAAGGGTTAGCCAGTCACTGTACAGTAATAATAGATGTTACTGATGTCAATGATAACGCCCCTATAATAGTAATTAATTCTCTTAACAGTCCCGTTCCCGAGAACGCGTTACCCGGTACAGAGGTTGGCATCATTAATGTGCAGGACAGAGACTCTGAGAATAACGGACAGGTGCGCTGCTCCATTCAGCAGAACGTCCCATTTAAACTCGTACCTTCAATAAAAAAATATTATTCTCTGGTGACCACAGGTGAATTAGACCGCGAGCTGCTCTCTGATTATAATATTACAATCACTGCTACTGATGAGGGCTCTCCGCCTTTATCTTCCACTAAGAATATTCACTTGACTGTCGCTGACGTGAATGATAATCCACCTGTATTTGAGGAGCAGAATTACAGAGCTCATGTGCAAGAAAATAACAAACCGGGCTCCTCTATTTGTTCAGTATCAGCTACAGACCCGGACTGGAGACAGAATGGCACTGTAGTTTATTCTCTGTTGTCCTCTGATGTCAATGGCGCACCGGTGTCCTCCTTTTTATCCATTAACGGAGACACCGGGGTCATTCATGCCGTGAGATCGTTTGATTACGAACAGATGAAAAGTTTCAAAGTGCTCGTGTTAGCCAGAGACAACGGCTCTCCTCCTCTGAGCAGTAACGTGACCGTGAGTGTCTTCATATCGGATGAGAATGACAACTCCCCTCAGATATTATACCCCTCTCCGGAAGGAAACTCCTTCATGACCGAGATGGTCCCCAAAGCTGCGCAGGCGGGCTCCCTGGTCTCCAAGGTGATCGCCGTGGACGCGGATTCTGGACAGAACGCGTGGCTCTCGTATCACATTATTAAAGCGACTGATCCGGGACTTTTCACTATCGGTGTCCACAGCGGGGAGATCAGGACGCAGCGGGACATTTCTGAATCTGACAGCATGAAACAGAACCTTATTGTGTCCGTGAGAGATAACGGACAGCCCTCTCTCTCGGCCACGTGCGCGCTGTATTTGCTCATATCAGATAACTTGGCTGAAGTTCCAGAACTGAAAGACATGTCTCATGACGAGAGCAGCTCCAAACTGACGTTTTATTTGATCATCGCGCTGGTGTCCGTTTCCACTTTCTTCCTGACCTTCATCATCATCATCCTGGCCGTGAGGTTTTGTCGCAGGAGAAAGCCCAGACTGTTGTTTGATGGAGCTGTAGCCATTCCCAGCGCGTATCTCCCTCCAAATTACGCAGAGGTGGAGGGCGCGGGAACTCTCCGCAGCACTTACAATTATGACGCATACCTGACCACGGGCTCGCGCACTAGTGACTTCAAGTTCGTCAGATCTTATAATGAGGGCACACTGACTGCTGACCTGACTCTGAAAAAGACTCAGTCCGCTGTGGATGATCTTGAAGGACTTGATGCGGAAATGAACGATTCCTTTCAGGTAGGACAAAGAAAGCATTTTATTATTATTATTATTATTATTATTATTATTATTATTATTATTATTATTATTATTTATTATTATTATTATTATTATTATTATTATTATTATTATTATTATTATTATTATTATTATTTGATGTTTTGGGTTTACAGAGTGCTTTATTTGGCAAAAGGCTGCCTTGCTGAAAAGATCTGTCAAGATTTCTGTTGACATGAGTATTTATGAAGGCCAATTTGAAGTCTGAAAAGTAGCTACATTAAAACTTTATATATAACACTTATATTTTTGCACGTGGTTTTGTCTATGCAAGTATTCTATAATACAACACCCACAACGTGCGCATGCAATTTTGATCGACTGCACAAGCAAGTTTATAATTTTTTTTGGAATCATAGTAAATAGTGGCCAAATTTTGCAAATTACTGCTAAACTTGGTCGTTGCTTGTCGAGGAGCAATTTCTTTGAATAGAATCAGTTATTTACTGTATTCCGAATAAACAAGTTTTCAGAAATGGTAATGATCAATTACAGAGATTATTATGTGCCCCGGGATGCATGTGATGTCTTCCCACGCAATGTGTATAATTGATAATATATATATAAATATACATTTTATTTACAATTTTTTACATTCCTTTTGAAATAATGCTATAAAGGGATTTAATTTCGTAATGTGTTATTTTTTTAAACGCTATTACACTGGTGTAGAATGTTTAGGAATAGCATTGGCATATTTCTGTGGACTGTCCATGGTGCTGTACATGCAGTGTCTGTTGCAGTTGAGGTTTTAGGTCTGTAAACAGTTGTGTGTTTTTTTACGAGTAGATGTTATAGAAACTGAGCTGGTTCTCTTTTCACATCCTCAGCGAATGTTTGGTTGTGCAAAGCATTTTGATATTGTGAAGTAATTTAATTTGCAACAAAAGTGCTAAATTCATGTTTTGACAATTAATGTTAGACCTTTAAGAGTTGATGAACTACTGCATGTTCAGTCCAATTTGAGTTGTCTTTTTTACACATGGATTCTTTATAATATGGTTTAATTTTTGTTCTTGTGATTTTGAGTGACTTGATGCGAACATGATTTATTATTTTCAAGTACTTTTTAAAAAAATATGTTTTTTGCTTAAAGATTATATATTTGTATTCAAATAGACATCTTTTTCTGCTTCTTATAGCAATTTTAAGTCATGAATTATGTTTCACAAACTGATGTGGTTACGTATTTTTTCAGTAGCTAATGAATCCTTTAAAGAAATTGACATTGAATTGAACTGATTGACACTTTTAGCTGTTTAAAATTGTCTGATTACTAACGCTATCTGCCATGAAATGGCCTTTGAGGTCTATATGGCAATACATTCAAATGCGATATGCCATATAGCTAAAAGTTTAGATTCTAATAGCTTAAAGTGGTTAGGTGAGTTTCTTTTTTAACAAATACATTTTATGTTTCTCTCTCTCTCGTGTGACATGCATGAGGGTTTGCTGAGTGATTGGAGAGTGAATCGGACCGTGATTGTGGAGTCCTTTCCAGTTTTAAAGGTCTGTTTACTTAAGTGTTGTTTCTCTCACTGTCTTTATTTAAGATTGCTCTACCGTGCGTAAGCACTGAAAATACTGAGAACGGGAGGGTTGAGTCAGTCAGACAGTTTTTTTTAACTGGCTGCCATGGCGAATGCAGAGATAGCAAGTTATGAGCAACTCACCCAGCAGCATGGAATAAAAGTGCCGGTTGGAGTTGAGCGCTTATTTGAAGAATGTGTGTTGGCGGTAGGAGAGGTGGTTGGTCAAAGTAGTAGGCTATTCATTCGGCTTCTAGAATGAACGGGGCTGTGGTGTTATTCGTAGACAAAGTTGAAAAAGTTAACGTGATAGTTGAAAATCAGAGTCCTTAATGATAGTTTGATTAAGGTTTTCCCACTTGTTTATCCAGCAAGAAAGGTTTTACTTTCTAACGTGCCCCCATTTATTAGTGATGCAACATGAACTATCTTCATATGGACCATTGGTTTCTGCGATTTAAGAAAATTCCCATAGGCTGCAAATCCCCATTGTTGCAACACGTTGTGTCTTCCCACAGATAAGTACAAATGATTTTGAGGAGTGATATTGATGAGCTGAATGTTGCTTTTAAATTCAAAATTGACAGCTTTGATTATGTAATTTTTGCAACAACTGAGACCATGAAATACTTTGGATGTGGGAAAGTAGGGCACTTGGTACGTGTTTGTCCAGAAAAAAAAAGCTAAAATGTTACAGAAGATGAAAGTGGGTCTCAAAGTCAGAAATTATGGTCAGAGTGTGGATAAAGAAAGTGAAGTTGGGGAGGTTTCGGGTTTAAGTATGGACAAAGAAGAACCAGCTAGTAGTAAAGTAAAGAGAAGTGAGAAATTTTGAGACAATGGATATTGAGTTTGATGAGATGGAGGAGGAAATACTCAAAGAGGACGCAGTATTTAAAGTGCCATCAGTGAAAAGGAAGTTGAATCTTTGTGAGATGGCAACTACATCAAAGAAAAAGGCACAAGATGAGACTGTTACTAAAAGTTCTGAGGAGGTTTTGAATGCAAGTGATTTGTCTGGCTCAGAAAGTGAGAAAGAATGTTCTGAAGTTCAAGCTGAGGAACATTTGTGACAATACTGGAGTGGTTTCAGTTTGGAAAGAATGAACAACTTCCTGCCGCGTACAAGAGGAATAAGGAATGTTGAAGTTATAGACTATTTTCCTGATCTTTCCTTATTCATTGACTCAACAAAAAGTCTAATGAAACAGAAAAGTGAAAGATGTCTGACAAATCCTGAGGTGTATCGTTTAAAAAAGATTGTGCAAAAGTGCGTCCTCGAGCAATGCATAATGATTTGTCACAAGAAAAACAGAGTAATATGGACCTGGCTTTTTGTGTCTTTTTCATCCCTCATAATGAGCAATCTTAAAATAACTTCCCTGAATGTAAATGAGGCGAGGGATGCAGGCAAAAGAGCGCAGGTTTATAAATTAATGAAATTTAAAAATATAGATGTCCTGTTTTTGCAAGAAACTCATAGCACAACGGAAAATGAAGTTGAATGGATGAAGGAATGGGAAGGAAAGATTGTTCATAAGACTGCTCTTAGTGCTGTTCTTTTTTCAAAGACTTGTCTACCAATATTTTATGATGTTGTAGAAGTAATACAAGGCATATTAATTGAGATAATAGCAAAGTTTGAAAATGCTACTATGGAACTGATAAATGTTTATGCTCCTGTAAAATCAATGGAAAAACTTATAACTTTATGTGGTAGTCTAAAACAGTGTAATATGGATTTTTTTTTTTTTTACTGTGTGGTGATTTTAACTGTACAAGTAATGATAGACAGATATAAATCACATTGAACCTCATATGGCTTTAAGAAGTAAATTATTAAATATGGTCAGAACCTGTCAGCTCTGTGACGTTTGTATATATGTAATGTATGCACATACACATAGTGGTTCGGTTTATCTTCCAATCGTCAGGGAATGTTGCTGCCGGCTCTTGTTTTGCCAAATAAATGTAACATTCTCACATTCTATCAGAAATATGATGTTATGCAGTTTCATCTTTTAACTCACAGTGTCGCTGTTCACTAGCAAAACCATGTGTGTGTTCAGTACACGTCTCTCCACCCTGATTCTGATTTCATACACAGGGCTTCAAGCTCGTCTCGTTACAAAAAAAAATCAATGGCGACTGATTATTTTGACTATTGTCCTTCTGCTATTAGTCTACATTGAGTTTTCTTTTGCATGTTCATAGTTGTAGATCTAAATTTAATTTCTGCTTATCTGAATCTCTGAATCTATTCAAACGTTCTGCGTTTCTGCTGAGATGTTTGGCCTTTTGTTCTTCGTGCTGATGGCGCGCACCGCTTATGGAGACCTGAGCTATTCTTTCCCGGAGGAGATGAAACGCGGATCTGTGATTGGAAATATAGCAAAGGATCTCGGGCTTGATGTGAACAGACTGTCATCTCGTAAGGCTCGCATTGATACTGAAGGTAACAGAAAACGATACTGTGACATTAATCTGAATACTGGAGAACTGACCGTAGCGGAGAGGATCGACAGAGAAGGGCTTTGTGGAAAGAAAGCTTCATGCGTTATTAAACTGGAGCTCGTGCTGGAAAACCCTTTAGAGCTGCATCGCTTCATTCTCAATGTTGAGGATATAAATGATAATTCACCACAATTCAAACAAGGTGTAATAAAATTCGAAATACAGGAATCAGCGGACAAAGGATCTCGTTATTTATTAGATGAGGCCCATGATGCGGATATTGGTATGAATTCAGTGCAGAATTATGTGTTACAGCACAATGAACACTTTCTTCTTAGTGTCCTAACGCGTGCAAATGGAAGAAAATATGGCGAGCTAGTTCTTAATAAAGAGTTGGATCGCGAGCAGCAGAAAGAGGTGACTTTAATTCTCACTGCGGTAGACGGCGGGACTCCACCGAGATCAGGTACTGTAGCCATACACGTCACTGTGCTGGATGCTAATGATAATGCTCCAGTCTTTAGTCAGGCCGTCTATAAAGTCAGTCTGCCTGAAAATGCTCCTGTAGATACTGTAGTGGTGACAGTGAGCGCTACTGATGCTGACGAGGGACAAAATGGAGAAGTGACGTATGAATTTGGTCATTTATCAGAAAGTATTTTGGACATGTTTTCTCTCGATTCGTTGTCCGGAGAGATTAAACTAACAGGACTTATTGATTATGAAGAGGAGAGTTCAATTGAACTGCCAATTCAAGCAAAAGATGGACAAGGATTAGCCAGTCATTGTACAGTAATAATAGATGTTATTGATGTAAATGATAACTCTCCTGTAATCGCACTAAATTCTCTAAACAGTCAAATTCCTGAGAACGTGTTACCCGGTACAGAGGTTGGCATCATTAATGTGCAGGACAGAGACTCTGAGAATAACGGACAGGTGCGCTGCTCCATTCAGCAGAACGTCCCATTTAAACTCGTACCTTCGATCAAGAATTACTATTCTCTGGTGACCACAGGTGAATTAGACCGCGAGCTGCTCTCTGATTATAATATTACAATCACTGCTACTGATGAGGGCTCTCCGCCTTTATCTTCCGCTAGGAATATTCACTTGACTGTCGCTGACGTGAATGATAATCCACCTGTATTTGAGGAGCAGAATTACAGAGCTCACGTGCAAGAAAATAACAAACCGGGCTCCTCTATTTGTTCAGTATCAGCTACAGACCCGGACTGGAGACAGAATGGCACTGTAGTTTATTCTCTGTTGTCCTCTGATGTCAATGGCGCACCGGTGTCCTCCTTTTTATCCATTAATGGAGACACCGGGGTCATTCATGCCGTGCGATCGTTTGATTATGAACAGATGAAAAGTTTCAAAGTGCTCGTGTTAGCCAGAGACAACGGCTCTCCTCCTCTGAGCAGTAACGTGACCGTGAGTGTCTTCATATCGGATGAGAATGACAACTCCCCTCAGATATTATACCCCTCTCCGGAAGGAAACTCCTTCATGACTGAGATGGTCCCCAAAGCTGCGCAGGCGGGCTCCCTGGTCTCCAAGGTAATCGCCGTGGACGCGGACTCTGGACAGAACGCGTGGCTCTCGTATCACATTCTTAAAGCGACTGATCCGGGACTTTTCACTATCGGTGTCCACAGCGGGGAGATCAGGACGCAGCGGGACATTTCTGAATCTGACAGCATGAAACAGAACCTTATTGTGTCCGTGAGAGATAACGGACAGCCCTCTCTCTCGGCCACGTGCGCGTTGTATTTGCTCATATCAGATAACTTGGCTGAAGTTCCAGAACTGAAAGACATGTCTCATGACGAGAGCAGCTCCAAACTGACGTTTTATTTGATCATCGCGCTAGTGTCCGTTTCCACTTTCTTCCTGACCTTCATCATCATCATCCTGGCCGTGAGGTTTTGTCGCAGGAGAAAGCCCAGACTGTTGTTTGATGGAGCTGTAGCCATTCCCAGCGCGTATCTCCCTCCAAATTACGCAGAGGTGGAGGGCGCGGGAACTCTCCGCAGCACTTACAATTATGACGCATACCTGACCACGGGCTCGCGCACTAGTGACTTCAAGTTCGTCAGATCTTATAATGAGGGCACACTGACTGCTGACCTGACTCTGAAAAAGACTCAGTCCGCTGTGGATGATCTCGAAGGGCTTGATGCGCAAATGAACGATTCGTTTCAGGTAGGACTAAGATGTTTATTTTATAATTATTATTAATGATAAATTGTTATTATTTGTGTTCTGATTTCTTTCTTTGGCAAATGGCTCTGTTTTTGAAACATTTTGCGTGACTCATTCAAGTGATATTTGAAAACATTTTAGAGGGTCAGTTTCAAATTATCTATTTCAAGCACTGATTTATAGGATAATTTACTTTTAAATGTTAGCTTGTGATTCTGTTTACGCAAGTGTTCCCTATCTCTGTTTGCGCAAGTGTACACGCAGATCAATACCCTTTATTTGGGATTTTTGTCAATCCGAGACAAACTAATAATTGGTAAATCTTGGAATAATTGGTTTTAATCGGGATTTCATAATTGTTAATCAATTGAGATTTTTGAGTGGCTCAAAATATACACGTGATGTGTCAATATAATTAGTGTATCTATATTTTTTCTTTACTTTTTGCCTTCCTTTCGTGTTGTCTGTTATGTGAAATGCGTTTTAAAAAACAATGTTGATGTTGTTATTTTAACTCGGTTCACTAATTACCGTAAAGAGGGCGTATTTCTATTTGCTGCCCGTGGTGTTGTACAGGCAGTGTCTGTCGCTGATGGAGTTTTGCCATTTAGTCTTTGTCTGACTGTATACAGCGTGTTTTTTTTTTACGAGTAAATGCTCTTGAAAATCGAGCTTGTTCTCTTTTAAATCCTATAAGAATGTTTGGTTGTGACGGGCATTTGATATTGTCAAGTCATTTCAAGTGCATCAAAAGTGTTATATCCAAGTTTCACCATTTATTGTCAGAGAGTTTCATAATTTAACTCTGTGTTGCTTTTCACAAGTGCAACCGTTGGCATTGACCTTGTTTATCACCACTCTCATTTCATGAACAGGTCGCTGTAGAGAACTGCTGATGTTGACTTCACCTTTTGTCGTATTATATTGACCATGCACTGGATTAAATCAATTGTGTTGTCTTGTACATGTGTACTCTTTATACATGTGTCAAATCTATGTTCTTGTGATCTTGAAGGACATAATACGGACATGAGTGACTCAGATAGGACTTACGAATACTTTATTTAGATAAATAGTCAAGGGCTGGGTTAAGAGATTAATTGTCAAGGCCTAGGCACTATATGTAATTCCATCGATTGTTTTCATTGACAACAGACTCTTTAAAATAGCAAGATCACGCAGCTCATTGAAGTGCTTTTAGACACACAAACATTTAGGTTAATTTTAAAGTCTGAAATATAAACTAGTCTTATTTTATTTTAAATGTTTTTGCTCATATATGATACATGTTAAGTCAAGTATGTTTCACAAGTCGTGTTAGGTTTTTCATTCTTTTTCACATTAGCTATTTTTATTTAAAAAAAGCATATTAGCCTATCTGTTGGTGACATTTTTTATGAATCTGAAAACGGACTCGTTCTGTTGACTAATCATTTTGTCAAGCGTATTTTCTCGTTTTGTTTAAAATCTTTTTTGTGTGCTAATATGGATGCGGGTGTTTGTAATCAAATCTATGATAAAACGTTGCTGTTTTGTCATTTTGAGGGTTTTTTTTCGCATCGACGTCTCCTTTGGGCTTTTAAATGCCATTTAAGTTGGAATATAAATAACATAGAACAGGTTTTGCTGTTGCTGTCCGTGGTGCTGCATCGGCATTTATAATTGTTTTTTTGTTTTGTTTTCTTTTTTGCTCCTAAATTCTTCCAGCGCTTAATCTTCTCAAATATACATCATGCAGTTTCTTCTTTTTAACTCACAGGGTCGCTGTTCACCTGCAAAACCATGTGTGTGTTCAGTACACATCTCTCCACCCTGATTCTGATGTCATACACAGGGCTTCAAGCTCGTCTCATTATACAAAATCGTCGACGGAGACTGCCTCATGCTATTCTGTCTACATTTCTAAATGTAGGTTTACATTTATGTCTTCCTTTTACGTGTAGTAAATAGTTGTGTTCCTGGATTTAATTTGTTGGGCTTTTCAAACGTTCTGCGTTTCTGCTGAGATGTTTGGCCTTTTGTTTTTCGTGCTGATGGCGCGCACCGCTTATGGAGACGTGAGCTATTCTTTCCCGGAGGAGACGAAACGCGGATCTGTGATTGGAAATATAGCAAAGGATCTCGGGCTCGATATGGACAAACTATCAAGTCGAGAGGCTCGCATTGATACTGAAGGTAACAGAAAACGATACTGTGATATTAATCTGAAAACTGGAGAACTGACCGTAGCGGAGAGGATCGACAGAGAGGAGATTTGTGGAAAGAAAGCTTCATGCGTTGTTAAGCAAGAGATCGTGCTGGAAAACCCTTTAGAGCTGCACCACGTTATTCTAAGTATTGAGGACATAAATGATAATTCACCACAATTCAAACAAAGCGTAATAAAATTCGAAATACAGGAATCAGCGGACAAAGGATCTCGTTATTTATTAGATGAGGCCCATGATGCGGATATTGGTATGAATTCAGTGCAGAATTATGTGTTACAGCACAATGAACACTTTCTTCTTAGTGTCCTAACGCGTGCAAACGGAAGAAAATATGGCGAGCTAGTTCTTAATAAAGAGTTGGATCGCGAGCAGCAGAAAGAGGTGACTTTAATTCTCACTGCGGTAGACGGCGGGACTCCACCGAGATCAGGTACTGTAGCCATACACGTCACTGTGCTGGATGCTAATGATAATGCTCCAGTCTTTAGTCAGGCCGTCTATAAAGTCAGTCTGCCTGAAAATTCTCCTGTAGATACTGTAGTGGTGACAGTGAGCGCTACTGATGCTGACGAGGGACAAAATGGAGAAGTGACCTATGAATTTGGTCTTTTATCCGAACGCCTTCTTGAAATATTTTCTCTCGATTTGTTGTCTGGAGAGATTAAACTAACAGGACTCATTGATTATGAAGAGGGGAGTTTAATTGAACTGCCAATTCAAGCTAAAGATGGTCAAGGATTAGCGAGTCATTGTACAGTAATAATAGATGTCATTGATGTCAATGATAACGCCCCTACGATAATGACTAAATCTGTTAAAATCTCCATTCCTGAGAATGCGTTACCCGGTACAGAGGTTGGCATCATTAATGTGCAGGACAGAGACTCTGAGAATAACGGACAGGTGCGCTGCTCCATTCAGCAGAACGTCCCATTTAAACTCGTACCTTCGATCAAAAATTACTATTCTCTGGTGACCACAGGTGAATTAGACCGCGAGCTGCTCTCTGATTATAATATTACAATCACTGCTACTGATGAGGGCTCTCCGCCTTTATCTTCCACTAAGAATATTCACTTGACTGTCGCTGACGTGAATGATAATCCACCTGTATTTGAGGAGCAGAATTACAGAGCTCATGTGCAAGAAAATAACAAACCGGGCTCCTCTATTTGTTCAGTATCAGCTACAGACCCGGACTGGAGACAGAATGGCACTGTAGTTTATTCTCTGTTGTCCTCTGATGTCAATGGCGCACCGGTGTCCTCCTTTTTATCCATTAACGGAGACACCGGGGTCATTCATGCCGTGAGATCGTTTGATTACGAACAGATGAAAACTTTCAAAGTGCTCGTGTTAGCCAGAGACAACGGCTCTCCTCCTCTGGGCAGTAACGTGACCGTGAGTGTCTTCATATCGGATGAGAATGACAACTCCCCTCAGATATTATACCCCTCTCCGGAAGGAAACTCCTTCATGACCGAGATGGTCCCCAAAGCTGCGCAGGCGGGCTCCCTGGTCTCCAAGGTGATCGCCGTGGACGCGGATTCTGGACAGAACGCGTGGCTCTCGTATCACATTATTAAAGCGACTGATCCGGGACTTTTCACTATCGGTGTCCACAGCGGGGAGATCAGGACGCAGCGGGACATTTCTGAGTCTGACAGCATGAAACAGAACCTTATTGTGTCCGTGAGAGATAACGGACAGCCCTCTCTCTCGGCCACGTGCGCGTTGTATTTGCTCATATCAGATAACTTGGCTGAAGTTCCAGAACTGAAAGACATGTCTCATGACGAGAGCAGCTCCAAACTGACGTTTTATTTGATCATCGCGCTGGTGTCCGTTTCCACTTTCTTCCTGACCTTCATCATCATCATCCTGGCCGTGAGGTTTTGTCGCAGGAGAAAGCCCAGACTGTTGTTTGATGGAGCTGTAGCCATTCCCAGCGCGTATCTCCCTCCAAATTACGCAGAGGTGGAGGGTGCGGGAACTCTCCGCAGCACTTACAATTATGACGCATACCTGACCACGGGCTCGCGCACTAGTGACTTCAAGTTCGTCAGATCTTATAATGAGGGCACACTGACTGCTGACCTGACTCTGAAAAAGACTCAGTCCGCTGTGGATGATCTTGAAGGACTTGATGCAGAAATGAGCGATTCGTTTCAGGTAGGACTACGTTTTTATTTATGTGTTTATTTGACTTTTTTCTGTGCCTCCATATTAAATGTCTTTTTGGAAACCATTCGTTTTTGTTGTTGTTTTGTTTTTTGTTATACTTTTTTTACTCTTTCATATTTTTATCATTGTTTTAACAGCAATGTAATTTTCTCATTATACTGATGTCCGTAGTCAGCGTTTTAGTAGCAAAGTTTGTGATGCTATATCTTTTCATTGTAGTTTTGTATTTCTCTGATCAATACATAATTACTGTGGAGTACATTTGTAAAGATTTCTCATGCCAGTATTGTTTTTTCAGTGATTTAAAGGGTTTAAAACGGAAATTATAGCTTTTGGTTTACTGTAGAAATAACTAAGTCTCTATTTATTTGTTGTTATTTCATTGTCTGGGTTCACATTTTGATTATTTTGATTTATTTTATGCGGCCCACTGGCCCAGGACAAACGCCTATAATATTATCCCAAAAACATGATGTGAGTCTTTGATAGTTTCTCTGGCAATGTCTACTGCTGTTGAGGTTTTGCTCTCATATACGGTCATGTTTTTACAAATAGATGCTACAGAAAATTGAGCCCATTTTCTTTGTATTTTGTTAACCCAGCGTTCACCATAAATGTTATATCAAAGTTTCTCCATTTATTTTCAGTACTATGAGAGGTTATGAAGTTTCATGGCTGAACTTTTAGTGTTAACACTGACATCCACACAATGTTTCTCTCCACCCTTTTAATTATATTTAAGTCTGACATCTAAATTCGATCTACAACCGTCGATGGTGAGCAATGCTCGCATCTATTTGTATATTCACCAAAGTCGATTCATTCATTTTAGTTGTTGTAAATGTGGATTTGTTTGTTAAATAACATGGTTAAATCTGTGTTCTTGTGATCGTGAAGGACTTGATTCGAACATGAGTGACTCTTTCCAAGTAGAAATGATAAGGTCTTTTTTAAAGCTATAAGCTCAGGGACCATTTTTGTGATTTCCGCCTGGATTTGGCCTACCAAAAATGAAAAGCTTCCCATACCCACATACAGTGGTCTTTAAATACACAATTTTGGTGTCATTTTACAGGAAACCCTTTGAAGTTACATAAACCACTGCTAAAAGTGATAAACATGTAAGTATATGTTGTCTGAGCTGTAATAACCCCATCAAAAAAGAGGCGCTTTTTGATTTTTTTGGTTATAAATTCAGTTTTGAAAGTGTGTAACTCAGACCCTGTGTGCTCTAGCACCCTGCAGACAGTTTGGGCTGTTTCCACTAGATTCCAGAAAATACTGGAAAAAAGAATGTTGTCTTGTATGCAAGATTTATTCAAATGGATCTGAAGGGAGCACCCCACACACACACACACACCCCACCCCCATAACCCCCATACCAATATACAGTGGTATAAATGCAAAATCTCAGTGTCATCAAAATCATTTTTCCAGTGTTTGCTGACATATGCTGGAAACAACCAAAACTGTGCTAGAACACACAGGGCCTGGGATATACACTTTCAAAGATTAATTTATAACCAAAAAAAATCAAAAACGCCTATTTTGTTTGTCCGGTTTATATATATATATATATATATATATATATATATATATATATATATATATATATATATATATATATATATATATATATATATATATATATATATATATATATATATATATACTTTCAGAAGTGTTTTAAAAATAGCCTTTATTTTATGCTGAATGTGCATTTGTATTTCATATGACTGTATTTTGAAATCTTATGTGGGTCATTCAGGTGCATTTTTACACCCATGAACATTTTTGTTTTTATGCTGCATTTGGTATATTATGCTTAATGCTTGATTAATTGTAGGTTGCATGAATCACGTTTTTATAAGAGTTCATTGCTTTTAGTCGATGTCTAATATTTTGGATTTAAAGAGCTTAAAGTTGTTTGATGGGGATCTTTTGGGGAAATAAAAAAAATTTGTTCTGTCGATTAAGAGTTATGTCAAGCTCATTTAAACAAATGATCTAATATTATTTTGTGTCCTTGTAGCTAAATTGTTGATATTTTAAGTAGTTGAGTGTTTCTCTAATCGATTCGATTAGGCTTATAAAGGCAATTAAATTCCAGTGTCAACACTTTTTAAAGCTGTTTTAGTCGGATTAGAAATGGCATAGAGCAGGTTTTTCGTTCTGTTGCTGTCCGTGGTGCTGCACTGACATTTGCAGAGGGCTACATTATTTGAGTACCATGTTGAGGTCGTATTTATCTGTTCAGTGAATATTGTTACTTGTTGTTGTTTTCCAGAATAATGTTAAGTACATCACCCTTTCAGTATGTATTCCATCACTTAATCCTATAAGAGATATGAATATCATGCAGTTTCTTACTGTTACTCACAGTGTCGCTGTTCACCTGCAAAAGCAAGTGTGTGTTCAGTACACATCTCTCCACCCTGATTCTGATGTCATACACAGGGCTTCAAGCTCGTCTCATTATACAACATCGTCGACGGAGACTGCCTCATATACTGTAGGCCTACTTCTGTCTACATTTTTTAATTTAGGTTTACTTTTATGTTTTCCATTTACATGTAGCGTTGCGTTCCTGGATTTAATTTCATAGACATTTCAAACGTTCTGCGTTTCTGCTGAGATGTTTGGCCTTTTGTTCTTCGTGCTGATGGCGCGCACCGCTTATGGAGACGTGAGCTATTCTTTCCCGGAGGAGATGAAACGCGGATCTGTGATTGGAAATATAGCAAAGGATCTCGGGCTCGATGTGAACAGACTGTCATCTCGTAAGGCTCGCATTGATACTGAAGGTAACAGAAAACGATACTGTGATATTAATCTGAACACTGGAGAACTGACCGTAGCGGAGAGGATCGACAGAGAGGAGATTTGCGGAAAAAAAGCTTCATGCGTTATTAAACAGGAGCTCGTGCTGGAAAATCCTTTAGAATTGCATCGCATCATTCTCAATGTTGAGGACATAAATGATAATTCACCACAGTTCAAGGAAAGTGTCAAATTCGAAATACAAGAATCAGCGGACAAAGGATCTCGTTATTTATTAGATGAGGCCCATGATGCGGATATTGGTATGAATTCAGTGCAGTCATATACACTTCAAAACAATGAACACTTTATTCTAAATGTGCTTACCAAGGCAAATGGAAGAAAATATGGCGAGCTAGTTCTTAATAAAGAGTTAGACCGCGAGCAGCAGAAAGAGGTGACTTTAATTCTCACTGCGGTAGACGGCGGGACTCCACCGAGATCAGGTACTGTAGCCATACACGTCACTGTGCTGGATGCTAATGATAATGCTCCAGTCTTTAGTCAGGCCGTCTATAAAGTCAGTCTGCCTGAAAATTCTCCTGTAGATACTGTAGTGGTGACAGTGAGCGCTACTGATGCTGACGAGGGACAAAATGGAGAAGTGACGTATGCGTTTGGTCATTTATCTCAAAAGGTGTTGCAATTATTTTTCATCGATGGAGTATCAGGTGAGATTAAACTAATAGGACCGATTGATTATGAAGAGGAGAGTACAATCGAACTTCCCATTCAAGCTAGAGATGGTCAAGGGTTAGCCAGTTATTCCGCCGTATTAATAGATATTGTTGATGTCAATGATAACGTCCCTATAGTAATACTAAAATCTCTTAATAGTCCCGTTCCCGAGAACGCGTTACCCGGTACAGAGGTTGGCATCATTAATGTGCAGGACAGAGACTCTGAGAATAACGGACAGGTGCGCTGCTCCATTCAGCAGAACGTCCCCTTTAAACTCGTACCTTCGATCAAAAATTACTATTCTCTGGTGACCACAGGTGAATTAGACCGCGAGCTGCTCTCTGATTATAATATTACAATCACTGCTACTGATGAGGGCTCTCCGCCTTTATCTTCCACTAAGAATATTCACTTGACTGTCGCTGACGTGAATGATAATCCACCTGTATTTGAGGAGCAGAATTACAGAGCTCATGTGCAAGAAAATAACAAACCGGGCTCCTCTATTTGTTCAGTATCAGCCACAGACTCGGACTGGAGACAGAATGGCACTGTAGTTTATTCTCTGTTGTCCTCTGATGTCAATGGCGCACCGGTGTCCTCCTTTTTATCCATTAACGGAGACACCGGGGTCATTCATGCCGTGAGATCGTTTGATTACGAACAGATGAAAAGTTTCAAAGTGCTCGTGTTAGCCAGAGACAACGGCTCTCCTCCTCTGAGCAGTAACGTGACCGTGAGTGTCTTCATATCGGATGAGAATGACAACTCCCCTCAGATATTATACCCCTCTCCGGAAGGAAACTCCTTCATGACCGAGATGGTCCCCAAAGCTGCGCAGGCGGGCTCCCTGGTCTCCAAGGTGATCGCCGTGGACGCGGATTCTGGACAGAACGCGTGGCTCTCGTATCACATTATTAAAGCCACTGATCCGGGACTTTTCACTATCGGTGTCCACAGCGGGGAGATCAGGACGCAGCGGGACATTTCTGAATCTGACAGCATGAAACAGAACCTTATTGTGTCCGTGAGAGATAACGGACAGCCCTCTCTCTCGGCCACGTGCGCGCTGTATTTGCTCATATCAGATAACTTGGCTGAAGTTCCAGAACTGAAAGACATGTCTCATGACGAGAGCAGCTCCAAACTGACGTTTTATTTGATCATCGCGCTGGTGTCCGTTTCCACTTTCTTTCTGACCTTCATCATCATCATCCTGGCCGTGAGGTTTTGTCGCCGGAGAAAGCCCAGACTGTTGTTTGATGGAGCTGTAGCCATTCCCAGCGCGTATCTCCCTCCAAATTACGCAGAGGTGGAGGGCGCGGGAACTCTCCGCAGCACTTACAATTATGACGCATACCTGACCACGGGCTCGCGCACTAGTGACTTCAAGTTCATCAGATCTTATAATGAGGGCACACTGACTGCTGACCTGACTCTGAAAAAGACTCAGTCCGCCGTGGATGATCTTGAAGGACTTGATGCAGAAATGAGCGATTCGTTTCAGGTAGGACTAACAAAGTATTTTTTTTTAATGGTCTGGTTTTCTATATCAATTGTGTATTTTGTTCTAAGTAGACCGCTTTGATTGGCAATAGGCTGTTAAAAACATCACGTGACGATTTTTGAGGGCCACGTTGAAGTCCGAAAACAATTGGTATATATATGTATATAATATTTTTTTTCTTTTTTTTTCTGGTCATGAGCTGTCAGTTGTAATTCACGATGTATGATTCACAAATTAATTACCAGTCAATATAACAAATCTAAATGTTAAACTTGCAGTTTTGCAATCAAAGCGAACTGCGTTCATTTGGATTCGGCTCGTGTTTCTTGTAGAGTAAGGAATCTCTTGGTTTAGGTTTTATATTGCTCGCAACTTGTAATTTTGTAAATGATTCACGATTTAATGCCATGCCAAATGGCTTATCTCTTTGTGTTATTATCACCATGTTTCAGCACCGTTTTTTTTTTGGTGATCGAGGTCTTCATTTCGAAAGGATTAACGACATTTGCAAATAAAAAAAATCAATAATGTAACTTGTTTGAACCTTTTTTCATGTTCATTTGCTTGTCCATTTAAAATCTATAACTATTTCTGTTTTCTTTGTAACTTAATAATAACTTTGTAGAAATTGCTCTGTAACTTTTTGCATTAGGCTGCTTTCATCGTAGTGTCCTTAATATGAAATATTTTAGCAGCTCCATTTACGTAGACTGCATTACACAAACTTTTAAAAGACCTGTGTGGCGATAACCTGCCAATGAAATGAGTTATTAGAGTGCAGGACTGTGTGTCGTTTTTTTAGGTAGTGCTAACACAATATTTATTTTAGGAATGGTTTAATTCACATATTTAATATGTATTTGTTTTATAAACTGAGAGTGTTCTTTGGCAGCGGGATTGTTGGTGATCTTTAGAGGCAAGAAATCTAATTTCTGTATCATTCTTTTGAATAATCCTTCTGTCTTGCTTTTTTCTCTTTTTTGAGATCGTAAGTAGGCTATATGTGTCCGCATGGATTCTGCTATTTGTAAATGAATCCATGAATGCTGATATTTTTAAGTAGTTATACGTTTACATCAATGTCTCCTTTATATATTGGTGGTTTATATATGGAATTCAATTCGGATGACAGAAATATGGCATTAGGTGTAATTTTGTAAATGTCCTTGTAGTCTGATTAGCAATAGCATAAGGCGGGGTTTCTCTGTCGCTGTCTGTGGTGCTGCACTGGCATTTGCTCTTGGTGTTCGTGTGTGTTGCTATTTCCTCTCCTATATTATAGCTCACACCACTCTATCCTGCTACAGCTTTTGTTTTTTGTTTTAATACTACACATACTGTGGGTGTGTTTCTCTCTGTCTTAAGAAAATGTTGCTGCTGGCTTTTGTTTTGCTAAACAAGTGTTAGTATATAACAAGAGGTCTTTATGTGATCCGACATTTAATGTTGTTAATTTATTTTTACTTTTATGTAGTTTCTTCTTTTAACTCACAGTGTCGCTGTTTACCTGCAAAACCATGTGTGTGTTCAGTACACATCTCTCCACCCTGATTCTGATGTCATACACAGGGCTTCAAGCTCGTCTTGTTATAGAAAATCGTCGACGGTGATCGAAGGACTATTTCAGACATTGGCTTTATTTGTACACTCATGTTTCTTTTACATGTTGATTGTATTTCTGGATTTAATTTCTGATCCGTTTCTGAAACATTTTAAATGTTTTGCTTTGCTGTCGAGATGTTTGGCCTTTTGTTCTTCGTGCTGATGGCGCGCGCCGCTTATGGAGACGTGAGCTATTATTTCCCGGAGGAGATGAAACGCGGATCTGTGATTGGAAATATAGCAAAGGATCTCGGGCTCGATGTGAACAGACTGTCCTCTCGTAAGGCTCGCATTGATACTGAAGGTAACAGAAAACGATACTGTGATATTAATCTGAAAACTGGAGAACTGACCGTAGCGGAGAGGATCGACAGAGAGGAGATTTGTGGAAAGAAAGCTTCTTGCGTTATTAAACAGGAGCTCGTGCTGGAAAATCCGTTGGAGCTACATCGTTTTATCCTCAATACTGAGGACATAAATGACAATTCACCTCAGTTTAAGGAAAGTGTAATAAAATTCGAAATTCGGGAATCAGCGGACAAAGGATCTCGTTATTTATTAGAAGAGGCGTACGATGCAGATATTGGTCTGAATTCAGTGCAGTCATATACACTTCAAAACAATGAACATTTTCGTCTTAGTGTAATTACCAGGGCAAATGGAAGAAAATATGGCGAGCTAGTTCTTAATAAAGAGTTGGATCGCGAGCAGCAGAAAGAGGTGACTTTAATTCTCACTGCGGTAGACGGCGGGACTCCACCGAGATCAGGTACTGTAGCCATACACGTCACTGTGCTGGATGCTAATGATAATGCTCCAGTCTTTAGTCAGGCCGTCTATAAAATCAGTCTGCCTGAAAATTCTCCTGTAGATACTGTAGTGGTGACAGTGAGCGCTACTGATGCTGACGAGGGACAAAATGGAGAAGTGACGTATGCGTTTGGTCATTTACCTCAAAAGGTCCTGCAATTATTTTTCATCGATGCAGTATCTGGTGACGTTACACTAACAGGTCCAATTGATTATGAAGAGGAGAGTACGATCGAACTTCCCATTCAAGCTAAAGATGGTCAAGGGTTAGCCAGTTATTCCACCTTACTAATAGATATTGTTGATGTTAACGATAACGCCCCTATAGTAATACTTAAATCTCTGAACAGCCCAGTTCCTGAGAATGCGTTACCCGGTACAGAGGTTGGCATCATTAATGTGCAGGACAGAGACTCTGAGAATAACGGACAGGTGCGCTGCTCCATTCAGCAGAACGTCCCATTTAAACTCGTACCTTCGATCAAAAATTACTATTCTCTGGTGACCACAGGTGAATTAGACCGCGAGCTGCTGTCTGATTATAATATTACAATCACTGCTACTGATGAGGGCTCTCCGCCTTTATCTTCCACTAAGAATATTCACTTGACTGTCGCTGACGTGAATGATAATCCACCTGTATTCGAGGAGCAGAATTACAGAGCTCATGTGCAAGAAAATAACAAACCGGGCTCCTCTATTTGTTCAGTATCAGCTACAGACCCGGACTGGAGACAGAATGGCACTGTAGTTTATTCTCTGTTGTCCTCTGATGTCAATGGCGCACCGGTGTCCTCCTTTTTATCCATTAACGGAGACACCGGGGTCATTCATGCCGTGAGATCGTTCGATTATGAACAGATGAAAAGTTTCAAAGTGCTCGTGTTAGCCAGAGACAACGGCTCTCCTCCTCTGAGCAGTAACGTGACCGTGAGTGTCTTCATATCGGATGAGAATGACAACTCCCCTCAGATATTATACCCCTCTCCGGAAGGAAACTCCTTCATGACCGAGATGGTCCCCAAAGCTGCGCAGGCGGGCTCCCTGCTCTCCAAGGTGATCGCCGTGGACGCGGATTCTGGACAGAACGCGTGGCTCTCGTATCACATTATTAAAGCGACTGATCCGGGACTTTTCACTATCGGTGTCCACAGCGGGGAGATCAGGACGCAGCGCGACATTTCTGAATCTGACAGCATGAAACAGAACCTTATTGTGTCCGTGAGAGATAACGGACAGCCCTCTCTCTCGGCCACGTGCGCGTTGTATTTGCTCATATCAGATAACTTGGCTGAAGTTCCAGAACTGAAAGACATGTCTCATGACGAGAGCAGCTCCACACTGACGTTTTATTTGATCATCGCGCTGGTGTCCGTTTCCACTTTCTTCCTGACCTTCATCATCATCATCCTGGCCGTGAGGTTTTGTCGCAGGAGAAAGCCCAGACTGTTGTTTGATGGAGCTGTAGCCATTCCCAGCGCGTATCTCCCTCCAAATTACGCAGAGGTGGAGGGCGCGGGAACTCTCCGCAGCACTTACAATTATGACGCATACCTGACCACGGGCTCGCGCACTAGTGACTTCAAGTTCATCAGATCTTATAATGAGGGCACACTGACTGCTGACCTGACTCTGAAAAAGACTCAGTCCGCTGTGGATGATCTTGAAGGACTTGATAAAGAAGTGAGCGATTCGTTTCAGGTAGGACTGGCATTTAAAAAAAAAAAAGATTTGATATTTATTTGTGTTCTGCTTTCAATGGCAAACGGCTCTGTTTAAAAAAAAACAAAAAACAAAAAACTGGCTCACTCAAGTTATATCTGTTAAGTTAATTAAGTTCGTTTTTATATAATTTTGTAATTTAGGGCCAAATTGTGCGAAACTTCTGAACATGCATATTGTTTGATATTAGACACTTTTTTCCAGGAAAAAAGGTTTTAAAGGGATTTCAGAAATATTAACAGTTAATATGAAGTGGCTAAAACTCATGTAATGTGATCCCATGCTGCTTGAATAATTTGTGTGTTTTTCTGTATTTTTATTTACTTTTTGTCTTCATCTCGTTTAAAAAAAATAATATTGAATAGTAAGTTAGATGAAAAGGCATATTTCTATTTGCTGTCCGTGGTGCTGTACAGGATGCGTCTGCTACTGGTGGGGTTTTGCTCTATACTGTGTCTGTTTACAGTCGTGTTTTTTACGTATAGATGGTCTTGAAAATCAAGCTTGTTCTTTTTCATATTCTACGAGAATGTTTGCTTGTTCTGGGTCTTTGATATTGTGAAGTCATTTCATGTGTTTCACGTGTCTACCGCGATGGATCCAGGTTAGGCCATTATGGTCAGAGTTATTAGGGTTTCCTTTTTAACTCTGTGTTGTTGTTTACCAGTGCCACCGTTGGCATTCACATTGTTTCTCTCCACTTGTCCATGATGTCATAGGACTGACATCAGAGTTTGCTGTAGACAACCGATGATGTTGAGCGGTTACATCACTTTTTGTCTTATTATATTGATCATAAACTAGATTCAATCATTTGCGTTGTCTTGTACAAGTGTATTCTTTATAGATTGGTCATATTTGTGTTGTTGAACGACATAATGCGGACATGAGTGACTCTTCAAATTAAATGGCAATTAAAGTCCGATGTCAACCATTTATAAATGGCATTTAAGCAGGAATGGAAATGGCATTGAGCAGGTTGTATTGTTGCTGTCCTGTCAGTGGTACTGCATCCGCATTTATTCTTGGTGTTTGGGTTTTTTGCCCCTGAATAATGTCCAATTTTTTTTATTAGTAGTACCTTAAGTGTGCGCTCGTGTGTGTGTGTGTGTGTGTGTGTGTGGGCATGTTTTTGTGAAATATCAGGACACAAATGTGTATAATGACATGGGTATGACATAGGTATTACAAAAAGAGGGTGAAATATGAGGACGTTCCCCATGTCCTCACTTTTCAAAATGCTTATAAATCATACAGAACAAGGTTTTTTTCACAGAAAGTGAACTGCACAGTCTCCTGTGAGGGTTAGGTTTAGGGGCAGGGACAGTGTAAGGGGATAGAAAATACGGTTTGTACGGTATAAAAACCATTACGCCTATGGAATGTCCTCACATTTCACAAAAACAAACATGTGTGTGTGTGTGTGTGTGTGTGTGTGTGTGTTAATCACCCAATCTTCAGTGAATGTCGCTGCTTGTTCTTGATTTTCAAAATAATTAAGTATATGCCAAGTTCGGTATACATTCTTTCAGAGATTTAAAAAAAATATGACGCAGTTTCTTCTCTTTAACTCACAGTGTCGCTGTTTACCTGCAAAACCATGTGTGTGTTCAAAACACATCTCTCCACCCTGATTCTGATGTCATACACAGGGCTTCAAGCTTGTCTCATTATAGAAATTCGTCGACGGAGACTGCCTCATATATTGTACTTCTGTCTACATTTCTACATTTAGATTTACATTTATGATTTCCATTTACGTGTAGTATATTGTTGTGTAAATATTTTTAATTTCTTAGGCATTTCAAACATTTTGCGTTGCTGGCGAGATGTTTGGCCTTTTGTTCTTCGTGCTGATGGCGCGCACCGCTTATGGAGACGTGAGCTATTCTTTCCCGGAGGAGATGAAACGCGGATCTGTGATTGGAAATATAGCAAAGGATCTCGGGCTCGATGTGAACAGACTGTCATCTCGTAAGGCTCGCATTGATACTGAAGGTAACAGAAAACGATACTGTGACATTAATCTGAACACTGGAGAACTGACCGTAGCGGAGAGGATCGACAGAGAGGAGATTTGCGGAGAAAGGGTTTCATGCGTTTTAAAATTTGAGTTCATGCTCGAGGATCCCTTAGAGCTGCACCGTGTTTCAGTTCAAATTCAGGATATTAACGACAATTCACCTGCTTTCTCAAAGGATTTGATCACATTTGAAATTAGCGAGTCTGCAGACCGAGGTACTCGCTATCGCTTGAATTCAGCTCATGATGCTGATGTAGGACAGAATGCAGTTCAGAAATACAGTCTACAAAAAAATGATAATTTTCAACTGGCAAGTAATTCAAATGTAGACGGAGAAAAGAATTTGGAATTACTGCTAGAGAAAGAGTTAGATCGTGAGCAGCAGAAAGAGGTGACTTTAATTCTCACTGCGGTAGACGGCGGGACTGCACCGAGATCAGGTACTGTAGCCATACACGTCACTGTGCTGGATGCTAATGATAATGCTCCAGTCTTTAGTCAGGCCGTCTATAAAGTCAGTCTGCCTGAAAATTCTCCTGTAGATACTGTAGTGGTGACAGTGAGCGCTACTGATGCTGACGAGGGACAAAATGGAGAAGTGACGTATGAATTTGGGCGTATTTCAGACAGAGCTAGAAAGCTGTTCTCGTTGGATACACATACAGGTGACATTCGAGTAACAGGTGCACTTGATTTCGAGGACGAAGCTGTTTATGAATTACGTGTAGAAGGGAAAGATGGATTTGGTTTATCCAGTGACGCTAAAGTTGTAATTCAGCTTACAGATGTTAATGACAATGCTCCTGAGATACGTTTGAAGTCTTTGCGTAGTCCCGTTCCCGAGAACGCGTTACCCGGTACAGAGGTTGGCATCATTAATGTGCAGGACAGAGACTCTGAGAATAACGGACAGGTGCGCTGCTCCATTCAGCAGAACGTCCCCTTTAAACTCGTACCTTCGATCAAAAATTACTATTCTCTGGTGACCACAGGTGAATTAGACCGCGAGCTGCTCTCTGATTATAATATTACAATCACTGCTACTGATGAGGGCTCTCCGCCTTTATCTTCCACTAAGAATATTCACTTGACTGTCGCTGACGTGAATGATAATCCACCTGTATTTGAGGAGCAGAATTACAGAGCTCATGTGCAAGAAAATAACAAACCGGGCTCCTCTATTTGTTCAGTATCAGCTACAGACCCGGACTGGAGACAGAATGGCACTGTAGTTTATTCTCTGTTGTCCTCTGATGTCAATGGCGCACCGGTGTCCTCCTTTTTATCCATTAACGGAGACACCGGGGTCATTCATGCCGTGAGATCGTTTGATTACGAACAGATGAAAAGTTTCAAAGTGCTCGTGTTAGCCAGAGACAACGGCTCTCCTCCTCTGAGCAGTAACGTGACCGTGAGTGTCTTCATATCGGATGAGAATGACAACTCCCCTCAGATATTATACCCCTCTCCGGAAGGAAACTCCTTCATGACCGAGATGGTCCCCAAAGCTGCGCAGGCGGGCTCCCTGGTCTCCAAGGTGATCGCCGTGGACGCGGATTCTGGACAGAACGCGTGGCTCTCGTATCACATTATTAAAGCGACTGATCCGGGACTTTTCACTATCGGTGTCCACAGCGGGGAGATCAGGACGCAGCGCGACATTTCTGAATCTGACAGCATGAAACAGAACCTTATTGTGTCCGTGAGAGATAACGGACAGCCCTCTCTCTCGGCCACGTGCGCGTTGTATTTACTCATATCAGATAACTTGGCTGAAGTTCCAGAACTGAAAGACATGTCTCATGACGAGAGCAGCTCCAAACTGACGTTTTATTTGATCATCGCGCTGGTGTCCGTTTCCACTTTCTTCCTGACCTTCATCATCATCATCCTGGCCGTGAGGTTTTGTCGCAGGAGAAAGCCCAGACTGTTGTTTGATGGAGCTGTAGCCATTCCCAGCGCGTATCTCCCTCCAAATTACGCAGAGGTGGAGGGCGCGGGAACTCTCCGCAGCACTTACAATTATGACGCATACCTGACCACGGGCTCGCGCACTAGTGACTTCAAGTTCATCAGATCTTATAATGAGGGCACACTGACTGCTGACCTGACTCTGAAAAAGACTCAGTCCGCTGTGGATGATCTTGAAGGACTTGATGCAGAAATTAACGATTCCTTTCAGGTAGGACTAGTGTTTTAATTATTTGTTGATTTTAAATATATATATTTTTATCTTGGCCTTAATTTTAAATGTGTATTTTTATTCAAATTTGATCGCTTTCACTGCCAACAGTCTCTTTAATGATCAAAACTACCTGACTCATTAAAATTCTTTATTTTATGCACATGGACATGTTTGAGAGTCATTTTCAAATATTTTTAAAATGCTACATTTAATTAATTATTTGGTCGGTTTTAAGTTATGAGGCGTCACAAATGATGCATACTTGATGTGATTAAAGTTGGGGGAAAGGGAGTTACAACGACATTTACTTTGTTCTATTTTCTTCGTTTTGTCAAGTTGTAGCGTTTGGTCTAAAATTGATTTTAGATCTTTTTACTTGTAAAAGTAAATGATCCTCGATTGTTTTTCTTGCAGAAATCTGTGAATTTTACGGTTGGTTGATAATACCTACTTTGAGCCTATACTCTTGAAGTATACTCTCAGCATGAAAAAAGGTTCCTTACCTCTTTTTATTGGAGTCTATAGAATTGCCTCGCCCTTTTGAAAGCCTTTTAGTTTTAGCGTGTTAGCAAAGTTTGTGATGATTGATATTTTTCGGTGAAGTTTTTTGCTCATCTTATCGATGAGCTATTAATGCTGAATGCATTTTGTGAATCGTTGTCATTTCTAATGTTCTTTTGTCCTTGAATAAGGGCTCAATGGGGGAAATGAGCTGTTCGTTTCAAGACTAACCAAGTTTTTTTAATTATGTCATTGTAGGTGTTTACATTAAATGTGTATTTTCTTGTAAACCGAGTGTTTCCATTGGAAACAGGCTTTGTTATCTGCTTAGTTTCACTTGACTCATTCAAGTGGTCTTTTACAGGTGCAACATTTCAGGTTCAATTTAAATTTTTGAAAAGTAGCTACATTTATGGTCGGTTTGCGCAAGCAAGTACATCACCCGCTTGGCCCACGATGTGCAAACGGAATCTGATAGGATGCACAAGCAAGTTAATTCATTTGGGATTTTAGTTCTTGTGGAGGCACATTTTCCCTAAATACAATAAAATAAATATTTGGTTTTAAAATGGCTTTCGGAAATATTAATGGATCTGAAATATTATTTAATCTCACCAGGATACACGTATGTAATGTGATCCAACACAATGTCTGTTATGTGAAATAAGTTTATAAATGGCTTACTATTTTTATGCAAATATTATTTTATAAGTGCCAGTAAGCTCAGATATTAAGTTTAATAGGCCATTTTTTTCAATTTGCTGTCCATAGTGCTGTAGAGGAAGTGTCTGTTGCTGTTAAGGTTTGAATTTTATACGTTGTAGGTCTGTATATAGTTTGAGTCGTGTGTGTGTGTGTGTGTGTGTGTGTGTACAGGTAAATGTGTTTTATGAAGACACGTGTATAATGACATGGGTGTTACAGCGTAAAACCATAGTGTTTATATACATACTAAACAGTGTTTTTGAAATTCATAAAATGCGGAAGGTTTTGTGTGATGGGTAGGTTTAGGGGTAGGCTTACTGTAGGGGGATATCATAGCATATACGGTTTGTGCAGTATAAAAACCATTAAGCCTATGGAGTGTCTCCGTAAACCACATATTCAAAAATGTGGGTGTGGTTCAGATAAACCCTACCTATAGGGACAAAATTTCCCCACAAAAATAGCAATAACTGAAATCCCTGCCCTTTGTGGGGACATGTTTTGGTAGCCATGAGGAAACATTTTATGAATCATACTAAGTTATGTTTTTTTTGAAAATGCAGAAATGCAGGAAGTTTTTTGATGGGTAAATGTTTTGTGTAACTCATTTGATTTTTCTAATATCAGATTGTGCATAGGATTTCTGTCTTTTGTAATTGAATGAAATGTTGCTGTTGTTAAGAATGCATAGTTTTTATAGTCAATGTTTTTTAGTTGTCTTTTATTTATGTAATTTCGATATCAGCAATATCACTTTTTTACTATTTTGCCTATTTGGAAACGGCGTAGTGCAGGTTTTTCCTGTTGCTGTCCATGGTGCTTAACTGTTGCACTGCACTGGTGTGTTTTATCCCCCTCATTCACAATGAAGCTCACAGCTTTCCCTTATTCTTTTCTTTTTTTCCTTTTTCCTTTTTTTTTGGTAAATACTGTAGGCCTAAATGCTGTGTTAATTTCGATCTCCCAATCTTCAGAGAATGTTGCTGCTGCCTCTGGTTTTGTTTAGTGTAAGTATGTTCCGACGCTTAATCCTGTGAGAGATATGGCTCTTATGCAGTTTTTTCTTTTAACTCACAGTGTCGCTGTTCACCTACAAAACCATGTGTGTGTTCAGTACACATCTCTCCACCCTGATTCTGATGTCATACACAGGGCTGCGAGATCGTCTCGTTCTAGAAAATCGTCGTGTGTGACTACTTTTTTCCCTAAATGTAGTTTCACATGTGTGGTTCTCTTTTACATTTTAACAGTTGGATTACAGGAATTACCTTTTACTGAATCTCTAAAGCATTTTTAAGGGTTGCTGTCGAGATGTTTGGTCTTTTGTTCTTCGTGCTGATGGCGCGCACCGTTTATGGAGACGTGAGCTATTCTTTCCCGGAGGAGATGAAACGCGGATCTGTGATTGGAAATATAGCAAAAGATCTCGGGCTCGACGTGAACAGACTGTCATCTCGTAAGGCTCGAATTGATACTGAAGGTAATAGAAAGCGATTCTGCGACATAAATCTGACAACGGGAGAATTAATAGTGGCAGATCGGATAGATAGAGAGGGGCTTTGTAAGGAGAGACTTTCTTGTGCGCTTAATTTCGAATTTGTATTAGAAAATCCATTGGAATTGCATCGTGTTGTCCTACAAATCCAAGACATTAATGATAATACGCCAATATTTCCTAAAGATGTAATCAAGCTCGAAATAAGTGAAAGTGCCGTTAAAGGTGCTCGTTTTCGTGTCATTGAGGCTCGGGATGCGGATGTCGGCCACAATTCAGTGCAAACATACATATTAGAGAGAAATTCAAATTTCGTTTTAGCAGTGAATTCAAAGACAGATGGAGGCAAGTATGTCGAGTTAGTGCTAGATAAAGAGTTGGATCGTGAGCAGCAGAAAGAGGTGACTTTAATTCTCACTGCGGTAGACGGCGGGACTCCACCGAGATCAGGTACTGTAGCCATACACGTCACTGTGCTGGATGCTAATGATAATGCTCCAGTCTTTAGTCAGGCCGTCTATAAAGTCAGTCTGCCTGAAAATTCTCCTGTAGATACTGTAGTGGTGACAGTGAGCGCTACTGATGCTGACGAGGGACAAAATGGAGAAGTGACGTATGAATTTGGTCATTTATCCGAATATGCAAAAGATTCTTTTTCATTGGATCATCAGACTGGACAAATTTCCGTGAAAGGGCCAATAGATTTTGAAGATGAATCAAGGTATGAAATTGTTGTTGAGGCTAAGGATGGGTATGGTCTTTCCTCAGACACAAAAGTAGTAATAGAAATTACTGACATAAATGACAATTCCCCCATTCTTATAATCAAATCTCTGAATAGTCCCGTCCCTGAGAACGCGTTACCCGGTACAGAGGTTGGCATCATTAATGTGCAGGACAGAGACTCTGAGAATAACGGACAGGTGCGCTGCTCCATTCAGCAGAACGTCCCATTTAAACTCGTACCTTCGATCAAGAATTACTATTCTCTGGTGACCACAGGTGAATTAGACCGCGAGCTGCTCTCTGATTATAATATTACAATCACTGCCACTGATGAGGGCTCTCCGCCTTTATCTTCCACTAAGAATATTCACTTGACTGTCGCTGACGTGAATGATAATCCACCTGTATTTGAGGAGCAGAATTACAGAGCTCATGTGCAAGAAAATAACAAACCGGGCTCCTCTATTTGTTCAGTATCAGCCACAGACCCGGACTGGAGACAGAATGGCACTGTAGTTTATTCTCTGTTGTCCTCTGATGTCAATGGCGCACCGGTGTCCTCCTTTTTATCCATTAACGGAGACACCGGGGTCATTCATGCCGTGAGATCGTTTGATTACGAACAGATGAAAAGTTTCAAAGTGCTCGTGTTAGCCAGAGACAACGGCTCTCCTCCTCTGAGCAGTAACGTGACCGTGAGTGTCTTCATATCGGATGAGAATGATAACTCCCCTCAGATATTATACCCCTCTCCGGAAGGAAACTCCTTCATGACCGAGATGGTCCCCAAAGCTGCGCAGGCGGGCTCCCTGGTCTCCAAGGTGATCGCCGTGGACGCGGATTCTGGACAGAACGCGTGGCTCTCGTATCACATTATTAAAGCCACTGATCCGGGACTTTTCACTATCGGTGTCCACAGCGGGGAGATCAGGACGCAGCGGGACATTTCTGAATCTGACAGCATGAAACAGAACCTTATTGTGTCCGTGAGAGATAACGGACAGCCCTCTCTCTCGGCCACGTGCGCGTTGTATTTGCTCATATCAGATAACTTGGCTGAAGTTCCAGAACTGAAAGACATGTCTCGTGACGAGAGCAGCTCCAAACTGACGTTTTATTTGATCATCGCGCTGGTGTCCGTTTCCACTTTCTTCCTGACCTTCATCATCATCATCCTGGCCGTGAGGTTTTGTCGCAGGAGAAAGCCCAGACTGTTGTTTGATGGAGCTGTAGCCATTCCCAGCGCGTATCTACCTCCAAATTACGCAGAGGTGGAGGGCACGGGAACTCTCCGCAGCACTTACAATTATGACGCATACCTGACCACGGGCTCGCGCACTAGTGACTTCAAGTTTGTCAGATCTTATAATGAGGGCACACTGACTGCTGACCTGACTCTGAAAAAGACTCAGTCCGCCGTGGATGATCTTGAAGGACTCGATGCGGAAATGAACGATTCCTTTCAGGTAGGACTAACAAAGTATTTATTTTTAATGGTCTGGTGTTCTATATCAAGTGTGTATTTTTGTTCAAATTAGACCGCTTTGATTGGCAACAGGCTCTTAAAAAGATCACGTGACGATTTTTTGAGGGTCATGTTGAATAATTGTTATTTTTATTATTATTATTATTTTTTTTTTTTGGTCATGAGTTGTCAATTGTAAGTCACGATATAAGATTCACGAATATGTGTTTTACCTATTATCGTTTTTATTTTATTCTTCTTCTTGTCTTTCTTCTTTGTCTTTCCCTGTCTTAACCTTTCAAAGAACTTGCTTCATCCTTTTGGGAGCCTTTTTTTTATCTGACTCAGCATGCTCTCTTATCTCTTGTTAACGATTCGGCTCGTGTTTCAAGTAGAGTAAGGGATCTCTTGTGTTGATATATAAGTTTTATATTGTAGAATTTTGCAATTATTTTTGGGTTGAGCATGATTATTGTAGCTCGCAACTTGTAATTTTGTAATGACATCTTTTTCCCTGATTCACGGTTTTAAGTCATACCATATGCTTATCTCTATTCAGATGTGTATCACCATGTTTCATTATCGTTTTTATTGGTGATTGAGGCCGAAATGATAAACGACATTTGAAAATTATTTAGAAAGTTAAAAATATATATACAATAAATAGTGGAACTTGTTTAAACCTTTTTATGTTAATTTGCTTGTCAATTTAAAATCTATAATTATTTATGTCATCTCTATAGCTTAATAATAAATTACTTTGCATAAATTACTCTGTAACTCTTTGCATTAGGCTGTTTTCATCGTAGTGTCTTTAATATGAAATATTTTAGCAGCTCCATTACATAGACTTCATTACACAAACTTTGAAAAGACCTGTGTGGGGATAACCTGCCAATGAAATAGTTATTAGAGTGCAGGACAGTGTGTCGTGTTTTTTAGGTAGTGCGAACACAATATTTATTTTAAGAATGGTTTGATTTACAGATTTAATATGTATTTTATCATGACTGATTTCCATAATGCTAAATCTTTTGAATACATGGCTTTTAAAGTGCTTGCTCGTACAACTCTGCTGATCATATTAATATATCGTCCTCCTAAGTCTTTGTCAGATTTCTTCTCTGAACTCAATGAACTACTCACTCTGGCCTTTGCTGTATCCTCCAATGTAATGCTGCTTGGTGATTTCAATATCCATTACACTCAGAAAAAAATGGTGCTATATGGCACTAAAAGGGGTTCTTGGTCGTAATCATAGGGGAACCACCTTTGGTGCTAGCACCATATCTTAACATGTTCTGTATATGGTAGCGGTGCTATATAGCTATATAGCCAAAGAACCGGTGAAGAACCAAAATTGGTGCTATACAGCACTTAAAAAGGTTCCCCTATGATTACGAGCCAAGAACCACTTTTAGTGTCATATAGCACTATAAGCATATAGCATAGAGTGTACGACACTGTCTGCTCAAATACCAGTGACCTTACATTAACTTTGGACAATTTCAGTCTCGTACAACATGCTGATTTTCCTACTCACTCCCGTGGTCAAACGCTTGATCTTGTTTGCAGATCAGGAATTAATAACGTCTCTGTCTCTGGATCTCAAACTGGTCTTTCAGATCATAAACTGATAACAGTTAGATTTGACTATCCTCTTCCTGAACCTCGTCTCAAAACTACTATTAATTATCGCAATGTTAAATCTGTCGATCCTCTGTCATTCTCAGACTCTATTAATGCAGCTTCTCTGTCTTCTTACACAAATTTTTCTTGTCCTTCTGCTGTTCTCTCAACTTACAACTCTGCTATCTCTGAAGCCTTAGACAATCACGCCCCTATAATAACTAAGCTGGTACCTACATCTCATGCGTCACCTTGATATACACCTGAACTCCGACTACTTAAACAAACTGGCAGACGTCTTGAGCGCAGATATAGGAAGAGTAGCCTGGAGGTGCATTACCAAGATTTCTGTGCTCACCAGCTGAAATACAAATTAGCCCTCAATACCTTCCTCCACTTATTTGTAAATAAGATCAAATCTATATATGAAACATTTTTATCAAACTGGTCCCCACCTCAGCCCATAGAATACACCCTCTCTAGCTTTACTCTCACCAATACATCAGCTGTTAATGACATACTTGCTCAAACTAGCTCATCCACTTGTCAGTAAGATCCAGCACTTACCTCACTTCTCAAAAACTGCCTATCTGTAATCTCTTCTCCTATTGATCATCTGATCAACTGTTCCTTTTCTTCTGGGTCTGTCTCGCTATCATTAAAAACAGCTGCGGTCACTCCTATTTTAAAGAAATTTGGGCTGGACTCTTCATCTATGAATAATTTCAGATCTATTTCTAATCTTCCTTTCGTTGCAAAGCTGCTTGAAAAAGTAGTTGCCTCTCAGCTACAAGCTCATCTTTCTGCTAACAATCTTCTTGATCCTTTTCAATCAGGTTTCGGTCAAGCCACAGCACTGAAACAGCGCTGGTAAAAATGACTAATGACCTCCTAATGTCTGCTGATTCTGTTTGTCTTACTGTTCTCATCATGCTTGTCTTAACTGCTGCATTTGACACTGTATCTCATCATATACTTACCTCTCGGCTAGCAGCTATCGGCATCACAGGTAGTGCTTTATTTGGTTCATATCATATCTCACCGATAGACAATTTTTTATTACTATTCATAACTTCAAATCTTCTCTGTGTTCTCTCTCTCAGGGTGTTCCTCAAGGCTCTGTTCTTGGGCCACTTCTGTTTAATATTTATCTGCTACCATTAGGTCACATTATCCCTAGTCACGGTCTCAGCTATCATTGTCATGCTGATGACTTGAAAATGTACATTTCAGCCTGCTCCGTTGCCACTCTCCCCTTGGACTCATTCAATACCTGTATTGCTGACATTAAAACCTGATTACATAGAAACTTCCTTAAATGTAATAACAAGAAAACCGAGGTTACTGTTTTCGGTCCACCGTCCCTTTTGAAAAAGTCTGAATTGAGTCTACCTATTGATGGGGACACATTAATTCCATCTCACACTGTTAAAAATCTGGGTGTAACATTTGACTCTTCACTTACATTTCAAGCTCATATAAGTTCTATTAACAAGACTGCATTCTGCCTCCACCATAATATTGCCCGACTGTGACCTGCTCTCAGCACTAAAGAAACCGAAACTCTAATCAATGCTTTAATAACCTCATGTCTTGACTACTGTAATTCACTGCTTATTGGGTTTCCCGCTAGAACAATCGCTAGACTACAATATATACAAAATTCTGCTGCCAGAGTCATCCATTGAGTCAAGAAATCGGATCACATTACCCCTTTTCTCTATAATCTACATTGGCTACCTGTTTCTGTCCGCATCCAGTATAAAATTCTATTGTTAACTTTTAAATGTTATTCTCCTCGTCGTTCTCTCCAGTCATCTGATTCAAGACTACTTACTGTGCCTTGTTTCCGTCTTTCTACTATGGGGGGTAGATCATTCAGTGCTGTGGCCCCGAAACTCTGGAACTCCCTCCCTCTTTCTCTGCGCGACACTGCTACTATATCCTCATGCAAAACTCAACTAAAAACATATATTTTCTTACAGTATTTCCAACCCTCCTCTGCTTAGACATAGAAATATACAGAAAAATAAACACTATGTTCTACATTGATGCTATGTATATGCATGTATGTTTCTTGTACAGCGACCTTGAGCTTGGGAAAGGTGCTATATAAATAAGACGTATTATTATTATTATTCATTTTATAAACAGTAGGCGTTTCTCAATGTAAAGGAAGGATCCTAGGAAGCCAGAATTCAGAGGATGCTACGTCATCGACATCCGTCGAAGGACTGTTCCAATGTCGAGGATCCTCGGAATTTCAACCAAGGTCTGAGTCCTTCGTTCGAAAAATATGCCATATACAGGAAAGGATGCATACGAGTAGACTTCGCGCTCTTCGCACTCTCAAATCACCCATAATCCTATGTGCGCAGCTTTGCTATCTTGTTAAAAAAATACAAAATATCGGAGTCGGAGCGTTAACGGGGCAATATGCTTTCAAGTGTAAGTATTTATGTTACCAAACATTTGTTATAACCGTAGTAAATATAAGTAAAGTTTAACGTTTAAATGCCAGTACAAATTACTACCGTACTGATATTATACAAATTACGTTATTGATGGCTAACGGACCTTTTCACTGACGTAATGAGGCAATGACGTGCACTTGCTAGCCTGTTCCATTTACGTGTTCTCCGAATGCTAAAGAGGAACCTCGCCTAGCCTCTGAAGGAAGTGACTTGGAAGGACCAGTCCTGCAGAGGAAGTATCCTTGACATTGAGAAACACCTAGTGTTCTTTGGCAGCGGGTTCTGTTCTTGACAGATATTTTGTCTCTCATGTTCACTGAAAAAATAAAAACCTTGGATCAACATTAAAAAATTTAAGTAATCAGTCACACGAAATATTTGACATTGACTCAAAGTAAATCATTTAAATTAGTTTAACCTGAAAAGTTTGAATCCATGCAACCACTCTGTAAAGGTTGATCAAGCTAAATTTTTTTAGGTTGGAACAAAACAATTTAGTTTTTTTGACATTTTTTGCACTATTTTTATTTTTTAATCTGCATGTTATTTGATTACGCCAACTGTCCTGGATGTCATACTGTAGAATCACATGGCTATAATTATAAATACTATTAAATGAATAACGCTTTACCTCTATAACCAGAGCATTAGACTCTGAATGGGATCAGTGATTCTGGTCACTACAAATAACAAACATCATCTGAACACATTATCTCTTGCCATAACAAAATTGTTTTATAAACACACAGTAAAAGCAGCGAGAAAGACTAAGGTTAACGATTTAAGGGTCAAGAGCACAACTAAAGCAAACACTCATCTCCATCACGGTGACTTCAAATTAAACTATTATTTTCATTAAAACAGTAAAGACAGAAATAAAGTCAGTCTGGTTAGTAATGCGTGAAGCTGGTAGTACTTTTTTGTAGAGTTGTTTAATCCTCCTCTGCTGAGATCTTCAGAGATTTAATGTCTTCTTTTATCGTCAGTTGATTTCATCTAAGGCTGTGGCTAAAGTCAGTTCAAATCATGCTTAATCTAATAAAAATCTGATCAAATAAATAAATTCAGTTTAATGTCCCGCTGCCAATTTATATTGTATCCATGTAAAAAAATTTGATTCAACCATAAATATAAACTAAAACGTTTACTTTAAATGAAAAAGAAAAACTAATAATGAGATTTCATGATTTCATGATTTCAATGAGAAAATACACATTAACAGCAATGTTACACTTTTTTCAGTGTTCTTTTATTGTAGACACACGAGTGATATTTTGATCATGATATTGTGATTAATTTGTCTTCAAATTTATTTTGATTTTATTTTTATGATGATGATGTGGGGCGTTTTAAGTCATGAGGCATGATTCACAAATCAATGTGTTTTTAATTAAGTACTTGTATTTTTTCACTAGCACTAGCTACTCTTTTGGATTTATAGGCTAAACGTTGATTGTTGGTGATCTTTCGAGATAAGAAATCTAATTTCTGTCTCATTTTGTTGAGTAATCCTTCTGTCTACCTTTTTTTTTATAGATCATTTGCATGTGTGTCCGTGTTGATTCTGCTATTTGTTATCGAATCCGTGAATGTTGATATTTGTTTACGTTTACAAAGATGTTTCCTTTGTTGATGGTTTATGGATGAAATTAAATTCGGATGACAGAAATATGGCATTAGGGTGTAATTTTGTAAATGTCCTTGTCTGATTAGCAATAGCATAAGGCAGGGTTTCTCTGTCGCTGTCTGTGGTGCTGCACTGGCATTTGCTCTTGGTGTTCGGGTGTGTTGCTATTTCCTCTCCTATATTATAGCTCACACCACTCTATCCTGCTACAACTTTTGTTTTTTTGTTTTAATACTGCACATACTGTGGTTGTGTTTCTCTCTCACTCTTCAGAAAATGTGGCTTTTGTTTTGCTAAACAATTTTAAGTATATAACAAGAGTTCTTTATATGGTCCGACGCTTAATCATTATATATTTATGTAGTTTCCTATTTAAACTCACAGTGTCGCTGTTTACCTGCAAATCCATGTGTGTGTTCATTACACATCTCTCCACCCTGATTCTGATGTCATACACAGGGCTTCAAGCTCGTCTTGTTATAGAAAATCGTCGACAGTGATCGAAGGACTATTTCAGACATTGACCTTATTTGTACTCTCTTCTTTTACATTTTAATTGTATTTCTGGATTTAATTTCTGATCAATTTCTGAAACATTTTAAATGTTTTGCGTTGCTGTCGAGATGTTTGGCCTTTTGTTCTTCGTGCTGATGGCTCGCGCCGCTTATGGAGACCTGAGCTATTCTTTCCCGGAGGAGATGAAACGCGGATCTGTGATTGGAAATATAGCAAAGGATCTCGGGCTCGATGTGAGCAGACTGTCATCTCGTAAGGCTCGCATTGATACTGAAGGTAACAGAAAACGATACTGTGATATTAATCTGAATACTGGAGAACTGACCGTAGCGGAGAGGATCGACAGAGAGGAGATTTGCGGAGAAAGGGTTTCATGCGTTTTAAAATTTGAGTTCATGCTCGAGGATCCCTTAGAGCTGCACCGTGTTTCAGTTCAAATTCAGGATATTAACGACAATTCGCCTGCTTTCTCAAAGGATTTGATCACATTTGAAATTAGAGAGTCGGCTGTCCGAGGTACTCGCTATCGCTTGAATTCAGCTCATGATGCTGATGTAGGACAGAATGCAGTTCAGAAATACAATCTACAAAAAAATGATAATTTTCAACTGGCTATTAATTCAAATGTAGACGGAGAAAAGAATTTGGAATTACTGCTAGAGAAAGAGTTAGATCGTGAGCAGCAGAAAGAGGTGACTTTAATTCTCACTGCGGTAGACGGCGGGACTCCACCGAGATCAGGTACTGTAGCCATACACGTCACTGTGCTGGATGCTAATGATAATGCTCCAGTCTTTAGTCAGGCCGTCTATAAAGTCAGTCTGCCTGAAAATTCTCCTGTAGATACTGTAGTGGTGACAGTGAGCGCTACTGATGCTGACGAGGGACAAAATGGAGAAGTGACCTATGAATTTGGGCGTATTTCTGACAGAGCTAGAAAGCTGTTCTCGTTGGATACACATACAGGTGACATTCGAGTAACAGGTGCACTTGATTTCGAGGACGAAGCTGTTTATGAATTACGTGTAGAAGGGAAAGATGGATTTGGTTTATCCAGTGACGCAAAAGTTGTAATTCAGCTTACAGATGTTAATGACAATGCACCTGAGATACGTTTGAAGTCTTTGCGTAGTCCCGTTCCCGAGAACGCGTTACCCGGTACAGAGGTTGGCATCATTAATGTGCAGGACAGAGACTCTGAGAATAACGGACAGGTGCGCTGCTCCATTCAGCAGAACGTCCCATTTAAACTCGTACCTTCGATCAAAAATTACTATTCTCTGGTGACCACAGGTGAATTAGACCGCGAGCTGCTCTCTGATTATAATATTACAATCACTGCTACTGATGAGGGCTCTCCGCCTTTATCTTCCACTAAGAATATTCACTTGACTGTCGCTGACGTGAATGATAATCCACCTGTATTTGAGGAGCAGAATTACAGAGCTCACGTGCAAGAAAATAACAAACCGGGCTCCTCTATTTGTTCAGTATCAGCTACAGACCCGGACTGGAGACAGAATGGCACTGTAGTTTATTCTCTGTTGTCCTCTGATGTCAATGGCGCACCGGTGTCCTCCTTTTTATCCATTAACGGAGACACCGGGGTCATTCATGCCGTGAGATCGTTTGATTACGAACAGATGAAAAGTTTCAAAGTGCTCGTGTTAGCCAGAGACAACGGCTCTCCTCCTCTGAGCAGTAACGTGACTGTGAGTGTCTTCATATCGGATGAGAATGACAACTCCCCTCAGATATTATACCCCTCTCCGGAAGGAAACTCCTTCATGACCGAGATGGTCCCCAAAGCTGCGCAGGCGGGCTCCCTGGTCTCCAAGGTGATCGCCGTGGACGCGGATTCTGGACAGAACGCGTGGCTCTCGTATCACATTATTAAAGCGACTGATCCGGGACTTTTCACTATCGGTGTCCACAGCGGGGAGATCAGGACGCAGCGGGACATTTCTGAATCTGACAGCATGAAACAGAACCTTATTGTGTCCGTGAGAGATAACGGACAGACCTCTCTCTCGGCCACGTGCGCGTTGTATTTGCTCATATCAGATAACTTGGCTGAAGTTCCAGAACTGAAAGACATGTCTCATGACGAGAGCAGCTCCAAACTGACGTTTTATTTGATCATCGCGCTGGTGTCCGTTTCCACTTTCTTCCTGACCTTCATCATCATCATCCTGGCCGTGAGGTTTTGTCGCAGGAGAAAGCCCAGACTGTTGTTTGATGGAGCTGTAGCCATTCCCAGCGCGTATCTTCCTCCAAATTACGCAGAGGTGGAGGGCGCGGGAACTCTCCGCAGCACTTACAATTATGACGCATACCTGACCACGGGCTCGCGCACTAGTGACTTCAAGTTCATCAGATCTTATAATGAGGGCACACTGACTGCTGACCTGACTCTGAAAAAGACTCAGTCCGCTGTGGATGATCTTGAAGGACTTGATGCAGAAATGAATGATTCCTTTCAGGTAGGACTAACAAAGTATTTATTTTAATGGTCTGGTGTTCTATATCAAGTGTGTATTTTGGTTCTAAGTAAACTGCTTTGATTGGCAACAGGCACTTAAAAAGGTCCCGTTACGATTTTTGAGGGATTTTTGTGGTCACGAGTTGGCAATTATAGTTCACGATGCATGATTCACGAATTAATTCACGAATGTATGTGTTACGTATTGGCATTTTTATCTTTTTTTCTTCTCATCTTTCTCCTTTGTTTTTAGAAAGTTTAGAAACAGGGAAAGACAACGAACTTGCTTCTTCCTGTTGGGAGCCTTTCTATCTGACTCAGCGTGCTCTCTGATCTCTTGTTAACTGTGTAGCCAAGTTTGTGAAATATTTTATTTATTTGTTTTATTTTATTCACCTTATCTATGAGCCAATACGAAATGCATTTGTAAATTGTATTTTCTTATTTTAGTAAATATCCGTTATCAATTATCTTTAAGGTCTTCATGCGGAAATCAGGGTTTGTTTTAAGTTAGGATTGCCGCTTTACTTCTGTTTTCTTGATAGTATAACAAATCTAAATTTTAAACTTGCAGTTTTGCATTCAAACCGAGCTATGTTCATAGGGATTTGGCTCGTGTTTCTGGTAGAGTAAGGAATCTCTTGTGTTGATATTTAGGTTTTATATTGTAGAATTTTGCAATTAGTGTATGGTTGAGCATGATTATTGTAGCTCACACCTTGTAATTTTGTAAATGGCGGGGTTTTCCGTGATTCACGATTTCATGCCCTGCCATATGGCTTATCTCTTTATGTTATTATCACCATGTTTCATTACCGTTTTTATTGGTGATCGAGGTCTTCATTTCGAAAGGATTAACGACGTTTGCTAATTATTTATAAAGTTAAAAAATAATAATAATGGCACTTGTTTGAACCCTTTTTCATGTTCATTTGCTTGTCCATTTAAACCCTATAATTATTTCTGCCTTCTTTGTAACTTAATAACAACTTTGTAGAAATTACTCTGTAACTTTTTGCATTAGGCTTCTTTCATCGTGGTGTCCTTAATATGAAATATTTTAGCAGCTCCATTACATAGACTTCATAACACAAACGTTGAAAAGACCTGTGTGGCGATAACCTGCCAATTAAATGAGTTATTAGAGTGCAGGACAGTGTTTCGTGTTTTTTTTTAGTGCAAACACAATGTTTCTTTTAAGAAAGGTTTGATTTACAGATTTAATATGTATTTGTTTTATAAACTGAGAGTGTTCTTTGGCAGCGGGATTGTTGTTGATCTTTAGAGCAAGAAATCTAATTTCTGTCTCATTTGTTTGAATAATCTTCTGTCTAGCTTTTGTCTCTTTTTTTGAGATCGTAAGTAGGCTATGTGTGTCCGCATGGATTTTATCCTTTGTAATCGAATCCCTGAATGCTGGTATTTTTAAGTGATTTTACGTTTACATCGATGCCTCCTTTATATATTGGTGGTTTATATATGGAATTCAATTCGGATGACAGAAATATGGCATTAGGTGTAATTTTGTAAATGTCCTTGTAGTCTGATTAGCAATAGCATAAGGCGGGGTTTCTCTGTCGCTGTCTGTGGTGCTGCACTGACATTTGCTCTTGGTGTTCGGGTGTGTTGCTATTTCCTCTCCTATATTACAGCTCACACCACTCTATCCTGCTACAGCTTTTGTTTTTTGTTTTAATACTACACATAATGTGGTTGTGTTTCTCTCTCAGTCTTAACATGTTGCTGCTGGCTTTTTGTTTTGCTAAACAATTTTAAGAGTTCTTATATGATCCGACATTTAAATTTGTCAAAGAATATTCATAATTGTATGTAGTTTTTTCTTTTAACTCACAGTGTCGCTGTTTACCTGCAAAACCATGTGTGTGTTCAGTACACATCTCTCCACCCTGATTCTGATGTCATAGACAGGGCTTCAAGCTCGTCTTGTTAAACCGTCGACGGTGATCGAAGGACTATTTCAGACATTTGGCTTTATTTGTACACTCATGTTTATTTTACATGTTACTTGCTGCATTTCTGGATTTCATTTCTGATCAATTTCCGAAACATTTTAATTTTTCTGCTTTGCTGTCGAGATGTTTGGCCTTTTGTTCTTCGTGCTGATGGCGCGCACCGCTTATGGAGACGTGAGCTATTCTTTCCCGGAGGAGATGAAACGCGGATCTGTGATTGGAAATATAGCAAAGGATCTCGGGCTAGATGTGAACAGACTGTCATCTCGTAAGGCTCGCATTGATACTGAAGGTAACAGAAAACGATACTGTGACATTAATCTGAACACTGGAGAACTGACCGTAGCGGAGAGAATCGACAGAGAGGAGATTTGTGGAAAAAAGGCTTCGTGCGTTATTAAACAGGAGCTCGTGCTAGAAAACCCTTTAGAGCTACATCGTATTATTCTCAATATTGAGGACATAAATGATAATTCACCACAGTTCAAACAAAGTGTAATAAAATTCGAAATTCGGGAATCAGCGGACAAAGGATCTCGTTATTTATTAGATGAGGCCCATGATGCGGATATTGGTATGAATTCAGTGCAGAATTATGTGTTACAGCACAATGAACACTTTATTCTGAGTGTCCTTACTGGGGCAAACGGAGGAAAATATGAAGAGTTGGTTCTTAATAAAGAGTTGGATCGCGAGCAGCAGAAAGAGGTGACTTTAATTCTCACTGCGGTAGACGGCGGGACTCCACCGAGATCAGGTACTGTAGCCATACACGTCACTGTGCTGGATGCTAATGATAATGCTCCAGTCTTTAGTCAGGCCGTCTATAAAGTCAGTCTGCCTGAAATTTCTCCTGTAGATACTGTAGTGGTAACAGTGAGCGCTACTGATGCTGACGAGGGACAAAATGGAGAAGTGACGTATGAATTTGGTCATTTATCCGAACGCCTTCTGGACATATTTTCTCTCGATTCGTTGTCTGGACAGATTAAACTAACAGGACTCATTGATTATGAGGAGGAGAGTTCAATTGAACTGCCAATTCAAGCTAAAGATGGACAAGGGTTAGCAAGTAGATGCACTGTAGTAATAGATGTTATTGATGTCAATGATAACTCTCCTGTAATTGTACTAAATTCTCTTAATAGTCCCGTTCCCGAGAATGTGTTACCCGGTACAGAGGTTGGCATCATTAATGTGCAGGACAGAGACTCTGAGAATAACGGACAGGTGCGCTGCTCCATTCAGCAGAACGTCCCAATTAAACTCGTACCTTCGATCAAGAATTACTATTCTCTGGTGACCACAGGTGAATTAGACCGCGAGCTGCTCTCTGATTATAATATTACAATCACTGCTACTGATGAGGGCTCTCCGCCTTTATCTTCCACTAAGAATATTCACTTGACTGTCGCTGACGTGAATGATAATCCACCTGTATTTGAGGAGCAGAATTACAGAGCTCATGTGCAAGAAAATAACAAACCGGGCTCCTCTATTTGTTCAGTATCAGCTACAGACCCGGACTGGAGACAGAATGGCACTGTAGTTTATTCTCTGTTGTCCTCTGATGTCAATGGCGCACCGGTGTCCTCCTTTTTATCCATTAACGGAGACACCGGGGTCATTCATGCCGTGAGATCGTTTGATTACGAACAGATGAAAAGTTTCAAAGTGCTCGTGTTAGCCAGAGACAACGGCTCTCCTCCTCTGAGCAGTAACGTGACCGTGAGTGTCTTCATATCGGATGAGAATGACAACTCCCCTCAGATATTATACCCCTCTCCGGAAGGAAACTCCTTCATGACCGAGATGGTCCCCAAAGCTGCGCAGGCGGGCTCCCTGGTCTCCAAGGTGATCGCCGTGGACGCGGATTCTGGACAGAACGCGTGGCTCTCGTATCACATTATTAAAGCGACTGACCCGGGACTTTTCACTATCGGTGTCCACAGCGGGGAGATCAGGACGCAGCGGGACATTTCTGAATCTGACAGCATGAAACAGAACCTTATTGTGTCCGTGAGAGATAACGGACAGCCCTCTCTCTCGGTCACGTGCGCGCTGTATTTGCTCATATCAGATAACTTGGCTGAAGTTCCAGAACTGAAAGACATGTCTCGTGACGAGAGCAGCTCCAAACTGACGTTTTATTTGATCATCGCGCTGGTGTCCGTTTCCACTTTCTTCCTGACCTTCATCATCATCATCCTGGCCGTGAGGTTTTGTCGCAGGAGAAAGCCCAGACTGTTGTTTGATGGAGCTGTAGCGATTCCCAGCGCGTATCTCCCTCCAAATTACGCAGAGGTGGAGGGCGCGGGAACTCTCCGCAGCACTTACAATTATGACGCATACCTGACCACGGGCTCGCGCACTAGTGACTTCAAGTTCATCAGATCTTATAATGAGGGCACACTGACTGCTGACCTGACTCTGAAAAAGACTCAGTCCGCTGTGGATGATCTTGAAGGACTCGATGGAGACACAATCCCCTTTTCCGAGGTAGGCGTTGTTATGGTCCTATATGGTACTTCAGCATCCTTAAATCTTCTTGTTTTCAGAGTCCTTCTTACTGTGTGATAGGACTGAATTATCATTTTACATGCCTTATTCAATTAATTTTTTTTTTGTCTTATCTGTTTTTAATTTTGAGACTTATTTTGCTTGACTGGCCTTCACAAAACCCAGACATGCACACTACTGTGTTCATCTTTAAGATGAATTGTGACAGGGTATCAGGTCCAATCACACAACCTGAGTGCCTGACCTCTGTGATGTTCTTGTGTCTTGTTGAATGTTTATTTTCAAAAGCATTAATCCTGCTATAACTTAGACTTTTCTCGGAAGACCTTCCATGAGATGTCACCTCACCACACACATTTGTTGCAACAAAGTTGAAATCACACCCTTCGGTGGATATATTTCAATGCTCTAGCATTACAATTAGTCTCTGCAGAAATCACTGGAATAGAAAAAGAAAAAGAAAAAACATACTTTGTTCACATACTTCTGGCCTTATTGTCTCTTTAGCATTTTTCTGACCCATTTACTCTGTCATCATTTACTCAGCCTCAATTTGTTCCCAACCTGTTTAAATTTCTGTCTTCTGCTGAACACAAATGAAGATATTTGGAAGAATGTTTGTAAGCAAGCAGATCTCAGCAGCCATTGACTACCATAGCTGCCGAAATCTGCTTGGTTACAAACATTCTTCCAAATATATTCCTTTGTGTTCAGCAGAAGATATAAATTGAAACAGATTTGGAACAAATTGAGGGCGAGTAAATGATGACAGAATTTTTGGCTGAACTATCCCTTTAAATGGCAAACCATAAGATTAGATTAGATTCAACTTTATTGTCATTACACAAGTAGAGGTACAAGGCAACAAAATGCAGTTTAGGTCTAACCAGAAGTGCAATAGCAGCAAGTGCAGGATATACAATGGTTGAATAAGTGCAGGACATGGATATGTACTGAATATAGAGATGGTTATTACTGTAAACAGAATTTGCAGGTGAATATGTCCAATGAATATAATATACAGATGGCTATTATTATAAACAGAATTTACAGGTGAATATGTACTATGAATATAATATAATTAATATAATATAATATACAGATGGCTATTACTATAAACAGAATTTTACAGATAGATGTATAGAATGTGATATTATTAGGTAATATTATGATATGAGCAGTATAGCAATGGATTTAAGGTAGTGCAATAAAGTATGGACAGAAGCTATCCGAAAAAAGTGTAAAAGTGCAGTGGAAAGTGATTGCATATTACAGTTAGAAGTACGGTGAAAAATGCATATGTAAACAGTTGGTGCTGTAAATAAACAGTCGGCAGTGCAAATGAGCATATTCCAGTTAAGTTATAGTAGTGCAGATGCATAAGTAAACAGTTGTTACTGTAATAAACAATCGGCAGTGCAAATTGACATTCCAGTAGTGCAAATAACAAAGTGAAGGCAGGTGTGAGGGGGGAGAGGAGAGTTGGCAGTATATGAGGGGAGTGGATCAACGAGGGTTAGAGTTCAATAAAGAGACAGCTCTGGGGAAAAAAAAAATTCTTTAGTCTACTGGTCCTGGTCCGGAGGATCCTGAAACACCTGCCGGAGGGCAGGAGAGAAAACAGTCTGTGGGCTGGGTGAGAGGAGTCCTTAAGGATGCTGCGAGCTCGATGCAGACAGCGTTTCCTCTGGATGTGCTCGATGGCAGGTAGTGGAGTCCCTGTGATGCGCTGGGCAGTTTTCACCACCCGCTGCAGTGCCTTACGCTCCGCAACAGAGCAGCTCCCATACCACACTGCCACACAGTTGGTCAGGATGCTTTCTATTGCGCAGCGATAGAAGTTCACCAGGATAGCCGAGGAGAGCTGATTCTTCCTCAGTGTCCTCAGGAAGAAAAGGCGCTGGTGAGCCTTCTTGACCAGGCTGGAGGTGTTGGTTGTCCAGGACATGTCCGCCGAGATGTGGATCCCCAGAAACTTGAAACTGGAGACACGCTCAACTGCCATTCCATTGATGTGGATGGTGTCGTGTGTGCCTCTTGACTCTTTCCTGAAGTCCACGATTAGGTGTACTGCATCTCTTTACAGTTTACATTTTCTAACTAGCAGAAACTACTGCATGTGTAGAGGAGCACAGAAATTAGATAATCAATTGCCTCAGTCTTTGATAGTGGACTGACAATGTTTATGGTATTCCTCATTATATATATATATATATATATATATATATATATATATATATATATATATATATATATATATATATATATATATATATATATATATATATATATATATATATATATATATATATATTTTTTTTTTTTTTTTTTTTTTTTTTTTAATTCATTGATACATTCCAGTGTTTTACAGTTTTTTTTCAATTGTTTACACGCAATTTTGAAAACAGAGTTCTTTTTGTCAAAATATAATCACAATTATCCAAACACCACACTCAATTAGCAAAATTCCTAGATTGTTTGCAAAATGACACACTTCAGTCAAAACATACACACTTCAGTCAAAACATATACACATATTTGTGAAAATGCTATTTGTTTTCCGATAGTCTTTTTCCATGGCCTCACCGAACTCCTCCCAGGCCCGAGTTTTTGCCTCCACGACCACCCGGGCTGCAGTCCGTTTAGCCTGTCGGTACCTGTCAGCTGCCTCAGGAGTCCCACAAGCCAGCCAGGCCCGATAGGACTCCTTCTTCAGCTTGACGGCATCCCTTACTTCCGGTGTCCACCACCGGGTTCGGGGATTGCCGCCTCGACAGGCACCGGAGACCTTGCGTCCACAGCTCCGAGCAGCCGCTTTGACAATGGAGGTGGAGAACATGGTCCACTCGGACTCAATATCTCCAGCCTCCCTCGGGATCCGGTCGAAGCTCTGCCGGAGGCAGGAGTTGAAGATCTCTCTGACAGGAGACTCGGCCAAACGTTCCCAGCAGACCCTCACAGTACGTTTGGGTCTACCGAGTCTATCCAGCTTCCTCCCCCGCCATCGGATCCAACTCACCACCAGGTGGTGATCAGTTGACAGCTCCGCCCCTCTCTTCACCCGAGTGTCCAAGACATACGGCCGCAGATCAGATGAAACGACCACAAAGTCGATCATTGACCTACGACCTAGGGTGTCCTGGTGCCATGTGCACTGATGGACACCCTTATGCTTGAACATGGTGTTCGTTATGGACAAACTGTAACTAGCACAGAAGTCCAATAACTGAACACCACTCGGGTTCAGATCAGGGGGGCCGTTCCTCCCAATCACGCCCCTCCAGGTTTCACTGTCATTGCCCACGTGGGCGTTGAAGTCCCCCAGTAGAACGACGGAGTCCCCAGTCGGAGCACTTTCCAGCACCCCTCCCAGGGACACCAAGAAGGCCGGGTACTCCGCACTGCCGTTCGGCCCATAGGCACAAACGACAGTGAGAGACCTATCCCCGAGCCGAAGCCGCAGGGAAACGACCCTCTCGTTCACCGGGGTAAACTCCAACACATGGCAGCAGAGCTGGGGGGCTATAAGCAAACCCACACCAGCCCGCCGCCTCTCACCATGGGCAACTCCAGAGTGGTAAAGAGTCCATCCCCTCTCGAGGAGTGTGGTTCCAGAGCCCAAGCCATGCGTGGAGGTGATTCCGACTATCTCTAGTCGGAACCTCTCAACCTCACGCACAAGCTCAGGCTCTTTCCCCGCCAGCGAGGTGACATTCCATGTCCCAAGAGCCAGTTTCCGTGTCCAGGGATCGGGTCGTCTAGGCCCCCGCCTTCGACTGCTGCCCGATTCGCTTTGCACCGGCCCCTTACGGTCCCTCCCGTGAGTGGTGGGCCCACGGGAAGGTGTCCCCACGTCGCTCCTTCGGGCTGAGCCCGGCCGGACCCCGTGGGGGAAGGCCCGGCCACCAGGCGCTCGCATACGAGCCCCAACCCCAGGCCTGGCTCCAGGGTGGGGCCCCGGCTGCGCCATACCGGGCGACGTCACGGTCCTCCTTCTTTTTGTCATCATAAGGGGTTTGTGAACTGCTCTTAGTCTGACCCGTCACCTAGGACCTGTTTGCCTTGGGAGACCCTACCAGGGGCATATAGCCCCGGACAACATAGCTCCTAGGGTCATTCGGGTACTCAAACCCCTCCACCACGTTAAGGTGGCAGTCCATGGAGGAGAGTCCATCGGCTGGCCTCGAAGAGATTCTGGCAAACCGTCCGGCGCCTCAGGAGGGGGAAGCAGTGCCCTACCAACGCTGTTTACAGTGGCGATGGGCGGCTGTTGACCTCGACTGGGGATGTTGTCGGACGGTGGAAGGAATACTTCGAGGATCTCCTCAATCCCGCCGTCACGTCTTCCATTGAGGAAGCAGAGGCTGGGGGCTCAGAGGAGGACTCGTCCATCACCCGGGCTGAAGTCACCGAGGTGGTCAAGAAACTCCTCGGTGGCAAGGCACCGGGGGTGGATGAGATCCGCCCTGAGTACCTCAAGTCTCTGGATGTTGTGGGGCTGTCTTGGCTGACACGCCTCTGCAGCATCGCGTGGCGGTCGGGGACAGTGCCTCTGGGATGGCAGACCGGGGTGGTGGTCCCTCTTTTTAAGAAGGGGGACCGGAGGGTGTGTTCCAACTATAGGGGGATCACACTTCTCAGCCTCCCCGGGAAAGTCTATGCCAGGGTACTGGAGAGGAGAATCCGGCCAATAGTGGAACCTCGGATTCAGGAGGAACAGTGTGGTTTTCGTCCTGGTCGCGGAACACTGGACCAGCTCTATACCCTCTACAGGGTGCTGGAGGGTTCATGGGAGTTTGCCCAACCAGTCCACATTTGTTTTGTGGATTTGGAGAAGGCATTCGACTGTGTCCCTCGCGGCATCCTGTGGAGGGTGCTGGGGGAATATGGGGTCCGGGGTCCTTTGCTGAGGGCTGTCCGGTCCCTGTATGACCGAAGCAGGAGTTTGGTCCGCATTGCCGGCAGTAAGTCAGACTTGTTCCCGGTGCATGTTGGACTCCGGCAGGGCTGCCCTTTGTCGCCGGTTCTGTTCATAATTTTTATGGACAGAATTTCTAGGCGCAGCCAAGGGCCGGAGGGTGTCAGGTTTGGGGACCACACGGTTTCGTCTCTGCTCTTTGCGGATGACGTTGTCGTGTTGGCCCCTTCTAACCAGGACCTTCGGCATGCATTGGGACGGTTTGCAGCCGAGTGTGAAGCGGCTGGGATGGGGATCAGCACCTCCAAATCCGAGGCCATGGTCCTCAGTCGGAAAAGGGTGGCTTGCCCACTCCAGGTTGGTGGAGAGTTCCTGCCCCAAGTGGAGGAGTTTAAGTATCTAGGGGTCTTGTTCACGAGTGAGGGGAGGATGGAACGGGAGATTGACAGACGGATCGGTGCAGCTTCTGCAGTAATGCGGTCGATGTACCGGTCTGTCGTGGTGAAGAAAGAGCTAAGCCGTAAGGCGAAGCTCTCGATTTACCGGTCAATCTACGTTCCTACTCTCACCTATGGTCATGAGCTTTGGGTCATGACCGAAAGGACAAGATCCCGGATACAGGCGGCCGAAATGAGCTTTCTCCGCAGGGTGGCTGGGCGCTCCCTTAGAGATAGGGTGAGGAGCTCAGTCACTCGGGAGGAACTCGGAGTAGAGCCGCTGCTCCTCCACATCGAGAGGGGACAGCTGAGGTGGCTCGGGCATCTGTTCCGGATGCCTCCTGAACGCCTTCCCGGGAAGGTGTTTCGGGCATGTCCAACCGGGAGGAGGCCCCGGGGAAGACCGAGGACACGCTGGAGGGACTATGTCTCCCGGCTGGCCTTGGAACGCCTCGGTGTCCCCCCGGAAGAGCTAGAGGAAGTGTCTAGGGAGAGGGAAGTTTGGGCATCTCGGCTTGGACTGCTGCCCCCGCGACCCGGCCCCGGATAAGCGGAAGAAGATGGATGGATGGATGGCTATTTGTTTTCATTTAACCAACACAGTCATCAATGATCATACACTATTGCAGCCAGTTTCACACTGCTGTGATAAATAAAAAACACATTTGTGACAAAAAAAAAATAGATTTTTAGCCAGACATTCTTACTGTATGTAAGAGATAATTTAGGTGACAAAAAATAGTGAGAAACTCACAACATTATTCATGATTTGTTTTGAGATAGGAGAATGTAGACAAATACTTTAGGCCTACTATAACCTTACTGCACTGCACAACACTTGATGCTGCAGACTGAATATTTCAAGTATTTATTTCAATACTTACAGTATTGTAAGTTACAGTAATCAACCAACAATGATATAAAATACTGTAAACAAATAAAATCTATAGACAAATAAAAATTACTGCATGAATTACAGTACATACACTTTGACTCTGAAGAAAAGTAAAGTAAAAGTAAACAGAAATGAAAGAAAACTCAAAGCAACAAGAATACTGCAACTATCCATCTCTCCGTCTGGCTGGATCAGGCCATAAGATTTCATCAACATCACAGGCTATGTCTTCATTGGCAAGGCACCGTTGGAAGAATCGCCTTGTGTGACGAATCCACCCCTGCACTGAAGCTGCTTCAATAAGATCACATGCCTGTTCCATGGCCTGAATGAGGGGCAAACGGTCATAAGGCCGCAGGTCATATACCTTCCACCGCCACGCTGAAAAAAATTTGTCTATAGGATTCAGGAAGGGGGAGTATGGGGGAAGGTATAAAACTTCAAAATCAGGGTGATCATGGAACCAGTTCTGGACCAGAGCAGCCCGATGAAATGAGACATTGTCCCAAATGACAATGTACCACATCTGGTCCACTTGGTGTAATGCTGTGACAATCTCATGCAATCGGTCAAGAAATGCAAGTATCAGATTTGCATTATAGGGTCCCAGATTTGCATGGTGGTGGAGGACCCCATTTTGTGTGATAGCAGCGCAAAGGGTGATGTTACCCCCTCGCTGCCCTGGCACATTGGTGATTGCCCTGTGCCCAATTACATTTCTCCCTCTTCTTCTTGTTTTTGCAAGGTTAAATCCAGCCTCATCCACATATATAAATTCATGTTGAATTTCAGCAGCATCCATTTGCAAGACTCTCTGAAACACATTAAAGAAAATAGGATGCTATTCAATATCTATAGCACAGTATTTTTTTTGTGACAGAACATTATGAGCAGTGCATGATACCACACCATAGTCAGATGAACAATGCATACCTCCACATACTCATTGCGCAGATGTTTCACTCTCTCTGAATTTCTGTCAAATGGTACCCGATACAGTTGCTTCATGTTTATTTGATTTTTCTTTAGGATTCGACCTAATGTTGACAGAGAGACTCGTTGGATGTTATTGAAAATATTGTCATCATCGATGATATTGGCTTGGATTTCTCGTAGCCTGATACAATTATTGGCCAAAACCATGTTCACAATGGCGGCCTCTTGTGCACGACTAAACATAGGGCCCCTTCCACCTTGGTGTACTCGACCCTCAATCCTATGTAAAAAAAAGAAAAGAGATTATATATATATATATATATATATATATATATATATATATATATATATATATATATATATATATATATATATATAGAGAGAGAGAGAGAGAGAGAGAGAGAGAGAGAGAGAGAGAGAGAGAGAGAGATATTTAATCAAATATACTGTCAAATGTCACAGTAAACAATATTGATTATACAAGCTTCAGTTTCAATGTATACTGTGTGGTTAGCTTACCTGTTTTGTCGATGAAATGTCCGAATTACTGACGCAACAGTATTTCTGCTGAGATTTGGTTGAACTCTTTGTCCAGCTTCCATCAGTGTCAGTCCATGGTTGATAACATGGTCAATAAGTGTTGCACGGATTTCTCGAGTCAAATTTGGTCCTCGTCTTCTTTGTTCAGGTTCTATCACCTCTTCAAGTCCTTCTCTACCTCTTCCTCTACCTAGGTGTCCTCCTCTACCTCCTTCTCCTCTTCCTCTTCCTCCTTCTCCTCTTCCTCTACCTTCTTCTCCTCTACCTATGCCTCTTCCTCTACCTCCTTCTCCTCTTCCTCTTCCTCTACCTCCTTCTCCTCTTCCTCTTCCTCTACCTCTACCTCTACCTCTACCTCTACCTCTACCTCCTTCATCTCCTCTTTGAGCTCCCCCTCTCATTCTCACTCTTCTTCTTCTTCTAACTCCTTCCATTTTTGTTGAAGACAGGTGAACTCACCTGCTGCCTTTTATAGCACACCTGAGTGCTGCGTTTTCAAATTAGCACATGTGTGCTTCCACACCTGGTAGATGTGTTTATCCAATTCGTTCATTAGTGTGGTAATTGGCAATCCGGTGCTTTGTAATTACAAGGAAGTAACCTCACAATCCTTATCTGTGTCTAAGGTGTGAAAATGTGTGTAGAGTTTTACAAATCACTGTGTGTAATGTTTTGCAAAACGGGTGAAGCAGACATTGTGTGTAATGTTGTGCAAATCTGTGGAGGTGTTTTGCTCATTGGAGTAAAGTTTTGCTAATTGTGTGGAAATTTTAATTTTAGTGTGTAAACAATCGTAAAAAACTGTATTATACAGATCGTTATCTCCATGGACAGCAAAGATGAAGTGTAAATATTATATCACTATTTGTTCTGTGTTTGAGGTGCCTTAAATTAAAAACTGCAGCAGAATGTTTCCCTTGATTTAATATGATTTGTTTGCTAGTATTTTTAATTGAACTATCATATTATTTTTGGGTGAGGAAATCAAGCATTAGCTATTCAATCATCTACTCGAGTGTAATGAAATAGTTATACAAATATGATACTTTTTACTCAGTTATTTACTTTCTGTTGTTGTTTTTATAGTTTTTTTATTATTCTAAAGATGGTTTCATTTAGACTTTGAAATTATTGGACCCAAATGCTTTTAACTTTTGTTGTTGTTGACATGAGTTCTTTGGTTGCTTATTTTGATATTGCGACAGATACTCTTTTAACTTAAGTGCAGGTGCTTGTTGGTATGATGTCATCTTTTCAAAGTCCAGAGATTACTTGCTTGTTTAATATATTTGTTTTTGTGTACAGAAATGCAGCCTTGGTACAGCATTAGTGGTGTTTTGCACACAAGTATCATGTAGCCTTTTCCTTTCCTTCTTGACTCATTTTATTTGCATACGGATTTGCTGTTATTCCAGTAGAACTTTAGTGTTGTATCAATTCACTGTGATGGATATTCAAACCATGCTAAAATGTCTGTCTCTGTTGTTGAATATCTCTCTGTATTAGTTTTACTGTCTGTGGTGCTAAACGAAAGTACTGTATTTGCTAACCGCCTTACTGCATACCGTGGCTCTCAATAAATATAACTAGTACTTCTTCCTATATCCTCTATAAACAACAGACCATGTATTTATAGAGTATGCAATTTAAAAGAATGCCACACAACCATTCTTCCCTATAGCCTCATGGCGTCGCTGTATACCTTTGTTGAACAGACAAATAATATCCTCCCACCCACTTTTTCATTTATAAGACGCTGTTTGCTGCAGAGAAGCGAGGAATAGTCGAATTTGATCCGTTTATTAATTACATAGGGGCTTTCTCTATCATTTTGGCACATTTTTTGGTCTTCATTTCATCTTTTCACTTAGAAGAGATTTTGTGTTTGTTTCATAATGAAGAGAAACGCAGGATTTGTTTTACAGCTCTCGCTCTGCTTTTGTGTCATGATGGCGCACACCGCGCTTGGAGACCTGAGCTATTCTTTCCCGGAGGAGATGAAACGCGGATCTGTGATTGGAAATATAGCAAAGGATCTCGGGCTCGATGTGAACAGACTGTCATCTCGTAAGGCTCGCATTGATACTGAAGGTAACAGAAAACGATACAGTGATATTAATCTGAACACTGGAGAACTGACCGTAGCGGAGAGGATCGACAGGGAGAGTATTTGTGGAAAGAAAGCTTCATGCGTTCTGAAACAAGAACTTATGCTTGAGAATCCCTTAGAATTGCATCGAATCAGTTTACACATTGAAGATATAAATGATAACGCTCCGCATTTTGATGAGGATGTAATCAGAATGGAAATCAGGGAATCCGCGGACAAAGGGGAAAGGTATTTACTGGAGGAAGCGCACGATCCGGATATAGGAAAGAATTCAGTTCAGTCTTACACTTTGGAAAGCAATGATAATTTCGTTTTATATGTTAAATCAAATGATTTAGCGGGGAAATACTGTGAATTGGTATTAAACAAAGAGCTGGATCGCGAGCAGGAGCGGGAGGTGACTTTAATTCTCACTGCGGTAGATGGCGGGACTCCTCCGAGATCAGGTACTGTAGCCATACACGTCACTGTGCTGGATGCTAATGATAATGCTCCAGTCTTTAGTCAGGCCGTCTATAAAGTCAGTCTGCCTGAAAATTCTCCTGTAGATACTGTAGTGGTGACAGTGAGCGCTACTGATGCTGACGAGGGACAAAATGGAAAGGTCACTTATGCATTTGGTCATGTTTCTGAGGAAGATAAGAGATTGTTCTTGCTAAATCGCAATACTGGAGAAATAACTGTTATCGGAACAATAGATTATGAGGAGAAATCAGCGTATGAGTTGCGTGTTTTAGCAAAAGATGCTGCAGGTTTAACATCGTATTCAATGGTAATGATAGAGATTACAGATGTTAATGACAATGCCCCGGTTATTATTAATAAGTCTTTGAATAGTCCCGTTCCTGAGAATGCGTTCCCCGGTACAGAAGTTGGCATAATTAATGTGCAGGACAGAGACTCTGAGAATAACGGACAGGTGCGCTGCTCCATTCAGCAGAACGTCCCATTTAAACTCGTACCTTCGATAAAAAATTACTATTCTCTGGTGACCACAGGTGAATTAGACCGCGAGCTGCTCTCTGATTATAATATTACAATCACTGCTACTGATGAGGGCTCTCCGCCTTTATCTTCCACTAAGAATATTCACTTGACTGTCGCTGACGTGAATGATAATCCACCTGTATTTGAGGAGCAGAATTACAGAGCTCACGTGCAAGAAAATAACAAACCGGGCTCCTCTATTTGTTCAGTATCAGCAACAGACCCGGACTGGAGACAGAATGGCACTGTAGTTTATTCTCTGTTGTCCTCTGATGTCAACGGCGCACCGGTGTCCTCCTTTTTATCCATTAACGGAGACACCGGGGTCATTCATGCCGTGAGATCGTTTGATTATGAACAGATGAAAAGTTTCAAAGTGCTCGTGTTAGCCAGAGACAACGGCTCTCCTCCTCTGAGCAGTAACGTGACCGTGAGTGTCTTCATATCGGATGAGAATGACAACTCCCCTCAGATATTATACCCCTCTCCGGAAGGAAACTCCTTCATGACCGAGATGGTCCCCAAAGCTGCGCAGGCGGGCTCCCTGGTCTCCAAGGTGATCGCCGTGGACGCGGATTCTGGACAGAACGCGTGGCTCTCGTATCACATTATTAAAGCGACTGATCCGGGACTTTTCACTATCGGTGTCCACAGCGGGGAGATCAGGACGCAGCGGGACATTTCTGAATCTGACAGCATGAAACAGAACCTTATTGTGTCCGTGAGAGATAACGGACAGCCCTCTCTCTCGGCCACGTGCGCGTTGTATTTGCTCATATCAGATAACTTGGCTGAAGTTCCAGAACTGAAAGAAATGTCTCATGACGAGAGTAGCTCCAAACTGACGTTTTATTTGATCATCGCGCTGGTGTCCGTTTCCACTTTCTTCCTGACCTTCATCATCATCATCCTGGCCGTGAGGTTTTGTCGCAGGAGAAAGCCCAGACTGTTGTTTGATGGAGCTGTAGCCATTCCCAGCGCGTATCTCCCTCCAAATTACGCAGAGGTGGAGGGCGCGGGAACTCTCCGCAGCACTTACAATTATGACGCATACCTGACCACGGGCTCGCGCACTAGTGACTTCAAGTTCATCAGATCTTATAATGAGGGCACACTGACTGCTGACCTGACTCTGAAAAAGACTCAGTCCGCTGTGGATGATCTTGAAGGGCTTGATGCTGAAATGAGCGATTCCTTTCAGGTAGGACTGAGCAGTTTTTTAAATAAAATATATCTTAAAATATCACGTGTTTCAAAAGCATTTTGAGGGTCACGTTGATATAAGAGATTGTTAATTGGTATATGTATGTTTATGATTTTTTTATTTATTTAGATTTGTCTGGTCTGTAATCCGTTGTAAGTGACGATGCAGGATTCACGAATTGATGTGCTTTACCTATTTTAGTTTTTATTTTATTTTTCTTGACTAGATAATTTCTGATTAAAATAGTTGTGTGTTTCATTTAGATGCGCTTTTATCTAATAATATAATTAGAGTCTTGTGGACATTATGTATATAGCCTATTATGGTGAGCAGAAGTGGATTATGAAACAAATCCATTTGTAAATAATATTTTCTCATACCAGAAAATACCTATTATGTTGATTGTTGGTGTTATATTGTAAAATATTGCAAGCATTTTGGTGTTAATTATGTAGATTGTAGAGTAGCTCACAACTTGCAGTTTTGTAAATGAAGTAAAGTCTTTTCCCCCTTGATTCACGATTTTAAGTCATGTGGCTTAGCTCAGTTTATGTTTTATTAACGTTTTTCATTGATGACTGAAGCCTTGTTTTCAAAAGAATTCACGACATTTACGGATCAATTAGAAAGTTTGCAAATCCTTTAAATCAACGTATTTAAACACTTCATGTTCATTTGTGTGTCCATTTTAAATTGTGGTTCTTTCTCCTTTCAATACTTTCTGCAGTAACTATAAAATATGTAATATTTATCATAAATCATGCTTTTTGCATGTCTTTCATCGTTGTGTCTGTAATGAAAACAAATTCTAGCTGCTTCATTCCCTTGTATTGCGCAATACTTTTAAAACACCTGTGTGGTGTTAATTGCCGATCTGTTTTTTTTTTTTTTCATGGTGCTGTCCATGGTGCTGCTCAAGTAGTGTATGTATGAAGTTTTTTAATTGTTTTGCTCTCCTATTGTATAACTATGCGTGAAGTTGAGTTTAAATGGTTTTCTTAATATATAAAACGGCTCTTAATATTGGGAGGTATTTTCTTTTTTCACTCAAATTATTTTTTTTGATGCTGTTCACTTTAAACAATTCATTTTTATTTAACACCATTGCATGAGGTTTCTGGTTCAAATGAGCTTGCTACATGTTAAACTGACTTGAGACAGTTACTCTTTGACTTAACTTGATGTTTTCATTTTGAAATAACATGTTTCAATCAATCAAACAGAAGTTTCACTTCCCATCATGCTTTTCACATGGCTAAAACATGGAGAGACTTCTTAATGTTCAATGTTCTATTATGTTGGAATTTAAAAGTTTCTGTTATGTTAGTGGTTTTAGAGGTTGCCATTGTGGTAAAGTGTTGAGCTTGTGCTTGGGTTGAGGACCTGCTAACAACAATTCAAAGTGCTTTAAAGTGCTCTGGGTTGAACCAATATCACTTCTGGACTGCCAACTTTCTTTACACATCATATGTGTAAAGAGAAGTTATATTAGATTGTTGTGTAAATCACAGAACTTAACAATACACAGTAATTGCATGATTACTTCAATAATTCAATTTAAATGTAAACTATTAATTTAAATTAAACTAAAACCATTCATTCAAGTTGAACACCAAATGAACACCATTGGTTCAGGTAGTAGTAGTACACGGTTTATTCTTGGGTTGTCCTTGTTTCGATCACGAGGAACCACTGTCTATGATTGAATCATGTTCAGTCAAAGAGCTTGTTTTGAGTGTATAGTTGCTCTTTAGTCATATAGTACCGTGAGCAATGTGTCTAGAGCACTAAATGTTATGCAGTTTCTCGTTTAAACACTTAGAGTCGCTGTTCACCTGTAATATCATTGACTAAAACGTTTTTTTTGTCTCCACCCTGTTGGTGATGTCATAAGCAGTGCTTCTAACTCGTTTTTTTATCGTCGACGCCCACACATTCTCGAGTGTTCTGTGTATTGTTGTGGATGTAATCTTCAGATTTACGCTTTCTATTGCATCTTGGGTCTAACTCATATTTCTAAATGGATTTCCAAAGCTTCTGGGTTAATTATCAGATGTTTGTCCTTTTGTTCTTCGTGCTGATGGCGCGCACCGCTTATGGAGACGTGAGCTATTCTTTCCCGGAGGAGATGAAACGCGGATCTGTGATTGGAAATATAGCAAAGGATCTCGGGCTCAATGTGAACAGACTGTCATCTCGTAAGGCTCGCATTGATACTGAAGGTAACAGAAAACGATACTGTGATATTAATCTGAACACTGGAGAACTGACCGTAGCGGAGAGGATCGACAGAGAGGAGATTTGTAATGAGGGACTTTCCTGTGTTCTTGATTTTGAATTAGTTCTAGAACACCCATTGGAGATACACCGTGTCACAATACAAATACAAGATATTAACGATAACACGCCAACATTTCCTAAAGACACAATAAAGCTTGAGATAAGTGAGAATGCTGTGAAAGGCGCTCGGTTTCGCGTGAATGAGGCTCATGATGCGGACATGGGAAGGAATGGAGTACAAAGATATTCGATTGAAAATAATAATAATTTTCTTTTATCTGTTAACACAAAGGCGGATGGTGGCAAAAATGTTGAGTTAGTGTTAGACAAAGAATTAGACCGTGAGCAGCAGAAAGAGGTGACTTTAATTCTCACTGCGGTAGACGGCGGGACTCCACCGAGATCAGGTACTGTAGCCATACACGTCACTGTGCTGGATGCTAATGATAATGCTCCAGTCTTTAGTCAGGCCGTCTATAAAGTCAGTCTGCCTGAGAATTCTCCTGTAGATACTGTAGTGGTGACAGTGAGCGCTACTGATGCTGACGAGGGACAAAATGGAGAAGTGACCTATGAATTCAGCCGAATTTCGAGAATTGCAAACGTACTATTTGCACTAAATCAAAACAATGGGGAGATTAAGGTTAAAGGCCCCATTGATTTTGAGACAGCATTAAGGTATGAAATGCTCATTGAGGGAAAGGATGGGTCTGGTCTTTCTTCGGACACTAAAGTAATCATAGAAATTACAGATGTTAATGACAATGCCCCCATTATAGTGATCAAGTCTTTGAATAGTCCCGTTCCTGAGAACGCGTTACCCGGTACAGAGGTTGGCATCATTAATGTGCAGGACAGAGACTCTGAGAATAACGGACAGGTGCGCTGCTCCATTCAGCAGAACGTCCCATTTAAACTCGTACCTTCGATCAAAAATTACTATTCTCTGGTGACCACAGGTGAATTAGACCGCGAGCTGCTCTCTGATTATAATATTACAATCACTGCTACTGATGAGGGCTCTCCGCCTTTATCTTCCACTAAGAATATTCACTTGACTGTCGCTGACGTGAATGATAATCCACCTGTATTTGAGGAGCAGAATTACAGAGCTCATGTGCAAGAAAATAACAAACCGGGCTCCTCTATTTGTTCAGTATCAGCTACAGACCCGGACTGGAGACAGAATGGCACTGTAGTTTATTCTCTGTTGTCCTCTGATGTCAATGGCGCACCGGTGTCCTCCTTTTTATCCATTAACGGAGACACCGGGGTCATTCATGCCGTGAGATCGTTTGATTATGAACAGATGAAAACTTTCAAAGTGCTCGTGTTAGCCAGAGACAACGGCTCTCCTCCTCTGAGCAGTAACGTGACCGTGAGTGTCTTCATATCGGATGAGAATGACAACTCCCCTCAGATATTATACCCCTCTCCGGAAGGAAACTCCTTCATGACCGAGATGGTCCCCAAAGCTGCGCAGGCGGGCTCCCTGGTGTCCAAGGTGATCGCCGTGGACGCGGATTCTGGACAGAACGCGTGGCTCTCGTATCACATTATTAAAGCGACTGATACGGGACTTTTCACTATCGGTGTCCACAGCGGGGAGATCAGGACGCAGCGGGACATTTCTGAATCTGACAGCATGAAACAGAACCTTATTGTGTCCGTGAGAGATAACGGACAGCCCTCTCTCTCGGCCACGTGCGCGTTGTATTTGCTCATATCAGATAACTTGGCTGAAGTTCCAGAACTGAAAGACATGTCTCATGACGAGAGCAGCTCCAAACTGACGTTTTATTTGATCATCGCGCTGGTGTCCGTTTCCACTTTCTTCCTGACCTTTATCATCATCATCCTGGCCGTGAGGTTTTGTCGCAGGAGAAAGCCCAGACTGTTGTTTGATGGAGCTGTAGCCATTCCCAGCGCGTATCTCCCTCCAAATTACGCAGAGGTGGAGGGCGCGGGAACTCTCCGCAGCACTTACAATTATGACGCATACCTGACCACGGGCTCGCGCACTAGTGACTTCAAGTTCATCAGATCTTATAATGAGGGCACACTGACTGCTGACCTGACTCTGAAAAAGACTCAGTCCGCTGTGGATGATCTTGAAGGCCTTGATGCAGAAATTAACGATTCCTTTCAGGTAGGGTTAACAAAATTTTTCTTAAATAAATAAATATTGATTAATATTTTGGGATTATCTAGTGCTTTCATATGAGATATCTTGATGAACTGATTACGCTAGTCATTCAAATGCTTTTTGTGGATATGAACATTTTTGAGGGTCAGATTTAGGTCTGAAAAGTAGCTTCATTTAAGGCCCGGTTTCACAGACAGGTCTAAGATTAAGCCAGAATTAGGTCTAAGTTAAATTAGGACGTTTAATTAGCTTTTATAAACATGCTTTAGAAAAAAAAAAACATTACTGGTGTGCATCTTGACACAAAACAATAGCACTGACATATTTTAAGATTTGTCAGTGCAAGTTGTTTTTAGTTAAAACAGTTCAAACATGCATTTTAGTCTGGGACTAGGCTTAAGCCTTGTCTGTGAAACTGGGGGTTCAACTACTTTAATTACATTAAAGTTTAGTTTTATGTTCTGTTTATGCGAGTATTCTATAAAACATTCACATGAGACCCACAACGTGCACACAATTTTGATAGTTTGGACAAGCAGTTTTTGTTGTTTTTAATCTTTGTAAATAATGGCCAAATTGTGCAAATTATTCGGATCGTTGCTTATCTTGTTGAGGCACATTTTTCTTGTATATAATCAGTTATTTACTGTGTTTTTATTAAACAGGGCTTCAGTAATGTTAATGATCATTCACTGGGATAGAAAGTTTAGTAGGAACAGCATATGTATGTGTACTGTCCATGGTGCTGTACAGGCAGTGTCTGTTGCAGTTGAGGTTTATTTCTCTTATAGGCTACTATGTAGGTCTCTATATACAGACCTATACAGACGTGTTTTTTTATTTTTTTATTAGTAGATGTTATAGAAATTTAACTGGTCCTCTTTTCACATTCTCAGAGAATATTTGGTTGTGTCAGGCCCTTTAATATTGTGAAAAAAATGTGAAAAATTTGCATCAAAAGGGTTTTTTTGTTATTTTTATTCATGTTTTGACATTGTCAGCCCTATGCGAGTTTATGCCTGGACTATGTTCAGACATTTGAATTGTCTTTTACACTTTAATTCTTTATGGTGTAACACAGGTTAAATAAAGGGGATTATTTAATTTATATACCATCTAGTTATATCATATTCCCTTATTAAAAGTCAGTAAGAGGTGTAAAACTGATTAAGAATAAATAAATTAATGCAAATTAATTTCCAGATTAATCCTCAGTGATTGACGAATGAGAGCTCTTTGTCATTTTGCGCCGTGCGTGTCAATGAGCATGCGCGATGACAGAAGAGACGACCTTGATGGAGAGAGCAGACGTGATCGATCAATGTGATCCAAACTGATCAAATTTAGACTTCAACCCTTCGAAAAGTACGAGGAAGTTCAAAATTCAATTACTTCGATGTATTCGGAGTAAGAAGCCGACTGAATATAGTAATACAATCTATTAGGTGAGTCAGTATCATATAAATTATGACAAATAGACTATTATTTCATAAAAAGCTAGAATTACCGCTACTAAACAGTAATTGAGTTGCTGTGGACTGGTTATTTTCTTTTTAAGTTGTAGTTTTGTTCCGATTAGTTGTAAATCTCTAACGTGAACCGCATGGTCGTTTGTGCATTGCAGTTCGTGACGCCATTTTGTGGTCGCGCACGCCTGTAACAGGTGCGCCTGTGTGAGAGCAAAAAAATCGATCAAAGGTAAAGAATTAATTCATCCATCCTGTCAAAATGATGTATGTTACTGGTAATGTGATTACTTCAGTTTGAGCGGTTATAGTGAACCGCGTGGTTATTTGTTCATTTCAGAGTTTCACCGTCGCCATTGTTGGCCACGTGTCTGTATAAGTGAAACGCTATTGATTCAGAGGTAAATTGATGTAATTATATCAGTTTATGAAGAAATTGTAAATGTAGCTGTGTATTAGATGTTCTAGATCTTTGATGTGGAATTTATTTTGAAATTCACTAAATGAATGTTCTGGTCTGTGATCAGGCCAGGTTTTTTTTCTTTGTCTTTCTTGTTTCTATTTTTTCTTTCTTCTCTCTTTTCTTCTTTCTTGAATCTTGGAAACGTGACACCCGAGCGATCTTCTGTGACACCCTGTGAACTCCATTTTGGATGGCGAGCCAAGCAAACCTTTAGCAGAGTAGAAGAAAATACATCATGGAGAGGACGACGATATCCTTTCTTTGAGTTTTCCAGTTATCGTGAAGCAAGAGAAATTTTAAGGGTGTATGGTCATCCATAGACCAGATCAAGAGACATTGTAAACATATGAGAACACTTGAGGTCTTTTGAGAGAGACACTACACTTTCTCTTTGTGTATTCTTTTATTTTTATTTTATTTTGTTTTTTAATTATTTTTGATGTACTGAATTGACCGGTCTGTGCATATATTTCAGGAAAAAAACCGAGTGCACTCAGAGGGAATTTTCAGTCAGTTTTATTGTTTGTCCATGTGATTTTGTAATTTACTTTATTTTATTTGATTAACTTTCTATATTTTCTTTAAAGGTGAAATCAATTATATTTCTATTTCAAATTTAATCTTGTGTCTGTCTGTTGTTTCTCAGTACAACCCGCTACCTCCTTAGCGATCCCTAAATCTTCTGACAAGTTCAAATCCAAACTGTATTATACAATAAGCAATCCATTAAACTATTGCTAATTATTAGATAAGTGCTACAATGGCATGGTTAAATTTGTTTTCTCGAGATTCAGAGAGACTCAATGCGAACATGAGTGATTCTTTTCAAGTAGGACGTGTAAAGTTAGTCTTTAAAAAATATGTTCTGCGCTTTCAGAATAAATAAATATTTGTATTCTAATAGACTGCCTTCACTTACAACAGGCTCTTAAGGATTTTGAGGTTAACTTTAAAGTCTGAGAAGTAGCTTCATTGTTCTATTGATGATTTATCTTTAGATTTCTGCTCATGACTGAGCAAGTTTAAGTCATGAATACTGTTCCATGAATCGTTGTGTTTACGTATTAGATTTGTTTTTTTCATTCTATTTTTCAGTAACTGAAATATAATTGACATTGTATATAATTCATTTACCCTTTTAGCTGTTTAAAAATTGTCTGATTACTGTTTTTCTCAATCGATTTAACACATTTCTCCAAACTCAGGTCACTGTTCTCAAAACAGTTAATACAGTAATCTAAACACTTTGTAATTGTCCTAAACAGGTTGTAAATTGTCCTTAATTTCATTCAAATTACAAATCACATGCATCATTTTCTCAAAACACTGAGCACAACATTCTCAAATGTTTTCACAGTAGTTCTCACAGCCAACCAATACTTTAATATATCAGGAAAAAAAAACATTTGCAGTTCTTTTTACTGGTTTTACAAAAATCACATTCATTTGTGCTCCCTCAGTGAAATCCACTTACCGCAGGGTGTGCAACATTTTGTAGTAGTTTGGGACAATATCCAATTTCACTTTTCAGGACTGAGTGGTTTGAGCATCATCCACATTTCAGGATGGTGTTCCTTCCAACATATTCTCCTCTTGGAGATGGAAAGAATTAGCCTGGCTCTGCCCTCCTACGTACTTCCGCTCAATTTTCATTTTCCTTCAGTACTCCGTTTGAGACTGCGGTATATTCTTAGGTTTTCTCCGAACAAATTTTTACCGGTCCATTCAGCGAACAGAGGGAGTGGCTGAGAACGATGATGTTGATGTTGTGCGCTAGTTTGAGTTGTAGTTCAGTAATGGTGGCAGAGATACAAGGGAAGCCATTCGTTCCATTGTGGCACCGCTGCCGAATATCCAGAAGTTAAAGCCGGAGCAAGAACAATCTTTGCTGAGTTTTGTTGGTGGCCATGATGTTGTGGCCCTCCTACCCACAGGGTTTGGGAAAAGTTTGATTTTCCAGCTCGCTCCGTTAGTGGTGAAGGAGCCAAGCCCTATATTCGGACGGTAATTGTTTCTCGTGCGGTCGGAAGGTTTTGTCATCATTTACAGGGGCTAGTCATTGATTTTAGTGCCGTCCGTCTCCCGCCACCTGCATAAAATTCCCTGGCCGAATGACCTACTGTTTTAGACAAACATCAAGGTCGTGTGGTAATTTAATTGCCGTCCGAATCCACATCCCTGAGTTTTCAAAGAATATATCACTTCAAAATTCACTGTTTATATCCTTTTTGACCACTGCAGAGCACCGTGCGGTTGCACTTTGCTGTAATTTGGATGCATTTCTAGACTTGTATTTCTTTAAATGTTGGCAAGTATTTACAAGAGCAATACATTTCATCACCGCTCAAAAAATAAAAAGAAGAAAAGCACGTAAACATTTGAATTGGGCCGTTATTTACGGCAGCATTTATTCTTATCATACCAAGCATATGACATTTTATTTACAGCATACAATCATGTTACGGACCACGTGAGCAGCGCATTCCCGATCACAAAACTCTCCCCTCCACTGTGAATAAATCACAATCCGAATGCACAAGGTTTAGGTTTTATCACTGAGGTGGCGTGCACAATCTGCACAGTTATTTTTACGGACTTCCATGTGAGAAACAGAGGCGAACGGCGCATGACATACGTCACGACCAAGCGATTGGTTATGGCAGATCCAGAGTGGCTCTGGGCAGATCTAATAGTTTTAAACTTCAACAGAGTACCCGCCTTCAAGGAAGTAAACGCTTGTCAATGGAGAGTGGCCTGACTCTCTGTACAAATGAAATGTACGAGAGTGGGGTAGGATCAGGCTAGGAAATATGATCACAACCCTTACAACCAAGTTAGTATTCTTCAAGTGATGTAACAGGCTTGTGGAGAAGTTGAGGCTCAAGGATGGATTCAGCATTCACTGCATTTTTTTTCCCACGATGCATGACTCTTGAAAATATATACGCTGTGATGCTGATGAAATTCCTTGACCAGATGTAAATGAGAGGCAAGGTCTATAAAGTTAATTGATTCAATGATTGCAGTACATTTATTTATTTACTTATTTATTTTATTTCATTTTTGGGGGGTGAAAACTCATCGTTATACAACTAAACTCGTCATTGAAGAGCACGATTACTGTTTTTTTTTTACAATTGCTAGGACACATTTCTCAATACTTAGGCCACTTTTTCAAAACTCAGTTGTTCTAACAAACTTTCAGCTTGGCAAAGCAGTTAATTTCATATTCAAAATGCACTAAAACTACCAAAACACTTCATTCTTTTCTCAAATCAACCCATTCTTCCAGAACACTAGCAAAGGTTTTCAACCAACAAACACACTTTGTCAATCATAAAACGCAGACCTAAAAAACACTAACATCAGTTAGCATTATACAATGATTTCAATGATTATATCAATTATTTTTTTAATAAAATGTCTTTACAAATGCAGAATGACACTCTCTACTGCTCGTAATTCACTGCATTGTGTTACATAGTCCATGTTTACATTACAGTACAAAATTATTCCTAAGTTTTCCTCTTTTGAATGGATGGCAATGTGTAGGTGTTCAGTTACATCTAGGTTCTTTGATAGTATTATATATTTTTTTTAGATTCAGAATATATACAGTATATCAATATGGTATTACTGTAAAAAAAAAGAAGCTAATTTGTTTGTTCTGTTAGGTTTTGAACATACGTTTTACAGTTTTGAAAAGAGTATGTAAACCTTTGCAAATTGGCCTGTATAGTACCTAAAGTTTGGGTGGTGTATGTGTCTAAGTGAGACAATAATTCATGTTATTTGAAAGATATCGTGATTGAATATATTTTGTGCCAAAGCAATAATAAATGATCCACAGTTTAGCTCACATAGACTGCTGTTGTGATCGCTCTGTGAAGAGTTTTGGGGAAAAAAAAAGTGACCCAAGTATTGAGAAATGGGTCCTAGCGATTAGAAAAAAAAACTGGAAAGAACACGAAAAACATGTATTTACATTCATGTATTTGTGTATCGACAGCTGAATTTATCAAATCAACATAGAACACACTTGTAGTTTTGATGTTAATATTTATTTTTATGCATAGCTAGAATTAAATGCAGTGCTTCATTATGCAGTGAATACTAAACTGTTTTGCCAACATAAGAGTGTGATTAGTTTGCTGTGTTAATTGTTTGAGAGCAACTACATTCACTTGGAGGAATGTGTCAAATCGATTGAGAAAAACTGTAATACCTATATATCTGTCATAAAATAGTATTTGAAGCATTTATGGCAATAAATTCAATTACAATATGTAATATTTTCGATTCAAATAACTTAAAGTTGTTGGACATTTTTAAAGTAAGGAATATTATATTATTGTTCTATTGGCTAATCATTCTTGTAAGCCCTCTTTTTTCTGTGACATCAGTATATCTGCACATGGAAAATGTTATTATTTTGTTTTAAGTAGTTTAGGGATTTTCTCATCAATGTCTTTCCTATGTGGATTTGCTTATACAAGCAAGTCCCTATATCAACAGTTTTTTAAACACTGTTTTAGTTTGGTTAGAAATGGCATAAGGCAGGTTTTCCCTTGTGCTGTCCATGGTGCTGCAAAGTTAATTACTCTTGGTGTTTGGTGTTTTGATCTGCAGGTCCTAACTCTCTATCCCACCAACGTGTTTTGTTTTATTTATTTATTTTATTTTTGGATGGCGTACTAAAACATTGTCGTCGTGTTTATCTTCCACTCGTCAGGGAATGTTGCCTGCTTGTTTTGCTAAAAAAAAAAAAAAAAAAAAAAAAATTTTTTACACTTTATACCGTCATAGAAATTGATGTTATGCAGTTTCTTATTTTAACTCACAGTGTCGCTGTTCACCTGCAAAACAAAGTGTGTGTTCAGTACACATCTCTCCACCCTGATTCTGATGTCATACACAGGGCTTCAAGCTCGTCTCTTTACAGAATATCATCGACGGAGACTGATTACTGCTACTACTGTGGCTATTATTCTACATTGAGTTTTATTTTTGTGTTTTCTTTGACATGTTGATTGTTGTATTGGCGGATTTGATCTATGCTTAATATACGAAGCATTTCAACGGTTCTGTGTTGCTGTCGAGATGTTTGGCCTTTTGTTCTTCGTGCTGATGGCGCGCACCGCTTATGGAGACGTGAGCTATTCTTTCCCGGAGGAGATGAAACGCGGATCTGTGATTGGAAATATAGCAAAGGATCTTGGGCTCGATGTGAACACACTGTCATCTCGTAAGGCTCGGATTGATACTGAAGATAACAGAAAACGATACTGTGATATTAATCTGAACACTGGAGAACTGACCGTAGCGGAGAGAATCGACAGAGAGGAGATTTGTGGAAAAAAGGCTTCATGCGTTATTAAACAGGAGCTTGTTTTGGAAAATCCTCTTGAATCTCGTCGTATCAACATTAATGTTAAAGATATAAATGACCATTCTCCTCTATTTAAAAAGGACCTGATAAAACTCGAGATCAGCGAATCGGCTGTAAAAGGTGCTCGTTTTGTACTGGAGGAGGCCCATGATGCGGACATCGGAACTAATTCTGTTCAAAATTACATTTTAGCGCGAAATGAATATTTTGATTTGGCTGTTACTGCAAAAACAACTGGGAAATTTTACGGTGAGTTAGTACTAAAAAAGCAATTAGATCGTGAGCAGCAGAAAGAGGTGACTTTAATTCTCACTGCGGTAGACGGCGGGACTCCACCGAGATCAGGTACTGTAGCCATACACGTCACTGTGCTGGATGCTAATGATAATGCTCCAGTCTTTAGTCAGGCCGTCTATAAAGTCAGTCTGCCTGAAAATTCTCCTGTAGATACTGTAGTGGTGACAGTGAGCGCTACTGATGCTGACGAGGGACAAAATGGAGAAGTGACGTATGAATTTGGACATATTTCAGAAAATGACATGACAGTTTTTTCTCTCGACCAAAATAATGGAAGAATAACTTTAATAGGGTCTCTTGACTATGAGGACGAGACATCGTTTGAGCTACCGATTCAAGCCACCGATGGACTTGGCATGGTATCATATGCAACAGTTGTTATTGAGGTATTTGACATTAATGATAATTCCCCCATTATAGTAATTAAATCACTAAATATTCCCGTTCCCGAGAATGCGTTACCCGGTACAGAGGTTGGCATCCTTAATGTGCAGGACAGAGACTCTGAGAATAACGGACAGGTGCGCTGCTCCATTCAGCAGAACGTCCCATTTAAACTCGTACCTTCAATCAAAAATTACTATTCTCTGGTGACCACAGGTGAATTAGACCGCGAGCTGCTCTCTGATTATAATATTACAATCACTGCTACTGATGAGGGCTCTCCGCCTTTATCTTCCACTAAGAATATTCACTTGACTGTCGCTGACGTGAATGATAATCCACCTGTATTTGAGGAGCAGAATTACAGAGCTCATGTGCAAGAAAATAACAAACCGGGCTCCTCTATTTGTTCAGTATCAGCTACAGACCCGGACTGGAGACAGAATGGCACTGTAGTTTATTCTCTGTTGTCCTCTGATGTCAATGGCGCACCGGTGTCCTCCTTTTTATCCATTAACGGAGACACCGGGGTCATTCATGCCGTGAGATCGTTCGATTACGAACAGATGAAAAGTTTCAAAGTGCTCGTGTTAGCCAGAGACAACGGCTCTCCTCCTCTGAGCAGTAACGTGACCGTGAGTGTCTTCATATCGGATGAGAATGACAACTCTCCTCAGATATTATACCCCTCTCCGGAAGGAAACTCCTTCATGACCGAGATGGTCCCCAAAGCTGCGCAGGCGGGCTCCCTGGTCTCCAAGGTGATCGCCGTGGACGCGGATTCTGGACAGAACGCGTGGCTCTCGTATCACATTATTAAAGCGACTGACCCGGGACTTTTCACTATCGGTGTCCACAGCGGTGAGATCAGGACGCAGCGGGACATTTCTGAATCTGACAGCATGAAACAGAACCTTATTGTGTCCGTGAGAGATAACGGACAGCCCTCTCTCTCGGCCTCGTGCGCGTTGTATTTGCTCATATCAGATAACTTGGCTGAAGTTCCAGAACTGAAAGACATGTCTCGTGACGAGAGCAGCTCCAAACTGACGTTTTATTTGATCGTCGCGCTGGTGTCCGTTTCCACTTTCTTCCTGACCTTCATCATCATCATCCTGGCCGTGAGGTTTTGTCGCAGGAGAAAGCCCAGACTGTTGTTTGATGGAGCTGTAGCCATTCCCAGCGCGTATCTCCCTCCAAATTACGCAGAGGTGGAGGGCGCGGGAACTCTCCGCAGCACTTACAATTATGACGCATACCTGACCACGGGCTCGCGCACTAGTGACTTCAAGTTCATCAGATCTTATAATGAGGGCACACTGACTGCGGACATGACTCTGAAAAAGCCCCAATCCTCCGATGATCTTAATAGTATTGCCGAGGGAATAGAGATTGTTTCACAGGTATGTTAAGTTTATGATTCGACTTGTTTTTTTTTTTGTTTTGTTTTTTTTGTTTGTTTTTTGGTTTGCCTCAAAAGGAACTTCGTGGTTAAACAATTTAGAAATATTATATTGAATACGTTCGTTCAAGCATGAAATTTGATGTTTAACTTAAGCGTAGAGATCAAAGTAAATGTTATGAGTGTCTGTTATAATTATGCAGAGTTCTCAATTTATTTTTAAAGAAAAACTTTGTAATCTTTATGGCAGTTTTTTCTTTAATGAAAACAACGACAAACCCCAGAAACAACGTAATAACAGAACCCCACATACTGTGTGAACATGAAGGAATTTCCCGTTTTGAGTTTTTAACAGGTGTTTCCGCATAATTTGAATTTCGCCTTGCATTCTGTTGTGTAAAGTATATGTACGTAAACGTAACCCTCATTAGTATGGTGGCAATTAGTTTCGTTTACTCTTTTATTGGTGGCACGTTGTCAGATGTAGTAACTCGTTTAGCAGATCTGGAGTTTATTATACTCTGTATATGATCCATTCAAGTTTTTTTTTTTAAGTTTTTTTTTTTAAGTTTTTTTTTTGTGAAAAATGTTCACTCTAAAAAACAATGTTGGGTTATTTTAACCCAAATTTGAGTCAAACCCAGCCGTTGGGTTAAATATTTCAATTAAAATGTTAACCCAATAGTTGGGTTTGTCCATATTTGACCCAAATTTGGGTTAAAACAACCTAGCATTTTTTAGAGTGTTATTGCTTGCTACAGTTATCGTTCTCTCACCACAGGATGTGTTAATACCACCCTCCACAAATTATCAACATACATATTATTATTTTCCTGATCATTCTGCGTTTGCTTTTTTCTGCATTTCCAGGATCATTTGTTTAATTTAATAAAATAAATAAGATATACATTTCAGTTTTTCCGTATGTTTTGTGTTTTATTTCACGGATGTATGTGCTGATGTTTGTTATGATCGAATTCATGAGTTTAAAAACAAAGCTGTAAGTTTACAGACCGTTTGTTGGCTTTACAAGGCGTATTGGCCTGGTGCTGTCCGTGGTGCTGATGTGTTGTGGCATGATCTGTAGCGTGTTCAGTCTTGTGAAAAAGATTGTGTATGATCCGTTCAGAATATTTGTTGTCGTGTTTCGATGTGTAACAATAATATAACGCTCACTTGATCACATAATTCCTTAATCGTGTAATGAGAGTTCTTTGACAACACTTGATTTTTTTATTTCTAGATTAAAGGAACTGTTTTATTTGTATGGCTTGTTAGAAATATGTTTTGACAAATTTATACACATATGAATTAGAATCACATTTGGTCCTCGTGGTGTCGCTGTTGACCTGTGCTTCCAATTTCTTTTTTGTTATCTCCACCCATTTGCGTTGCTATAAGCTGACTGCATGTCCAGTGTCTGATTGTCTTTCGTCTTTCTTAGAACAGCTGAAAATGAGCTGGTGATCAAACTAATAGTTATTCGTTCTTATTTGCTCGGCATTTTGTATCGAGTACTCTACATTTTGTCCACAACCGAAAATGATGCATAAAGGATTGTTGGCAACGATACTCTGTCTTTTCTTCTCCATATTTTGTATGGCGCGCACCGCTTATGGAGACGTGAGCTATTCTTTCCCGGAGGAGATGAAACGCGGATCTGTGATTGGAAATATAGCAAAGGATCTCGGGCTCGATGTGAGCAGACTGTCATCTCGTAAGGCTCGCATTGACACTGAAGGTAACAGAAAACGATTTTGCGACATTCATCTGGACACTGGAGAACTGACCGTAGCGGAGAGGATCGACAGAGAGGGTCTTTGTGGAAAGAAAGATTCGTGTGTTTTAAATCAAGAGCTCGTGTTGGAGAATCCTTTAGAATTACATCCTATCAGTCTTCGTGTTCAAGATGTTAACGACAACAGTCCTTATTTCGGTAAAGATGTGATTAATCTGGAGATAAGGGAATCCGCCGATAAAGGCAAGCGCTTCTTGCTCGAAGAAGCAAACGATGCAGATATTGGGCAAAATTCTGTACAAAGCTATTCTATTCAAAACAATAAATATTTTGTTTTGTCAGTGCAAAGTAACTCTCTTGGAGAGATATACGCCGAAATCATTTTAAATAAAGAATTAGATCGCGAGCAGGAGCGGGAGGTGACTTTAATTCTCACTGCGGTAGACGGCGGGACTCCACCGAGATCAGGTACTGTAGCCATACACGTCACTGTGCTGGATGCTAATGATAATGCTCCAGTCTTTAGTCAGGCCGTCTATAAAGTCAGTCTGCCTGAAAATTCTCCTGTAGATACTGTAGTGGTCACAGTGAGCGCTACTGATGCTGACGAGGGACAAAATGGAGAAGTGACGTATGAATTTGGTCATGTTATGGAAGATTATAAACATTTGTTTTACCTTGATCGGAAGACAGGTGTCATCAGCATAAAAGGGCCACTAGATTTTGAGGAAGAAGCCACATTTAGTCTGCGAATAATAGCTAAAGATGGTTCAGGTCTAACATCTTACTCAAACGTTGTAATCAGTGTAAGTGATATTAATGATAATGCTCCTATAATAATAGTAAAATCACTTAATGGCCCGATTCCAGAGAATGCGTTACCCGGTACAGAGGTTGGCATCATTAATGTGCAGGACAGAGACTCTCAGAATAACGGACAGGTGCGCTGCTCCATTCAGCAAAACGTCCCATTTAAACTCGTACCTTCGATCAAAAATTACTATTCTCTGGTGACCACAGGTGAATTAGACCGCGAGCTGCTCTCTGATTATAATATTACAATCACTGCTACTGATGAGGGCTCTCCGCCTTTATCTTCCACTAAGAATATTCACTTGACTGTCGCTGACGTGAATGATAATCCACCTGTATTTGAGGAGCAGAATTACAGAGCTCATGTGCAAGAAAATAACAAACCGGGCTCCTCTATTTGTTCAGTATCAGCTACAGACCCGGACTGGAGACAAAATGGCACTGTAGTTTATTCTCTGTTGTCCTCTGATGTCAATGGCGCACCGGTGTCCTCCTTTTTATCCATTAACGGAGACAACGGGGTCATTCATGCCGTGAGATCGTTTGATTACGAACAGATGAAAAGTTTCAAAGTGCTCGTGTTAGCCAGAGACAACGGCTCTCCTCCTCTGAGCAGTAACGTGACCGTGAGTGTCTTCATATCGGATGAGAATGACAACTCCCCTCAGATATTATACCCCTCTCCGGAAGGAAACTCCTTCATGACCGAGATGGTCCCCAAAGCTGCGCAGGCGGGCTCCCTGGTCTCCAAGGTGATCGCCGTGGACGCGGATTCTGGACAGAACGCGTGGCTCTCGTATCACATTATTAAAGCGACTGACCCGGGACTTTTCACTATCGGTGTCCACAGCGGGGAGATCAGGACGCAGCGGGACATTTCTGAATCCGACAGCATGAAACAGAACCTTATTGTGTCCGTGAGAGATAACGGACAGCCCTCTCTCTCGGCCACGTGCGCGTTGTATTTGCTCATATCAGATAACTTGGCTGAAGTTCCAGAACTGAAAGACATGTCTCATGACGAGAGCAGCTCCAAACTGACGTTTTATTTGATCATCGCGCTGGTGTCCGTTTCCACTTTCTTCCTGACCTTCATCATCATCATCCTGGCCGTGAGGTTTTGTCGCAGGAGAAAGCCCAGACTGTTGTTTGATGGAGCTGTAGCCATTCCCAGCGCGTATCTCCCTCCAAATTACGCAGAGGTGGAGGGCGCGGGAACTCTCCGCAGCACTTACAATTATGATGCATACCTGACCACGGGCTCGCGCACTAGTGACTTCAAGTTCATCAGATCTTATAATGAGGGCACACTGACTGCTGACCTGACTCTGAAAAAGACCGCTTTGGATGATCTTGAAGGGCTTGATGCAGAGGCCATGCAAGAAAGTACCTCTGAAAATAAGGTATGCAATTGGTTCCGCAATTTCTTAATGTGAGCTGTATCATCATCAAGAAATTTCATGTACACTTAAAATATTTGTTTGTTTAATGGCATTGCAAAAGTAGATTTTGGAGCATCTCATCAAATCTTGCTATCACTTTTCACACCCTTGCAACCATTCATATGGAAATCAGTTTTTTTTCTTATTATTATTTTGTGTAAAGATTACAACCGAAGTGGCTTTATCTAACGTCAGTACATTGCCTTATAACTATCCATTTGGACAATATTAAAAGTTTACATATAATTCAAGATAGTGGCTCTTTAAATACATTTCCAGAAGGGAGAAGGGGCTTTCAAATAGTTAGCCATTAAAACCAAGTGTGGATACATAAAAAGTAAAAAATAAAAAAATAAATAAAAAAAATAAAACTTTTGTTTTTTAAAAAAAAGGGGGGAGGGGGGGACTGCTGCTCTGTAAATCTTTTTAAAAACCTTTAAAACATGTTTTTGGCCTCTGAAATAAAATTTAGTAAATAGTTGATATATATGTTATATATAATCTCTTAGTATTAGTCAATACTACTCCTATGTTCCTAATCCATATGAAAATAAATAAATAAATAATAATAATAATATATCCTATATATAATATAATATAATATAATATAATATAATATAATATAATATAATATAATATAATATAATATAATATTTAAGAATAGCATCCATGAAAGTTGCAATCAAAATTATTCAACCACCTTAACCTGCAAGACATTTTGCTGCCAAATACAACATTTTATGTAGACAATTCAACAAAGGCATCAGTAAACTATTATAGAAAGTTTATTCATACACATTTGAGTGAATTAAAAAAAAAATCTAATTGGCTCTAAACATTTGTGTTCAAAACTGTTAAATCCCCTAAAGTAAAATTTTGTGCAGAATCTTTTATTCTTTATGACCTCAAATAAACGCTGCATGCCTTTAAGTGCTTTAGAAGCTTCTGTCACCTCTCTACTGCAATCTTGGCTCATTCCTCACTTGAAAAAGCTTCCAGATCACTGTTCATCTATGGTTTTCACATTACCACAAATTCCACCAATTTTTTTCAATGAGATTTAAATCTGAAGACTGCACAGGCCAATCAAGAACATTCTATGACTGATCCCTGAACCAAGCTTCAGTAGATTTGGATGTATACTTTGGGATGGCTGTCCTTCAGGAAAGTCCATTGATCATCAAGCTTCAGTCTCTGCACCGAAGGTATCACCATCTTTGCCAAAATGGCTTGACACTTCAAAAAATTCATGATGTCCTTCATACAGTCAAGATTTTCACTTCCTGCAACATAAAAGCACCCCCAGAACAAAGAGCCTTTGTGTTTGACCATGGAGATTGTCTTCTGCTCATAAGCTTTGCCTTTTTTGCACCAGACATACAGCTGATCCATGGGTCCAAAAAGTTCCAGAGCTGCTCATATCACTGCTGTTACGGCCCCAATTGGTCTAGGGGAGGACCGCAACAGAAACATATATGATTGGTGGTAAATGAATGTGCAACAGCAGAGGAAACTCTGTCTTCAGGCCCAGAATGGCTACAATAACCCCAACAACCAGTCAATTACAACATAAGAGAAGTTTATTAACATAATTCAATAAACAAAAAGGAAAAATGAAAGGGGCATCAGCTTCAAAAGGGGGCAAGGCCAAAACAACAAACATAACAAAGCTAACTCCTACATAATCAACTAACTGTGCTACAAAAGAAAGACAACAAAATGCATCAGGCTAAGCTAACTCCCTATCTAACATAACCGGGAGAAAAGAGATAATACAAAACAAATGGCACCCACCTTCCTACTAACCCCAACAAAGAAAAATAGTGGTATAAAATAAAGCCATATCAGTATTTACCTTAGACTCAAACTCAAATTAAGAGTCACTTCTCTCTTTGAGGTCTCAATCATAGCTGTCAACAATGAGACAAAGGACAGAGGTTCTACTCAAGTAGTCTCAACTCAATTGAGACAAAGATACAACAAATTAAACTAAAAGCTTGATTACTACAACAGTCAGTCTGGAGATGAAGACGAGACCTCAGCCATTGCACACCACCAACACTGCTCTGTAGGTAGCTGCAGTTTAAATATGCTCTCTTCTCCCATCATCCAATCACAGCAAAGCTCCATTTAGTAACATCGGGTGGTGATACTGGTTCTGCGGGGGGAGAGACAGGGAGAGAAACAACAAGAGCATAGCTTGGCCCAACAAAAGAACCTTACGGCTCTGGATGTAACACTGCATAAAACATTCTTCCAGAACTCCTCAGGTCTATCCAAATGAATTTTAGCCTATTCAAGTTGGCCTTTGATGTTCTTCTTGGTCAAGAGTGGCATTCGGCAAGATGTCCCAACATGAAAGCCATGCCTAGTGTTCTCCTTATACTCTGCATTTCCTCCTTTTATCAGTTCATCTTGCAAGTCTTTGGCAGTAAATTAAGGGTTTTTCTCATTTGCTCTGATCAAACATTTTAAACTAATTTTAAACTTATGAATAAGGCTGCCTGAGGCTGTTTTGGAAATCTTCTTGTAGCCGTAGACTTTCTAATATAATAAAACAATATGTTCTCTATAGCTTTTGTGAGAACTCTTTTGATTTGGCCTTATTTTTTTTTTACTTACGTAAAGGGGTAGTTCACCCAAAAATGAAAATTAGCCCATGATTTACTCACCCCCAAGTCATCCTTGGTGTATATGACATTCTTCTTTCCGATGAATAAAATCGGAGTTATATTACAAAAGTCCAGGCTAATCCAAGCATTAGAATTAGATTTATAGTTGCTCTCTTTTTGAAGTCCATAAAAAGTGCATCTGTCCGTCATATAACGTGCTCCACGCGGCTCTGGGGTGTTAATAAGGCCTTCTGAAGCAATCGACACGTTTGTGTAAGAAAAATAGTAATATTTATAACTTTATCAAATAAACTTTCGACCGACCGCCTTCCATGGAAAAGTGTTGAATGTTGAAAGTGAAACTCAAGATGCGTGTGACGTCATGACGAGCGGACCTGGTCACGTTAGTCTTTCGATCGGCAGGGGAACTTTCAACAATTTTTCCATAAATTGAACAGGGAAGGCGGTTGGTCGAAAGTTTACTTGATAAAGTTTTAAATATGGATATTTTTCTTACACAAACGCATCGATTCTCTTCAGAAGGCCTTTATTAACACCCCAGAGCCGCGTGGAGCAGTTATTTGATGGGCAGATGCACTTTTTATGGACTTCAAAAACAGAGCAACTATGAATCCAATTCTAATGCTTGGATTAGCCTGGACTTGTGTAATATAACGCAGATTGTATTCGTCTGAAAGAAGAATGTCATATACACCTAGGATGACTTGAGGGTGAGTAAATCATGGGCGAATTTTCATTTTTGGGTGAACTATCCCTTTAACTTTAGCACATGCATGAGCTAAATGTATGTATGTGTAACAGCACAAGCTAATTTCAGGAATTTTTGGCACATTTTTGTTTTTGTTATAAAGTTTCCAAAGGCTTAATTGTGTTTTAATACAATTTTGTACCATATACCATACACATAAGTGACTTAAAAACAGCAGCGTTCAATAGGGGCTGAATAATTATGACATAGCTGTATTACAAAAAACAAAAGCTTTACATTATTCACTTTACATATTAAGCTTTACATTATAAGCTTTACATATTCACATTATCACTTTTAATTTGCAACTAAACTGTACATTTACAGAAACAATAAAATAAAAAAAAACTCTATCTTTAGAAAAACCTACATTTGTAAATTATTACATTCTCCGGGGGAGACTGTGAGATAGATTGGATATTTTTTTGTATATATGTGTATATAATTTTTTTTTTTTTTTTTTTTGTATGGGTCTGTAACTCTTATATTTGGTCTCTGGGTGACGCTCTCATGTTATGCACAGCTTAGGAAGTGATCTCATCTGTGCCGTCTGCCCTGATGCCCCAGTTTAATCAGTGTTACAGAGCGAGGAGAGGAGGGAGAGATGAGGGATGGATGGGGAGGGGAGTGCTGTAGGCGAGCAGAGAGAGAGAGAGAGAGAGAGAGAGAGAGAGAGAGATGAAAATAAAAATCTAAGCCGACAAGAGCAGGCATCAGAGCACAGTGTCTACCCCAGCTATTGTAGGATCTGTTCAGAATGCGCTTTTATCGTCATTATTTGTATTCTTTATTATTTAAATTTTAATATTTTACAACATGATTTGTTTGTCAAGATGCGTACTGGCACATTTCTGGCTTCAGCTTTGCTTCTGCTTCATCTGCATGTGTGGTTCTCTTGCTGAAGTGCGTTATTCGGTTCCAGAGGAGATGCAGCAAGGCTCCGTCATCGGCAATGTGGCGAGAGATTTGGGAATAGATGTGACTGAGCTCGTGAGGCGCAATGCTCGCGTTGTTGCGGAGGGCAGCCGACAGTTTTGCGAGCTGAGTGCTGAAACAGGCTCTCTGTTGGTGAGTGAGAGAATGGACCGCGAAGAGCTTTGCGCACAGTCTCCGTCCTGCGCCCTGCAGTTTCAACTGCTACTGGAGAATCCGCTCAAAGTGTACAGTCTCCTCTTGGACATCCAGGACATCAACGATAACAGCCCAGCGTTTGACAACGGTCAGATTGAACTAGAGCTACTGGAGTCAACAGTCCTGGGAAGGCGTTTTCCGCTTGAAAGTGCTCACGATCCTGACATAGGAGCTAATACTGTTCAGCATTACCAACTCAGTGAGAGTGATTATTTTGCTTTAGAGATGAATACTCAGATGGACAGAAATGCATATCCTGAACTGGTCCTCAAAAAACCTTTGGATCGTGAAAACCAGGCCGATCACTTTCTGACCCTAAGTGGAGTGGATGGTGGCCGGCCTTCTCGTTCTGGAACGGCTTCAATTCACATTCACGTGTTAGACGCTAACGATAATGTTCCTGTGTTTGATCAAAGGGTGTATAAAGTCAGTGCGCAAGAAAATTCAGCTCGAGGTTCTGTGTTGGTTCAATTAAATGCAACCGATTTAGACAGCGGGATTTACGGGGAAGTTAGTTACTCTTTTAGCCACGTGCCTGATAAGACGAGGGGGATTTTGGAGGTTGACCCTGTAACTGGTGAGGTGAGAGTCATGGGTGCATTGGATTACGAGGAAGCCAGTTCTCATGAGCTGGATGTACAAGCCAAAGATGGAGGAGGACAGTCATCTCACTGTAAACTCATCATAGATGTGATAGATGTGAATGACAATGCACCTGTTATTGCAGTAAAGTCCAATTCTGCTACTGTGCCAGAAGATGCTACATCTGGAACCATGGTGGCTTTGCTACATGTTTATGATCTCGATACTGGCACCAGTGGTCACGTCACATGTGAGATATCTGACGTTGTGCCATTTAAGCTTGTATCAGAAGTAAAGAATTACTTTATGCTTGTGATCGATGGAGTTTTAGACCGGGAAAAGTGTCCTCACTATAACATAACCGTGACTGCTGTGGATGCTGGCACACCCCCTTTATTCAGCCGCAAAACTGTAGCCATAACAGTCACCGACATTAATGATAATCCTCCTATTTTTAGACACAGTGACTACAGCATCCAGTTTGCAGAAAACCAGCCTCAGGGAACCCCAGTCATTAAAGTCAGGGCTGACGATGCAGATGAGGGGCAGAACGCTAGAATCCTGTATTCGCTTTCAGAAGATGCAGCTTCTCTCTTCTCCGTTAACGCAGAGACCGGTGAGATATTTACCGTACGGCCCTTTGATTATGAAACGTCCACTCACTTCCATGTTCAAGTGATGGCACGTGATGGAGGCAGCCCTCCGTTCACTAGCACATGCACTGTCCGGGTCTTTATTGTGGATCGGAACGACAATGCTCCGGTTGTTCTTTACCCGGTTCATTTTGATGGATACCTTGCGGATGACATTGTGCCCCGAGCTGCTCCTGCAGGTTATTTGGTCACTAAAGTGGTTGCTGTTGATGCAGACGCAGGGCACAATGCATGGCTGTCCTATCGAATTGTGAAAGCCACGCAGACTAATTTGTTCTCTGTTGGACTGCACTGTGGGGAAATTCGGACACATAGACCATTTGCAGAAGATGATGAGATCAAACAAACCTTGCTAGTCTCTGTGAGTGATAACGGGCCTGAGTCTTTGTCTGCCACTGCAACTGTCAATATTATGATTGAAGACGGCTTGCCTATCATCGACGAGCTCTTGGCACGTGGCATGGAGGAGTCACATGCTCACAAGGACCTTGCTCTGTATTTAATCCTGGCTGTGGCATGCATGTCTAGTCTTTTCTTTGTGCTCATCATTGCTATGGTCTATATGAGTTTATGTAGACACAGATACATGTATCGCTCAACTGCAAACTTGCCCGTTTTTCCTCCTACCTACGGACCACCTGGCTACTCCGACGTGAGCCGATTCAATACTTTGCAGAAGGATGATCGATGTAATTCATTCTTAACCACAGGCTCGTGGAGAGGGGATTTCCGATTCGGCTCTGACTTTGTTGATTTTGACATGCAGAATAAGAGGGGGACGTCGGTGCATGTGGGTGGCCGCAGCAATGCACGTGCAACGCTCTTAGTGCCACATCAATTCTAACCCAGATGGCAATCATACAGAAAATCCTTGTGAACAGATCAGACTGAAAAGATTTTAATCAAACAAATGACAGATGTTCACCATTATAATACATTAACCTGTTTCATGAAAACACATGAATCCTTCACTTTTGTCGTATGTCCACAATGTTCTGTAATTGCACTTTAAAGACTTGTGTGTGCTCTTTAATATTGTATGCGGGTCTGCTTTAATGTATTATTTAAAAAAAGAAAATACATATATATGCGTGTGTGTGCTGTCACAACGAGCACAGACTTTACTTTTTTCTTTTGGAAGCCATGAATGTCTGTCTGCTTTTTTTGTGACAAGGCTGTAATCAGTGAGTTTGTATTTGATGAGGATCTATCTCTGCATTGTATCTTTGACTGTGCAGACATTTACTGACAAATCAGACCAGGCACGTGCAGAGGGGGGGGCTTTGGGTGCTCGAGCCCCTGCCCTTTTTCAAAATGAATCAAAAGTGCCCCTCTCAGACAAATATCAATGATAATATTGTGGTCAATAAAACTAAATAAATAAATGTGATTATTATAACATGACATTGATGACAATGTATACAATAGTAACGAACGGCTCAAAAGTCGGACAATTTCTGTTGAGGCGTTGCCATAACGCGTTGCTGTGCGTTTTGATTGATTGCTGATTTTCCTCTGTTCGGAAGCGGCTCTCGAGCCAAATATGGTCCTTTCAGAGAGTATGTGGCCTTACGGGAAAAATGTAAACCAATATTTTTTTTCATCCATAATCAGAGCTAATGTGTTGATTTAATTACAAATCTATATATTATATATTTTAAAGTATTACACAATTCACCAATGCCCGTTTGTCATGTAGCCTATATACACCAACCAATCGTGATCTGGCAAAGCAAGTTCAAATTCCATTGGGCATGTGAAGTGGAGCGGTAATTTTCTGTTCTTATTCATAAATCGGTTGAAAACTACATGGACAGACGAACTAACGTTTCGGGCTTTCGGTACGGTGCGCGCGTGTACCGAACGGTTATGAATGTAATCTATAACAGTTAACAGTCGGCTTGTTTAAAGCGCGGAACACACTTCAATCCGAGTTCCCACACGAACATATTAAGTATTCAGTCCATTTTATCACGAAATTCAAACGATAAATGCCGTTTTAACGCTCTATTATGTGACGTGACAGATAGACGCGTATCAGTTCAACTTCAAGCGGCAGCGCGCGGCGCGCGAGTGAACGCGATCATCTCTTCCTAAAGAAATGAATATCTTAAGGTATGTTGAGGATACATTACAACTTACTGAAACGTATCATATGTTGTGTAATCGCTCCATCTGTGTTTCAACCGCGGAAAGACAATAAAACAGCTTGTAAACAAACAATGTCATGTAGAATCACATTTACCTCAGAAGTCATTCAGTGTCCACAGCTGTGAGTTCACTAGAGAGATTAACTCTTTCACTGAACACATGCACTATATTAGCCTATATATTCGTTATATTAGCCTATATATATATATTCATTATATACCACTTAGCCTGTTAGTGATGTCTTGTTTATTTAATGTATGTTTAAATAAACCTGTCATGAAAATTACAGCCACTAAATGATTATATTTCAACAAATAAATCAAAAAAATAATAATAATTAGATTTACATATTAATGCAAAAACTGCTTTATGTGAAGCTTATGAGTGTTGATTATTATATCTAAAAATAAATAGCAAATGAATTTAGGCTAATAGTTTGGGCTCTGTTGTTAATCTTTAATAGCAATATGTAAGGGCTCCCTATATAGTTTACAGCATTATCTTTAAGAAACTTTTAGTTATAATTGAATTCATTTAAGAACAGACAATTTTTTTTTTATTAAACCACTGTTGAATAAAAATTAATAAAACACAATTTTGTAAAACTGCTGTACCGAATCCGTACTGAACCGTGACTTCAAAACCGAGATACGTACCGAACCGTCAGTTTTGTGTACCGTTACACCCCTAATATATATATATATATATATATATATATATATATATATATATATATATATATATATATATATATATATATATATATATATATATATTTACATATTGCCCCTTTTTTACATTTGAGCCCCTGCCTCTGAAGAACTCTCTGCACGGCCCTGAATCAGACCCTTGCTCTGTTTAGGTCTAGCAATAGACATATGTGACCCTGGACCTCAAAACCAGTCATAAGTCGCACGGGTATATTTGTGGCAATAGCCAACAATACATTGTATGGGTCAAAACGATCGATTTTTATTGTATGCCCAAATCATTAGGATATTAAATAAAGATCATGTTCCATGAAGATATTTTGTAAATTTCCTGCCATAAATATATCAAAAATGTATTATTATTTGTCATGCATTGCTAAGGACTTAATTTGGACCACTTTAAAGGTGATTTTCTCAATATTTCAATTTTTTTTGGTACCCTCAGATTCCAGATTTTCTAATAGTTGTATCTCGGCCAAATTTTGAGCTTATTTATTCAGCTTTCAGATGATAAAAACATCTGAATTTAAAAAAAAATTACCCGTATGAGTGGCTGCGGGTCACATATAACACGAACATATAGATAAATAAAAGAAAAAAAACATACATGTCATAGGACCCACTTTATATTAGGTGGCCTTAACTACTATGTACTAACATTTAAAGGAATCTCATATATTGATATATGAGAGTCGTTCAATGCACTTATTCGGGGCAGGCAGTCGAGGCCTAATGGTTAGAGAGTCGGACTTGTAACCCGAAGGTTGCGGGTTCGAGTCTCAGCAAAGTGGGGGGAATAACTAGCACCCTCTTCCACCCTCAATAGCACCGAACCCCCAACTGCTCCCTGGGCGCCGCAGCAAAATGGCTGTCCACTGCTCTGGGTGTGTGTTCATGGTGTGTGTGTGCACTTGGATGGGTTAAATGCAGAGCACAAATTCCAAGTATGTGTCACCATACTTGGCCACACTTCACTTTCATACATTTTACATTGTACTTACATTTTTAAAAATACCTGCATGTAATTAGAGCTGTAATTAATGTCTGTAGTTACATTTATTATTACACTGTTGACACTTCCCTTACACCTAACCCTACCCTTAAACTGACCCATCCCACCACACCTGTCCCTAACTTTACCCGTATCCCAGCTCAATATCAGCAAAAGTGTGTGCAATACAATATGAAAACAATAAGTACATTGTACTTATTTTTTGATGTGAGTACATAGTAGTTAAGGCCACCTAATATAAAGTGGGGCCCATAAATATATCACAATTAATGAACAAAACAACAACAACAACAACAAAACAAGTAAATTAATAATTAATACGTTATAAAGGGACAATCTCTCTCTCTCTCTCTCTCTCTCTCTCTCTCTCTCTCTCTCTCTCTCTCTCTCAGATTGAAAGATTATATAGTTGAAAGAAGTTGAATCTGCATTTCACATCTGCGTCTGTGAACCGGATTTATCACAATTTCATCCTCATCTGTCTTTCTGTACTCTAGCGCTTTATTTTTGGTTTTATACATATTAAGCTGACGTGTTATGAAGACTCCAATCTTATCCTTTCTCATAAATTCAGTCTTCTATGTGCAATTTGTTACTGGTGATTTAACTGGTTCTTAACCTTAAATTGCAAACCTTTAAATCATCAAAACCACTGTCACTGGAGGTGTCTACATTTATACTTTAGTTATTTTACCATTTACTCTGAATAGTGCTGTTTATGTGCATTCTGTGCTTTGTAAAGTGACTTTCAGCATTATAAGTTATATTAATAAAAAATGTTTATCAAAATATGCACAATCTCAGCATCTCTTTTAAGTGGGAAAGTATACTGCTTGTAACATTAGACACATTTATGAATGATCTTCATAAATGAATGACATTTATGAATGAATATTGAACAGCAGTCTTCCTAGTGCCCCAGTATGTCCTGTGTTTAATCAGAGATATGCATGTTGTATTTAACTCAGGTAGGTTGTCTCTTTGCTGTTGACAGTAAATGTGCTTGCAGTAACCAGTGCGATGACAGATCAATCCAGGTACCATAAGATACAATTGTAAAGTGGCCTTGAAGTTGTTACTTGAAAGCCTAGTACTAAGTTATCTTATTTCATGAGTTACACTTGTCATACTTTCAGTTCGTAATTCATACAGTATCTTTGGCAGTGCTATATATATATACAATGCCGTTCAAAAGTTTTTGATCTGTACAATTTTTTAAGTCTCTTATGCTCACCAAGGCTGCATTTATTTTATAAAAAAATATTTAAAAAAATATATATACAACAGTAATATTGTGAAATATTGTTTTCTATTTGAATATATTTTAAAATGTAATTTATTTCTGTGATCAAAGCTGAATTTTCAGCATCATTACTCCAGTCTTCAGTGTCACGTGATCCTTCAGAAATCATTCTAATATGATGATTTTCTGCTCAAGAAACATTTATGATTATTATCAATGTTGAAAACAGTTGTGTAAAAAAATATTTGATGAATAGAAAGTTCAAAAGAACAGTATTTATCTGAAATAGAAAGCTTTTGCAACATTGTATTACCATTCAAAGGTTTTTGGTCAGTTAGAATTTTTTGTTTATTTTTTTGGGGTGGAAAGAACTTAAAGAAATGAATACATGTATTCAGCAAGGATGCATTCAATTGATCAAAAGTGACATTAAAGACATTTATAATGTTTAAAAAATATTCTATTTAAAATAAATGCTGTTATTTTGAACTTTCTATTCATCAAAGAATCCTGAAAAAAATGTTTTATACAACTGTTTTCAACATTGATAATAATCATAAATGTTTCTTGAGCATCAAATCATCATATTATAATGATTTCTGAAGGATTATGTGACACTGAAGACTGGAGTGATGCTGAAAATTCAGCTTTGATCACAAGAATAAATTACATTTTACAATATATTCACATATAAAACAGTTATTTTACATTTTAATAATATTTCACAAAATTGCTGTTTTTTGTATTTTTAATCAAATAAATGCAGCTTTGGTGAGCACAAGAGACTTCTTCTAAAAACATAAAAAATCTTAGCGATTAAAACTTTTGAACTGCAGTATATACTGTGTGTGTGTGTGTGTGTGTGTGTGTGTGTGTGCGTGCGTGCGTGCGTGCGTGTGTGCATGCTTCACTTGTGCTCTAGAGCAGAGATTTCTATTGCAGGGTTTAAAGTTACTGAGAAATGTTACTATACTCAGGGTTAAAGGTGTGAAAAGTCTAGTGCAGAGATTATCTTCATTGAACATTTTTATAACATTTATCATTAAGATACTTTGCCATGAAATTGTCATATTTTGATGAGTCTAAAAATTAGAAGTTTATGATATATCTAACCATAATTTAACAAAGGTCCAGACTCATGATTTGAGCTTCTTATCTAGGATAAAGAATGATTGTCTCGTGACTACAAGGCCACATGTAAACTGTTCATTTGTTTTTCACTGGGTCTGCTTGATTAAATATAGAGCCTAGATGGACTGATGTTTTCTCTGAGCAGATGTTTGTGTGTGTGTTCTAACTGTGACTATGCACTGAGCTTATCTGCAGTGTATAACATGTTCTGACATGCATTTAATCGGACCATGGATCGCCTGACGCATACACGTGAGCATACATAAAGCCACAATAATGCTACAAAAGAGAGATTGGGGTGAATTTGCAATTACTTTTCAAATCAAATATCATTCTGAGCTAAATTTAGAGATTTTTTAAGTGACATTAGAGCGGATTCAATTAAAATAAGATCTTCTGATGGTTAATATACAGCTTAAAAAAACAACATAAAAAGTGTTTTATTAATTAATCATAGTTGACTTAACAATAGTTGTTCTGAGTGCCAGTTATGAATGTATGGAATATACGCATGTAGTTAAATTCTTGGTATCACTCCAAGAAAAAGGTACAAAAGTGGTCACTTGGATGGTTACCCTTTCAAAAGGTACACCCTTGTACCTTATTTACCCCTAAAGGGTGCATATAAGTACATTAAAGGTACATATTAGGACTATTGGAAATCATATCACCACAGTAATAGCTTTTGTACCTCTTTTTCTGAGAGTGTACAGTATTGGAACTGTGATGTACTGCAGATCTGTGTCCACAGAATGCTGTACATATTCCAGTCAGTGACTGTGTGCTATTTAAAGTGTTCATCCATGTGTGTTTAAAATGTTGCTTTAGGCAGGCCTACTTCTGCTGTACGGTTCTGTGTGTGTGTGTGTGTGTGTGTGTGTGTGTGTGTGTGTGTGTGTGTGTGTGTGTGTGTGTGTGTGTGTGTGTGTGTGTGTGTGTGTGTGTGTGTGTGTGTGTGTGTGTGTGTGTGTGTGTGTGTGTGTGTGTGTGTGTGTGTGTGTGTGTGTGTGTGTGTGTGTGTGGCATGTTTTTGTGAAATATCAGGACATAAATGTATAATGACATGGGTATGACACAGGTATTACAAAAAGAGGGTGAAATATGAGGACGTTCCCCATGTCCTCACTTTTCAAAATGCTTATAAATCATACAGAACAAGTTTTTTTTCACAGAAAGTGAACTGCACAGTCTCCTGTGAGGGCTAGGTTTAGGGGCAGGGGCAGTGTAAGGGGATAGAAAATATGGTTTGTACGGTATAAAAACCATTACGCCTATGGAATGTCCTCACATTTCACAAAAACAAACATGTGTGTGTGTGTGTGTGTGTGTGTGTGTGTGTGTGTGTGTGTGTGTGTGTGTGTGTGTGTGTGTGTGTGTGTGTGTGTGTGTGTGTGTGTGTGTGTGTGTGTGTGTGTGTGTGTGTGTGTGTGTGTGTGTGTGTGTGTGTGTGTGTGTGTGTGTGTGTGTGTGTGTGTGTGTGTAAGAGAAAATGAACAGCAAAATATTAAAACACAGACTTGTATTCTGATTGTTATTTTTGTGCACACATGCAGAGCTGCCTTCATGAAAAGCTATTGGATGGTGACAAGCAGAAATGTCTCCTCATGTCACACATGCTCTTGTATTTCTCAGTGTATACTTTCTGATCAACATGGAGATCATGATGATGCCATTGTGTATGATAGATAGCCATTATGTTACAGTGTTCTTGTGAAAGCCATCCTCAGTGTTTTGTGGCTTTTCTGAGTGCACTTTGGGTGTGATCCCTCTCATTTTAATGTTTAGATCTTGTATTTTGTTTAATCACTAAAACAGATGCTTGCCTTGGCAAACACCATTATTGTATGCAGTGTAAGTTCTTGAACAAATCAATAAAATTTGTAAATCAATTTTTGTTCATTATGTTCTTTCTCTTCTCTTCCCTCCATGTCCTGCACCTGCGCTTCATCCTAATGAAACGAATCAATCGCCTCTTAGGTAAGAAACATATATTAGTTATACTGCTTTTTTTCACTTCTCTATACACTTTCGATCTCTCTCTTTCGTTCTCATTTCAATTTTCATATTCTCACCTACCATAACACCTCTGCTACATGTTTTTACTTTTAGAGAAAGAGCTCATGATGGGCTGTTTGCTCATGTTCAGTTCAGTATATGGATGGATGCATACAGTGTGTGCAGTGCTCCATCTTGTGGTGGTTCACTAAAACACTGCCAGAGACACTGCATCATCTTACTGCATGTGTGTGTGTGAAAGAGAGAGAGAGAGAGAGAGAGAGAGAGAGAGAGAGAGAGAGAGAGAGAGAGAGAGAGAGAGAGAGTCTGCACTATTTAGGTCTCCCCTGCTGCAGCAGTGTGTCACTATGCTTTAAGGCTAGGCTCTGGCCCACTTTTACTGCATTAAAAAGCATCAGGCTATATGGGACACAGTGTGAATAATGCAGTCTCATCACACTAAGTATGTATGACTATGCGGCAGCTTCATAGCTGCTCATGTTTCATGCATCCACACAGCAGTGTACACGTTCGAATCATCTGAAGAACCCAAAACCACATACAGGCACAATAACACACACCCTGCGTCTGTATCTAAATAGCTGCAAACATTGTAAAATGATCAGTGTCATACTGTAAATAAACTCTGGTAACAATTTATCATTTGTTTAACATAAGTTCAATTCATCATAAACTAAGAATAACATTTAAAAACATTTATAAATATGTCAATAAAATCAATAATATATTACTGTTCATTCGTGGTTCGTGTTCATTCATAACAATGCTCATTTATACCACCTAAAACGTTGAAAAATGTATTTGTAAAATTGTCCCAGATTAAAAAACATTAGTTCACAAAACATAATGTGTTCGCTAGGTAATGCGTTAAACCTTATTGTACAGTGTCACTGAAAATGATATTTTATTTTAATTGCTGTGAAGCTTTGACAACAGAAACTTTTGCACTTGTCATGTTATTTGAAACACACACACATACACACTCATGTTGGTGCACCTATCATTATGAGGACATTCTATAGGCATAATTGTGTTTACACTGTACAAACTGTATATTATATCTCCCTAAACCTACCCATCACACACGGCTTTATGCATTTCTACATTTTTAACGTTGTTAAGTATGTTTTTTAAGCCATTTTAATTGTGAGGGCTCATGAAATGTCCTTAAGTTTACGTTATAATACCAATGTAATACCCATTATACAAATGTGTCCTTTTAAATCATATAAACAAGCACACACACACACACACACACACACATTCAGCTTTTACAGGACCAGACTGAGGATTGTGTCTGGTTTTTGCATATCACAATTCACTGACTTTCATCCTTTCAAATGTGGGTCACCATCAGCTAGCTTAGACAGCATCTCATTTGACTGGCTCGATATTACACAATTGGGCCACCCTCTTGTTAAACACATGTCATGGAGTTACATATGTTATTGGTTCATGATAAACTGTAATTGCTCAAATATGGTTGGGTTGACTTTATTTAATTCTGCATTGTATTTTTTTCATGACTCTGTTCCTGCACTGAGCTCATCACAATGATGAATTTTACTTCACGAGTTCACACTTACAAAGGATTAGATGGAGTAAAAGAGTATGCGTATTTGGCGTGCTGTCTGAGGGAGGGCTCTGAGCTCGAAATGTGTCCCGAACCCAGAGTACTCCCCCATATCTCTGGTTAAGATAGTAAGCAGGTGAGTGTGAGGGGACAGGGTTGTGGAGGGATGCAGAAAAACTGTCCAGGAAAATAGGTGAGTCGGCTACTTATTTATAAGCCTCCTCTCATGCTGATTGGATAGGTCATTTGAACATGCTCCTCCCTAACTTTGCTAATAAGACATCATTTGTTTTAAGCACCAAGTACTCACTATCAAGTTTCTGTCCAGTAATGACAATAGAAACAGTAATGTGCATGAGCCTCATATTGCACTATCATAAATCCGCTCTTTTTGCCCTAATACTGGACAATGGAGCACTGCTGTTGTGTTTCTTATTGACTGTGAGAGGTGCTGTTGCCCAGTGAGAGGATAGTGCTCAAAGGATCTGCGTCCAGAAGACATTGCGTCAGACAGGACAGAGAAAACAGGCGAAGCGCTGTTTGTACATGAAGCTCGTTTTGGAACATTCTGAACAAAGCAGAGGGGATTTTTAAATGCTTGAATATTTGAAAACTGGGAGTGTATGATTGCATTTTCCTCGGATTACTACATTTGCAGGATGGGGGATAACAAAAGAGATTTGCGGCGGTATGCAAAATGGCAAGAAGGATTCTCCATTTTTCTTTTATTCGTGCTGAACGCAGCGTCCGGGCAGATTCGTTACTCCATTCCAGAGGAAATGAGAGCAGGATTGTTCGTCGGAGATGTGGCGAAGGATCTCGGTTTGGATGTGAAAAGGTTGGTGTCTGGCCGAGCGCGTCTCGTTATTGATGACAGTAGACAATATGTCGAACTGAACCGTAACAAAGGACATTTGGTGGTGAAAGAGAGAATAGACAGAGAGCAGCTCTGCGGACAAAAATCACCGTGTAGTTTCGGTCTTGAGATCTTGCTCGAAAACCCTCTTGAATTTTTCTCGATTACAATCGAGATTCAAGACATCAATGATCACGCACCCGTTTTTTCTAAGAGAGAAATCATTTTGGAGATTAGCGAGTCCACGCCTATAGGCACCATTTTCTTGTTAGACACCGCGACTGATCCCGATGTTGGATTGAATTCTCTCCAGAGCTATAGTCTGAAACCTACTGATCATTTTGCTTTAAAGCAGCACAGTCGCTCAGACGGCAGCAAGTATGCAGAGATGGTGTTGCAGTCAGTGCTGGACAGAGAGAAACAGAGCGAGCATTCGCTTGTATTAACGGCTATGGATGGCGGAGACCCGCCGCGCTCTGGAACTGTTAAAATACTCGTTACTGTCCTTGATGCCAACGATAATGTTCCCATTTTTATAGAATCGTTGTATAAAGCAAGTGTAGCTGAGAACGCAATTAAAGGGACGTTGATAACTAAAGTAAGTGCATCTGATGCAGATGAAGGTTACAATGGCAATGTCACGTATTCATTTACTCACATAGAGGAGGACGCAGCGCACATCTTCGAAATCAATGCGCATACAGGTGAAATTAAACTAATTGGAAATCTAGATTTTGAATCAATTCAACATTATGAAATTAACCTTCAAGCTAAAGACCGAGGTGGTCTCGCAGGTGGCAGTAAGCTGTTTATAGATGTTGTAGATGTTAATGACAATAGCCCGATTATAACCATGACATCGTTTTCAGGTAAAATACAAGAGGATTCTCCACCTGGCACCATTGTAGCTTTAATAAGCGTTCAGGATGTAGACTCTGGTAAAAATGGACAGGTCCGCCTAAGTTTAGAGCAAAAGTATCCCTTTACAATTAAGCCATCGCCGCGTAAGTACTACACTTTAGTAACCGACGCGCCACTAGACCGAGAAAAAGCTTCCAGTTTTAACCTAACGTTAGTTGCATCAGACGAAGGCAGCCCCTCATTATTCAGTAAAAAAACGATTTCACTAGATGTCACTGATATCAACGACAATGCGCCAGCCTTTAGTCAGCGTGAATATAAAACATATATATCAGAGAATAACTCTCCCGGCGTTTCTTTGTTGACTCTTCAAGCAACAGACCCTGACTCAGGGCAAAACGCGCGTATCGCGTATTATATCATAGAATCCGATGTAAATGGTTCTCCTGTTTCAACGTACTTCTCTGTTAACGCAGACAATGGAATTATCCACGCGGTGCGATCATTTGATTATGAACAGATGAAAGAGTTTAAAATACACGTGAGAGCGCAGGATGGAGGGTCTCCACCTCTCGGTTCAAATGCGACAGTTCTCATTAGCGTTCAGGACCAGAATGACAACGCGCCTCAGGTTCTGTATCCGGTCCAGTCAGGCGCTTCTGTGGTGGCTGAAATAGTGCCTCGTTCGGCAGATGTGGGTTATCTGGTGACTAAAGTGGTGGCTGTTGATGTGGACTCTGGACAGAATGCCTGGCTCTCATATAAACTGCAGAAAGCCACAGACAGGGCGCTGTTTGAAGTGGGCTTACAGAATGGAGAAATAAGAACTGTACGCCAAGTGACAGATAAAGATGCTGTCAAACAAAGACTCACTGTTGTAGTGGAGGACAACGGCCAGCCCTCTCGATCAGCTACAGTCAATGTTAACGTGGCGGTGGCGGACAGCTTCCCTGAAGTGCTCTCGGAGTTCACTGACTTTACGCACGACAAGGAATACAACAATAACCTAACTTTCTATCTGGTCCTGGCCTTGGCTGCAGTGTCATTTCTTTTCATAACATGTCTAGTCGTCATAATATCTGTTAAAATCTACAGATGGAGGCAATCGCGTATGTACTTTCAGTCTAATCTTCCAGTCATTCCGTACTATCCACCGCGTTACGCGGACACTGTGGGCACAGGAACTCTTCAGCACGTGCATAATTATGAAATTTACAGAACCACAGACTCCAGGAAAAGTGATGTTAAGTATTTCGCACCCATCAGTCAAAGTCTGATGAGTGTTGACGTGAGTGGAACAGAAACAATTCCAAAGGAGACGCGAACCGCTGACTGTACCGATGCGCGCAGCACACTGGTGAGTTTGCACAAATGTGACTTTTTTAATAGCTTTTACTTATGACTAACAGCTGATTGTCACTCTAAATGATGTGTTCTCTTTTGCACATTTGCATGTTTTGTCAGCCTGAGAAAGGTAAATTGACCAAAACGTTCATTAAATATGTTTGTGATGATACATACTAGATTAGTGTGCAGGATTTTTATTTTTCTACTTCACAAAGATTTTACAATATGTGATTTTTGATGCTGGTAGTCTGCAATTTTGTGATTATGGCTAAATGAGATATTTAAACAGCCGGTGGTGTGGTGCTGTCCTTGGTGCTGAACACGGACCTCGTTTCAATAATTCTTATTCTCTGTATGCTGCCTATGATATGCTTATAAATCGCTTGATGTAGTCTTTTTAAATATGTATTATTAATAATTATTCGTTTGTTGTCGGCGTTGATGGCCAAGTGAATAGCGCATTGCAATGTAACTGCACCTCCGGGTACCAGAGGTCGAATCCCGACTCGAGGTCCTTTGCCGATCCCGTTCTCCCTTCTCCACCCCATGCTTTCCTGTCAGCCACTGTCCTGTCCGATAAAGCATGAAAAAGGCAAAACAAAAATATATATATATATATATATATATATATATATATATATATATATATATATATATATATATATATATATATATATATATATATATATATATATATATATATATATATATATATACTGAAGCTTCTAGCACCCACTTTTTTTCTTATTTAATCGTATTATTTCGTTTAAGCACTTCTTTTATGGACAGCAACAGTACTGTTGTTCTTTTTTTTAGACAAATGTTTTTCGATAGTTTCTTTCACTTCATAATTCATTTATTTTGTAGAATTACTTAGGCTTGTTAACGCTCACTTCGAACAGCAAGGGCCGCTGTTGATCAGCGAAACGTTATATGGTGTGCTTTGTCATCCAGCAATCTTTACCCCTCCCCATTTTCTTGCGTGTTGGCAGATGAGGGCAAGGCTGCCTCGACATTTTTATTCAGGCTTGTGTGCGGGAGATACTAAGGTTTGCAGTAAATTTTTCTTTGCATTATTTTTCCTGACACCATCTTGGAGTACATCTCAACATTTTAATTGGATTTTATCTTTGTTAACCCTGTGATTATGATGCAACGGAGCTGTTGGATGACAGAATGCAGTCATTGGCGATGGAAAATGCTGTGGCTGTTATCAATGTTTTTTTCTTGTTGTTTTTACACTGCAAGCGGACAAATACGATATTCGATTCCGGAGGAGATGAAGAAAGGTTCTCTCATAGGTAATGTAGCACAGGATCTGGGGCTCGATTTGAAAAGGCTTCGAGCGGGTCGAGCGCGTATCGTGACCGGAGAAAGCACTCAATACGCAGAGCTTAGAACAGACAAAGGGATGCTAGTCGTGAGTGAGAGAATAGACCGAGAACAGCTATGCGGCGACACCACACCGTGCAGCTTCAGCTTCGAGATCATTCTAGAGAACCCAATGGAGCTGCACCCAGTTACTGTTGAAATATTGGATGAAAATGATCACGCGCCGTCGTTTCAGAACAAAGAATTAAAATTCGAAATTAGTGAGTCTGCAACGCTGGGTTCACGCTTTTTGTTGGAAAGCGCAGATGATCACGACGTAGGCGTGAACTCACTGCAGAATTACATTTTATCGTCAAATAACCATTTTGTTTTAAAGCAACACTCAAGTCCAGACGGCAGTAAATACGCTGAAATGGTTTTACAGAAAGCGTTAGACCGGGAGGAGCATCCTCATCTATCTCTGAAGCTGATCGCTGTAGATGGCGGAAACCCGCAGAGGTCTGGCTCTGTTAATATAGATGTTACTGTTTTAGATGTGAATGACAATGCCCCTGTGTTTAACCAGACTGTTTACAGGGCATCTGTGATGGAAAATGCACCGAAGGGCGAGTACATTACTACCGTTAACGCCACAGATGCAGACACTGGTTCAAATGGGCGAATAACATACAATTTCTACAAACAAAAAGGAACTGCTGCGCAGTTATTCAATATTGACAGCAACACTGGCATTGTTTCTGTTGTTGGAGAAATTGATCATGAAAAAGATACTAAATTTGAACTTACAGTCGAGGCTAGGGATCAGGGTGGATTAACTGATTCGAGTAAAATTGCATTAGAGGTCATTGATGTAAACGACAATGCACCTGTCATTAATACAATGTCTTTCTCGAGCACGGTATCTGAAAACGCTCCACCTGATACTACAATTGCAATAATTAATGTTAAGGACTCAGACACTGATGATAATGGCAAAGTCAGTTGTTTTATCGAAGGATCTGGAGATTTTGCAATAAAATCGACTTTAAGAAATTATTATTCTTTAGTCACGAATGCTATTCTAGATCGTGAGAAGTTGTCTGAGTACAACATCACTGTTATCGCCACTGATTCCGGGAAGCCGCCTTTAACAAGCAGAAAAACATTTCACCTTAAAGTAACGGATGTCAATGATAATGCCCCAGTTTTTAAGGACAGTGTTTATAATTCATTCTTGCTCGAGAATAATTCACCCGGCGTTTCTATTCTCAGAATCAGAGCTCATGACCCGGATGAAAATCAAAATGCTCGTATATCTTACCTTCTAGAAGAAAGCGACTTGGGCGGGTCTCCTGTAGGAACTTATGTTTCTGTTAACGCGGAGAGTGGGGTTGTACACGCAGTGCGCTCTTTTGATTATGAACAGATCAAAAACATTAAGATTACTATTATAGCGCAGGACGGAGGCTCTCCTCCGCTTTGTAGCAATGTAACCGTGAACATTTTCATCCAAGACCAGAATGACAACGCGCCTCAGGTTCTGTATCCGGTCCAGTCAGGCGCTTCTGTGGTGGCTGAAATAGTGCCTCGTTCGGCAGATGTGGGTTATCTGGTGACTAAAGTGGTGGCTGTTGATGTGGACTCTGGACAGAATGCCTGGCTCTCATATAAACTGCAGAAAGCCACAGACAGGGCGCTGTTTGAAGTGGGCTTACAGAATGGAGAAATAAGAACTGTTCGCCAAGTGACAGATAAAGATGCTGTCAAACAAAGACTCACTGTTGTAGTGGAGGACAACGGCCAGCCCTCTCGATCAGCTACAGTCAATGTTAACGTGGCGGTGGCGGACAGCTTCCCTGAAGTGCTCTCGGAGTTCACTGACTTTACGCACGACAAGGAATACAACAATAACCTGACTTTCTATCTGGTCCTGGCCTTGGCTGCAGTGTCATTTCTTTTCGTAACGTGTTTAGTCGTCATAATATCTGTTAAAATATACAGGTGGAGACAATCTCGTCTGTATTACAAGTCCAGTCTTCCAGTTATTCCGTACTATCCACCGCGTTACGCGGACACCGTGGGCACAGGAACTCTTCAGCACGCGTATAATTATGAGGTTTACAGAACGACCGATTCCAGAAGAAGTGACTGTAAGTTTGTCAGACCTGCAAGTCAGAACGTGTTGATAGTGGATCCTAATTCTACAGGGACAGTGCAGCGCGCGCCCAACGAGAGAAACGTGTTGGATGAATTAGATTCGCCGGTAGAGGTGAGAAAATATTATTATTATTATATTATTATTGTTGTTATTATTGATTTATTTGTATGGAACCATGCACACACACACACACACACACACAAAACATTAATCTCACAAGAGAAGAGATCCTTGCGCAAGATTTAGCTACTAGCTAATTTTCATCTGCAGTCCCTGATTATTATTATTAATAGTAGTAGTAATTACTCAATGTAATATGATCATGTGATAAACGGTATGAATTCATCTTCGGTGCAGACTTCTTACACAGCACGTTTTATTTGCATCTCTCCTTGCATTTCATGTCAGGAGAAACTGTGACATTTTACTCGTTTATCTTCACTTACCTGTAATGAGATTGGGCAGCGCTGCTGTCGATTTAAATTTATTATATTTTTTCTTTGTCTAACATTTCTTTTGAAATGTATGCATTCTGCTGATGCTTATTTTGGACTCTAAGGGCCGCTGTGGTCAATGAAATGCTTTGTGCAATTTGCTTGTCTAACAGTAAACATTGGCCGCGCCCAATCAGTGCGCGCTGTGACGCAGCAGTCTCCCTCTGTTTCATTCGTCACGGGATGGTGAGAGGGTGACTATCTCTTTCCTTTTCTCTTCCAAACGAATATAAAAGTTTTTTTTTTTGTAGGCATACCTTGGAATGTGCTTTTATTTCATTGAATACTGGAATATTAATGGTGAACTTGCTTTCTAATCAGTATGGCTGTTAAGGATTTTTATCGAAATGGATGTTCTCGGTGGCATGTTTTCTTCCGACCGCAGTGGCAAGTATTGTTTTTCATCTCGTGTTACGTTCCTTTTGCCATCTCTCAAATCCGGTACTCCATCCCTGAAGAAATGAGTAAAGGCTCGCTTATTGGTAATGTAGCACAAGATCTGGGGCTCGATTTGAAAAGGCTTCGAGCGGGTCGAGCGCGTATCGTGACCGGAGAAAGCACCCAATACGCAGAGCTTAGAACAGACAAAGGGATTCTAGTCGTGAGTGAGAGAATAGACCGAGAACAGCTATGCGGCGACACCACACCGTGCAGCTTCAGCTTCGAGATCATTCTAGAGAACCCAATTGAACTGCATCAGGTAACGGTTGAAATTATAGACGTAAATGATAATTCCCCTGTATTCGAGAAAAACAAAATTAATTTTGAAATAAGCGAATCAGCGACCACTGGTTCACGCTTTGCACTAGAGAGTGCACATGATGCCGATGTAGAATTAAATTCATTGCAAAATTATATTCTCACAAGGAACAATTATTTCGTTTTAAAACAACATTCAAATCCCGACGGAAGTAGGTATGTCGAAATGGTTCTTGATAAAGCGTTAGACCGGGAGGAGCATCCCCATCTATCTCTGAAGCTGATCGCTGTAGATGGCGGAAACCCGCAGAGGTCTGGCTCTGTTAATATAGATGTTACTGTTTTAGATGCGAATGACAATGCACCTGTGTTTAACCAGACTGTTTATAGGGCATCTGTGGTAGAGAATGCACCTAAAGGCACGTACATTACTACCGTTAACGCCACAGATGCAGATAGTGGATCAAACGGACATATAACGTTTTCCTTCTCTGACCTAAAAGAACATTCGAGAGATGTGTTTAGCATTAATGAAAACACTGGTTTGGTGTCGGTTCTAGGAAATATTGACTTTGAGAAAGACAAACGTTTTGAAATCAGAGTTAAAGCGACAGACCAAGGGGGTTTGACGAGTACAAGTAAGCTCGTAATTGAAGTAGTGGATGTAAATGATAATGCGCCCGTAATCATCCTCATGTCTCTTTCAAGCCCTGTATCAGAGGATGCGCCCCCAGGTACAACAATTGCAGTGGTTAATATAAAAGATTCTGACTCTGGGAGAAATGGACAGGTTACGTGCTATATTAATGAAAACCTCCCGTTTGGCATCAAATCATCCCTCTCTAACTATTATAATTTGATCACAGAAGGTTTTCTTGATCGTGAAACGGAGTCAGAATATAATATAACAGTGACTGCGACTGATTCAGGTTCACCTGCACTCTCGAGCTCAACGACACTACGCATTAAGGTTTCTGACATCAATGATAACGCGCCAGTTTTTGAACGAAGTAGCTATTCAGCACTCCTTCCTGAAAATAACGCAGCAGGATTGTCCATATGTAATGTGACGGCGAGAGATTTAGATGGGAATCAAAACGCCAGAGTGTCATATTTTTTAGAAGATAGTCATATTGGTGGAGCGCCGATTTCCTCGTACGTATCTATAAACTCGGAGAACGGTGTGTTACACGCAGTGCGTTCATTTGATTACGAGCAAATTAAACAGATTAGTTTTGTTGTAAAAGCGCAGGACGGAGGCTCTCCTCCTCTCAGCAGCAACGCGAGCGTGAAGATAATCATCCAGGACCAGAATGACAACGCGCCTCAGGTTCTGTATCCGGTCCAGTCAGGCGCTTCTGTGGTGGCTGAAATAGTGCCTCGTTCGGCAGATGTGGGTTATCTGGTGACTAAAGTGGTGGCTGTTGATGTGGACTCTGGACAGAATGCCTGGCTCTCATATAAACTGCAGAAAGCCACAGACAGGGCGCTGTTTGAAGTGGGCTTACAGAATGGAGAAATAAGAACTGTACGCCAAGTGACAGATAAAGATGCTGTCAAACAAAGACTCACTGTTGTAGTGGAGGACAACGGCCAGCCCTCTCGATCAGCTACAGTCAATGTTAACGTGGCGGTGGCGGACAGCTTCCCTGAAGTGCTCTCGGAGTTCACTGACTTTACGCACGACAAGGAATACAACGACAACCTGACTTTCTATCTAGTCTTGGCCTTGGCCGTGGTTTCATTTCTCTTTATCGTGTCTATTATTGCCATACTGTCAGTCAAATGCTACAGATGGAGACGCGAGCGGATGTTTTATAAATCTGGAGCGAATCTTCCAGTTATTCCGTATTATCCGCCTCTTTACGCAGACGTAGGCGGCACAGGAACTTTACAGCACGTGTACAATTATGAGGTTTGCAGAACCACTGACTCCAGAAAGAGTGATCTGAAATACGTCAGACCTTGCAGTGAGAGCATCATTAGTCTGGACACCAGTGGGACACAGACACTCACGCATGCGTTGAGAGAAACCCCGACCAACCAAGATTTCAACGATCAGGTGAGGTTTAATGTGTTTGTCTCTGATAGGGTTGCACGTTTTTGTTTATATGCGAATATTGTAATGTTGACCGCGGTCTTTGTTATATAAATATTAACCCTTGTGTAGAAAACAGCCTGGTCTCATTGCGAAAATGTACCTCTGGCAACGTTTTTGCAAACCCCAAAATACGTACCAATATGTACATATCACTGCAGTTTCAAAGTGATATGTCCACTGGGTGCCGCCAAAAGCTTCGTTTTTTTCCCGGAACAGATGAGCGTCAATCTGACGTTTTGTGACATTGTTTTTTTAACGTACACCTACACTAAACCCTAAACCTAACCGATAGTGTTAACAAAAGCAAATGTGACAAAAATACAATAGTAACCATGTCTTGTTAGCTTGTGTGAATTCATCTTTGAGCTCTTTTATCATGACTTGTCTTTCACGGGATTCGTACCTGAGCTTTCATTATTACAAGTAGAAATCTGTACCAGCTGAGCTACTGAGCAAACTTATTATATAAAAAAAGCCGAGCATATGGAGCAGATTAAGTGACGCAAACTCCAAAATGTATTCATTTACATGGAAAAAAAAAAAAGATTAAAAAGTGCTTGCTGTTTTACTGCCTCTAGTGTTCATTTGACTTTGAAACTGCAGAGATATGTACTTATTGGTACGTATTTAGGCGGTTTGCAAAAACGTTGCCAGAGGTACATTTCCATAATGAGACCAGGTTGGTAGAAAATGTGATTCGCTGGCCATGGTGCTGAAATACTTTCAGTCTAATATTTTCAGTTCCTACTTGTGACTTTCCGTTTTTCCCCTTAGAGTATTATACATTCTTTAATGTGTTTACATTTCAACAAATTCTGTTGTAATTTATATTGTACATAATTAAAAAAAATGTTTCTTCTATTTTAAATGTATTTTATCATTGCGTATACACGACAATTTAAAGACATAACATCATTATTTATTCTCTGTGATATTTATTGCAGTCCAAGTTTACATCAGTTCCTGTAGACATTTTGACTTAGAAATTATTGTTTTTTATTATATACTGTTGTTTTAATTTTCACGCTTTTTGACGATTTTTCCATGTTTGGAAAAATAATATGAATAAGAAAAGCATGTATTCATATACGTGTATTCACGTTTCTGTAGTTCATCAGACTGGACTCATAGTGCCGCTGTTGGTCAATATGTCAGTTTAGAGAGCAGATCTGCTGCAGTTCCACCCCCATCATCTCCATATTATTAGAGAGAGAGAGAAGCTGAGAGCGCAGTCTGAAGAGGAGAGAGAAGGCACAACGCGGAGATACTGTATTTAATATCCTTCTCTTGAATTGATATACTCTTCTTGTTCTTTTCACTTTGGACATATACATGATTTCCTCCAGTTGTTTGGACTGATTTAGTTGTTTTCTGCTTTATTCTTCATCCCGTGATCTTCTGCAAAATGTCGGACAGAACAATGGCGCGGCAAGTACTGCTGTTTATTTGCTTTCTCTCTCTCAGTTCAGCTCTCGGGCAGGTCAGTTACTCCATTCCTGAAGAAATGGCGAAAGGCTCTTTAGTCGGGAACATAGCGCAGGATTTGGGTTTAGATTTAAAGAGACTGAAATCGGGTAAAGCGCGTATTTATACAGGAGACAGCGCGGAATACATCGAGCTGAATAAAGAAAGAGGAGTCCTCCTTATCAAAGAGAGAATAGACCGAGAGGCGCTGTGCGGACAGACAACGCCTTGCGCGCTGCATTTACAGATTATTCTGGAAAACCCGATGCAGTTGTACCGCGTTACAGTTGAGGTTACAGATATAAATGACAATGCGCCAATATTTAGTAAGAGTGAGATGAGATTTGAAATTAACGAATTGTCTTCATCAGGGGCCAGATTTCTATTGGAGAGGGCTATTGATCATGACGTCGGTCCAAATGGTCTGCAGAGTTATTCTATAGAACCAACAGATAATTTTGTTTTGAAATTTCAAAACCTCCCCGATGGAAATAAAGCCGTAGAAATGGTTCTTCAAACACCCTTAGACCGAGAGAAACAAGATCAAATTTCGTTACTTTTAACAGCATTTGATGGAGGCGAGCCCCAGATGTCCGGTACAATGAAGATACTCATTACAGTTTTAGATGCGAATGATAACGCCCCTGTGTGTTCACAATCCGTATACAAAACCAGCATAGCTGAAAACTCGCCTAAAGGCACAGTTTTAACAACAGTTAGTGCTTCTGATGCTGATCAGGGTTCGAATGGTAGAATCTCGTTTTCTATTTCAAGTACTGCCGACAAAGCGGCAGACATTTTTGAAATAGACCCCGATCTTGGCATTGTAAAACTCACTGGGGGCATAGATTATGAAATAAGTAAGTATTATCAAATAGATGTTCAAGCACGCGATGACGGCGGTCACACGGATTCGTGTAAGATAATTGTTGACGTTATTGACATAAACGATAACAATCCCACTATTAATATTATTTCAAAGTCAGGCCAGATATCAGAGGATTCAAAATCTGGCACTGTTCTTGCAATATTAAACATTCAAGACGTAGACTCAAATGAAGGAGGCAAAGTTAATTGTCACTTAAATGAAAATGTTCCATTTGTCATTCAGTCATCGCCCGATGGTTTTTATAGTCTAGTGACAGACAGCGATTTAGATCGAGAGAGAGAGTCTGAGTATAACATCAGTGTGACGTGCGCTGATGAGGGCGTGCCCTCTCTCTCCAGCAGCGTCACTCTCTCCTTACAGATATCAGATGTGAATGATAACGCGCCCGTCTTTGAGAAGAGCTCATATGAGGCTTCTGTTCAAGAAAACAACACACCGGGTCTTTCCATATTCACAGTCAGAGCCAGAGACGCAGATTTTAACCAGAATGCCCGTGTGTCTTACATACTGGAGGACTCGTCGGTTAACGGAGTGCCCGTGTCCTCGTTAGTGTCCGTTAGTGCTGATAGTGGAGTCATAAATGCAGTGCGATCTTTCGATTACGAGCAGATCAAAGATTTCCAGTTCCGCGTAAAAGCGCAGGACGGAGGCTCTCCTCCTCTCAGCAGCAACGCGAGCGTGAAAATAATCATTCAGGACCAGAATGACAACGCGCCTCAGGTTCTGTATCCGGTCCAGTCAGGCGCTTCTGTGGTGGCTGAAATAGTGCCTCGTTCGGCAGATGTGGGTTATCTGGTGACTAAAGTGGTGGCTGTTGATGTGGACTCTGGACAGAATGCCTGGCTCTCATATAAACTGCAGAAAGCCACAGACAGGGCGCTGTTTGAAGTGGGCTTACAGAATGGAGAAATAAGAACTGTTCGCCAAGTGACAGATAAAGATGCTGTCAAACAAAGACTCACTGTTGTAGTGGAGGACAACGGCCAGCCCTCTCGATCAGCTACAGTCAATGTTAACGTGGCGGTGGCGGACAGCTTCCCTGAAGTGCTCTCGGAGTTCACTGACTTTACGCACGACAAGGAATACAACGACAACCTGACTTTCTATCTAGTCTTGGCTTTGGCTGTGGTTTCATTTCTCTTTATCGTGTCTATCATTGCCATACTGTCAGTCAAATGCTACAGATGGAGACGCGAGCGGATGTTTTATAAATCTGGAGCGAATCTTCCAGTTATTCCGTATTATCCGCCTCTTTACGCAGACGTAGGCGGCACAGGAACTTTACAGCACGTGTACAATTATGAGGTTTGCAGAACCACTGACTCCAGAAAGAGTGATCTGAAATACGTCAGACCTTGCAGTGAGAGCATCATTAGTCTGGACACCAGTGGGACACAGACACTCACGCATGCGCAAAGGGAGAGACTGAACTTTGATGATTGTGGTGATCAGGTGAGAATTATTTTTATAACTAATTTATGTGATATTTTAAAACGTTTCTCATTATTGAACATGTTTGCTTTAACTGTTGATCCGGTCGCTGACTGGTTTTCTGAAACGAAGTGTCTCTGCAATTCTAAGAAATGTTTATATAATGTTAGCAGAAAATAGTATGAATCATCTGCTGTTGTATTTCCATCCGTTTAATATAGTCGGGTAAACTTTTTGTGTTGTTGTCCTTATGTAGTTCATATTTCCATGAAAGAAAATGAGAGCTTGTTTTTTTTCAGCTTATAATTTTCTTTAATTTGTCCTTCAATATTTTAAGTGGAAATATTTTTTTATTCCTTTTTATTAGTTTATTGACATTTTATTTTCAGTTGAAGTCCTACAGTAAACGTCACGCTGCTACTGAAATGGCCACAATTGTTAACATTATTAACATGTGGTATTCACAGTTCGTTTGCCTTTTTAAAAAAAATCCTTGGGTGATTTTCACTTGTCTTTGTCAAAGAGTGAGAAAGTCTATTCAGCGTTTGCTTTTGCTGCCCCTGACCATGGTCCTGAATCACAGCGCGTCATTTACCTCATATATTCTGCTACATCTCTTTACAGCAGAACATATGTTTGAGATTTTTAACATCTTTTCGTTCTGTCCTCCTGTTCAAAAGTTAAATTAAATATTTCTTATGTGTATATTATAATTGTATTTAAGCAATGTGTCCCTGTCGGTCGGCTCAGTGTTCATATTCTGATATAAATATAAAACTTTGAACAAACACCAAATGTTTTTTTTATTGTTTCCCTTCAATCTTTATTTATACAAACTCCTATACTTTTTAAATTTCATATATATTTATTGCTTTGGACTTTTAAATATATATATATATATATATATATATATATATATATATATATATATATATATATATATATATATATATATATATATATATATATATATATATATATATATACTTTAGAACTTTGTCAAAAAACTGCTTTCCTCAGACATGTCTGACACTGAGATAAAGGTTTATTAATTTTACATTTCCTGTAGTTCGTCAGACTGGACTCATAGTGCCGCTGTTGGTCAATATGTCAGTTTAGAGAGCAGATCTGCTGCAGTTCCACCCCCATCATCTCCATATTATTAGAGAGAGAGAAGCTGAGAGCGCAGTCTGAAGAGGAGAGAGAAGGCACAACGCGGAGATACTGTATTTAATATCCTTCTCTTGGATTGATTTACTCTTCTTGTTCTTTTCACTTTGGACATATACATGATTTCCTCCAGTTGTTTGGACTGATTTAGTTGTTTTCTGCTTTATTCTTCATCCCGTGATCTTCTGCAAAATGTCGGACAGAACAATGGCGCGGCAAGTACTGCTGTTTATTTGCTTTCTCTCTCTCAGTTCAGCTCTCGGGCAGGTCAGTTACTCCATTCCTGAAGAAATGGCGAAAGGCTCTTTAGTCGGGAACATAGCGCAGGATTTGGGTTTAGATTTAAAGAGACTGAAATCGGGTAAAGCGCGTATTTATACAGGAGACAGCGCGGAATACATCGAGCTGAATAAAGAAAGAGGAGTCCTCCTTATCAAAGAGAGAATAGACCGAGAGGCGCTGTGCGGACAGACAACGCCTTGCGCGCTGCATTTACAGATTATTCTGGAAAACCCGATGGAATTTTTTAGCGTTACCATTGAAATAGTAGATATTAATGACAACACGCCCAGTTTTAAAAAGAGTAAGATTATTTTTAGAATCAGCGAATCAGCCATTTTGGGGTCTAAATTTATGTTAGAACCTGCTATAGATCTCGATGTGGGAACCAATGGCCTTCAGAGCTATATGCTAAAACCAACTGATAATTTCAATCTTAAATTTAAAAATCAACCTGGAGATGGGAAAAATGTCGAAATGGTTCTACAAAAGCCATTAGATCGTGAAAAACAGCATGATATAAAATTAGTGCTCACAGCTGTTGATGGAGGAGATCCTCAGTTGTCTGGCAGTATAGAGATTCACATTACTGTTTTAGACGTCAACGACAATGCTCCTGTTTTCTCGCAGTCAGTGTATAAAGCGACTGTAACCGAGAATGCGCCAAAAGACACTATTGTGTCAACAGTGAGCGCAACTGACGCCGATGAGGGTGTAAATAGTAAGATAGAGTATTCTATTGCAAATATAGAAGATGATGCTCAGCAATTATTTGACATAAATGAAGATAACGGGCAGGTTACGGTGGTCGGAATAATAGATTTTGAAAAAGCTCGCAATTACGAGATACGCGTTCAGGCCAGTGATCACGGTGGTCTCACTGATTCCTGTAAAATCATAGTTGACGTCATTGATATCAATGATAATAAGCCAGTGATAAATATTATGTCCAAAACAAACGTAATAGCGGAAAATTCTCCTTCTGACACGGTGGTTATTATGATAAATGTTCAGGATCCTGATTCAGGAGAAAATGGGAAAGTTCAGTGTTCTATTAGTGAAAATATCCCATTTTCTCTGAAATCAACTAATAATAATTTCTTCAGTTTAGTGACAGACAGTGATTTAGACCGAGAGAGAGAGTCTGAGTATAACATCAGTGTGACGTGCGCTGATGAGGGCGTGCCCTCTCTCTCCAGCAGCGTCACTCTCTCCTTACAGATATCAGATGTGAATGATAACGCGCCCGTCTTTGAGAAGAGCTCATATGAGGCTTCTGTTCAAGAAAACAACACACCGGGTCTTTCCATATTCACAGTCAGAGCCAGAGACGCAGATTTTAACCAGAATGCCCGTGTGTCTTACATACTGGAGGACTCGTCGGTTAACGGAGTGCCCGTGTCCTCGTTAGTGTCCGTTAGTGCTGATAGTGGAGTCATACATGCAGTGCGATCTTTCGATTACGAGCAGATCAAAGATTTCCAGTTCCGCGTAAAAGCGCAGGACGGAGGCTCTCCTCCTCTCAGCAGCAACGCGAGCGTGAAAATAATCATCCAGGACCAGAATGACAACGCGCCTCAGGTTCTGTATCCGGTCCAGTCAGGCGCTTCTGTGGTGGCTGAAATAGTGCCTCGTTCGGCAGATGTGGGTTACCTGGTGACTAAAGTGGTGGCTGTTGATGTGGACTCTGGACAGAATGCCTGGCTCTCATATAAACTGCAGAAAGCCACAGACAGGGCGCTGTTTGAAGTGGGCTTACAGAATGGAGAAATAAGAACTGTACGCCAAGTGACAGATAAAGATGCTGTCAAACAAAGACTCACTGTTGTAGTGGAGGACAACGGCCAGCCCTCTCGATCAGCTACAGTCAATGTTAACGTGGCGGTGGCGGACAGCTTCCCTGAAGTGCTCTCGGAGTTCACTGACTTTACGCACGACAAGGAATACAACGACAACCTGACTTTCTATCTAGTCTTGGCCTTGGCTGTGGTTTCATTTCTCTTTATCGTGTCTATCATTGCCATACTGTCAGTCAAATGCTACAGATGGAGACGCGAGCGGATGTTTTATAAATCTGGAGCGAATCTTCCGGTTATTCCGTATTATCCGCCTCTTTACGCAGACGTAGGCGGCACAGGAACTTTACAGCACGTGTACAATTATGAGGTTTGCAGAACCACTGACTCCAGAAAGAGTGATCTGAAATACGTCAGACCTTGCAGTGAGAGCATCATTAGTCTGGACACCAGTGGGACACAGACACTCACGCATGCGCAAAGGGAGAGACTGAACTTTGATGATTGTGGTGATCAGGTGAGAATTATTTTATAAATAATTTATGTGATATTTTAAAACGTTTCTCATTATTGAACATGTTTGCTTTAACTGTTGATCCGGTCGCTGACTGGTTTTCTGAAATGAAGTATATCTGCATTTTTAAGAATTTGTTTAAATATAGCTGAACATGGTACGGATCATCTGGTGTTGTATTTTCATGCGTTAATTCTAGTCTGGTAAACTTTTTTGTTTTGTTTTGTTTTACATATATGTAGTTCATATTTCCTGTACAGCCGTGACAAAAACGAAGGCTATTTTTCGTCTTATAAATGATTTTCTTTATTCATTTTTCCTTTGTGTTCAGTGGATTCATTATTTTATTCTTTTAATTTTGACATTCTATTTTCAGTTTAAGTCCTACTGTACATTGTTAACATTAATAACATGTGGCATTAACAGTTCGTGCCATTTAAAATTTTCTTCTTGTGTGATTTTCACTAGTTTTTTTTTCAAGAAGTGAGAAACTCTATTCAGCGTTTGCTTTTGCTGCCCCTGACCATGGTCCTGAATCGCGGCGCCGCGTCATTTACCTCATATATTCTGCTACATCTCTTTACAGCAGATCATCTGTTTGAGATTTTAACATCTTATTGGTCTGTCCTCCTGTTCAAAAGTTAAACTATATACTGTTTCATTACTGATTGGCTCTTACTTATGTGTGTTATTGTATTTAAGGTATTTCTCCATGTCTGTCTGATCATTGTTGGCATACTGATATTGCCTTAGCAAACCTTGAACAATCAGAAAATGTATTTATTTATTTATTTGCCCAATTTCCTACTTCCATATTTTTCAAACTCATACAATCTTTGCATTTCATAGACATTTATTAATAAGGACTTTTCATACTTTAGAACTTTGTTTAGTAAACTGCTTTTCTCGGACACGTCAGTCATTGAGATAAAGGTTTATTAATTTTACATTTTCTGTAGTTCATCAAACTGGACTCATAGTGCCGCTGTTGGTCAATATGTCAGTTTAGAGAGCAGATCTGCTGCAGTTCCACCCCCATCATCTCCATATTATTAGAGAGAGAGAGAAGCTGAGAGCGCAGTCTGAAGAGGAGAGAGAAGGCACAACGCGGAGATACTGTATTTAATATCCTTCTCTTGGATTGATATACTCTTCTTGTTCTTTTCACTTTGGACACATACATGATTTCCTCCAGTTGTTTGGACTGATTTAGTTGTTTTCTGCTTTATTCTTCATCCCGTGATCTTCTGCAAAATGTCGGACAGAACAATGGCGCGGCAAGTACTGCTGTTTATTTGCTTTCTCTCTCTCAGTTCAGCTCTCGGGCAGGTCAGTTACTCCATTCCTGAAGAAATGGCGAAAGGCTCTTTAGTCGGGAACATAGCGCAGGATTTGGGTTTAGATTTAAAGAGACTGAAATCGGGTAAAGCGCGTATTTATACAGGAGACAGCGCGGAATACATCGAGCTGAATAAAGAAAGAGGAGTCCTCCTTATCAAAGAGAGAATAGACCGAGAGGCGCTGTGCGGACAGACAACGCCTTGCGCGCTGCATTTACAGATTATACTGGAAAACCCGATGGAATTTTTTAGCGTTACCATTGAAATAGTAGATATTAATGACAACATTCCCAGTTTTGAAAAGGGTAGGATTCATTTCAGAATCAGCGAATCAGCCATTTTAGAGTCAAAATTTACGTTAGAACCTGCTATAGATCTCGATGTGGGAATCAATGGCCTTCAGAGCTATATGCTAAAACCAACTGATAATTTCAATCTTAAATTTAAAAATCAACACGGAGGCGCACAAAATGTCGAAATGGTTCTACAAAAGCCTTTAGATCGTGAAAAACAGCATGATATAAAATTAGTGCTCACAGCTGTTGATGGAGGAGATCCTCAGTTGTCTGGCAGTATAGAGATTCACATTACTGTTTTAGACGTCAACGACAATGCTCCTGTTTTCTCGCAGTCAGTGTATAAAGCGACTGTAACCGAGAATGCGCGAAAAGACACTATTGTGTCAACAGTGAGCGCAACTGACGCCGATGAGGGTGTAAATAGTAAGATAGAGTATTCCATTACTAACATGCAAGATAACGTGCGTCAGTTATTTAGCATAAATAAAGATAATGGCCAAGTTAGCGTGGTCGGAATAATAGATTTTGAAAAAGCTCGCAATTACGAGATACGCGTTCAGGCCAGTGATCACGGTGGTCTGACGGATTCCTGTAAAATCATAGTTGACGTCATTGATATCAATGATAATAAGCCAGTGATAAATATTATGTCCAAAACAAACGTGATAGCGGAAAATTCTCCTTCTGACACGGTGGTTATTATGGTCAATGTTCAGGATCCTGATTCAGGAGAAAATGGGAAAGTTCAATGTTCTATTAGTGAAAATATCCCATTTTCTCTGAAATCAACTAATAATAATTTCTTCAGTTTAGTGACAGACAGTGATTTAGATCGAGAGCGAGAGTCTGAGTATAACATCAGTGTGACGTGCGCTGATGAGGGCGTGCCCTCTCTCTCCAGCAGCGTCACTCTCTCCTTACAGATATCAGATGTGAATGATAACGCGCCCGTCTTTGAGAAGAGCTCATATGAGGCTTCTGTTCAAGAAAACAACACACCGGGTCTTTCCATATTCACAGTCAGAGCCAGAGACGCAGATTTTAACCAGAATGCCCGTGTGTCTTACATACTGGAGGACTCGTCGGTTAACGGAGTGCCCGTGTCCTCGTTAGTGTCCGTTAGTGCTGATAGTGGAGTCATACATGCAGTGCGATCTTTCGATTACGAGCAGATCAAAGATTTCCAGTTCCGCGTAAAAGCGCAGGACGGAGGCTCTCCTCCTCTCAGCAGCAACGCGAGCGTGAAAATAATCATCCAGGACCAGAATGACAACGCGCCTCAGGTTCTGTATCCGGTCCAGTCAGGCGCTTCTGTGGTGGCTGAAATAGTGCCTCGTTCGGCAGATGTGGGTTACCTGGTGACTAAAGTGGTGGCTGTTGATGTGGACTCTGGACAGAATGCCTGGCTCTCATATAAACTGCAGAAAGCCACAGACAGGGCGCTGTTTGAAGTGGGCTTACAGAATGGAGAAATAAGAACTGTACACTGTTAGACATTTTATTGTATTTTTGCGGTAACTTACTGGCAGCACTATTGCCAGTAAGTTACTGTAATTGCCCCTTTACAGTAGCTTACCTGTAAATGTGTTTTACAGTATGATGCCCTTACCGTAATTTAATTTTACAGTATGATGCCCTTACCGTAATTTAATTTTACAGTATGATGCCCTTACCGTAATTTAATTTTACAGTATGATGCCCTTACCGCAATTTAATTTTACAGTATGATGCCCTTACCGCAATTTATTTTTACAGTATAATAATTTTTACAGTAATTTTACTGTAATTTATTTTACTTTTTATTTTACAAAATATGCATATGTTAATATGTTATTACTTTATTTTGAATATTTTACATGAATGCAATAAAACAAATAATACATTTAATAAATTCCAAATAAGAGACTTGAGTCCATGTACATCAGTATATTTTTTATTCACCGTCACAATCAATTACAAAAAACAGAAAAAAAATAGAGAACTGAATTCATTACAACAAATCAAAGCAGAGATCATGACGATATGGCAACAAAAAGTATGAACAAAATACCCCAGCTGGTCTTGGCTGGCCTCCCTACTGGTAAACTACTGATGGCTGATCTGAAACAAAACAGAGGAACAATGTGTGAGAAATGGTTTATCTCATCTAAATTTGTTCATGGACAGATGAGGTAACAACTTGTGCAACAGCAGTTATTCATAGTTATACTTGTTATATTATTATTATTCATAGTTATACTTATATTATATATCTCTTTCCCGAGGACAAGCGTGCGCGCTCTGGAGATTATCACGTGAAACGCAACAATACCCAATCAGAAAGCAAGCTGCTGACGGAAGACACCTCCCTCCAGCTCACGCTGGAACATGTAAAGGCCATGTTCACACCATCTCCATTACTTCATCTAAACATTTCCCCCCCCCCCCCCCCCCCCGCAAATTTTCTTTAAAAAGCATTCCATACACTATCAGGGTATATACAGAACTTCTTAAGTTGAATTTAATACCTTTTACTACCTTTTTTAATACCTTCAAAATATTTTTTAATACCAGCGCGACTTCAAGCTGCAACTATAGTAGTGTAAATGAAATATCTTTCCAAATGGAATAACATATTGCATCACAATGTAACGAGGTCATTATAACTTAACATCAACTGCCCAAAGAGATGAGAATAGAAATAAAGACAGAAGAGGAAGGAGACATCTTCTTCATAGTTCATGCAGTGTACAGAGCAATTTTCACGGCGCAATACAGATTTTTTTTCTTTTTCGTTTTAAATCATGAAGGCCAGTCAGTGGATATCACACAAAAACGTAATGTGTGCGAGAGTCGGTGAAGTCTCAAACCTGGTCAATTATTCACTACTGAAAGTGAACGTAAAATCTGACAAGCTTTCGGCGCATATTCTCACAGAGACAAGAGATATCTCGTTATTTATATAAATCTGCTTTAACATATGCTGATAACGTATAGCCTATAACTGTCTGAATTTATATTCTTAATATTTCTCTTTTGGCCCATATTGTGAAACAAATTAGAAGAGAAGTATAGGCCCATTTCGTGTTAAACAAGTTTTTTTTTAAATAAAGCTGCTCTTACTTTCTGATAATACTGATATTATTGTAGTGTTCTGACATATTATAGACTGATAATCATTTTAATTATAGGCCTATAATTCCTTGTTTAATTGTGCAAAATGTATTTAAATAATGAGGAGTAAGCTAATATATCTATTCTTTTATTATGCAACATGTCGGTTGTGCATTGATGCATTATGAAATTATCACGGGGGCAAATTAAATGTATTATCAATTTAATAATAAAAGTAGGCCTACCCTAATAATAATAATAATCATTTATATACATAAATAGTAAATGCTAAATCTTCACTCATACAGTGAGCAGACAAGTCGCGCTCGACGATCCGAGCCATGGTGTGAGCATATAAACCGTGAGCTTTGGCTTTACATCGCATGCGATCTACTCGTACAGTGTGAGTAGATAACCTTGCTGAAATCGCACAGAAATCGCACAGTGTATGCCAAGCTTTAAGCAACTTGCATATTTCGAAACAGCTCTTCAATGCCATAGATTCAAATTGAAAGAGTGGTGTTTAGTTGCAAGGTCTAAACACCACAGCACCTCAGCTCGCAATGTAGCGGTGGTGATAGGGCATAGCGTCTGCTGTCTGACGTCTGTCACGCACCTGTTGATGATGCTGCTAGACTAACGTTAGGCTACTGGCAGTGGTTTGAATCGGGAGAGCAGTCGGGGTTGAGGGCTAAGCAGTGGAGGTTGAGGTCGTTGATGCATCTGTAGCGCAGAACATTGGTATGGGAAGCTGCTCGCTACGTCCGCGCATCCTAGCTTGGTGGCTATTTGATTACATATGCGATTTGACGCCATTCACCCCCACCCAGGTTATATTAATTGTCTTCTTGCAGACGTGGCAATAAGCCTTGCGGCTGTTGCAAACTACTGGCCTAAGCCAGTCTTTAAATCGTGAGTCCTCCAGCCAGAGGTCCGAAAACTTGCATTTCCCCATGCTTTAATTACTGAATGGAAGCGAGCTCGCGTACATGTTTGTCAGCAAGCCAGCCGCGGACCCAGTTTGTTTCAGCGCGCGCGAACGAACACCACCTCACACGATATCGCGCAGGTCCTACTCTAAACATATAAATAAATCCACGCAAATTTTAGAAAAAAAAGGCCAAATTGACAAATTTATCTAAAAAAAATTTGACTCGAAAATGTAATACCTCGTTAGATGACGTTTAGTACTTTTTACTACTTTTTAATGCCCTTAATTTTGGCTAATTTCATTTACTACCTTTTACAACCCCGCGGACACCCTGACTATAAGAGCAATTTCATGATATGATATACTTTATATCACCTGTGGTGTGGTAGGCAAACGTCACCTCCTGCTCAACTGACATCTTATGCTGCCTTCACGTGCTATAGGAATTACTGAACTAGTTTCCTAGTTAAAAAATTGGACATGAACGCCCTCTCAAGTCAAAATCTGAATGTGATGAGCTCGTAATCACAACTTCAGAAGTGGGAAGTAGGAAATTTCTAGCACATGAAGGCAGCATAAGACGAGGTTGGCTGAAAATGAAAAGATAAAAGTCTCTCAGAAATTGCAAATAATTAAATACTTGCACCTGTACATACTTGCATGATTAGTTTTTAGTTCAGGTTTTAGTTGTAGTCCAGCTTTGTCCGTTTCTCCGTCTATTCCTCAGTCTCTCTGTTTTCTGGTCACTGGTTGGATATGATCTGCATATAAAATAATGTATACATATTTTGGTAACACTTTACAATAAGGTTGTATTAGTTAACATTAGTTAAAGGGTTAGTTCACCCAAAAATGAAAATTCTGTCATTAATTACTCACCCTCATGTCGTTGGACACCCGTAAGACCTCCGTTCATATTCGGAACACAAATGAAGATATTTTAGTTGAAAGCTGATGCTGAGAAAGGCTTCAGATAGGCCTCCATTGGCATTCAGTACATTGACACTTCCAATATCCATGAAAGGCACTTAAAACGTCTTTACAAAGTCTATCTCACCACAGTGACTCTACAATAATTTTACGATGTGACGACAATAGTTTTTGTGCGCAAAAAAAAATCTAAATAACATCTTTATCCAACTTGTTCTTGTCTTCCGTGTGTGCCTCCACGACGTATGCGCGAGAATATGACGCAGATTCGGCGTTCGGACATATGACCCAGAAGAGATTTGTTTACGAGCAGAGTAAGACGCGCGTGTCTAAGCTGTTGAATTCTACATTGATCGTGCTTTAGGTCTCGGCGTAGTGCTCAAAATGGGGCTTAAGTGTGCATTTCATGGATTCCCGAACGCCGGATCTGCGTCATATTCTCGCGCATGCGTCGTGGAGGCACACACGGAAGTCGAGAACAAGTTGGATAAAGGTGTTATTTAGATTTTTTTTTGCGCACAAAAACTATTGTCGTCACATCGTAAAATTATTGTAGAGCCACTGTGGTGAGATGGACTTTGTAACAACGTTTTAAGTGCCTTTCATGGATCTTGGAAGTGTCAATGTACTGAATGCCAATGGGGGCCAATCTGAAGCCTTTCTCAGCCATCAGCTTTACACTAAAATATCTTCATTTGTGTCTGAAGATGAACGGAGGTCTTACGGGTGTCGAACGACATGAGGGTGAGTAATTAATGACAGAATTTTCATTTTTGGGTGAACTAACCCTCTAATGCATTAGTTAACATGAACTAACCATGAACAACACCTCTGTTCAGCATTAGTTAATCTTTGTTAACGTTAGTTCATAAAAATCCAGCTGTTCATATTAGTTCACAGTGCATTAACTAATGTTAGCAAGATTTTAATAATGCATTAGTAAATGTTGAAATTAACATTAACAAAGATAAATAAATGCTTTATAAGTGCAGTTCATTATTAGTTAATGTTAATTAATGTAGTTAACTAATGAACCGTATTGTAAAGTGTTACACAAATTTTTAAGTGCATACAATGAATCATTTTTAATTACTTTGTCATGTTATGCAGTGACATATCCCACATGAGACTAAACAGTCACAACAAGATAACAAATAGATGCCAAGTAGGAAATGCAGGCAACAAGTATTTTTGAAATAATAAAATGTTATGCATTAAAAGACGTTAATCACATAATGTTAGTCAAAATATATACTTACAAAGCCAAAGATGCTCAGTGCTGTGGCTCTTTCTGGGGTGTTGTTAGCTCCTGTTGACACAAGAGAGAAAAAGAAGAAATTTTCATTAATGTTTATTGACTATAATGGTGCCTAAATGTTATGCACATGATAATTCACAGATATAGGATGACTGCTAGATTGACCACTTACACAATCAAATGACTATCAACACTGAAAAAAGAGAGAAGACAATAATAGAGCCTTCAGTGGCATGTAAAAATGAATTAATATGAAATAATATAATAAATAAGAAGCCACAATGAACATACTTGAACTAATTATTATTTTACTTGAATATATATTAATCCTCTGGTGTATACACTGGCGTAAATGTTCTATTTTCGAGAGAGAGAGAGAGAGAGAAAGAGAAAGAGAGAGAGAGAGAGAGAGAGAGAGAGAGAGAGAGAGAGAGAGAGAGAGAGAGAGAGAGAGAGAGAGAGAGAGAGAGAGAGAGCCTTTGACACCGCTAACGTTACTTCAAATGGCGTCACACACATTTAACTGTCAACGAAAATATGTAACTATAACTGGCCGTGAAAAGACGGAAACCATTGTTCGCGTAAATACAACATTTGGTACATAATGTACAATGCAGGTAACAGTTAGTCAATTGTATGCAAATTTAATGGGTTATGAAAGCGGTTCTTGAGGAAAATGAACAGTTCCCCGAGACTGTCATATAGTAATAGCAATTCGATATTATTATTTACTTTCTTCATATATGTAGCTATATTTAATGGATATTGGTTTACGTTTTAAAAGTATCAAAGACATTTGTGATAAATTTGTCAAATAAAAACTTCTTACCTCAGGAAAGCTCGCAGCTGGTGTCTGGCGATCCGATCCACAGGCAGGGACGTCCGTTATGCGCGCACTCGACACAAACCTCATTTGCGCGGGCTTGGCACGCGAGTAAACAATTTAAATTGTGTGAGGTGTAAGCAAAGTTTATAAATATATTTTTTAAACATTTAAAAATTACATTTATATCACCACACTTGTACTGGTATTACTCTGGCATTAAAATAATATTAAATAAAATAAAATTACGGATCATGAGATATAAAATGCTAACAGTAGGTGTGTGTGTGTGTGTGTGTGTGTGTGTGTGTGTGTGTGTGTGTGTGTGTGTGTGTGTGTGTGTGTGTGTGTAGCCTACCGTTAGCATTTTATATCTCATGATCCGTCATTTTATTTTGCAACGTACAGTTATAGCCGAAAAATAAACAAGTAATGAAACTTCACTTTGCCCTCAGCCTAAACGATTTGCCAGGGAACAAATTATAGATCCATGAGAGCAAATATGGGCCGTTAAATCTCCACAAGACTAATTATAGCTGGAGACGCCACAGAGACATCAGAGCCAGCGGCAGACGTCAGAAGGGCTAACGTTAGCCGAGGAAAGTCTACTCTCGCCGGGTAAACAAGCGCTGAACGCCGCTGACTCACTGGAGCTCACATCTCCGAAAACACCAGATAAAATGTTAAAATAGGCACTCTTCTTATAAATAAACCACAGATTTGAGCTTTAAACAACTACATTACCGACTAAAAAAGTCTTAAAACTACGTTTTGTCACACATTAACAGTTTTAACACAAAAAGACGTGTAAACACAGCCCATGTCAGTCATTTCTCAACAAGACGAGCCGCTGGCAGAAGCTCCTCCTATGAGGCGAATTCGAAATACATTTATAACACTAATACTTTACTCTATTTATTCTATACTCTATTTTTTCCTCTTTTTGAAAGTTGTGAAATCACTATTGTGGAGTTTTTCTTTTGCTATTTGAGCAAATGGGCACACAAAAAATATATAATTATTGTATTCTCTCATTCACCGCTATAAAATTTAACCCAACTATGACGACTTCCGCTCTGAGAAACCCGAAAATGTGAAAAGGGTAGGAGAAAATACTAAATATAAAAATTACTTCTTTGTCTCCCACAAAGAACTAATTTTACATCCTTCCATCCACATGTTTTTATTTAACTTTTAAACATCCAGTGTGTGTGTGTGTTTGTGTGTATTCTTTGTTTACAGTAGCACTACTGCTTTTACGTAAACAGTAAAATACTGCAAATTCCCATATACAGTAAGTTACTGTAAATTTCATTAAAAATACCCACAATGCAGTGCATATTACAGTAGCTAACCGTAAATAATATAAATGGTATTTTACTGGGCTTTTTTGCGGTAAGTAACTGTAAAATTGCGGTAAAGTCTAACAGTGTACGCCAAGTGACAGATAAAGATGCTGTCAAACAAAGACTCACTGTTGTAGTGGAGGACAACGGCCAGCCCTCTCGATCAGCTACAGTCAATGTTAACGTGGCGGTGGCGGACAGCTTCCCTGAAGTGCTCTCGGAGTTCACTGACTTTACGCACGACAGGGAATACAACGACAACCTGACTTTCTATCTAGTCTTGGCCTTGGCTGTGGTTTCATTTCTCTTTATCGTGTCTATCATTGCCATACTATCAGTCAAATGCTACAGATGGAGACGCGAGCGGATGTTTTATAAATCTGGAGCGAATCTTCCAGTTATTCCGTATTATCCGCCTCTTTACGCAGACGTAGGCGGCACAGGAACTTTACAGCACGTGTACAATTATGAGGTTTGCAGAACCACTGACTCCAGAAAGAGTGATCTGAAATACGTCAGACCTTGCAGTGAGAGCATCATTAGTCTGGACACCAGTGGGACACAGACACTGACGCATGCGCAAAGGGAGAGACTGAACTTTGATGATTGTGGTGATCAGGTGAGAATTATTTTTATAACTAATTTATGTGGTATTTTAAAACGTTTCTAATGATTGAACATGTTTGCTTGAACTGTTGACGCAGTCACTTAATAGTTTTCTTAAAATAATCGTTTCTGCTATTGTGCTTTTTTTTAATACTTATAGTTTATTTTTGTTACGAACCCTTTTGTTAAAAGTGGCTACGTAAGGGTTTCGCAACATAAAGAAGGACACGTGAAACATGAGTACACTGCATTAACATTTATTATACTCACGAACATATAGAAACTCACGAAACACGTATCACAGACACAGAAACATACTTCACTTCAAATAATATGAAGGTAACAAATATTAACAAGACGAACAACAAAGTAATTTAACTAAATCAAAAGAAAATGAAAAGCTTGTTTGCTGGTTCTCCTCTCTCCTGCCATGCTCCGCTTCAGTGCCTTTATTATAGTGGATCCAAAACGACTCCAACGAGGTGCAGGTGTATAATGACACACAGGTGCGGACCTAATAAGGAGCTCAGACACAGAGAAAAAAAAACAGAGTCATGACGTCATTACAAGGAGAAGAAAACACGAGACACAAACCGTAACAATTTTGCTCAACTTTTGTAGTTTTCTGCAGTTATATTGGTCAAATCATTCTTCTCTATTATTTGAGTCCTTGTGTATTTCGACATGAATTCATGTCATCACTTTTTGTACAGACAAGAAAAATGTACGGATTGCTTGCTTTATTTAATCATTTATGCGTATATGCCTTACAGATATATATATATCCTTTCCCTCTTGAATTTAAGTTTTAATTCCACTTTTTATAGCACACTATACCTGCCTCTGCTTTTGCTTGCAAGAAAACAGCAAGACTTTTGCTCGTCTTTGTCATAAAGTGAAAAACTCTGGTCAGTTTCCCTGGCCATGGTCCTGAAATACAGTGAGACGCGGTCACGTCATGTATCCTGTGGCATCTCTTTACAGTACACCATCATTTTGAGATTTCCATCTGGTTATCGTCTGTCCTCCTTTTAAAAAGTTAAACTACATTATTTTAGTCGTATCTAGATATGTGTTATGCATAGTTGTATTTTAGATATTTATCCCTGTGTCTCTGATCAAAATATTGAAACAAATTAATAAATTCTTGTTCGCTCAGTGTTTTTTCTTAATTATTAACACAGACTTATACAATTATTTTATTTTACAGATACTTGTATTGTTATGCTCATTGTTTTTTTTTTATTGTTTTTTTTATACTTCATAACTTTTACTAAATTGCTTTCTCAGACCTGTCTAACACTGAGATAAAGGTTCATACATTTTAAATGTTCTGTAGTTCATCAGACTGGACTCATAGTGCCGCTGTTGGTCAATATGTCAGTTTAGAGAGCAGATCTGCTGCAGTTCCACCCCCATCATCTCCATATTATTAGAGAGAGAGAGAAGCTGAGAGCGCAGTCTGAAGAGGAGAGAGAAGGCACAACGCGGAGATACTGTATTTAATATCCTTCTCTTGGATTGATATACTCTTCTTGTTCTTTTCACTTTGGACATATATGTGAATTCCTCCAGTTGTTTGGACTGATTTAGTTGTTTTCTTCTTTATTCTTCATCCCGTGATCTTCTGCAAAATGTCGGACAGAACAATGGCGCGGCAAGTACTGCTGTTTATTTGCTTTCTCTCTCTCAGTTCAGCTCTCGGGCAGGTCAGTTACTCCATTCCTGAAGAAATGGCGAAAGGCTCTTTAGTCGGGAACATAGCGCAGGATTTGGGTTTAGATTTAAAGAGACTGAAATCGGGTAAAGCGCGTATTTATACAGGAGACAGCGCGGAATACATCGAGCTGAATAAAGAAAGAGGAGTCCTCCTTATCAAAGAGAGAATAGACCGAGAGGCGCTGTGCGGACAGACAACGCCTTGCGCGCTGCATTTACAGATTATTCTGGAAAACCCGATGGAATTTTTTAGCGTTACCATTGAAATAGTAGATATTAATGACAACACGCCCAGTTTTAAAAAGAGTAAGATTATTTTTAGAATCAGCGAATCAGCCATTTTGGGGTCTAAATTTATGTTAGAACCTGCTATAGATCTCGATGTGGGAACCAATGGCCTTCAGAGCTATATGCTAAAACCAACTGATAATTTCAATCTTAAATTTAAAAATCAACCTGGAGATGGGAAAAATGTCGAAATGGTTCTACAAAAGCCATTAGATCGTGAAAAACAGCATGATATAAAATTAGTGCTCACAGCTGTTGATGGAGGAGATCCTCAGTTGTCTGGCAGTATAGAGATTCACATTACTGTTTTAGACGTCAACGACAATGCTCCTGTTTTCTCGCAGTCAGTGTATAAAGCGACTGTAACCGAGAATGCGCCAAAAGACACTATTGTGTCAACAGTGAGCGCAACTGACGCCGATGAGGGTGTAAATAGTAAGATAGAGTATTCTATTGCAAATATAGAAGATGATGCTCAGCAATTATTTGACATAAATGAAGATAACGGGCAGGTTACGGTGGTCGGAATAATAGATTTTGAAAAAGCTCGCAATTACGAGATACGCGTTCAGGCCAGTGATCACGGTGGTCTCACTGATTCCTGTAAAATCATAGTTGACGTCATTGATATCAATGATAATAAGCCAGTGATAAATATTATGTCCAAAACAAACGTAATAGCGGAAAATTCTCCTTCTGACACGGTGGTTATTATGATAAATGTTCAGGATCCTGATTCAGGAGAAAATGGGAAAGTTCAGTGTTCTATTAGTGAAAATATCCCATTTTCTCTGAAATCAACTAATAATAATTTCTTCAGTTTAGTGACAGACAGTGATTTAGACCGAGAGAGAGAGTCTGAGTATAACATCAGTGTGACGTGCGCTGATGAGGGCGTGCCCTCTCTCTCCAGCAGCGTCACTCTCTCCTTACAGATATCAGATGTGAATGATAACGCGCCCGTCTTTGAGAAGAGCTCATATGAGGCTTCTGTTCAAGAAAACAACACACCGGGTCTTTCCATATTCACAGTCAGAGCCAGAGACGCAGATTTTAACCAGAATGCCCGTGTGTCTTACATACTGGAGGACTCGTCGGTTAACGGAGTGCCCGTGTCCTCGTTAGTGTCCGTTAGTGCTGATAGTGGAGTCATACATGCAGTGCGATCTTTCGATTACGAGCAGATCAAAGATTTCCAGTTCCGCGTAAAAGCGCAGGACGGAGGCTCTCCTCCTCTCAGCAGCAACGCGAGCGTGAAAATAATCATCCAGGACCAGAATGACAACGCGCCTCAGGTTCTGTATCCGGTCCAGTCAGGCGCTTCTGTGGTGGCTGAAATAGTGCCTCGTTCGGCAGATGTGGGTTATCTGGTGACTAAAGTGGTGGCTGTTGATGTGGACTCTGGACAGAATGCCTGGCTCTCATATAAACTGCAGAAAGCCACAGACAGGGCGCTGTTTGAAGTGGGCTTACAGAATGGAGAAATAAGAACTGTACGCCAAGTGACAGATAAAGATGCTGTCAAACAAAGACTCACTGTTGTAGTGGAGGACAACGGCCAGCCCTCTCGATCAGCTACAGTCAATGTTAACGTGGCGGTGGCGGACAGCTTCCCTGAAGTGCTCTCGGAGTTCACTGACTTTACGCACGACAAGGAATACAACGACAACCTGACTTTCTATCTAGTCTTGGCCTTGGCTGTGGTTTCATTTCTCTTTATCGTGTCTATCATTGCCATACTGTCAGTCAAATGCTACAGATGGAGACGCGAGCGGATGTTTTATAAATCTGGAGCGAATCTTCCGGTTATTCCGTATTATCCGCCTCTTTACGCAGACGTAGGCGGCACAGGAACTTTACAGCACGTGTACAATTATGAGGTTTGCAGAACCACTGACTCCAGAAAGAGTGATCTGAAATACGTCAGACCTTGCAGTGAGAGCATCATTAGTCTGGACACCAGTGGGACACAGACACTCACGCATGCGCAAAGGGAGAGACTGAACTTTGATGATTGTGGTGATCAGGTGAGAATTATTTTATAAATAATTTATGTGATATTTTAAAACGTTTCTCATTATTGAACATGTTTGCTTTAACTGTTGATCCGGTCGCTGACTGGTTTTCTGAAATGAAGTATATCTGCATTTTTAAGAATTTGTTTAAATATAGCTGAACATGGTACGGATCATCTGGTGTTGTATTTTCATGCGTTAATTCTAGTCTGGTAAACTTTTTTGTTTTGTTTTGTTTTACATATATGTAGTTCATATTTCCTGTACAGCCGTGACAAAAACGAAGGCTATTTTTCGTCTTATAAATGATTTTCTTTATTCATTTTTCCTTTGTGTTCAGTGGATTCATTATTTTATTCTTTTAATTTTGACATTCTATTTTCAGTTTAAGTCCTACTGTACATTGTTAACATTAATAACATGTGGCATTAACAGTTCGTGCCATTTAAAATTTTCTTCTTGTGTGATTTTCACTAGTTTTTTTTTCAAGAAGTGAGAAACTCTATTCAGCGTTTGCTTTTGCTGCCCCTGACCATGGTCCTGAATCGCGGCGCCGCGTCATTTACCTCATATATTCTGCTACATCTCTTTACAGCAGATCATCTGTTTGAGATTTTAACATCTTATTGGTCTGTCCTCCTGTTCAAAAGTTAAACTATATACTGTTTCATTACTGATTGGCTCTTACTTATGTGTGTTATTGTATTTAAGGTATTTCTCCATGTCTGTCTGATCATTGTTGGCATACTGATATTGCCTTAGCAAACCTTGAACAATCAGAAAATGTATTTATTTATTTATTTGCCCAATTTCCTACTTCCATATTTTTCAAACTCATACAATCTTTGCATTTCATAGACATTTATTAATAAGGACTTTTCATACTTTAGAACTTTGTTTAGTAAACTGCTTTTCTCGGACACGTCAGTCATTGAGATAAAGGTTTATTAATTTTACATTTTCTGTAGTTCATCAAACTGGACTCATAGTGCCGCTGTTGGTCAATATGTCAGTTTAGAGAGCAGATCTGCTGCAGTTCCACCCCCATCATCTCCATATTATTAGAGAGAGAGAGAAGCTGAGAGCGCAGTCTGAAGAGGAGAGAGAAGGCACAACGCGGAGATACTGTATTTAATATCCTTCTCTTGGATTGATATACTCTTCTTGTTCTTTTCACTTTGGACACATACATGATTTCCTCCAGTTGTTTGGACTGATTTAGTTGTTTTCTGCTTTATTCTTCATCCCGTGATCTTCTGCAAAATGTCGGACAGAACAATGGCGCGGCAAGTACTGCTGTTTATTTGCTTTCTCTCTCTCAGTTCAGCTCTCGGGCAGGTCAGTTACTCCATTCCTGAAGAAATGGCGAAAGGCTCTTTAGTCGGGAACATAGCGCAGGATTTGGGTTTAGATTTAAAGAGACTGAAATCGGGTAAAGCGCGTATTTATACAGGAGACAGCGCGGAATACATCGAGCTGAATAAAGAAAGAGGAGTCCTCCTTATCAAAGAGAGAATAGACCGAGAGGCGCTGTGCGGACAGACAACGCCTTGCGCGCTGCATTTACAGATTATACTGGAAAACCCGATGGAATTTTTTAGCGTTACCATTGAAATAGTAGATATTAATGACAACATTCCCAGTTTTGAAAAGGGTAGGATTCATTTCAGAATCAGCGAATCAGCCATTTTAGAGTCAAAATTTACGTTAGAACCTGCTATAGATCTCGATGTGGGAATCAATGGCCTTCAGAGCTATATGCTAAAACCAACTGATAATTTCAATCTTAAATTTAAAAATCAACACGGAGGCGCACAAAATGTCGAAATGGTTCTACAAAAGCCTTTAGATCGTGAAAAACAGCATGATATAAAATTAGTGCTCACAGCTGTTGATGGAGGAGATCCTCAGTTGTCTGGCAGTATAGAGATTCACATTACTGTTTTAGACGTCAACGACAATGCTCCTGTTTTCTCGCAGTCAGTGTATAAAGCGACTGTAACCGAGAATGCGCGAAAAGACACTATTGTGTCAACAGTGAGCGCAACTGACGCCGATGAGGGTGTAAATAGTAAGATAGAGTATTCCATTACTAACATGCAAGATAACGTGCGTCAGTTATTTAGCATAAATAAAGATAATGGCCAAGTTAGCGTGGTCGGAATAATAGATTTTGAAAAAGCTCGCAATTACGAGATACGCGTTCAGGCCAGTGATCACGGTGGTCTGACGGATTCCTGTAAAATCATAGTTGACGTCATTGATATCAATGATAATAAGCCAGTGATAAATATTATGTCCAAAACAAACGTGATAGCGGAAAATTCTCCTTCTGACACGGTGGTTATTATGGTCAATGTTCAGGATCCTGATTCAGGAGAAAATGGGAAAGTTCAATGTTCTATTAGTGAAAATATCCCATTTTCTCTGAAATCAACTAATAATAATTTCTTCAGTTTAGTGACAGACAGTGATTTAGATCGAGAGCGAGAGTCTGAGTATAACATCAGTGTGACGTGCGCTGATGAGGGCGTGCCCTCTCTCTCCAGCAGCGTCACTCTCTCCTTACAGATATCAGATGTGAATGATAACGCGCCCGTCTTTGAGAAGAGCTCATATGAGGCTTCTGTTCAAGAAAACAACACACCGGGTCTTTCCATATTCACAGTCAGAGCCAGAGACGCAGATTTTAACCAGAATGCCCGTGTGTCTTACATACTGGAGGACTCGTCGGTTAACGGAGTGCCCGTGTCCTCGTTAGTGTCCGTTAGTGCTGATAGTGGAGTCATACATGCAGTGCGATCTTTCGATTACGAGCAGATCAAAGATTTCCAGTTCCGCGTAAAAGCGCAGGACGGAGGCTCTCCTCCTCTCAGCAGCAACGCGAGCGTGAAAATAATCATCCAGGACCAGAATGACAACGCGCCTCAGGTTCTGTATCCGGTCCAGTCAGGCGCTTCTGTGGTGGCTGAAATAGTGCCTCGTTCGGCAGATGTGGGTTACCTGGTGACTAAAGTGGTGGCTGTTGATGTGGACTCTGGACAGAATGCCTGGCTCTCATATAAACTGCAGAAAGCCACAGACAGGGCGCTGTTTGAAGTGGGCTTACAGAATGGAGAAATAAGAACTGTACGCCAAGTGACAGATAAAGATGCTGTCAAACAAAGACTCACTGTTGTAGTGGAGGACAACGGCCAGCCCTCTCGATCAGCTACAGTCAATGTTAACGTGGCGGTGGCGGACAGCTTCCCTGAAGTGCTCTCGGAGTTCACTGACTTTACGCACGACAGGGAATACAACGACAACCTGACTTTCTATCTAGTCTTGGCCTTGGCTGTGGTTTCATTTCTCTTTATCGTGTCTATCATTGCCATACTATCAGTCAAATGCTACAGATGGAGACGCGAGCGGATGTTTTATAAATCTGGAGCGAATCTTCCAGTTATTCCGTATTATCCGCCTCTTTACGCAGACGTAGGCGGCACAGGAACTTTACAGCACGTGTACAATTATGAGGTTTGCAGAACCACTGACTCCAGAAAGAGTGATCTGAAATACGTCAGACCTTGCAGTGAGAGCATCATTAGTCTGGACACCAGTGGGACACAGACACTGACGCATGCGCAAAGGGAGAGACTGAACTTTGATGATTGTGGTGATCAGGTGAGAATTATTTTTATAACTAATTTATGTGGTATTTTAAAACGTTTCTAATGATTGAACATGTTTGCTTGAACTGTTGACGCAGTCACTTAATAGTTTTCTTAAAATAATCGTTTCTGCTATTGTGCTTTTTTTTAATACTTATAGTTTATTTTTGTTACGAACCCTTTTGTTAAAAGTGGCTACGTAAGGGTTTCGCAACATAAAGAAGGACACGTGAAACATGAGTACACTGCATTAACATTTATTATACTCACGAACATATAGAAACTCACGAAACACGTATCACAGACACAGAAACATACTTCACTTCAAATAATATGAAGGTAACAAATATTAACAAGACGAACAACAAAGTAATTTAACTAAATCAAAAGAAAATGAAAAGCTTGTTTGCTGGTTCTCCTCTCTCCTGCCATGCTCCGCTTCAGTGCCTTTATTATAGTGGATCCAAAACGACTCCAACGAGGTGCAGGTGTATAATGACACACAGGTGCGGACCTAATAAGGAGCTCAGACACAGAGAAAAAAAAACAGAGTCATGACGTCATTACAAGGAGAAGAAAACACGAGACACAAACCGTAACAATTTTGCTCAACTTTTGTAGTTTTCTGCAGTTATATTGGTCAAATCATTCTTCTCTATTATTTGAGTCCTTGTGTATTTCGACATGAATTCATGTCATCACTTTTTGTACAGACAAGAAAAATGTACGGATTGCTTGCTTTATTTAATCATTTATGCGTATATGCCTTACAGATATATATATATCCTTTCCCTCTTGAATTTAAGTTTTAATTCCACTTTTTATAGCACACTATACCTGCCTCTGCTTTTGCTTGCAAGAAAACAGCAAGACTTTTGCTCGTCTTTGTCATAAAGTGAAAAACTCTGGTCAGTTTCCCTGGCCATGGTCCTGAAATACAGTGAGACGCGGTCACGTCATGTATCCTGTGGCATCTCTTTACAGTACACCATCATTTTGAGATTTCCATCTGGTTATCGTCTGTCCTCCTTTTAAAAAGTTAAACTACATTATTTTAGTCGTATCTAGATATGTGTTATGCATAGTTGTATTTTAGATATTTATCCCTGTGTCTCTGATCAAAATATTGAAACAAATTAATAAATTCTTGTTCGCTCAGTGTTTTTTCTTAATTATTAACACAGACTTATACAATTATTTTATTTTACAGATACTTGTATTGTTATGCTCATTGTTTTTTTTTTATTGTTTTTTTTATACTTCATAACTTTTACTAAATTGCTTTCTCAGACCTGTCTAACACTGAGATAAAGGTTCATACATTTTAAATGTTCTGTAGTTCATCAGACTGGACTCATAGTGCCGCTGTTGGTCAATATGTCAGTTTAGAGAGCAGATCTGCTGCAGTTCCACCCCCATCATCTCCATATTATTAGAGAGAGAGAGAAGCTGAGAGCGCAGTCTGAAGAGGAGAGAGAAGGCACAACGCGGAGATACTGTATTTAATATCCTTCTCTTGGATTGATATACTCTTCTTGTTCTTTTCACTTTGGACATATATGTGAATTCCTCCAGTTGTTTGGACTGATTTAGTTGTTTTCTTCTTTATTCTTCATCCCGTGATCTTCTGCAAAATGTCGGACAGAACAATGGCGCGGCAAGTACTGCTGTTTATTTGCTTTCTCTCTCTCAGTTCAGCTCTCGGGCAGGTCAGTTACTCCATTCCTGAAGAAATGGCGAAAGGCTCTTTAGTCGGGAACATAGCGCAGGATTTGGGTTTAGATTTAAAGAGACTGAAATCGGGTAAAGCGCGTATTTATACAGGAGACAGCGCGGAATACATCGAGCTGAATAAAGAAAGAGGAGTCCTCCTTATCAAAGAGAGAATAGACCGAGAGGCGCTGTGCGGACAGACAACGCCTTGCGCGCTGCATTTACAGATTATTCTGGAAAACCCGATGGAATTTTTTAGCGTTACCATTGAAATAGTAGATATTAATGACAACACGCCCAGTTTTAAAAAGAGTAAGATTATTTTTAGAATCAGCGAATCAGCCATTTTGGGGTCTAAATTTATGTTAGAACCTGCTATAGATCTCGATGTGGGAACCAATGGCCTTCAGAGCTATATGCTAAAACCAACTGATAATTTCAATCTTAAATTTAAAAATCAACCTGGAGATGGGAAAAATGTCGAAATGGTTCTACAAAAGCCATTAGATCGTGAAAAACAGCATGATATAAAATTAGTGCTCACAGCTGTTGATGGAGGAGATCCTCAGTTGTCTGGCAGTATAGAGATTCACATTACTGTTTTAGACGTCAACGACAATGCTCCTGTTTTCTCGCAGTCAGTGTATAAAGCGACTGTAACCGAGAATGCGCCAAAAGACACTATTGTGTCAACAGTGAGCGCAACTGACGCCGATGAGGGTGTAAATAGTAAGATAGAGTATTCTATTGCAAATATAGAAGATGATGCTCAGCAATTATTTGACATAAATGAAGATAACGGGCAGGTTACGGTGGTCGGAATAATAGATTTTGAAAAAGCTCGCAATTACGAGATACGCGTTCAGGCCAGTGATCACGGTGGTCTCACTGATTCCTGTAAAATCATAGTTGACGTCATTGATATCAATGATAATAAGCCAGTGATAAATATTATGTCCAAAACAAACGTAATAGCGGAAAATTCTCCTTCTGACACGGTGGTTATTATGATAAATGTTCAGGATCCTGATTCAGGAGAAAATGGGAAAGTTCAGTGTTCTATTAGTGAAAATATCCCATTTTCTCTGAAATCAACTAATAATAATTTCTTCAGTTTAGTGACAGACAGTGATTTAGACCGAGAGAGAGAGTCTGAGTATAACATCAGTGTGACGTGCGCTGATGAGGGCGTGCCCTCTCTCTCCAGCAGCGTCACTCTCTCCTTACAGATATCAGATGTGAATGATAACGCGCCCGTCTTTGAGAAGAGCTCATATGAGGCTTCTGTTCAAGAAAACAACACACCGGGTCTTTCCATATTCACAGTCAGAGCCAGAGACGCAGATTTTAACCAGAATGCCCGTGTGTCTTACATACTGGAGGACTCGTCGGTTAACGGAGTGCCCGTGTCCTCGTTAGTGTCCGTTAGTGCTGATAGTGGAGTCATACATGCAGTGCGATCTTTCGATTACGAGCAGATCAAAGATTTCCAGTTCCGCGTAAAAGCGCAGGACGGAGGCTCTCCTCCTCTCAGCAGCAACGCGAGCGTGAAAATAATCATCCAGGACCAGAATGACAACGCGCCTCAGGTTCTGTATCCGGTCCAGTCAGGCGCTTCTGTGGTGGCTGAAATAGTGCCTCGTTCGGCAGATGTGGGTTACCTGGTGACTAAAGTGGTGGCTGTTGATGTGGACTCTGGACAGAATGCCTGGCTCTCATATAAACTGCAGAAAGCCACAGACAGGGCGCTGTTTGAAGTGGGCTTACAGAATGGAGAAATAAGAACTGTACGCCAAGTGACAGATAAAGATGCTGTCAAACAAAGACTCACTGTTGTAGTGGAGGACAACGGCCAGCCCTCTCGATCAGCTACAGTCAATGTTAACGTGGCGGTGGCGGACAGCTTCCCTGAAGTGCTCTCGGAGTTCACTGACTTTACGCACGACAAGGAATACAACGACAACCTGACTTTCTATCTAGTCTTGGCCTTGGCTGTGGTTTCATTTCTCTTTATCGTGTCTATCATTGCCATACTGTCAGTCAAATGCTACAGATGGAGACGCGAGCGGATGTTTTATAAATCTGGAGCGAATCTTCCGGTTATTCCGTATTATCCGCCTCTTTACGCAGACGTAGGCGGCACAGGAACTTTACAGCACGTGTACAATTATGAGGTTTGCAGAACCACTGACTCCAGAAAGAGTGATCTGAAATACGTCAGACCTTGCAGTGAGAGCATCATTAGTCTGGACACCAGTGGGACACAGACACTCACGCATGCGCAAAGGGAGAGACTGAACTTTGATGATTGTGGTGATCAGGTGAGAATTATTTTATAAATAATTTATGTGATATTTTAAAACGTTTCTCATTATTGAACATGTTTGCTTTAACTGTTGATCCGGTCGCTGACTGGTTTTCTGAAATGAAGTATATCTGCATTTTTAAGAATTTGTTTAAATATAGCTGAACATGGTACGGATCATCTGGTGTTGTATTTTCATGCGTTAATTCTAGTCTGGTAAACTTTTTTGTTTTGTTTTGTTTTACATATATGTAGTTCATATTTCCTGTACAGCCGTGACAAAAACGAAGGCTATTTTTCGTCTTATAAATGATTTTCTTTATTCATTTTTCCTTTGTGTTCAGTGGATTCATTATTTTATTCTTTTAATTTTGACATTCTATTTTCAGTTTAAGTCCTACTGTACATTGTTAACATTAATAACATGTGGCATTAACAGTTCGTGCCATTTAAAATTTTCTTCTTGTGTGATTTTCACTAGTTTTTTTTTCAAGAAGTGAGAAACTCTATTCAGCGTTTGCTTTTGCTGCCCCTGACCATGGTCCTGAATCGCGGCGCCGCGTCATTTACCTCATATATTCTGCTACATCTCTTTACAGCAGATCATCTGTTTGAGATTTTAACATCTTATTGGTCTGTCCTCCTGTTCAAAAGTTAAACTATATACTGTTTCATTACTGATTGGCTCTTACTTATGTGTGTTATTGTATTTAAGGTATTTCTCCATGTCTGTCTGATCATTGTTGGCATACTGATATTGCCTTAGCAAACCTTGAACAATCAGAAAATGTATTTATTTATTTATTTGCCCAATTTCCTACTTCCATATTTTTCAAACTCATACAATCTTTGCATTTCATAGACATTTATTAATAAGGACTTTTCATACTTTAGAACTTTGTTTAGTAAACTGCTTTTCTCGGACACGTCAGTCATTGAGATAAAGGTTTATTAATTTTACATTTTCTGTAGTTCATCAAACTGGACTCATAGTGCCGCTGTTGGTCAATATGTCAGTTTAGAGAGCAGATCTGCTGCAGTTCCACCCCCATCATCTCCATATTATTAGAGAGAGAGAGAAGCTGAGAGCGCAGTCTGAAGAGGAGAGAGAAGGCACAACGCGGAGATACTGTATTTAATATCCTTCTCTTGGATTGATATACTCTTCTTGTTCTTTTCACTTTGGACACATACATGATTTCCTCCAGTTGTTTGGACTGATTTAGTTGTTTTCTGCTTTATTCTTCATCCCGTGATCTTCTGCAAAATGTCGGACAGAACAATGGCGCGGCAAGTACTGCTGTTTATTTGCTTTCTCTCTCTCAGTTCAGCTCTCGGGCAGGTCAGTTACTCCATTCCTGAAGAAATGGCGAAAGGCTCTTTAGTCGGGAACATAGCGCAGGATTTGGGTTTAGATTTAAAGAGACTGAAATCGGGTAAAGCGCGTATTTATACAGGAGACAGCGCGGAATACATCGAGCTGAATAAAGAAAGAGGAGTCCTCCTTATCAAAGAGAGAATAGACCGAGAGGCGCTGTGCGGACAGACAACGCCTTGCGCGCTGCATTTACAGATTATACTGGAAAACCCGATGGAATTTTTTAGCGTTACCATTGAAATAGTAGATATTAATGACAACATTCCCAGTTTTGAAAAGGGTAGGATTCATTTCAGAATCAGCGAATCAGCCATTTTAGAGTCAAAATTTACGTTAGAACCTGCTATAGATCTCGATGTGGGAATCAATGGCCTTCAGAGCTATATGCTAAAACCAACTGATAATTTCAATCTTAAATTTAAAAATCAACACGGAGGCGCACAAAATGTCGAAATGGTTCTACAAAAGCCTTTAGATCGTGAAAAACAGCATGATATAAAATTAGTGCTCACAGCTGTTGATGGAGGAGATCCTCAGTTGTCTGGCAGTATAGAGATTCACATTACTGTTTTAGACGTCAACGACAATGCTCCTGTTTTCTCGCAGTCAGTGTATAAAGCGACTGTAACCGAGAATGCGCGAAAAGACACTATTGTGTCAACAGTGAGCGCAACTGACGCCGATGAGGGTGTAAATAGTAAGATAGAGTATTCCATTACTAACATGCAAGATAACGTGCGTCAGTTATTTAGCATAAATAAAGATAATGGCCAAGTTAGCGTGGTCGGAATAATAGATTTTGAAAAAGCTCGCAATTACGAGATACGCGTTCAGGCCAGTGATCACGGTGGTCTGACGGATTCCTGTAAAATCATAGTTGACGTCATTGATATCAATGATAATAAGCCAGTGATAAATATTATGTCCAAAACAAACGTGATAGCGGAAAATTCTCCTTCTGACACGGTGGTTATTATGGTCAATGTTCAGGATCCTGATTCAGGAGAAAATGGGAAAGTTCAATGTTCTATTAGTGAAAATATCCCATTTTCTCTGAAATCAACTAATAATAATTTCTTCAGTTTAGTGACAGACAGTGATTTAGATCGAGAGCGAGAGTCTGAGTATAACATCAGTGTGACGTGCGCTGATGAGGGCGTGCCCTCTCTCTCCAGCAGCGTCACTCTCTCCTTACAGATATCAGATGTGAATGATAACGCGCCCGTCTTTGAGAAGAGCTCATATGAGGCTTCTGTTCAAGAAAACAACACACCGGGTCTTTCCATATTCACAGTCAGAGCCAGAGACGCAGATTTTAACCAGAATGCCCGTGTGTCTTACATACTGGAGGACTCGTCGGTTAACGGAGTGCCCGTGTCCTCGTTAGTGTCCGTTAGTGCTGATAGTGGAGTCATACATGCAGTGCGATCTTTCGATTACGAGCAGATCAAAGATTTCCAGTTCCGCGTAAAAGCGCAGGACGGAGGCTCTCCTCCTCTCAGCAGCAACGCGAGCGTGAAAATAATCATCCAGGACCAGAATGACAACGCGCCTCAGGTTCTGTATCCGGTCCAGTCAGGCGCTTCTGTGGTGGCTGAAATAGTGCCTCGTTCGGCAGATGTGGGTTACCTGGTGACTAAAGTGGTGGCTGTTGATGTGGACTCTGGACAGAATGCCTGGCTCTCATATAAACTGCAGAAAGCCACAGACAGGGCGCTGTTTGAAGTGGGCTTACAGAATGGAGAAATAAGAACTGTACGCCAAGTGACAGATAAAGATGCTGTCAAACAAAGACTCACTGTTGTAGTGGAGGACAACGGCCAGCCCTCTCGATCAGCTACAGTCAATGTTAACGTGGCGGTGGCGGACAGCTTCCCTGAAGTGCTCTCGGAGTTCACTGACTTTACGCACGACAGGGAATACAACGACAACCTGACTTTCTATCTAGTCTTGGCCTTGGCTGTGGTTTCATTTCTCTTTATCGTGTCTATCATTGCCATACTATCAGTCAAATGCTACAGATGGAGACGCGAGCGGATGTTTTATAAATCTGGAGCGAATCTTCCAGTTATTCCGTATTATCCGCCTCTTTACGCAGACGTAGGCGGCACAGGAACTTTACAGCACGTGTACAATTATGAGGTTTGCAGAACCACTGACTCCAGAAAGAGTGATCTGAAATACGTCAGACCTTGCAGTGAGAGCATCATTAGTCTGGACACCAGTGGGACACAGACACTGACGCATGCGCAAAGGGAGAGACTGAACTTTGATGATTGTGGTGATCAGGTGAGAATTATTTTTATAACTAATTTATGTGGTATTTTAAAACGTTTCTAATGATTGAACATGTTTGCTTGAACTGTTGACGCAGTCACTTAATAGTTTTCTTAAAATAATCGTTTCTGCTATTGTGCTTTTTTTTAATACTTATAGTTTATTTTTGTTACGAACCCTTTTGTTAAAAGTGGCTACGTAAGGGTTTCGCAACATAAAGAAGGACACGTGAAACATGAGTACACTGCATTAACATTTATTATACTCACGAACATATAGAAACTCACGAAACACGTATCACAGACACAGAAACATACTTCACTTCAAATAATATGAAGGTAACAAATATTAACAAGACGAACAACAAAGTAATTTAACTAAATCAAAAGAAAATGAAAAGCTTGTTTGCTGGTTCTCCTCTCTCCTGCCATGCTCCGCTTCAGTGCCTTTATTATAGTGGATCCAAAACGACTCCAACGAGGTGCAGGTGTATAATGACACACAGGTGCGGACCTAATAAGGAGCTCAGACACAGAGAAAAAAAAACAGAGTCATGACGTCATTACAAGGAGAAGAAAACACGAGACACAAACCGTAACAATTTTGCTCAACTTTTGTAGTTTTCTGCAGTTATATTGGTCAAATCATTCTTCTCTATTATTTGAGTCCTTGTGTATTTCGACATGAATTCATGTCATCACTTTTTGTACAGACAAGAAAAATGTACGGATTGCTTGCTTTATTTAATCATTTATGCGTATATGCCTTACAGATATATATATATCCTTTCCCTCTTGAATTTAAGTTTTAATTCCACTTTTTATAGCACACTATACCTGCCTCTGCTTTTGCTTGCAAGAAAACAGCAAGACTTTTGCTCGTCTTTGTCATAAAGTGAAAAACTCTGGTCAGTTTCCCTGGCCATGGTCCTGAAATACAGTGAGACGCGGTCACGTCATGTATCCTGTGGCATCTCTTTACAGTACACCATCATTTTGAGATTTCCATCTGGTTATCGTCTGTCCTCCTTTTAAAAAGTTAAACTACATTATTTTAGTCGTATCTAGATATGTGTTATGCATAGTTGTATTTTAGATATTTATCCCTGTGTCTCTGATCAAAATATTGAAACAAATTAATAAATTCTTGTTCGCTCAGTGTTTTTTCTTAATTATTAACACAGACTTATACAATTATTTTATTTTACAGATACTTGTATTGTTATGCTCATTGTTTTTTTTTTATTGTTTTTTTTATACTTCATAACTTTTACTAAATTGCTTTCTCAGACCTGTCTAACACTGAGATAAAGGTTCATACATTTTAAATGTTCTGTAGTTCATCAGACTGGACTCATAGTGCCGCTGTTGGTCAATATGTCAGTTTAGAGAGCAGATCTGCTGCAGTTCCACCCCCATCATCTCCATATTATTAGAGAGAGAGAGAAGCTGAGAGCGCAGTCTGAAGAGGAGAGAGAAGGCACAACGCGGAGATACTGTATTTAATATCCTTCTCTTGGATTGATATACTCTTCTTGTTCTTTTCACTTTGGACATATACATGATTTCCTCCAGTTGTTTGAACTGATTTAGTTGTTTTCGGCTTCATTCTTCATCCCGTGATCTTCTGCAAAATGTCGGACAGAACAATGGCGCGGCAAGTACTGCTGTTTATTTGCTTTCTCTCTCTCAGTTCAGCTCTCGGGCAGGTCAGTTACTCCATTCCTGAAGAAATGGCGAAAGGCTCTTTAGTCGGTAACATAGCGCAGGATTTGGGTTTAGATTTAAAGAGACTGAAATCGGGTAAAGCGCGTATTTATACAGGAGACAGCGCGGAATACATCGAGCTGAATAAAGAAAGAGGAGTCCTCCTTATCAAAGAGAGAATAGACCGAGAGGCGCTGTGCGGACAGACAACGCCTTGCGCGCTGCATTTACAGATTATCCTGGAAAACCCGATGGAATTATATAGTGTTAATGTTGAGATGCTTGATATAAATGACAATGCACCATTTTTTGAAAAAGCTGAGATTAATTTTAGAATTAGTGAATCTGCGTCCATTGGCACAAAATTCACGATAGAGCCTGCTAGGGATTTTGACGTTGGAATTAATGGTCTTCAGACTTACTCGTTAAAACCCACAGATCATTTTGCACTGAAATTCAAGATTCAGCCAGGAGGAGACCATCATATCGAAATGATTTTACAAAAGCCTCTAGATCGCGAGAAGCAGGAGTATATGTCTTTAACGTTAACAGCCATTGACGGGGGAGATCCACAAATGTCTGGTAATATACAAATAAATATTATTGTTTTAGATGCGAACGATAACTCTCCTGTTTTCACACAATCAGTTTATAAAGCCACTGTAACTGAAAATTCACCTAAAGGAACAATTGTAGCGACAGTTAGTGCGTCAGATCTAGATCAAGGAATAAATGGTGACATAAGCTATACTATAACAAACACTCTAGATAAAGTACGGGATATATTTGAAATAAACGAGTCTGATGGTAAAGTAAGACTGACAGGTCTAGCGGACTATGAACAAGCTCGGCACTTCGAGATCCGTGTACAAGCGAGTGATCACGGAGGTTTTAGTGATTCATGTAAAATCGTAGTTGATGTCATTGATATCAATGATAATAAGCCAGTGATCAATATCATGTCCAAAACAAACGTGATTGCTGAAAATTCCGCATCTGAGACTGTAGTTACAATGATAAATGTTCAGGATCTTGATTCGGGAGAAAATGGAAAAGTTCAGTGTTCTATTAGTGAAAATATCCCATTTTCTCTGAAATCCACTAATAACAATTTCTTCAGTTTAGTCACAGACAGTGATTTAGATCGAGAGAGAGAGTCTGAGTATAACATCAGTGTGACGTGCGCTGATGAGGGCGTGCCCTCTCTCTCCAGCAGCGTCACTCTCTCCTTACAGATATCAGATGTGAATGATAACGCGCCCGTCTTTGAGAAGAGCTCATATGAGGCTTCTGTTCAAGAAAACAACACACCGGGTCTTTCCATATTCACAGTCAGAGCCAGAGACGCAGATTTTAACCAGAATGCCCGTGTGTCTTACATACTGGAGGACTCGTCGGTTAACGGAGTGCCCGTGTCCTCGTTAGTGTCCGTTAGTGCTGATAGTGGAGTCATACATGCAGTGCGATCTTTCGATTACGAGCAGATCAAAGATTTCCAGTTCCGCGTAAAAGCGCAGGATGGAGGCTCTCCTCCTCTCAGCAGCAACGCGAGCGTGAAAATAATCATCCAGGACCAGAATGACAACGCGCCTCAGGTTCTGTATCCGGTCCAGTCAGGCGCTTCTGTGGTGGCTGAAATAGTGCCTCGTTCGGCAGATGTGGGTTATCTGGTGACTAAAGTGGTGGCTGTTGATGTGGACTCTGGACAGAATGCCTGGCTCTCATATAAACTGCAGAAAGCCACAGACAGGGCGCTGTTTGAAGTGGGCTTACAGAATGGAGAAATAAGAACTGTACGCCAAGTGACAGATAAAGATGCTGTCAAACAAAGACTCACTGTTGTAGTGGAGGACAACGGCCAGCCCTCTCGATCAGCTACAGTCAATGTTAACGTGGCGGTGGCGGACAGCTTCCCTGAAGTGCTCTCGGAGTTCACTGACTTTACGCACGACAAGGAATACAACGACAACCTGACTTTCTATCTAGTCTTGGCCTTGGCTGTGGTTTCATTTCTGTTTATCGTGTCTATCATTGCCATACTGTCAGTCAAATGCTACAGATGGAGACGCGAGCGGATGTTTTATAAATCTGGAGCGAATCTTCCAGTTATTCCGTATTATCCGCCTCTTTACGCAGACGTAGGCGGCACAGGAACTTTACAGCACGTGTACAATTATGAGGTTTGCAGAACCACTGACTCCAGAAAGAGTGATCTGAAATACGTCAGACCTTGCAGTGAGAGCATCATTAGTCTGGACACCAGTGGAACACAGACACTCACGCATGCGCAAAGGGAGAGACTGAACTTTGATGATTGTGGTGATCAGGTGAGAATGATGTTTTATTAATTTATGTGATATTTTAAAATATTTCTTGTGATTTAACAATTTGTTGACACGGTCGAAATTTCAAGAAATGTTTAAATAATTTTTAGAAAGAAATTACACGAATCATCTGCTATTTATTTTTATCCGTTTATTATAGTCTGGCTAATCTTTTCATTTTAGTATTTTCTTGCAGTTGTGTAATTCAAATATGTATTCTCTTGTTTGAGGTCGACTTGTTACTTGTAGTTCATTTTTCCTGTACAGCTATGAAAGAAAGAAAATGACTGCTTATTTTCTGCTTCCGATTGATTTTGTATGTGTTTCCTTTTATTCGTTAAGTGGAAGTTGCTTTTTATTCCGTGTTTATTTATTTGCAGCTGAAGTCCTGCAGTACACGGCGCGCTGCCGCTGAAATGTCAGTTAACAATTGTTAACATTAACCTATTGTTGCTTGCACAGTTAGTTTTTTGCCATTTAAAGAAAAAAATCCTAGCATGATGTTCTCTTATTTTTGTCAAGAAGTGAGAAACTCTATTCAGCGTGACCCCTGACCATGGTCCTGAATTGCGGCGACGCGTCATTTACCTCATATATTCTGCTACATCTCTTTACAGCAGATCATCTGTTTGAGATTTTCAACATATTTTTGTTCTGTCCTCCTGTTCAAAAATGTAACTATACACTATTTCATTTCTGATTAGATATTTCTTATGTGTATAGTTGTATATTAGGTATTTCTCCCTGTCTGTCTTATCAGTGTTCATACATTTGGCCTCATCAAAACATGAAATGTATTTATTTTTTCCCTCTTCTATCTTTATTAACACAAACTCATACAATCTTTGAAGTATATATTTATTTTTAATTAAAAAAAATGGTTTAATACTTGAGAACTTTTTTGTAGAAGATTGCTTTCCTCGGATATATCTGACACTGAGATAAAGGTTTATTAATTTGACATTTTCTGTAGTTCATCAGACTGGACTCATAGTGCCGCTGTTGGTCAATATGTCAGTTTAGAGAGCAGATCTGCTGCAGTTCCACCCCCATCATCTCCATATTATTAGAGAGAGAGAGAAGCTGAGAGCGCAGTCTGAAGAGGAGAGAGAAGGCACAACGCGGAGATACTGTATTTAATATCCTTCTCTTGGATTGATATACTCTTCTTGTTCTTTTCACTTTGGACATATACATGATTTCCTCCAGTTGTTTGAACTGATTTAGTTGTTTTCGGCTTCATTCTTCATCCCGTGATCTTCTGCAAAATGTCGGACAGAACAATGGCGCGGCAAGTACTGCTGTTTATTTGCTTTCTCTCTCTCAGTTCAGCTCTCGGGCAGGTCAGTTACTCCATTCCTGAAGAAATGGCGAAAGGCTCTTTAGTCGGTAACATAGCGCAGGATTTGGGTTTAGATTTAAAGAGACTGAAATCGGGTAAAGCGCGTATTTATACAGGAGACAGCGCGGAATACATCGAGCTGAATAAAGAAAGAGGAGTCCTCCTTATCAAAGAGAGAATAGACCGAGAGGCGCTGTGCGGACAGACAACGCCTTGCGCGCTGCATTTACAGATTATTCTGGAAAACCCGATGGAATTTTACTCCGTTACAATTGAAGTTACAGATGTGAATGACCATTCACCTTCTTTTAAAAGGGATGAAATGAGATTCAGAATCAGTGAGTCAGCTGTAACTGGGGCAGTATTTGTTTTAGAGAGAGCAATGGATTTAGATGTCGGAATAAACGGCCTGCAGACATATTTACTAAAGCCCACTGATAATTTTTTATTGAAATTGCAAAGTCAGGCAGACGGCAGTAAGCTTGTAGAAATGGTTCTTCAGAAACCCCTCGATCGTGAAAAGCAAGAGCATTTGTCTCTGGTTCTGACAGCGATAGATGGAGGGGATCCACAATTGTCTGGTACTGCGCAGATACATATTACAGTTTTAGATGCCAACGACAACGCGCCTGTTTTTACGCATAAAATATATAAAGGGACCGTCATTGAGAATGCCCTCAAAGGCACAGTTGTAACGACGGTGAGCGCTTCAGATTTGGACGAGGGCTCAAACGGCAAAGTAAAATATACTATTACAAACACCCTGGACAATGTTCCGGAATTGTTTGAAATTAACGAAACAAACGGCGAGGTGAGAGTAACAGGGAATATAGATTATGAAAAAGCTCGGCATTATCAGATTCACGCACAGGCGAGCGATGACGGGGGTCTGACTGATTCTTGTAAAATCGATGTAGATGTGATTGATATAAATGACAATAAACCACTCATCAACATCATGTCTAAATTAACCAGTTTATCAGAAAACTCTAATCCTGGAACTGTTGTAACAATGATCAACGTGCAAGACCCAGATGCGGGTGAAAACGGTAAAATTCATTGCTCAATTAACGAGAATATTCCCTTTACCCTGAAGTCAACAAATAATAATTTCTTCAGTTTAGTGACAGATGGTGATTTAGACCGAGAGCGAGAGTCTGAGTATAACATCAGTGTGACGTGCGCTGATGAGGGCGTGCCCTCTCTCTCCAGCAGCGTCACTCTCTCCTTACAGATATCAGATGTGAATGATAACGCGCCCGTCTTTGAGAAGAGCTCATATGAGGCTTCTGTTCAAGAAAACAACACACCAGGTCTTTCCATATTCACAGTCAGAGCCAGAGACGCAGATTTTAACCAGAATGCCCGTGTGTCTTACATACTGGAGGACTCGTCGGTTAACGGAGTGCCCGTGTCCTCGTTAGTGTCCGTTAGTGCTGATAGTGGAGTCATACATGCAGTGCGATCTTTCGATTACGAGCAGATCAAAGATTTCCAGTTCCGCGTAAAAGCGCAGGACGGAGGCTCTCCTCCTCTCAGCAGCAACGCGAGCGTGAAAATAATCATCCAGGACCAGAATGACAACGCGCCTCAGGTTCTTTATCCGGTCCAGTCAGGCGCTTCTGTGGTGGCTGAAATAGTGCCTCGTTCGGCAGATGTGGGTTATCTGGTGACTAAAGTGGTGGCTGTTGATGTGGACTCTGGACAGAATGCCTGGCTCTCATATAAACTGCAGAAAGCCACAGACAGGGCGCTGTTTGAAGTGGGCTTACAGAATGGAGAAATAAGAACTGTTCGCCAAGTGACAGATAAAGATGCTGTCAAACAAAGACTCACTGTTGTAGTGGAGGACAACGGCCAGCCCTCTCGATCAGCTACAGTCAATGTTAACGTGGCGGTGGCGGACAGCTTCCCTGAAGTGCTCTCGGAGTTCACTGACTTTACGCACGACAAGGAATACAACGACAACCTGACTTTCTATCTAGTCTTGGCCTTGGCTGTGGTTTCATTTCTGTTTATCGTGTCTATCATTGCCATACTGTCAGTCAAATGCTACAGATGGAGACGCGAGCGGATGTTTTATAAATCTGGAGCGAATCTTCCAGTTATTCCGTATTATCCGCCTCTTTACGCAGACGTAGGCGGCACAGGAACTTTACAGCACGTGTACAATTATGAGGTTTGCAGAACCACTGACTCCAGAAAGAGTGATCTGAAATACGTCAGACCTTGCAGTGAGAGCATCATTAGTCTGGACACCAGTGGAACACAGACACTCACGCATGCGCAAAGAGAGAGACTGAACTTTGATGATTGTGGTGATCAGGTGAGTGTTTCTGCAATTTTAAGAAAAATTGTATTTATTTCAGCTGAAAATGCCACAAATTAACTGCTGTTGCATTTTTATCCGTGTATTATAGTCTGATCAATTTGTTTTGTTGTACACATGTTCATCTTTCCAGGGCCTATGACAGGAAATTAATGCTTAATTTTTTTCAGCTTATAAATGAGTTTCTATATTTTATTCTTTGAAATGTTGTGTAACTTGCTTTTTACATATTTTTTATTCATTTTATTTTACATTTTATTTTCAGTTGAAGTCCAACAGTATATAGCACGCTGTAACTAAAATGTCTCTTAACAATTGTTAACATTATTAACATGTGGTATTCACAGTAAATTTTTTGCCATTTTAAACATTTTCCTTGCGTGATTGTCACTTGATTTTGTCAAGAAGTGAGAAACTCTATTCAGCGTTTGCTTTTGCTGCCCCTGACCATGGTCCTGAATCGCTGCGACACGTCATTTACCTCATATATTCTGCTACATCTCTTTACAGCAAATCATCTTTTTGAGTTTTTAACATCTTATTGGTCTGTCCCCCTGTTCAAAACTTAAGCTTTTTTATTTAATTCCTGATTAGATATTTCTTATGTGAATAATTGTATTTAAGGTATTGCTCCCAGTCTGTCTTATCAGTGTCCACATACTGATGCGACCCCATACAAACTTTGAGCAAACACGAAATGTATTTTTTCAATTTTTTCCCTTCAAACTTTATTTACTCAAAGTCGTATACACTATATTGCCAAACGTTTTGGGATGTCTGCCATTACATGCACATGAACTTTAATGACATCCCATTCTTAATCTGTAGGGTTTAATATGGAGTTGGCCCACCTTTTGCAGCTCTAACAGCTTCAACTCTTCTGGGAAGGTTTAGGAGTGTGTTTATGGGAATTTTTGACCATTCTTCTAGAAGCACATTTGTGAGGTCAGATACTGATGTTGGACGAAAAGGCCTGGCTTGCAGTCTCCGCTCTAATTCATCCCAAAGGTGTTCTATCAGGTTGAGGTCAGGACAAATTCCTCCACACCAAACTCGCTCATCCATGTCTTTATGGACCTTGCTTTGTGCACTGGTGCACAGTCATGTTGGACCAAACTTTACACTTGGCACAATGCAATCAGGCAAGTACCGTTCACCTGGCAACCGCCAAACCCAGACTCATCCATCGGATTGCCAGACAGAGAAGCGTGATTGGTCACTCCAGGGAACACGTCTCCACTGCTCTAGAGTCCAGTGGCGGAGCACTTTAGCCCACTGCATCCGACGCTTTGCATTGCACTTGGTGATGTAAGGCTTGGATGCAGCTGCTCGCCCATGGAAACCCATCCATGAAGCTCTTCACACTGTTCTTGAGCTAATCTGAAGGCCACATGAAGTTCGGAGGTCTGTAGCTATTGACTTTGCAGAAAGTTGGCGACTTCTGAGCACCTCAGCATGCGCTGATCCCGCTCTGTGATTTTACGTGGCCTACCACTTTGTGGCTGAGTTGCTGTTGTTCCCAATTGCTTCCACTTTGTTATAATACCACTACCAGTTGACTGTGGAATATTTAGTAGTGAGGGAATTTCACGGATGGACTTATTGCACAGGTGGCAACCTATCACAGCACCACACTTGAGTTCACTGAGCTCCTGAGAGCGACCCATTCTTTCACAAATGTTTTTAGAAGCGTCTGCATGTCTAAGTGCTTGATTTTATACTCCTGGAAGTAATGGAAGTAATTGGAACACCTGAATTTGATGATTTGGAGGGGTGTCCCGATACTTTTAGCAATACACTGTATATACACTCATATATATATATATATATATATATATATATTCATAACTCTGAATAAATGGAAGGAAACTTGAATATATGGAATGTAACTAAACATATGAAATTAAACTTGCAAAGTAGCAGCAATCCTAAGTAATGATGAGCTACAGTAGCGCATGTACAGGGCAAAAAACTGGTAACTGTATTCAGTACCGTTCTACTGATGAAGAAATTAATTAACTATTTCATCGTGGAAGACTGAATGCACTGATTCTCGCAGGCCTGGAACTTCCTGCTTAACAGGCAAACATTAATACAGAAAGAAACATTCCTTCCACCTCACAGGGAGCACCCACTGCAGCCCCTATCTACAAGTGATGCAGAATGTTCACTCCAAATGTGCATACCATGCACTTGTATATCAGCTTCTACACTGAAAAAAATGATTCGTTGACTTTACTAAAATGTGTTATCATAAGTGGTCGCAATCAATTTATTTTATCTCAATTTAAACAAAAACACATGCAATTCCCATAAAACTAATTCTTTTTTTTTTATTAAAATAAAAAACTACATTAAAATTATTTAAACGAGCACAAATTAATTATGCTTAATTTAATCTGGCCATAATAATTTTTTTCAGTGTACCTGGAGTTCTATTTCAGCCAACATCTCCATTCATACATTACTTCAATAATGATGCATAATGTTTTAAGCAACATTTTGATGAACATGATCACTCATAAGCATTAAGAATGTTGCAATAATGAAAATATGATCCGCAAGATGATGGGACGTAGACTCCAAACTGTCTATGTTGTTTGGAGTATGATCAACTGTTGCAAAAAAGTTTTCTAGTTCAACAAAGTATTGGAAATTTTCAGGGAATGTAATTTTTAAAGTCATGGAATTCAGAAGGCTATTGATCTGATAACAAGGATATAACTAGCTAAACATTATTCATCAAGTACTGTCAAATGTGCACTTTTTTTCTATATAATTAGTTTAATTCCATATATTCACACTTTCATGCCATAGTGTGTGTGTGTGTTTAAATATATATATATATATATATATATATATATATATATATATATATATATATATATATATATATATATATATATATATATATATATATATATATTATGATATAGTTTATCACACATACATGTATGTGCACAAATACATTGTACATACAACTTATGAATTTTACATACTTACGTATGGAACTGAACTGAATCAACACTGAACTGACTTGAGCTAAAAAATAACACTATTGGCTTGTTAGAGCTGCTTTAAAGCAGAATCTGAATTTGTAGTAATATTTACTCTATGAAATGTAAAAGGTAAAATCATTTCTTTCTTTGATTTATATATGAGATCAATTTATGTAAAAGTGTTTTCACACACGATCATTGGGAGGTAATCAGTAAATGAGTGTGGCATTTAAATGGCAGTGTTTCCCAAATGAAACAAAAGATCTGTTAGTTTTGAATGAGGTGTCTAATGTAGAGAACTGTGTTTAGAGTTTTGCAAATCGTTTGTTTTATAAGAGCACATAATGTGCTTGTAGTTTTGCAGACTTGGTCTGAAGATTAGGTACATGAGTGAATGGTTTCACCGAGTGGGCCTCAAGTAACACTTTTAGTGTCTAAGCAATTTAAAAAAAAAATCCATTTTAAATGTTCTGTAGTTCATCAGACTGGACTCATAGTGCCGCTGTTGGTCAATATGTCAGTTTAGAGAGCAGATCTGCTGCAGTTCCACCCCCATCATCTCCATATTATTAGAGAGAGAGAGAAGCTGAGAGCGCAGTCTGAAGAGGAGAGAGAAGGCACAACGCGGAGATACTGTATTTAATATCCTTCTCTTGGATTGATTTACTCTTCTTGTTCTTTTCACTTTGGACATATACATGATTTCCTCCAGTTGTTTGGACTGATTTAGTTGTTTTCTGCTTTATTCTTCATCCCGTGATCTTCTGCAAAATGTCGGACAGAACAATGGCGCGGCAAGTACTGCTGTTTATTTGCTTTCTCTCTCTCAGTTCAGCTCTCGGGCAGGTCAGTTACTCCATTCCTGAAGAAATGGCGAAAGGCTCTTTAGTCGGGAACATAGCGCAGGATTTGGGTTTAGATTTAAAGAGACTGAAATCGGGTAAAGCGCGTATTTATACAGGAGACAGCGCGGAATACATCGAGCTGAATAAAGAAAGAGGAGTCCTCCTTATCAAAGAGAGAATAGACCGAGAGGCGCTGTGCGGACAGACAACGCCTTGCGCGCTGCATTTACAGATTATTCTGGAAAACCCGATGGAATTTTACAGTGTTAATGTTGAGGTGCTTGATATAAATGACAATGCACCATTTTTTGAAAAAGCTGAGATGACTTTTAAAATTAGTGAATCTGCGTCCATTGGCGCAAAATTCACGATAGAGCCTGCTAGGGATTTTGATGTTGGAACTAATGATCTTCAGAATTACTCGTTAAAACCCACAGATCATTTTGCACTGAAATTCAAGATTCAGCCAGGAGGAGACCATCATATCGAAATGATTTTACAAAAGCCTCTAGATCGCGAGAAGCAGGAGTATATGTCTTTAACGTTAACAGCCATTGACGGGGGAGATCCACAAATGTCTGGTAATATACAAATAAATATTATTGTTTTAGATGCGAATGATAACTCTCCTGTTTTCACACAATCAGTTTATAAAGCCACTGTAACTGAAAATTCACCAAAAGGGACAATTGTAGCGACAGTCAGTGCGTCGGACCAAGACCAAGGAGTAAACAGTGAAATAATCTATACAATAACAAACACCAATGATGTCCGTAGTAAATTTGAAATAAATGAGACTGATGGTAAAGTAAGACTGATAGGTCTAATTGATTATGAAACAACTCGACGCTATGAGATCCGTGTGCAAGCGAGTGATCACGGTGGTCTGACTGATTCAGGTAAAATCATAGTTGACGTCATTGATATCAATGATAATAAGCCAGTGATCAATATCATGTCCAAAACAAATGTGATAGCTGAGAATTCCCCGCCTGAGACCGTGGTTACAATGATAAATGTTCAGGATCTTGATTCGGGAGAAAATGGGAAAGTTCAGTGTTCTATTAGTGAAAATATCCCATTTTCTCTGAAATCTACTAATAATAATTTCTTCAGTTTAGTCACAGACAGTGATTTAGACCGTGAGAGAGAGTCTGAGTATAACATCAGTGTGACGTGCGCTGATGAGGGCGTGCCCTCTCTCTCCAGCAGCGTCACTCTCTCCTTACAGATATCAGATGTGAATGATAACGCGCCCGTCTTTGAGAAGAGCTCATATGAGACTTCTGTTCAAGAAAACAACACACCGGGTCTTTCCATATTCACAGTCAGAGCCAGAGACGCAGATTTTAACCAGAATGCCCGTGTGTCTTACATACTGGAGGACTCGTCGGTTAACGGAGTGCCCGTGTCCTCGTTAGTGTCCGTTAGTGCTGATAGTGGAGTCATACATGCAGTGCGATCTTTCGATTACGAGCAGATCAAAGATTTCCAGTTCCGCGTAAAAGCGCAGGACGGAGGCTCTCCTCCTCTCAGCAGCAACGCGAGCGTGAAAATAATCATCCAGGACCAGAATGACAACGCGCCTCAGGTTCTGTATCCGGTCCAGTCAGGCGCTTCTGTGGTGGCTGAAATAGTGCCTCGTTCGGCAGATGTGGGTTATCTGGTGACTAAAGTGGTGGCTGTTGATGTGGACTCTGGACAGAATGCCTGGCTCTCATATAAACTGCAGAAAGCCACAGACAGGGCGCTGTTTGAAGTGGGCTTACAGAATGGAGAAATAAGAACTGTTCGCCAAGTGACAGATAAAGATGCTGTCAAACAAAGACTCACTGTTGTAGTGGAGGACAACGGCCAGCCCTCTCGATCAGCTACAGTCAATGTTAACGTGGCGGTGGCGGACAGCTTCCCTGAAGTGCTCTCGGAGTTCACTGACTTTACGCACGACAAGGAATACAACGACAACCTGACTTTCTATCTAGTCTTGGCCTTGGCTGTGGTTTCATTTCTCTTTATCGTGTCTATCATTGCCATACTGTCAGTCAAATGCTACAGATGGCGACGCGAGCGGATGTTTTATAAATCTGGAGCGAATCTTCCAGTTATTCCGTATTATCCGCCTCTTTACGCAGACGTAGGCGGCACAGGAACTTTACAGCACGTGTACAATTATGAGGTTTGCAGAACCACTGACTCCAGAAAGAGTGATCTGAAATACGTCAGACCTTGCAGTGAGAGCATCATTAGTCTGGACACCAGTGGGACACAGACACTCACGCATGCGCAAAGAGAGAGGCTGAACTTTGAAGATTGTGGTGATCAGGTGAGAATTATTTTTATAACTAATTTATGTGATATTTTCAAACGTTTCTCCTTATTGAACATTTTCGCTTGAACTGTTGACACGGTCGCTGACTGGTTTTCTGAAATGAAGTGTCTCTGCAATTCTAAGAAATGTTTAAATAATGTTAGCAGAAAATAGTAAGAATCATCTGCTGTCGCATTTCCATCCATTTAATATAGTCGGGTAAACTTTTTATGTTGTTGTGTAGTTCATATTTCCTGTACAGTACATATTTTTTCAGCTTATAATTTTCTGTATTTTTTTCCTGCAATATGTTACGTGGAAATAGTTTTTTATTCCGTTTTTATTTGTTTAAATTGACATTTTATTTTCAGTTGAAGTCCTACAGTAAAGGTCACGCTTCTACTGAAATGTCAGTTAACAATTGTTAACATTATTAACATGTGGTATTCACAGTTCGTTTTTTCCCATTAAAAAAAAAAATCCTTGCGTGAGAAAGGAGTGAGAAACTCTATTCAGCGTTTGCTTTTGCTGTCCCTGACCATGGTCCTGAATCACGGCGCGTCATTTACCTCATATATTCTGCTACATCTGTTTGAGATTTTTTACATCTTTTCGTTCTGTCCTCCTGTTCAAAAGTCAAGTTAAATATTTCTGATGTGTATAATTTTATTTAAGGAATTTGTACCTGTCGGTCTGATCAGTGTTCATATACTGATATTTAAATATAAAACTTTGAGTAAACACCAAATGTACTTGTTGAATTGTTTCCCATCAATCTTTATTTATACAAACTCATATACTATTTGTATTTCATATATATTTATTGCTTTGGACTTTAAAAAAAAAATATATATATATATACTTTAGAACTTTGTCAAATAAACTGCTTTCTTCAGATATATCTGACACTGAGATAAAGGTTTATTAATTTTAAATGTTCTGTAGTTCATCAGACTGGACTCATAGTGCCGCTGTTGGTCAATATGTCAGTTTAGAGAGCAGATCTGCTGCAGTTCCACCCCCATCATCTCCATATTATTAGAGAGAGAGAGAAGCTGAGAGCGCAGTCTGAAGAGGAGAGAGAAGGCACAACGCGGAGATACTGTATTTAATATCCTTCTCTTGGATTGATATACTCTTCTTGTTCTTTTCACTTTGGACATATACATGATTTCCTCCAGTTGTTTGGACTGATTTAGTTGTTTTCTGCTTCATTCTTCATCCCGTGATCTTCTGCAAAATGTCGGACAGAACAATGGCGCGGCAAGTACTGCTGTTTATTTGCTTTCTCTCTCTCAGTTCAGCTCTCGGGCAGGTCAGTTACTCCATTCCAGAAGAAATGGCGAAAGGCTCTTTAGTCGGGAACATAGCGCAGGATTTGGGTTTAGATTTAAAGAGACTGAAATCGGGTAAAGCGCGTATTTATACAGGAGACAGCGCGGAATACATCGAGCTGAATAAAGAAAGAGGAGTCCTCCTTATCAAAGAGAGAATAGACCGAGAGGCGCTGTGCGGACAGACAACGCCTTGCGCGCTGCATTTACAGATTATTCTGGAAAACCCGATAGAATTTTACTCCGTTACAATTGAAGTTATAGATATAAATGACCATTCACCTTCTTTTAAAAGGGATGAAATGAGATTCAGAATCAGTGAGTCAGCTGTAACTGGGGCAGTATTTGTTTTAGAGAGAGCGATGGATTTAGATGTCGGAATAAACGGCCTGCAGACATATTTACTAAAGCCCACTGATAATTTTGTATTGAAATTGCAAAGTCAGGCAGACGGCAGTAAGCTTGTAGAAATGGTTCTTCAGAAACCCCTCGATCGTGAAAAGCAAGAGCATTTGTCTCTGGTTCTGACAGCGATAGATGGAGGGGATCCACAATTGTCTGGTACTGCGCAGATACATATTACAGTTTTAGATGTGAACGACAACGCGCCTGTTTTTACGCATAAAATATATAAAGGGACCGTCATTGAGAATGCCCTCAAAGGCACAGTTGTAACGACGGTGAGCGCTTCAGATTTGGACGAGGGCTCAAACGGCAAAGTAAAATATACTATTACAAACACCCTGGACAATGTTCCGGAATTGTTTGAAATTAACGAAACAAACGGTGAGGTGAGAGTAACAGGGAATATAGATTATGAAAAAGCTCGGCATTATCAGATTCACGCACAGGCGAGCGATGACGGGGGTCTGACTGATTCTTGTAAAATCGATGTAGATGTGATTGATATAAATGACAATAAACCACTCATCAACATCATGTCTAAATTAACCAGTTTATCAGAAAACTCGAATCCTGGAACAGTTGTAACTGTGATAAACGCGCAAGACCCAGATGCGGGTGAAAACGGTAAAATTCATTGTTCAATTAATGAGAATATTCCCTTTACCCTGAAGTCAACTAATAATAATTTCTTCAGTTTAGTGACAGATGGTGATTTAGACCGTGAGAGAGAGTCTGAGTATAACATCAGTGTGACGTGCGCTGATGAGGGCGTGCCCTCTCTCTCCAGCAGCGTCACTCTCTCCTTACAGATATCAGATGTGAATGATAACGCGCCCGTCTTTGAGAAGAGCTCATATGAGGCTTCTGTTCAAGAAAACAACACACCGGGTCTTTCCATATTCACAGTCAGAGCCAGAGACGCAGATTTTAACCAGAATGCCCGTGTGTCTTACATACTGGAGGACTCGTCGGTTAACGGAGTGCCCGTGTCCTCGTTAGTGTCCGTTAGTGCTGATAGTGGAGTCATACATGCAGTGCGATCTTTCGATTACGAGCAGATCAAAGATTTCCAGTTCCGCGTAAAAGCGCAGGACGGAGGCTCTCCTCCTCTCAGCAGCAACGCGAGCGTGAAAATAATCATCCAGGACCAGAATGACAACGCGCCTCAGGTTCTGTATCCGGTCCAGTCAGGCGCTTCTGTGGTGGCTGAAATAGTGCCTCGTTCGGCAGATGTGGGTTATCTGGTGACTAAAGTGGTGGCTGTTGATGTGGACTCTGGACAGAATGCCTGGCTCTCATATAAACTGCAGAAAGCCACAGACAGGGCGCTGTTTGAAGTGGGCTTACAGAATGGAGAAATAAGAACTGTTCGCCAAGTGACTGATAAAGATGCTGTCAAACAAAGACTCACTGTTGTAGTGGAGGACAACGGCCAGCCCTCTCGATCAGCTACAGTCAATGTGAACGTGGCGGTGGCGGACAGCTTCCCTGAAGTGCTCTCGGAGTTCACTGACTTTACGCACGACAAGGAATACAACGACAACCTGACTTTCTATCTAGTCTTGGCTTTAGCTGTGGTTTCATTTCTCTTTATCGTGTCTATCATTGCCATACTGTCAGTCAAATGCTACAGATGGAGACGCGAGCGGATGTTTTATAAATCTGGAGCGAATCTTCCGGTTATTCCGTATTATCCGCCTCTTTACGCAGACGTAGGCGGCACAGGAACTTTACAGCACGTGTACAATTATGAGGTTTGCAGAACCACTGACTCCAGAAAGAGTGATCTGAAATACGTCAGACCTTGCAGTGAGAGCATCATTAGTCTGGACACCAGTGGGACACAGACACTCACGCATGCGCAAAGGGAGAGACTGAACTTTGATGATTGTGGTGATCAGGTGAGAATTATTTTATAACTAATTATAGTGCGTTAATTATAGTCTGCTAAACTTTTTTGTTTTGTTTTACGTATATGTAGTTCATCTTTCCTGTACAGCCGTGACAAAAACTAATTATTTTTTTCGTCTTATGGAGGATTTTCTTTATTTATTTTTCCTGTTCAATGGATAATTTTTGTAAAATTCATTTAATTTTGATATTCTATTTTCAGTTGAAGTCCTACTGTACATTGTTAACATTAATAACATGTGGCATTTACAGTTCGTGCCATTTTAATTGTCTTCTTGCGTGATTTCACTAATTTTTTTCCAAGAAGTGAGAAACTCTATTCAGCGTTTGCTTTTGCTGCCCCTGACCATGGTCCTGAATCGCGGCGCCGCGTCATTTACCTCATATATTCTGCTACATCTCTTTACAGCAGACCCTCTGTTTGAGATTTTTAACATCTTATTGGTCTGTCCTCCTGTTCAAAAGTTAAACTATATACTGTTTCATTACTGATTGGCTCTTACTTATGTGTATAATTGTATTTAAGGTATTTCTCCATGTCTGTCTGATCATTGTTGGCATACTGATATGGCCTTAGCAAACCTTGAACAATCAGGAAATCTATTTATTTATTTATTTATTTATTTTTCCCAATTTCCTACTTCCATATTTTTGAAACTCATACAATCTTTGCATTTCATAGACATTTATTAATAAGGACTTTTCATACTTTAGAACTTTGTTTAGTAAACTGCTTTTCTCGGACACGTCTGTCATTGAGATAAAGGTTTATTAATTTTACATTTTCTGTAGTTCATCAAACTGGACTCATAGTGCCGCTGTTGGTCAATATGTCAGTTTAGAGAGCAGATCTGCTGCAGTTCCACCCCCATCATCTCCATATTATTAGAGAGAGAGAGAAGCTGAGAGCGCAGTCTGAAGAGGAGAGAGAAGGCACAACGCGGAGATACTGTATTTAATATCCTTCTCTTGGATTGATATACTCTTCTTGTTCTTTTCACTTTGGACATATACATGATTTCCTCCATTTGTTTGGACTGATTTAGTTGTTTTCTGCTTTATTCTTCATCCCGTGATCTTCTGCAAAATGTCGGACAGAACAATGGCGCGGCAAGTACTGCTGTTTATTTGCTTTCTCTCTCTCAGTTCAGCTCTCGGGCAGGTCAGTTACTCCATTCCTGAAGAAATGGCGAAAGGCTCTTTAGTCGGGAACATAGCGCAGGATTTGGGTTTAGATTTAAAGAGACTGAAATCGGGTAAAGCGCGTATTTATACAGGAGACAGCGCGGAATACATCGAGCTGAATAAAGAAAGAGGAGTCCTCCTTATCAAAGAGAGAATAGACCGAGAGGCGCTGTGCGGACAGACAACGCCTTGCGCGCTGCATTTACAGATTATTCTGGAAAACCCGATGGAATTTTACTCCGTTACAATTGAAGTTACAGATGTGAATGACCATTCGCCCTTCTTTAAAGAGCCTGAGATGAGATTCAGAATCAGTGAGTCAGCTGTAACTGGGGCAGTATTTGTTTTAGAGAGAGCAATTGATTTAGATGTCGGAATAAACGGCCTGCAGACATATTTACTAAAGCCCACTGATCATTTTTTATTGAAATTGCAAAGTCAGGCAGACGGCAGTAAGCTTGTAGAAATGGTTCTTCAGAAACCCCTCGATCGTGAAAAGCAAGAGCATTTGTCTCTGGTTCTGACAGCGATAGATGGAGGGGATCCACAATTGTCTGGTACAGCGCAGATACATATTACAGTTTTAGATGCCAACGACAACGCGCCTGTTTTTACGCATAAAATATATAAAGGGACCGTCATTGAGAATGCCCTCAAAGGCACAGTTGTAACGACGGTAAGCGCTTCAGATTTGGACGAGGGCTCAAACGGCAAAGTAAAATATACTATTACAAACACCCTCGACAATGTTCTGGAATTGTTTGAAATTAACGAAACAAACGGTGAGGTGAGAGTAACAGGGAATATAGATTATGAAAAAGCTCGGCATTATCAGATTCATGCACAGGCGAGCGATGACGGGGGTCTGACTGATTCTTGTAAAATCGATGTTGAAGTGATTGATATAAATGACAATAAACCACTCATCAACATCATGTCTAAATTAACCAGTTTATCAGAAAACTCTAATCCTGGAACTGTTGTAACAATGATCAACGTGCAAGACCCAGATGCGGGTGAAAACGGTCAAATTCATTGCTCAATTAACGAGAATATTCCCTTTACCCTGAGGTCAACAAATAATAATTTCTTCAGTTTAGTCACAGACAGTGATTTAGATCGAGAGAGAGAGTCTGAGTATAACATCAGTGTGACGTGCGCTGATGAGGGCGTGCCCTCTCTCTCCAGCAGCGTCACTCTCTCCTTACAGATATCAGATGTGAATGATAACGCGCCCGTCTTTGAGAAGAGCTCATATGAGGCTTCTGTTCAAGAAAACAACACACCGGGTCTTTCCATATTCACAGTCAGAGCCAGAGACGCAGATTTTAACCAGAATGCCCGTGTGTCTTACATACTGGAGGACTCGTCGGTTAACGGAGTGCCCGTGTCCTCGTTAGTGTCCGTTAGTGCTGATAGTGGAGTCATACATGCAGTGCGATCTTTCGATTACGAGCAGATCAAAGATTTCCAGTTCCGCGTAAAAGCGCAGGACGGAGGCTCTCCTCCTCTCAGCAGCAACGCGAGCGTGAAAATAATCATCCAGGACCAGAATGACAACGCGCCTCAGGTTCTGTATCCGGTCCAGTCAGGCGCTTCTGTGGTGGCTGAAATAGTGCCTCGTTCGGCAGATGTGGGTTATCTGGTGACTAAAGTGGTGGCTGTTGATGTGGACTCTGGACAGAATGCCTGGCTCTCATATAAACTGCAGAAAGCCACAGACAGGGCGCTGTTTGAAGTGGGCTTACAGAATGGAGAAATAAGAACTGTACGCCAAGTGACAGATAAAGATGCTGTCAAACAAAGACTCACTGTTGTAGTGGAGGACAACGGCCAGCCCTCTCGATCAGCTACAGTCAATGTTAACGTGGCGGTGGCGGACAGCTTCCCTGAAGTGCTCTCGGAGTTCACTGACTTTACGCACGACAAGGAATACAACGACAACCTGACTTTCTATCTAGTCTTGGCTTTGGCTGTGGTTTCATTTCTCTTTATTGTGTCTATCATTGCCATACTGTCAGTCAAATGCTACAGATGGAGACGCGAGCGGATGTTTTATAAATCTGGAGCGAATCTTCCAGTTATTCCGTATTATCCGCCTCTTTACGCAGACGTAGGCTGCACAGGAACTTTACAGCACGTGTACAATTATGAGGTTTGCAGAACCACTGACTCCAGAAAGAGTGATCTGAAATACGTCAGACCTTGCAGTGAGAGCATCATTAGTCTGGACACCAGTGGAACACAGACACTCACGCATGCGCAGAGAGGAAAACTGATCAATGAAGAATTTGATGAACAGGTGAGCATTTTTTTACCAAGTGTATTTGTATAGAACCTTTGACTGCGCAAAGACCCAAACCATTCATACACACATCTTAAATATTTCCAATAATAAATGCAATACTTCATGCAATAACAAGCAGAAAATGTGTTCTCACAGACTGTACAAGGAGCAACATTCAGCACACATAAAATATACATACACACAGAATACACATATTATTGTACACATAAATAGACATACTGCACAAAAATGGCATCAGCAACAAAACTGTAAAAACATTTAAAATATGCATTCTGTAAATGCAATGCTCTTATAGCTTATTATTTCCCTAGGTGTGTGTGTGTTTTTTTAATGGGGCAGCTGTCTGTATCTACGGCCCGAGCGAAGAAGGGTGAAACATGAGTTTAGAGGTTGGCTAGGATTTTGTATTAGGATGTTTGCTCCACAAACGGTAGCAGTATCAACGAGAGCCGAGAAATTGGGAGTGGGAAGATCTGTTATTTTTTAAGGGGGTGTTAGCGATTTTAAGGAGCTTGTTTCTATAAGTGAGAGAGAGCATGTTTAAGTATCAGGTGGCACAGTACAGGAGGACGGCTTCAATGATACTTCAGTACAAGAGAATCAAAGAGGTGTGGTTTGACTTAGAGGATCCTGAGTTTACGTTGGCAGCGTCTATGAATGTTTGTGATGTAATGGTCAAAACTCAATTTACTGTCCGAAATAATGCCAAGGTACCTGAAACTGTCAACAATTTCTACTGACTGGCCATTGATGGAGATAGGGAAGTGAGGGGTGGAGAGTTTTTGACGTGTGCCAATGATGAGTCCCTTTGTTTTAGTAACGTTGCGGAGGAGATGACTGTCTGTACACCATTGGGTGAAATGGGCAACAGATTGGTGATATGCTATAACTGATTCCGTGCCGGTGAGGAGAGCGAGTACGGCTGTGTCATCCGAGTATTTTAAGTATTTTGTGATGGGGGAGCGGCTATGGCAGTGGTAAGTATACAGTGTGTAGAGAAAGGGACCGAGGACACAACCTTGAGGGGCTCCCGTGTTGACAGTAAGGGTGGTGGATGTCGTGCTACCCCCCCTCACTACCTGTGGTCTGTCACTGAGGAAATTATAAATCCATCAAATGAAGAGAGGTGGCACATGAAGACGGTGGAGTTTGGTTATCATGGTGTGGCGTTGAATCGTGTTGAAGAAAAGAATCCTGGCATAATAGCCAGGGGTGTCCAGATGTTAGAGGAGGCATGCAACAGCATCCACTGTTCCTCTTTTGGCCTAGGTAAACTAGCAAGGATCCAGCTGTGGGCAGACAACTGGAAGGATTGGGTTTATAGTACCAGTTTCTCAAGGCATTTTGCTATTATGGAAGTGAGTGCTACTGGTCTGTAATGATTCAATTCAGTGGGGCGAGGTTTCTTGGGGACTGGCTGTTTTCCGGAGGGTGGGGACTTCAGAAATAAATAAAATTGTAACCAAAAATAAAAACACGGTTAAATTGAAACATATAAAATAATGTGCAAGCAGTTCGGACAGAGCACAGAGCTCATTCAGTAAATGCATAGATAAGCAGATGTGTTTTGAGTCTGGATTTGAAAGTGGCTACTGTTGGAGCACATCTGATCTGTTCTGGAAGCTGGTTCCCGCGGCGGATGGCATGATAGCTAAAAGCAGACTCTCCTTGCTTTGAGTGAACCCTTGGTATTTCTAACTGACTTGATCCTGATGATCTGAGTGATCTGTTGGGTTTATATTCAGTGAGCATATCTGCAATGTATTGAGGTCCTAGGCCATTGAGTGGTTTATAAACAAGTAACAGTACTTTAAAATCGATCCTAAATGTAACTGGAAGCCAGTGTAAAGACCTGAGGACTGGTTTGATATGGTCATATTTTCTGGTTCTGCTCAGGGCCCAGTTCTTAGCCATCCTACCAGTGATCCCATCTGGGCCGGGGGTCTTGCCAGTTTTGCACCTCCTGAGCTGCTGGTGGACGTCTCCCACCGTTATGCTCAGTTCACACTGCACCATTTTCAAAGTAGTCAAATCAGTTCTTTTCACACTGCATGACTATCTGGGGTATCATTCAGTCGCTGCTGTGTACACATTGCACGATGGATCGGCGACAGGAGTTTTCACATTGCATGACTTTTCAAGAGGAAGAATCGCAGAAGAACTCTGTCTCATCCACAAACTACGTTTCGCAATCAAACACAAAAGGAAACAACACGAGATCACGCGTGCGTCGGACTGGAGTTCTCACACGAGACTGGAATTGTTATTAAATAACGATAGCCCACAAGAAGCTTGCAATCCAAATTGTTGGGGAGGTTGAAAGGACGCATCCATAACCTGGAGCGTTCCCATCCTCGCCTTCCTCGTTTCCTCGGCTTGCACAGGATGTCCGCTGGAATTACATCTGATGGTATTAGGCCAAAAGTGACAGAGCCCCGGAGAGAGGAGATCTTGATGGGAGTAGGTGAGTTTGTTGTTGCTATACACATCCGGGTGAAACGCGGCACACCTAAGATCGCAGGTAATCAGTAAAAAGATCACCATGATCCCCAGCATTTTCCAGATGTTGATCATGTTAGCCATGGTGGTAATTTACAGACTTACACAAGACTTGGACGAGAGGGCAAACAAAAAAGACAAAGTTAGCAGGTTGGAGCTCTCATAATTAGGCTGTTGTTCTCATATTGGCATCGTTGCAGTAGTTTGAAGTATTTCCCTGCTATTCATTTTCATGTTTCTGCCCCTTTAATTCTTCTTCTTATGTTACGTTGGTTTTAGCTTTGGTTTATTGCAGCATTGTCCAGTTTCAAATTGAGGGATTTTTTATCCTGATATTTTCGTGCTTGAGTATAAAGTAGTTGCAACATGCATAGTAGTAATCTCAACCATTTTGTTGATGCAACTTTAAGACCATTCTCTCTCTTTAGAAGCACCTGAAATGATGGTCTGTCTGTCTACTGTGAGTGGTTTTATAAGCTTTAAACAGCTTTTTTTATAGACAGGTTTGGGGATCTTTCATCTATACTTGTGAAGATAGCAGAACTCAAATTCCGTCAGCGTAACTGGCCGTGGTGCTGAAATGTAGTGTTGAATTCTTCTGCTTCCTAACTTTTATTCCTTAGCTCCATTTGTTAGAGCATATCGTCTAAATCTTTTACCTCCTTCCAGTCTCCCATCTTGTTCAGAAATTAAGATTTTTTTTTACATGCTGATTATGTATTTTAAGTTTCTCTTTACTATTCTGTTAAGAGCACAAATAAGTTTGTGCTAATTCCATATCTAGTTAGTTCTTTCTTTCTTTAATACTTTGTTTACACAAAATCATGAATTTCCCATTTTTAGATAATTATTTCTGATTAACAATCGCAACGGCTGTTTTAATTATTTTTATAAAAGGACTTGTCCCATACTGCGGGGGCAAAAACAAAACAGAAAAAACACCTAAATATATTTAGGTTATTTCTGTAGTTCATCAGACTGGACTCATAGTGCCGCTGTTGGTCAATATGTCAGTTTAGAGAGCAGATCTGCTGCAGTTCCACCCCCATCATCTCCATATTATTGGAGAGAGAGAGAAGCTGAGAGCGCAGTCTGAAGAGGAGAGAGAAGGCACAACGCGGAGATACTGTATTTAATATCCTTCTCTTGGATTGATATACTCTTCTTGTTCTTTTCACTTTGGACATATACATGATTTCCTCCAGTTGTTTGGACTGATTTAGTTGTTTTCTGCTTTATTCTTCATCCCGTGATCTTCTGCAAAATGTCGGACAGAACAATGGCGCGGCAAGTACTGCTGTTTATTTGCTTTCTCTCTCTCAGTTCAGCTCTCGGGCAGGTCAGTTACTCCATTCCTGAAGAAATGGCGAAAGGCTCTTTAGTCGGGAACATAGCGCAGGATTTGGGTTTAGATTTAAAGAGACTGAAATCGGGTAAAGCGCGTATTTATACAGGAGACAGCGCGGAATACATCGAGCTGAATAAAGAAAGAGGAGTCCTCCTTATCAAAGAGAGAATAGACCGAGAGGCGCTGTGCGGACAGACAACGCCTTGCGCGCTGCATTTACAGATTATTCTGGAAAACCCGATGGAATTTTACAGTGTTAATGTTGAGGTGCTTGATATAAATGACAATGCACCATTTTTTGAAAAAGATGAGATGATTTTTAGAATTAGTGAATCTGCGTCCATTGGCTCAAAATTCACGATAGAACGTGCCAGAGATTTTGACGTTGGGATTAATGATCTTCAGACCTACTCGTTAAAACCCACAGATCATTTTGTCCTGAAGTTCAAGAGACAGCCAGGGGCTGGACAAAATATAGAAATGATTTTACAAAAGCCTCTAGATCGCGAGAAGCAGGAGTATATGTCTTTAACATTAACAGCCATTGACGGGGGAGATCCTCAAATGTCTGGTAATATACAAATAAATATTATTGTTTTAGATGCGAACGATAACTCTCCTGTTTTCATACAATCAGTTTATAAAGCCACTGTAACTGAAAATTCACCTAAAGGAACAATTGTAGCGACAGTTAGTGCGTCAGATCTAGATCAAGGAATAAATGGTGAAATAAGCTATACTATAACAAACACTCTAGATAAAGTAAGGGATATATTTGAAATAAACGAGTCTGATGGTAAAGTAAGACTGATAGGTCTAGCTGACTATGAACAAGCTCGGCACTTTGAGATCCGTGTACAAGCGAGTGATCACGGAGGTTTTAGTGACTCTTGTGAGATTATAGTTGACGTCATTGATATCAATGATAATACGCCAGTGATCAATATCATGTCCAAAACAAACGTGATTGCTGAGAATTCCCCGCCTGAGACCGTAGTTACAATGATAAATGTTCAGGATCTTGATTCGGGAGAAAATGGAAAGGTTCAGTGTTCTATTAGTGAAAATATCCCATTTTCTCTGAAATCTACAAATAATAATTTCTTCAGTTTAGTCACAGACAGTGATTTAGATCGAGAGAGAGAGTCTGAGTATAACATCAGTGTGACGTGCGCTGATGAGGGCGTGCCCTCTCTCTCCAGCAGCGTCACTCTCTCCTTACAGATATCAGATGTGAATGATAACGCGCCCGTCTTTGAGAAGAGCTCATACGAGGCTTCTGTTCAAGAAAACAACACACCGGGTCTTTCCATTTTCACAGTCAGAGCCAGAGACGCAGATTTTAACCAGAATGCCCGTGTGTCTTACATACTGGAGGACTCGTCGGTTAACGGAGTGCCCGTGTCCTCGTTAGTGTCCGTTAGTGCTGATAGTGGAGTCATACATGCAGTGCGATCTTTCGATTACGAGCAGATCAAAGATTTCCAGTTCCGCGTAAAAGCGCAGGACGGAGGCTCTCCTCCTCTCAGCAGCAACGCGAGCGTGAAAATAATCATCCAGGACCAGAATGACAACGCGCCTCAGGTTCTGTATCCGGTCCAGTCAGGCGCTTCTGTGGTGGCTGAAATAGTGCCTCGTTCGGCAGATGTGGGTTATCTGGTGACTAAAGTGGTGGCTGTTGATGTGGACTCTGGACAGAATGCCTGGCTCTCATATAAACTGCAGAAAGCCACAGACAGGGCGCTGTTTGAAGTGGGCTTACAGAATGGAGAAATAAGAACTGTACGCCAAGTGACAGATAAAGATGCTGTCAAACAAAGACTCACTGTTGTAGTGGAGGACAACGGCCAGCCCTCTCGATCAGCTACAGTCAATGTTAACGTGGCGGTGGCGGACAGCTTCCCTGAAGTGCTCTCGGAGTTCACTGACTTTACGCACGACAAGGAATACAACGACAACCTGACTTTCTATCTAGTCTTGGCCTTGGCTGTGGTTTCATTTCTCTTTATCGTGTCTATCATTGCCATACTGTCAGTCAAATGCTACAGATGGAGACGCGAGCGGATGTTTTATAAATCTGGAGCGAATCTTCCAGTTATTCCGTATTATCCGCCTCTTTACGCAGACGTAGGCGGCACAGGAACTTTACAGCACGTGTACAATTATGAGGTTTGCAGAACCACTGACTCCAGAAAGAGTGATCTGAAATACGTCAGACCTTGCAGTGAGAGCATCATTAGTCTGGACACCAGTGGGACACAGACACTCACGCATGCGCAAAGGGAGAGGCTGAACTTTGATGATTGTGGTGATCAGGTGAGAATGATCGTAATTCGTTATTTTCTCATAATTGATATTTTTATTTTTGCTTGAACTCCTGACACAGTCGCTTCTTAGTTTTGTGAATTTAATTGTTTGTGCAAATCTAAGAAATTGATAATTATAGTAGTTTTTTTTGTACTTCAGTGTAGTTTGGCAAAATTTAGTAGTTTTATATTTTTTGCAGTTTTATTGCCAAATAATATAATATAACATAATAATAATTATAATAATAATAATAATAATAATAATAATAATAATTATTATTATTATTATTATTATTATTATTATTATTATTATTATTATATTTTATGTGTTATTATTATTATTAAGTGTATGTACATTTTCATTTAATTAAAATATGAGACTGTTACTGTTATATAGGCTATAATTAAATGTCCACTTTAACCTAATTAACCTACGGTGACATATTCCGTTTTATTATTTACCAATGTAACCTTTTTCCTTGCACAGCTTGTCTTTGTCATGAAGTGAGAAGCACTAGTCAGCTTCTCTGACCATGGTCCTGAAATGCAGCAACGCGGTCATTTGCCTCATTTATTCTGACTTATCTCTTTAACAGCAGACCATCTTTTTAGATTTTTTTTTCCCAGCAGCTTTACTGTCTGTCCTCCTCTTCACTTTTAAACTATACACTCTTTCATTTGTTTTCAGATTATGTGTATTTTAGGTATTTCACCCTGTCTCTCTGATCAGTGGACACAGACATCAAAACATTGAGCGAACAAGAAATTTTGCATTTGTTTCAATCTTTTCTTTTCTTTTCTTATTATTTTTTTAAACTACTACAATCATTGTGTTTTATAGATATTTGTATTGTGATTGACATTTGCTGGTTTTATACTTCATATCTTTGTTCAGTATATTTCTTTTTTCAGACATGTCTGACACTGAGATTAAGGTTTATTAATTTTACATTTTCTGTAGTTCATCAAACTGGACTCATAGTGCCGCTGTTGGTCAATATGTCAGTTTAGAGAGCAGATCTGCTGCAGTTCCACCCCCATCATCTCCATATTATTGGAGAGAGAGAGAAGCTGAGAGCGCAGTCTGAAGAGGAGAGAGAAGGCACAACGCGGAGATACTGTATTTAATATCCTTCTCTTGGATTGATATACTCTTCTTGTTCTTTTCACTTTGGACATATACATGATTTCCTCCAGTTGTTTGGACTGATTTAGTTGTTTTCTGCTTTATTCTTCATCCCGTGATCTTCTGCAAAATGTCGGACAGAACAATGGCGCGGCAAGTACTGCTGTTTATTTGCTTTCTCTCTCTCAGTTCAGCTCTCGGGCAGGTCAGTTACTCCATTCCTGAAGAAATGGCGAAAGGCTCTTTAGTCGGGAACATAGCGCAGGATTTGGGTTTAGATTTAAAGAGACTGAAATCGGGTAAAGCGCGTATTTATACAGGAGACAGCGCGGAATACATCGAGCTGAATAAAGAAAGAGGAGTCCTCCTTATCAAAGAGAGAATAGACCGAGAGGCGCTGTGCGGACAGACAACGCCTTGCGCGCTGCATTTTCAGATTATTTTAGAAAATCCCCTGGAATTTTATTCGATCACAGTAGAGATTACAGATATCAACGACAATGCACCAGTATTTAAAAACAACGAAATTAAGTTTGACATAAATGAAATGGCAAAAACAGGGACTCGGTTTGTTTTAGAAAGAGCGAATGATCTAGATGTCGGGCTTAATAATCTTCAAGAGTACACTCTTAGTACGAACGATTTCTTTACTTTAAAACTGCACAATCAACCTGATGGTGAAAAAGCTGTCGAAATGATATTACAGAAGCCACAAGATAGAGAGAAGCAAGACCAGATGACACTTTTACTGACAGCAAAAGATGGGGGAGATCCTCAATTGACAGGAACAATGCAGATACAAATTACAGTTTTGGACGCCAACGATAATGAACCCGTTTGCAGTCAGGCAGCATATAGAGCGAGTATAGCCGAGAATGCACCAACGGGCACTGTTTTAACCACAGTCAGTGCTTCTGATGCAGATCTGGGATCTAATGGCATCATTACGTTTTCCATTTCCTCTAATGGTGCATATGATTTGTTTAAGGTAGACGAAACCACGGGAGTCGTGATATTAGTTGGTAATGTGGATTATGAAAAAAACAAACTTTATCGAATTGATGTCCAGGCAAAAGATCAAGGTGGACATTCGGATTCATGTAAAGTAATTATCGAGGTCACTGACGTTAATGATAACACACCTGCAATAAACATAATGTCGAGAACAAATAGTGTATCTGAAGATTCTAAACATGGAACTGTTGTTGCAATACTAACCGTCCAAGACCTTGACACCGGCGACAACGGAAAGATTACGTGCACAATAGATAAAGACATTCCTTTTATGCTAAAATCAACAGGAAATAATTTCTTCAGTTTAGTGACAGACAGTGATTTAGACCGTGAGAGAGAGTCTGAGTATAACATCAGTGTGACGTGCGCTGATGAGGGCGTGCCCTCTCTCTCCAGCTGCGTCACTCTCTCCTTACAGATATCAGATGTGAATGATAACGCGCCCGTCTTTGAGAAAAGCTCATATGAGGCTTCTGTTCAAGAAAACAACACACCGGGTCTTTCCATATTCACAGTCAGAGCCAGAGACGCAGATTTTAACCAGAATGCCCGTGTTTCTTACATACTGGAGGACTCGTCGGTTAACGGAGTGCCCGTGTCCTCGTTAGTGTCCGTTAGTGCTGATAGTGGAGTCATACATGCAGTGCGATCTTTCGATTATGAGCAGATCAAAGATTTCCGGTTCCGCGTAAAAGCGCAGGACGGAGGCTCTCCTCCTCTCAGCAGCAACGCGAGCGTGAAAATAATCATCCAGGACCAGAATGACAACGCGCCTCAGGTTCTGTATCCGGTCCAGTCAGGCGCTTCTGTGGTGGCTGAAATAGTGCCTCGTTCGGCAGATGTGGGTTATCTGGTGACTAAAGTGGTGGCTGTTGATGTGGACTCTGGACAGAATGCCTGGCTCTCATATAAACTGCAGAAAGCCACAGACAGGGCGCTGTTTGAAGTGGGCTTACAGAATGGAGAAATAAGAACTGTACGCCAAGTGACAGATAAAGATGCTGTCAAACAAAGACTCACTGTTGTAGTGGAGGACAACGGCCAGCCCTCTCGATCAGCTACAGTCAATGTTAACGTGGCGGTGGCGGACAGCTTCCCTGAAGTGCTCTCGGAGTTCACTGACTTTACGCACGACAAGGAATACAACGACAACCTGACTTTCTATCTAGTCTTGGCCTTGGCTGTGGTTTCGTTTCTCTTTATCGTGTCAATCATTGCCATACTGTCAGTCAAATGCTACAGATGGAGACGCGAGCGGATGTTTTATAAATCTGGAGCGAATCTTCCAGTTATTCCGTATTATCCGCCTCTTTACGCAGACGTAGGCGGCACAGGAACTTTACAGCACGTGTACAATTATGAGGTTTGCAGAACCACTGACTCCAGAAAGAGTGATCTGAAATACGTCAGACCTTGCAGTGAGAGCATCATTAGTCTGGACACCAGTGGAACACAGACACTCACGCATGCGCAGAGAGAGAGACTGAACTTTGATGATTGTGGTTATCAGGTGAGAATTATTTTTATAACTAATTTTTGTGATATTTTCAAACGTTTCTCATGATTTAACATGTTTGCTTGAACTGTTGACGCAGTCGCTACTGGTTTTCTTAAAATAATCGTTTCTGCTATTGTAAGAAATTGGCATTATATAGAGGCACTATTTTTTAAAAACATCTTATTGTATATTTTGCTCAACTTTTGTAGTTTTCTGCAGTTATATTGCTCAAATCATTCTTCTCTATTGTTAGAGTCATTGTGTACTTCGACATGAATTCATGTCATCACTTTTTGTACAGACAAGAAAAATGTACGGATTGCTTGCTTTATTTAATCATTTATGCTGATACATCTTACATATATATATATATCCTTTCCCTCTTGAATTTAAGTTTTATTTCCATTTTTATAGCACACTATACCTGCCACTGCTTTTGCTTGCACGAAAACAGCAATACTTTTGCTCGTCTTTGTCATAAAGTGAAAAACTCTGGTCAGTTTCCCTGGCCATGGTCCTGAAATACAGTGAGACGCGTTCACGTCATGTATCCTGTGGCATCTCTTTACAGTAGACCATCATTTTGAGATTTCCATCTGGTTATCGTCTGTCCTCCTTTTTTAAAGTTAAACTACACTATTTTAGTCGTATCTAGATATGCGTTATGCATAGTTGAATTTTAGATATTTATCCCTGTGTCTCTTATCAAAATATTGAAACAAATGAATCAATTCTTGTTCGCTCAGTGTTTTTCTTAATTATTAACACAGACTTATGCAATAATTTTGTTTTACAGATACCTGTATTGTTATGCTCATTGTTTTTTTATTGTTTTTTATATACTTCATAACTTTTACTAAACTGCTTTTCTCAGACATGTATAACACTGAGATAAAGGTTTATTAATTTGACATTTTCTGTAGTTCGTCAGACTGGACTCATAGTGCCGCTGTTGGTCAATATGTCAGTTTAGAGAGCAGATGTGCTGCAGTTCCACCCCCATCATCTCCATATTATTAGAGAGAGAGAGAAGCTGAGAGCGCAGTCTGAAGAGGAGAGAGAAGGCACAACGCGGAGATACTGTATTTAATATCCTTCTCTTGGATTGATATACTCTTCTTGTTCTTTTCACTTTGGACATATACATGATTTCCTCCAGTTGTTTGGACTGATTTAGTTGTTTTCTGCTTTATTCTTCATTCCGTGATCTTCTGCAAAATGTCGGACAGAACAATGGCGCGGCAAGTACTGCTGTTTATTTGCTTTCTCTCTCTCAGTTCAGCTCTCGGGCAGGTCAGTTACTCCATTCCTGAAGAAATGGCGAAAGGCTCTTTAGTCGGGAACATAGCGCAGGATTTGGGTTTAGATTTAAAGAGACTGAAATCGGGTAAAGCGCGTATTTATACAGGAGACAGCGCGGAATACATCGAGCTGAATAAAGAAAGAGGAGTCCTCCTTATCAAAGAGAGAATAGACCGAGAGGCGCTGTGCGGACAGACAACGCCTTGCGCGCTGCATTTACAGATTATTCTGGAAAACCCGATAGAATTTTACTCCGTTACAATTGAAGTTACAGATGTGAATGACCATTCGCCCTTCTTTAAAGAGGCTGAGATGAGATTTAGAATCAGTGAGTCAGCTGTAACTGGGGCAGTATTTGTTTTAGAGAGAGCAATTGATTTAGATGTCGGAATAAACGGCCTGCAGACATATTTACTAAAGCCCACTGATAATTTTGTATTGAAATTGCAAAGTCAGGCAGACGGCAGTAAGCTTGTAGAAATGGTTCTTCAGAAACCCCTCGATCGTGAAAAGCAAGAGCATTTGTCTCTGGTTCTGACAGCGATAGATGGAGGGGATCCACAATTGTCTGGTACAGCGCAGATACATATTACAGTTCTAGATGCCAACGACAACGCGCCTGTTTTTACGCATAAAATATATAAAGGGAGTATCATTGAGAATGCCCTCAAAGGCACAGTTGTAACGACGGTAAGCGCTTCAGATTTGGACGAGGGCTCAAACGGCAAAGTAAAATATACTATTACAAACACCCTCGACAATGTTCTGGAATTGTTTGAAATTAACGAAACAAACGGTGAGGTGAGAGTAACAGGGAATATAGATTATGAAAAAGCTCGGCATTATCAGATTCATGCACAGGCGAGCGATGACGGGGGTCTGACTGATTCTTGTAAAATCGATGTTGAAGTGATTGATATAAATGACAATAAACCACTAATCAACATCATGTCTAAATTAACCAGTTTATCAGAAAACTCGAATCCTGGAACAGTTGTAACTGTGATAAACGCGCAAGACCCAGATGCTGGTGAAAACGGTCAAATTCATTGCTCAATTAACGAGAATATTCCCTTTACCCTGAAGTCAACAAATAATAATTTCTTCAGTTTAGTGACAGATAGTGATTTAGATCGAGAGAGAGAGTCTGAGTATAACATCAGTGTGACGTGCGCTGATGAGGGCGTGCCCTCTCTCTCCAGCAGCGTCACTCTCTCCTTACAGTTCCCTTTCGAAAGGGAACTCTCGCTGCGTCTAGCTGACGCTATGGGGAACGCCCTCGGCGTGACTGGTGTCTGAAGCTACTATCGAATCACGGCAAAGTCTTTGACCGACGTCAGCCCATGACGTCATCAACGTGCGACCCGGAAGTATAAAAGGGCGCCGTGCCAACACATACACATCTTTCTCGTCTTCAGGGACTGTCTGTTTGAACTGCTATACGAGTTAAGGTAAAACAAATTCAATTATTAATACACACGAGTGTGTATTTACTGCCTGGGATCAAGAGCATGCACAGTCAAGTTCATTTGAAGTTGTTTGTGTGTGAGTGTGAGCGGTTTTCAATCTGAGATCGTTCCACTCTAGTCTGGTTTTTTTCCTGAGGGAAGAAAGTTTGGCATCTGGGACTGGATGATGCTGTCCCGCTCAAGCTGAGGCTGAGCGTTGGCATACATCATGGGTTCTCAGATGCAGCTCGCCGATCGTCGCGACGATCTGGCGGCTAACGAGACTAAACAGCAAGTGCTCTTAGGGATGGCTGGTGAGAGTGGTATGAATCCTCTCAGCCACCTTGACCGTGTATGTTGAGCTGATGAATGTTATGGAACGTGCTGCGGGCAGGCTGCTGCTGCCATGTTGGCGCGTTAGAGGAGAGATCGCTCGTGATAAATTGCATGATCGATTTCTCCTTGGCCATAAACCATCAGCTCAGATGAGCCTTCCATTCCTTCTTGATCTTCTTACAGAGATCGAGAGGGCATGGAAGAATCCATATTCTACCCAATGTTCATCAACATCAGCGTTTTAACTTCGCTGATGTCGAGGGGATAGGGGAATATGGATATGTGTTGAGGCTACCGACTGGCGAGGAAAGTTTGCGAACTTTTCTCGCATTTCGTGGGCATCAACACTGAAGAGCTCAAACTCTGCCTTTCTAAATCACGTTGTGCTTTAATGGCAGGGGCATACACGGCAGCGGGTCAGGCTGGTGCTGCTTTTCACACCATGGCGGTGTTTCAGGCGTACCAGGCGGACCTACTGGAGGATCTCGACCAGGGGGCCGGGCTGTCCCCTGAGGCGGTTGCTGAGCTGCGCCGCACCACAGATCTGTCTCTCCGGGCCACCAAGCAGACTGCTGCTGCTATCGGCCGCTCTATGGCGGCTATGGTGGTTACGGAGAGGCATCTGTGGTTGGGCCTGGCTGATATCGGGGAGAGAGAAAAGGGTTTTCTCTTCGATTCGCCGGTTTCGCCTACTGAACTTTTCGGCACCTCCGTGGAGGCGGTGGTTGGAAAGTTCAGGGAGGCGAAGGCGCGCTCAGCGGCATTTAAGAATAAAACATGCATACCGCTGAGATCCGCGCCCCCACCCAGGCAGGCGGGACCTGGTCCTTCACGGTCTGAGGACCGTAGGCAGGACCAGAGTGCTAGCGTCTCCTCTCGTGCCCCCCCCCCCTCCTTGGAGGAGCAGGGTACAGAGGAGATGGGATTCCCGCGGGAAAAAGGATCTAAGGGAGGTGATCCAGGACAAACGTTCTCAACGAAGGCGTTGGTGATGGATCACTTCCCTTGAGGGCGATTACATCATAGCCCTCTCCTTTTTCCTTTTTAATGTCTTTTTATGACTTTTACCCAGGCGCTTCTTACATCAGGCCTGAGGCAGGCCTATGGTGAGTAGAACTATGTTCTGATGGCCCGCCCGGACTTGCTCAGTGAGAACGCCCCTTTCAGGCATTCAAGGGTGGTAGAACATGGTGGTGAGAACCGCACAATGAGTCTTCGCTCAGCATGCCGCAGGTGAGAGTGGTCATTTTTGTGTGTTATACTAAAAATATGTATTTCTTACAGACCCCAGGTTCCTGTATAGAGTTGGGTTTTCATCAGAGAGAACTGTCTATTCCCCTGCTTAGTTAGGCTTTAACACAGCACCATTATCTGGGCTATGTTTGTGAGTGTGTGTTGGCTTTCCCTGGTTGGTCAAGATGGCGCCAGATAGGCCACCGCTTATGGTTATCAGAAGATGGGCCTCCTCTCATTTTGAGAGTAGTGTTTAGGCCGCCGCTCTTTTCTTTGAAATGTTTGCGGATTACTAGGCGGTAGCACACTTTTCTGATAGAATGTAGTGTTTGTCTACCGCCTAGGGTTACTATGTGTCTTCGGTTCCCTAAGCCACTGCAGGTTGGATTAGTTTGTCTCTGTTACGACTGAGCGCTGCGGCGTCAGTTGGTATGTGGATGAAGGAGGCGCGTTGCTGAGGCACCGTCACCTTTTTGTTGTACTTAGATCGGAGGCCTCCTCTCATTGAGAGTCGTTGGTTTTAATAGCAGTCAGTTTGTTTGTCTGGCAGTTATTTCTCGTTTTTTTTTTTTTTTTTTTTGCGAAACTCGTACAGCTTGTAGGCTTCTACAAGCCTCCCTGGAACGGGTCCCCATAGTAATGGGTAGCTATCATGTGTTAGGCCTCAGCAGGCCTCCATGAAAACGAGCCGTAGGGTCTAATATTACTACAACCCACATTTTTCAAATATGGCTGTCCCAGTTAGCAGGAAGGATTGCACCGTTCTCAAGATTAAACGGTGACAGTGGTAGGCCTTATCAGGCCTCTAGTAAGGCAGGTGACAATGCTTAAGCATCAAGGTACTACTAGCCTAGCTGGCTATCAGGTTAAATAGGGGTAAATACACTCTCCTGAAGGTCGGCTGTCAATTGTAGGCCTCAGTAGGCCTCTTGAACAAGGCGCATTATCAGTTGGAAGGCCTCAAACAGGCCTCACTGGAGGTATGTACCGATGTGCGCATCAGGTCAGCTAGCCTGGAGGCTATCAGGTTGTAGGCCTCATCAGGCCTCCCCGAAGGCCCGCTGGTAGGTGTAAGGCCTTACTAGGCCTCCTTGAGGGTGAGCTCTCAGGTTGTGATCACTACCAGAAGCAGGTTGTAGTCCTCATCAGGCCTCCCTGAAAGGCCTGCTGTTAACTCTAAGACCTTACTAGGCTTTCCTGAGGGTGAGTTCCCAGATTGTGGTCGCTCTCAGAGGCAGGTTGTAGGCCTCATCAGGCCTCCCTGAAAGCCTGCTGTTAATTCTAGGCCTTAATAGGCCTCCCTGACTCGAACAAGGTAGTAGGCCTCATCAGGCCTCCCTGAGGTGTTCCTGGGGTCCAGTCATCTGAAACAGTTAGCACGCATTGCAAACAGGTAGCAGGCCTCTCAAGGCCTCCCTAAAGGCTGCTTATCAGGTAGTAGGCCTTAATAGGCCTCCCTTGAGGGCGAGTTCCTTAATCAGGATGCTCGAAAAGCCTGCGTAGCTTGACTGTCGAGTCCCAGATGGTGGTCACTCGAACGAGGTAGTAGGCCCCATCAGGCCTCCCTAAGGTGTTCCTGGGACCCAGTCATTTAGCACGTATTGCAATCAGGTAGTAGGCCTCTCCAGGCCTCCCTAAAGGCTGGTTATCAGGTAGTAGGCCTTAATAGGCCTCCCTTGAGGACGGGTTCCTTAAACAGGATGCCCGACTAGCCTGCGTAGCTTGACTGTCAAGTAGTAGGCCTCCATTAGGCCTCCTTGAGAAAACAAGGGTAACCTCAGCAGGCGGTATTGCTGTCAGGTAGTAGGCCTCACTAAGGCCTCCCTGAGGACGGAGTCCCGAGCCTGGATGCTTGGGTTTCCAGCATGGCTTGCGGTTAGGTAGTAGGCCTCTATAGCCCTCCCTGGAATACCCGCTATCAAGTAGTAGGCCCACAGGGCCTCCTTGAAGTTGAAGTTCCTGAGCTAGGCACTTTGATTACCAGTTCTCTGTGAGAACTTGTGGTAGTTGGGCCTATAGCTGGAGGTTACTCGCCAGGCAGGCTCAGCTGCTCCCCTCAATGAGGGTCGTCTATGAGTGCTCAGCCGCCTGAGCCTGGTCAGACGGTCGTAGGCCTCTCATGAGGCCTCCCTGTTAGATCAGTCCTTAGGCCCTTTCGGCCTCCCTACTGCTTTGAAACACAAGCACCTGGTAGATCCTTGATTTGAGCAGGCAGACTCCCCTCGATAGCAAGGGTTGAAAAGCACTACGCTGAGTGTTGCTCTCTTGGATAACCCGTCTCTGAGTTCCGGGCTAAGTAAGACTGCCTGTGTTTCAGTCCCTTAGCTTGGACGCCCTTTGGGCACCATCCAGAGGCTCTGTTTTGAACAGACAGGGTTGGCTAAACCGAAGTGTCCATAACACTTAGGGCACCAGGTCAGGCCTCCCTGGTGGCACTCGGGAGAACTTTTTCCCGAGTAGTGACTGGCTGGGGTTCCTTCGGGTCCCCTAGCCACATTCCCTTGAAGGGACCCCTTCATTGGAAGTAGTGGTCCCGGGCCTTCGAGCGGTCTAGATGGAACTCCACGCAGTGCGTTAGGGTTCTGTTTAGTTGTATAGCTTGGGCTATGACCGTAGGGAGTGCTGTCACTGTCAGCCCAGGACCTGAGGGGGAATCGCTCAGGTTTTTCTATGAATTACTTGAGTTGACAGTTGTCACTGCCAATGGGCAGACACTCCCCTCAGCATGGCGGCGTTGGTATATCGTTCCCCATAGCGTCAGCTAGACGCAGCGAGAGTTCCCTTTCGAAAGGGAACGTCTAAGGTTACGTATGTAACCTCTGTTCCCTGAGAACAGGGAACGAGCGCTGCGTCGCGTTGCCATGCTTCAGGGCCTATCTGCCATACAGTCCCTTCAGACGAGAAGATGTGTATGTGTTGGCACGGCGCCCTTTTATACTTCCGGGTCGCACGTTGATGACGTCATGGGCTGACGTCGGTCAAAGACTTTGCCGTGATTCGATAGTAGCTTCAGACACCAGTCACGCCGAGGGCGTTCCCCATAGCGTCAGCTAGACGCAGCGCTCGTTCCCTGTTCTCAGGGAACAGAGGTTACATACGTAACCTTAGACGATATCAGATGTGAATGATAACGCGCCCGTCTTTGAGAAGAGCTCATATGAGGCTTCTGTTCAAGAAAACAACACACCGGGTCTTTCCATATTCACAGTCAGAGCCAGAGACGCAGATTTTAACCAGAATGCCCGTGTGTCTTACATACTGGAGGACTCGTCGGTTAACGGAGTGCCCGTGTCCTCGTTAGTGTCCGTTAGTGCTGATAGTGGAGTCATACATGCAGTGCGATCTTTCGATTACGAGCAGATCAAAGATTTCCAGTTCCGCGTAAAAGCGCAGGACGGAGGCTCTCCTCCTCTCAGCAGCAACGCGAGCGTGAAAATAATCATCCAGGACCAGAATGACAACGCGCCTCAGGTTCTGTATCCGGTCCAGTCAGGCGCTTCTGTGGTGGCTGAAATAGTGCCTCGTTCGGCAGATGTGGGTTATCTGGTGACTAAAGTGGTGGCTGTTGATGTGGACTCTGGACAGAATGCCTGGCTCTCATATAAACTGCAGAAAGCCACAGACAGGGCGCTGTTTGAAGTGGGCTTACAGAATGGAGAAATAAGAACTGTACGCCAAGTGACAGATAAAGATGCTGTCAAACAAAGACTCACTGTTGTAGTGGAGGACAACGGCCAGCCCTCTCGATCAGCTACAGTCAATGTTAACGTGGCGGTGGCGGACAGCTTCCCTGAAGTGCTCTCGGAGTTCACTGACTTTACGCACGACAAGGAATACAACGACAACCTGACTTTCTATCTAGTCTTGGCTTTGGCTGTGGTTTCATTTCTCTTTATTGTGTCTATCATTGCCATACTGTCAGTCAAATGCTACAGATGGAGACGCGAGCGGATGTTTTATAAATCTGGAGCGAATCTTCCGGTTATTCCGTATTATCCGCCTCTTTACGCAGACGTAGGCGGCACAGGAACTTTACAGCACGTGTACAATTATGAGGTTTGCAGAACCACTGACTCCAGAAAGAGTGATCTGAAATACGTCAGACCTTGCAGTGAGAGCATCATTAGTCTGGACACCAGTGGAACACACACACTCACGCATGTGCAAAGGGAGAGACTGAACTTTGATGATTGTGGTGATCAGGTGAGTCTTTATTCATAGTTAATTTGTGCAGAAATGAACAACTGTTTCCTATTTTGACATGAACGAATCCAATATAACCAAGGTGCACGGGTTGTATGCATATTTAGGACAGATAAAGGGGCACATTAATAATTTATTTTAAAAAATAATAATAATTTCAGTTCATACATACAGAAAATATTTTTCAGTGTTACATGCAAGCAAGTTGCGGCTGTCGTTTTCATGGTGCCATCTGTGCCGTGGAATAACGACTGTAGTGAAATATTTCCATGCTATTTATTGTTTCCGTTTCAAATTGACTGGGATCAGGAATGCCTAATTTAGCCTCCTTTATTCATACATATCGAAAGCAATTATGTTTCAATAACCTTTTAAAATCATTTTACAAATTAATGTATCAAGTTTTCAGAGTGATTTTGTATTAAGGGATTATAAAACCACAAACTCTCATTGTTGTGTCTCTTTAAGATAATCAAAAGCACCGTACGATATCTCTGTTATAATGTTAATCGGTGATATCAGCTTTAAACACGTTTTACAGTTTGGAGAGCCAAAATTGTTTTGCCATGTTTCTCTTTTTACCAGACATGTTTGAGGGTCATTAATTTGAGCTTGTGAAGACATCATCTAAACGGCAACTTCAGTCAGTGTTACTGGCCGTGGTGCTGAAATGTAGCCGTGTGTTCTGCTGCCTAACTTGTCCTCCTTACCTCCGTACTTTAGATCATATCTTGCAGATTTGTCAAATCCTTCCAGTCTCTCATCCTATTGAAAATTAAAAAGGATAATGTTCATATTCATATATTTCATGTTGATTAATTGTATATGTCAAGCATGCGCATTTATGCAAATGCAATATCTACCTCTGTTCATGTTGTGTTGCTTTTACAATTCCTCCCCTCGAAATCATACAATAATTTCTCATTGCTAGATGAATTTATTTGGACTGACATCAGAAACGGCCGTTTTATTTTATTTGTATTATTGTTTGTTTTTTATATAATGGGAATACTTCTACAGCAGGTCTAATATACCCTACTGTTAAAAAACTGCATCAATTTGGTTGTTTCTGTAGTTCGTCAGACTGGACTCATAGTGCCGCTGTTGGTCAATATGTCAGTTTAGAGAGCAGATCTGCTGCAGTTCCACCCCCATCATCTCCATATTATTAGAGAGAGAGAGAAGCTGAGAGCGCAGTCTGAAGAGGAGAGAGAAGGCACAACGCGGAGATACTGTATTTAATATCCTTCTATTGGATTGATATACTCTTCTGTTCTTCTCACTTTGGACATATACATGATTTCCTCCAGTTGTTTGGACTGATTTAGATGTTTTCTGCTTTATTCTTCATCCCGTGATCTTCTGCAAAATGTCGGACAGAACAATGGCGCGGCAAGTACTGCTGTTTATTTGCTTTCTCTCTCTCAGTTCAGCTCTCGGGCAGGTCAGTTACTCCATTCCTGAAGAAATGGCGAAAGGCTCTTTAGTCGGGAACATAGCGCAGGATTTGGGTTTAGATTTAAAGAGACTGAAATCGGGTAAAGCGCGTATTTATACAGGAGACAGCGCGGAATACATCGAGCTGAATAAAGAAAGAGGAGTCCTCCTTATCAAAGAGAGAATAGACCGAGAGGCGCTGTGCGGACAGACAACGCCTTGCGCGCTGCATTTTCAGATTATTCTGGAAAACCCGATGCAACTATACAGAGTAACAGTTGAGATACAAGATATTAATGATAACGCCCCTGTTTTTAGCGTTAATGAGATGAAATTTGAAATTAGCGAACTGGCTCCGAGTGGAGCTAAATTTGATTTGGAGACTGCAGTTGACACTGATGTGGGTGTGAATGGTCTTCAAAGATACACACTGAAACCAAGTGACAATTTTATTGTAAAAACTCAAAGTTTACCAGATGGTAGTAAAACGGTCGAAATGGTATTACAGAAGCCACTAGATCGTGAAAATCAAGACCGTATTTCTTTATTGTTAACAGCAGTCGATGGCGGCGAGGTGCAAATGTCAGGCACAATGCTAATACACATCACAGTTTTAGATGCGAATGATAATGCGCCCGTTTGCAGTCAGTCAGTATACAAAGCCAGTATAGCCGAGAATTCAGCGAAGGGAACCGTGTTGACCACAGTCAGCGCGTCCGACGCAGACCAGGGTTCTAATGGCGTTGTCACGTATTCTTTATCCTCAGCTGCGTCCGCGAATCTATTTGACATTGGCCAGTTTGACGGCGTTCTCAGGTTAACTGGTAATGTTGACTACGAAAAAAACAAACACTATCAGATCGCGATTCAAGCCAGTGATCAGGGAGGACATACTGATTCTTGTAAAGTAATTATTGACGTCACAGATACAAACGACAACAAGCCTGTTATCAGTATAATGTCCAAATCAAATGACATTTCTGAAAATGCCCCTCCAGGGACAGTTCTAGCAATGATGAACATTCAAGACGCTGATACAAATGAAAATGGTATCGTAAAATGTGAGTTAAACGAAAACATTCCTTTTATCATCCATTCTTCATCTGATGGTTTTTACAGCCTCGTTAGCGAAGGCGATTTAGACCGTGAGAGAGAGTCTGAGTATAACATCAGTGTGACGTGCGCTGATGAGGGCGTGCCCTCTCTCTCCAGCAGCGTCACTCTCTCCTTACAGATATCAGATGTGAATGATAACGCGCCCGTCTTTGAGAAGAGCTCATATGAGGCTTCTGTTCAAGAAAACAACACACCGGGTCTTTCCATATTCACAGTCAGAGCCAGAGACGCAGATTTTAACCAGAATGCCCGTGTTTCTTACATACTGGAGGACTCGTCGGTTAACGGAGTGCCCGTGTCCTCGTTAGTGTCCGTTAGTGCTGATAGTGGAGTCATACATGCAGTGCGATCTTTCGATTACGAGCAGATCAAAGATTTCCAGTTCCGCGTAAAAGCGCAGGACGGAGGCTCTCCTCCTCTCAGCAGCAACGCGAGCGTGAAAATAATCATCCAGGACCAGAATGACAACGCGCCTCAGGTTCTGTATCCGGTCCAGTCAGGCGCTTCTGTGGTGGCTGAAATAGTGCCTCGATCGGCAGATGTGGGTTATCTGGTGACTAAAGTGGTGGCTGTTGATGTGGACTCTGGACAGAATGCCTGGCTCTCATATAAACTGCAGAAAGCCACAGACAGGGCGCTGTTTGAAGTGGGCTTACAGAATGGAGAAATAAGAACTGTACGCCAAGTGACAGATAAAGATGCTGTCAAACAAAGACTCGCTGTTGTAGTGGAGGACAACGGCCAGCCCTCTCGATCAGCTACAGTCAATGTTAACGTGGCGGTGGCGGACAGCTTCCCTGAAGTGCTCTCGGAGTTCACTGACTTTACGCACGACAAGGAATACAACGACAACCTGACTTTCTATCTAGTCTTGGCTTTGGCTGTGGTTTCATTTCTCTTTATCGTGTCTATCATTGCTATACTGTCAGTCAAATGCTACAGATGGAGACGCGAGCGGATGTTTTATAAATCTGGAGCGAATCTTCCGGTTATTCCGTATTATCCGCCTCTTTACGCAGACGTAGGCGGCACAGGAACTTTACAGCACGTGTACAATTATGAGGTTTGCAGAACCACTGACTCCAGAAAGAGTGATCTGAAATACGTCAGACCTTGCAGTGAGAGCATCATTAGTCTGGACACCAGTGGGACACAGACACTCACGCATGCGCAAAGGGAGAGACTGAACTTTGAGGATTCTGATAAGGTGAGGTTTACCTTTTTGTGTTTAGTGGTTGTTCAATTGTTGTCTTGCTTTTTTATTTTAAAGCCCTCTTTTCGTTTAGAGAAATCAGAGAAAATGCCTAACAGTAAACGCTGTGAATACTTTTCTTTTTTCTGAAAACTGATACCCATACTTATGAATACATTAAAATATTTTGTATCATTATTATTATCGTTCAACGGCTTCCAGAGAGTAGTGGATGAGCTGTCAGCGTTCTGATTGGCGCTTTCGTTTCGCTATCCAAGGTGCTGAATCTATGTCATTTGTCTACATTCAGTCTCTTGTCTCAAAGCAGATGTGCAGTGAAATATCACAGACTATTATAAATGATATGTTGACAGTCTGGTAATGCATAATTTGTGCTTGTACTTGTTGAATTTTTATTTTGTTTGTGTTTAATAATATATAATGTTGCCCGTTTGATTAAATGCAGGACTATTTAATCACATTCTCAAACAAAATACTTTGGGATTGCTGGGCATTTTTCATTACAATGCAATATTTTGGCTAATTTAGATTATTTTCGTTATTTTACACAAGCAAAATTCTGGTTTTTATTTATTTTTATCGCTGCATATATATATTTATATTGAGTGTATGCTTTTAAAAAATAACTTAGATGCATTTTGCAGTAACTCAGAATAGTCTCAGAGTGCCGCTGTTTGTCAGGGGGATGCGTCTGAGAGCGCATAATTCCAGCAAAACCGCCCTCTCTAAACGCACGTATACAAGAAGAAAGAGACTGAGGCGAGTGCATAACGCACACGGGCATAACAAGGAGGACGCAGCCGCGGCTATATGAACAGACAGCTATGGATCTATGTTTAGACGTTGTCTCAGAAATTCCTCACTAGTATTGGACTTATTCTATTCTCGACCTGAACGCTTTAAGACTCTGATTTGGATACACCGTGACTTCGTTTATTTGGTCTTGAGCAAAATGTCGGACAGAACAATGGCGCGGCAAGTACTGCTGTTTATTTGCTTTCTCTCTCTCAGTTCAGCTCTCGGGCAGGTCAGTTACTCCATTCCTGAAGAAATGGCGAAAGGCTCTTTAGTCGGGAACATAGCGCAGGATTTGGGTTTAGATTTAAAGAGACTGAAATCGGGTAAAGCGCGTATTTATACAGGAGACAGCGCGGAATACATCGAGCTGAATAAAGAAAGAGGAGTCCTCCTTATCAAAGAGAGAATAGACCGAGAGGCGCTGTGCGGACAGACAACGCCTTGCGCGCTGCATTTACAGATTATACTCGATAATCCTATGGAACTGTTTAGGGTAACTGTTGAAATTACAGATATAAATGACAAATCTCCCATTTTTAAAAGAGACGAGAGACGTTTTGAGATAAGCGAATCAGCAGTGATAGGCTCAAAATTCATGCTGGAGAAAGCAATAGATGCAGACATTGGAGCTAATGACCTACAGAGTTATTTTCTGCAACCTACTGATCATTTTAATTTAAAAACTCATGGTCAGAGTGATGGGAGTAAAAAGGTTGAAATGATTCTTCAAAAGCCGTTAGACCGAGAAAAACAGGAAAACATGTCTCTGATATTAACCGCAATAGATGGCGGAGAACCACCTAAATCAGGGACGGTTCAGATTCATATTACAGTGCTTGATGTTAACGACAATGCTCCAGTTTTTACTAAGCCTGTTTATAGGGCGATCATTACAGAAAATTCACAGAGCGGCACGCCACTCATCACTGTGAGCGCTTCTGATTCAGATAAAGGGACAAATGGAGAAGTCAGTTATTTAATTGCAAACAGTGACGGCGTATCTGATATTTTTCATATCGATGAAAATGGACTGGTGACATTAGTCGGAAAAATTGACTTTGAATCATTTAAGCATTACCAAATTGATATAGAAGCAGTAGATAAAGGTGGACTGTCTGATTCTAGTAAAATAATGGTCGATGTGATTGATGTAAATGATAACGCGCCAGTCATCACAGTAATGTCAAAATCTAACGCCGTACCGGAGGACTCGTCACAGAGTACTGTGATTGCCATCATCAGTGTGAATGATCCGGATTCTGACAGTAACGGGCAGGTCCAGTGCAGTGTAAATGAAAACATTCCTTTTACAATCAAATCAACTTCCAATGGATTTTATAGTATTGTGTCCGATAATGATTTGGATCGAGAGAGAGAGTCTGAGTATAACATCAGTGTGACGTGCGCTGATGAGGGCGTGCCCTCTCTCTCCAGCAGCGTCACTCTCTCCTTACAGATATCAGATGTGAATGATAACGCGCCCGTCTTTGAGAAGAGCTCATATGAGGCTTCTGTTCAAGAAAACAACACACCGGGTCTTTCCATATTCACAGTCAGAGCCAGAGACGCAGATTTTAACCAGAATGCCCGTGTGTCTTACATACTGGAGGACTCGTCGGTTAACGGAGTGCCCGTGTCCTCGTTAGTGTCCGTTAGTGCTGATAGTGGAGTCATACATGCAGTGCGATCTTTCGATTACGAGCAGATCAAAGATTTCCAGTTCCGCGTAAAAGCGCAGGACGGAGGCTCTCCTCCTCTCAGCAGCAACGCGAGCGTGAAAATAATCATTCAGGACCAGAATGACAACGCGCCTCAGGTTCTGTATCCGGTCCAGTCAGGCGCTTCTGTGGTGGCTGAAATAGTGCCTCGTTCGGCAGATGTGGGTTATCTGGTGACTAAAGTGGTGGCTGTTGATGTGGACTCTGGACAGAATGCCTGGCTCTCATATAAACTGCAGAAAGCCACAGACAGGGCGCTGTTTGAAGTGGGCTTACAGAATGGAGAAATAAGAACTGTACGCCAAGTGACAGATAAAGATGCTGTCAAACAAAGACTCACTGTTGTAGTGGAGGACAACGGCCAGCCCTCTCGATCAGCTACAGTCAATGTTAACGTGGCGGTGGCGGACAGCTTCCCTGAAGTGCTCTCGGAGTTCACTGACTTTACGCACGACAAGGAATACAACGACAACCTGACTTTCTATCTAGTCTTGGCTTTAGCTGTGGTTTCATTTCTCTTTATCGTGTCTATCATTGCCATACTGTCAGTCAAATGCTACAGATGGAGACGCGAGCGGATGTTTTATAAATCTGGAGCGAATCTTCCGGTTATTCCGTATTATCCGCCTCTTTACGCAGACGTAGGCGGCACAGGAACTTTACAGCACGTGTACAATTATGAGGTTTGCAGAACTACTGACTCCAGAAAGAGTGATCTGAAATACGTCAGACCTTGCAGTGAGAGCATCATTAGTCTGGACACCAGTGGAACACAGACACTCACGCATGCGCAAAGGGAGAGACTGAATATTGACGGTTCTTTTGATCAGGTGAGCTCGAGTGAATATTTATGATTTTCTGTTTTCTACTTAAATGTTATTTTTCTTTTTCTGACGTCCTCATTTTTATTAATGTGCAGTGTTTTTAAAAAATCTTTGTTCGATTAGTAGAAAAACACTGGCAGCTGTAGTTGAAGTTTACTGCACTTATATAATTTCGGTGACTTCATGTTTCACACTTTTTCATATTCAATTCTTAATTTTTTCAACATTTAATAATAAACGTCTTTAAATATATATACATATATATTTGTCCAGTTTACTCATTCAACTATAAGAGGTTTTTATTGTGTGTGCGCGCATGGGTGAGTCATAATGAATTGTTCCTGCATTATTTAAAGGTTTTTTGATATTTTCATTTTCTGTTTTGCTTTTAACTATTTTCCTTTCCTTATATTTTAGTTGTTTTGTTCAAACATCTTTGTAGTTTATATTTTGCGTTAAAACAGCTGAAATATAAATAAATGGTCGCAGTTCATATAGTTTATGTATTTCTCTTCAACAGTATTTTTCAGTGTAATATTTCTCTGATGCACTAAGTGCCGCTGTTGGTCAGTGTGTTCGGGCTTTAAACACTCATTTTTAGATCCTCCTCCACTTTCTGACATCACATTCTGCAGAATATCTATTTCATTCATACGGTCTCTCTTTAACACTGAACATCGACACATTCGCTGCCCAGTGTCTTCAGATGATATATTTCAACCTTTCTGAACCTCTTCTTCGTTGCCTTTTCTTCTGTATGGAATAGAAGACTTGGATGATGTTGGTTCTTTGTTGTTTTTACACCCAACGAGGCGCGTCTTCGACGCGGATTTCATCATGGCTAATGCAGCCTCTCGTGCTCTGCGTCTTTGTCATGGCCGTTGCGCGCGGGCAGGTCCGTTATTCTATTCCAGAGGAGATGACAAAGGGCTCGCTGGTGGGAAATATCGTTCAGGATCTCGGTTTGGATGTTAAGAGGCTGAAATCTGGTCGAGCGCGGATCTTTACGGAGGACAGTCGTGAGTACATCGGTCTGAATGTGGATAAAGGGACGCTGGTAGTGAAAGAGAGGATAGATAGAGAAGAGCTGTGCGCACAAGTGTCTCCCTGCTCCTTACATTTTCAGATCATTCTAGAAAACCCCATGGAGCTGCATAGAATTGATGTAGAAATATTAGATATCAATGATCATGCTCCTTCTTTCATGAACAAAGAGATTACTTTTCAAATAAGTGAACTTGCTTTGTCTGGGGCTCGATATTCAATCGATAGCGCTAATGATCCTGATGTAGGTCTAAATTCTCTTCAGACATATAAATTAAATCCAAACAACCATTTTGTGCTCAAAACGTTGTCTCACACTGATGGTACTAAATATGTGGAAATGGTCTTGCAGACACCATTAGACAGAGAAAAACAGGAGGCGCATAATCTGATTTTGACGGCGTTTGACGGCGGAACTCCCCAAAAAACCGGTACAGTAAAAATAAACATCAATGTCTTGGATGCAAATGACAACGCGCCAGTTTTTAGTCAATCTGTATATACAGCACTTGTCGCTGAAAATGCGCAAAAGGGTTCATTAGTATTAAAGGTTAGTGCAACTGACGCAGATCAAGGAACAAATAAGCAAGTGTCTTATTCAGTTTCGCAAATCAGCATCTTGAATATTTTCAGTATTGACCCAACTAATGGTGATATTATTGTTGTTGCCCCTCTAGACTTTGAAAAATCCAAGAAATACGAATTGAACGTGGTGGCAACAGACAATGGGGGTTTAACAGATACTGCTAAAGTCATGGTGGAAATTACAGATGTTAATGATAATGCCCCTGTAATTAATGTAATATCGTTCTCAAACCCTTTACCAGAAAACTCAGCTCCTGAGACTGTGATAGCGATGCTGAATGTCAAAGATTTGGATTCGGGGAAAAATGGACAGGTGAGATGCTTAATTAATCCTAGTTTACCATTTCGAATCAGACAATCATCCTCAAATTTCTATAGTTTGATAACTGATCAGCCTTTAGACCGTGAAGAAATGTCTGAATATAATATCACAATAACTGCTATTGATGAGGGCTCGCCATCTTTCTCTACTAATAAAACACTGAGACTGAAAATCTCTGATGTCAATGACAACGCCCCTGTGTTTCAGCGTCAGTCATACACCGCATATGTGATGGAAAATAATTCCCCCGGAGTCTCTGTTTTATCTGTTAAAGCGCATGACAAAGACTCCGGCAATAACGCGCGCATTTCATATTTTCTTGAGGATATTCTTGTGAATGGCGTCTCTGCCTCGACCTATATTTCAGTGAATGCAGAGAGCGGAGAGATTCTTGCTGTTCGTTCTTTTGATTATGAGCAAACAAAAGAGTTTAACATCCGCGTAAAAGCGCAGGACGGAGGCTCTCCTCCTCTCAGCAGCAACGCGAGCGTGAAAATAATCATCCAGGACCAGAATGACAACGCGCCTCAGGTTCTGTATCCGGTCCAGTCAGGCGCTTCTGTGGTGGCTGAAATAGTGCCTCGTTCGGCAGATGTGGGTTATCTGGTGACTAAAGTGGTGGCTGTTGATGTGGACTCTGGACAGAATGCCTGGCTCTCATATAAACTGCAGAAAGCCACAGACAGGGCGCTGTTTGAAGTGGGCTTACAGAATGGAGAAATAAGAACTGTACGCCAAGTGACAGATAAAGATGCTGTCAAACAAAGACTCACTGTTGTAGTGGAGGACAACGGCCAGCCCTCTCGATCAGCTACAGTCAATGTTAACGTGGCGGTGGCGGACAGCTTCCCTGAAGTGCTCTCGGAGTTCACTGACTTTACGCACGACAAGGAATACAACGACAACCTGACTTTCTATCTAGTCTTGGCTTTGGCGGTGGTTTCATTTCTCTTTATCGTGTCTATCATTGCCATACTGTCAGTCAAATGCTACAGATGGAGACGCGAGCGGATGTTTTATAAATCTGGAGCGAATCTTCCAGTTATTCCGTATTATCCGCCTCTTTACGCAGACGTAGGCGGCACAGGAACTTTACAGCACGTGTACAATTATGAGGTTTGCAGAACCACTGACTCCAGAAAGAGTGATCTGAAATACGTCAGACCTTGCAGTGAGAGCATCATTAGTCTGGACACCAGTGGGACACACACACTCACGCATGCGCAAAGGGAGAGACTGAATATTGACGGTTCTTTTGATCAGGTGAGCTCAAGTGAATATTTACGATTTTCTGTTTTCTACTTAAATATTATTTTTCTTTTTCTGAAGTCCTCATTTTTATTAATGTGCAGTGTTTTAAAAAAAAAATGTCGATTGGTAGAAAAACACTGGCAGCTGTAGTTGAAGTTTACTGCACTTATATAATTTCGGTGACTTCATGTTTCACACTTTTTCATATTAAAATCTTAATTTTTCAACATTTAATAATAAACTTCTTTAAATACATATACATATATATTTGTCCAGTTTACACTCATTCAACTATAAGAGGTTTTTATTGTGTGCGCGCGCATGGGCGAGTCATAATGAATTGTTCCTGCATTATTTAAAGGCTTTTTGATATTTTCTGCTTTGCTTTTGACTATTTTCGTTTCATCATATTTTAGGTGTTTGGTTCAAAATATCTTTTATTTATCTTTCAGCTGTTTGAACGCAAAATGTCACTTACAATGGTCGCAGTTCATATAGTTTATGTATTTCTCTTCAACAGTATTTTTCAGTGTAATATTTCTCTGATGCACTAAGTGCCGCTGTTGGTCAGTGTGTTCGGGCTTTAAACACTCGTTTTTAGATCCTCCTCCACTTTCTGACATCACATTCTGCAGAATATCTCTTTCATTCAGACGGTCTCTCTTTAACACTGAACATCGACACATTCGCTGCCCAGTGTCTTCAGATGATATATTTCCACCTTTCTGAATCTTTTCTTCATTGTTTTTTCTTCTGTATGGAATAGAAGATTTGGATAATGTCGGTTCTTTGTTGTTTTTACGCCCAACGAGGCGCGTCTTCGACGCGGATTTCATCATGGCTAATGCAGCCTCTCGTGCTCTGCGTCTTTGTCATGGCCGTTGCGCGCGGGCAGGTCCGTTATTCTATTCCAGAGGAGATGACAAAGGGCTCGCTGGTGGGAAATATCGTTCAGGATCTCGGTTTGGATGTTAAGAGGCTGAAATCTGGTCGAGCGCGGATCTTTACGGAGGACAGTCGTGAGTACATCGGTCTGAATGTGGATAAAGGGACGCTGGTAGTGAAAGAGAGGATAGATAGAGAAGAGCTGTGCGCACAAGTGTCTCCCTGCTCCTTACATTTTCAGATCATTCTAGAAAACCCCATGGAGCTGCATAGAATTGATGTGGAAATATTAGATATCAATGATCATGCTCCTTCTTTCATGAACAAAGAGATTACTTTTCAAATAAGTGAATCAGCTTTGTCTGGGGCTCGATATTCAATCGATAGCGCCAATGATCCAGATGTAGGTCTAAATTCTCTTCAGACATATAAATTAACTCCATCCGATCATTTCACAGTTAAAATACCTGCTCATCTCGACGAAACAAAATACGTAGAAATGACTTTGCAAAAACCCCTTGACAGAGAAACGGCAGAGGAACATAAATTGATCTTAACTGCATTCGATGGCGGAAACCCTCAAAAAACGGGCACCATCAAGATAAATGTTATAGTTTTAGATGCAAATGACAATGCACCTGTTTTCAGTCAGTCAGTCTATAGAGCTTCAATTCCAGAGAATTTTTCTAAAGGATCCACAGTGTTAAGGGTTAGTGCAACTGATGGAGACATGGGATCTAATGGAGAGGTTGCGTATTCTTTTTCCAAGAGCAGTGAACGTTTATCTAACCTTTTCCAAATTGATTCAAGTAAAGGTGAAATTACAGTTAATGGTCCTTTAGATTTCGAGAAATCCAAAAAATATGAATTATACGTGGAAGCAACAGACAAAGGAGGATTAAGTGATACCAGCAAAGTACATATTGAAATTACTGATATAAATGACAATGCTCCTATAATAAGCGTAGTTTCATTTTCAAACCCAGTGCCGGAGAATTCCGCATCAGAGACTGTAATAGCAATGTTGAATGTCAAAGATTTAGATTCGGGTAAAAACGGAATAGTTAAGTGCTTTATTCCTCATAATTTACCGTTTAAAATAAAATCATCAACCCCAAATTTCTACAGTTTAGTAACTGATGAGCTTTTGGATCGGGAGATGATCTCAGAATATAATATCACAATAACTGCTATTGATGAGGGCTCGCCATCTTTCTCTACTAATAAAACACTGACACTGAAAATCTCTGATGTCAATGACAACGCCCCTGTGTTTCAGCGTCAGTCAAACACCGCATATGTGATGGAAAATAATTCCCCCGGAGTCTCTGTTTTATCTGTTAAAGCGCATGACAAAGACTCCGGCAATAACGCGCGCATTTCATATTTTCTTGAGGATATTCTTGTGAATGGCGTCTCTGCCTCGACCTATATTTCAGTGAATGCAGAGAGCGGAGAGATTCTTGCTGTTCGTTCTTTTGATTATGAGCAAACAAAAGAGTTTAACATCCGCGTAAAAGCGCAGGACGGAGGCTCTCCTCCTCTCAGCAGCAACGCGAGCGTGAAAATAATCATCCAGGACCAGAATGACAACGCGCCTCAGGTTCTGTATCCGGTCCAGTCAGGCGCTTCTGTGGTGGCTGAAATAGTGCCTCGTTCGGCAGATGTGGGTTATCTGGTGACTAAAGTGGTGGCTGTTGATGTGGACTCTGGACAGAATGCCTGGCTCTCATATAAACTGCAGAAAGCCACAGACAGGGCGCTGTTTGAAGTGGGCTTACAGAATGGAGAAATAAGAACTGTACGCCAAGTGACAGATAAAGATGCTGTCAAACAAAGACTCACTGTTGTAGTGGAGGACAACGGCCAGCCCTCTCGATCAGCTACAGTCAATGTTAACGTGGCGGTGGCGGACAGCTTCCCTGAAGTGCTCTCGGAGTTCACGGACTTTACGCACGACAAGGAATACAACGACAACCTGACTTTCTATCTAGTCTTGGCTTTAGCTGTGGTTTCATTTCTCTTTATCGTGTCTATCATTGCCATACTGTCAGTCAAATGCTACAGATGGAGACGCGAGCGGATGTTTTATAAATCTGGAGCGAATCTTCCGGTTATTCCGTATTATCCGCCTCTTTACGCAGACGTAGGCGGCACAGGAACTTTACAGCACGTGTACAATTATGAGGTTTGCAGAACCACTGACTCCAGAAAGAGTGATCTGAAATACGTCAGACCTTGCAGTGAGAGCATCATTAGTCTGGACACCAGTGGGACACACACACTCACGCATGCGCAAAGGGAGAGACTGAATATTGACGGTTCTTTTGATCAGGTGAGCTCGAGTGAATATTTATGATTTTCTGTTTTCTACTTAAATATTATTTTTCTTTTTCTGAAGTCCTCATTTGTATTAATGTGCAGTGTTTTTTTTTTTTAAAAATCGATTGGTAGAAAAACACTGGCAGCTCTAGTTGAAGTTTACTGCACTTATATAATTTCGGTGACTTCATGTTTCACACTTTTTCATATTAAAATCTTAATTTTTCAACATTTAATAATAAACGTCTTTAAATATATATACATATATATTTGTCCAGTTTACACTCATTCAACTATAAGAGGTTTTTATTGTGTGCGCGCGCATGGGCGAGTCATAATGAATTGTTCCTGCATTATTTAAAGGCTTTTTGATATTTTCTGCTTTGCTTTTGACTATTTTCGTTTCATCATATTTTAGGTGTTTGGTTCAAAATATCTTTTATTTATCTTTCAGCTGTTTGAACGCAAAATGTCACTTACAATGGTCGCAGTTCATATAGTTTATGTATTTCTCTTCAACAGTATTTTTCAGTGTAATATTTCTCTGATGCACTAAGTGCCGCTGTTGATCAGTGTGTTCGGGCTTTAAACACTCGTTTTTAGATCCTCCTCCACTTTCTGACATCACATTCTGCAGAATATCTCTTTCATTCAGACGGTCTCTCTTTAACACTGAACATCGACACATTCGCTGCCCAGTGTCTTCAGATGATATATTTCCACCTTTCTGAATCTCTTCTTCTTTGTCTTTTCTTCTGTATGGAATAGAAGATTTGGATGATGTCGGTTCTTTGTTGTTTTTACGCCCAACGAGGCGCATCTTCGACGCGGATTTCATCATGGCTAATGCAGCCTCTCGTGCTCTGCGTCTTTGTCATGGCCGTTGCGCGCGGGCAGGTCCGTTATTCTATTCCAGAGGAGATGACAAAGGGCTCGCTGGTGGGAAATATCGTTCAGGATCTCGGTTTGGATGTTAAGAGGCTGAAATCTGGTCGAGCGCGGATCTTTACGGAGGACAGTCGTGAGTACATCGGTCTGAATGTGGATAAAGGGACGCTGGTAGTGAAAGAGAGGATAGATAGAGAAGAGCTGTGCGCACAAGTGTCTCCCTGCTCCTTACATTTTCAGATCATTCTAGAAAACCCCATGGAGCTGCATAGAATTGATGTGGAAATATTAGATATCAATGATCATGCTCCAGTTTTTGTTAGAAAGGAAATAAGCTTTCAAATTAGTGAGCTAGCTGTTCCCGGAGCAAAATTTTCTTTAGATAATGCACAAGATTCTGATGTAGGTTTAAATACCCTTCAGAGATACACGCTCAATCCAACTGATTATTTTTCTCTGAAAGAACAGATGGGAAGTGATGGAATGAAATATGTTGAAATGATTCTACAAACGCCACTAGATAGAGAAAATCAAGAGGAGCATAAATTGACATTGACGGCGTTTGATGGCGGCAGTCCGCAGAAATCAGGCACAATTAAAATAACTGTTCTTGTAATCGACGCAAACGACAATGCTCCTGTATTTAGTCTTCCTGTATATAGAGTTTCCTTACTGGAGAATTCACCAAAGGGCACTGATATAGTGAGTGTGACTGCAACTGATAAAGACAAAGGAACGAATTCTGAATTGACGTATTCCTTCTCACAAACATCAGGAAAAGCTTTAGAGCTATTCAATATAGATTCAGAAAGTGGTGACATCACTGTTAACGGTGACCTGGATTTCGAGAAATCAAAACATTTTCAATTACATGTTGAAGCAACAGATAAAGGTGGCTTGACAGATTCCAGTAAAGTTATTATTGAATTAATTGACGTTAATGACAATGCACCTATGATAAGCGTAATTTCATTTTCCAACCCAATACCCGAGGACGCAGCACCGGAGACTGTGATAGCGATGCTGAATGTCAAAGATTTAGATTCAGGAAGAAACGGACAGGTTAAATGTTCAATTGATCCAAATTTACCATTCAAAATAAGGTCATCTGCCCAGAATTTCTATACTGTGACAACCGATCAGTTATTAGACCGTGAAAAAATATCAGAGTATAATATCACAATAACTGCTATTGATGAGGGCTCGCCATCTTTCTCTACTAATAAAACACTGACACTGAAAATCTCTGATGTCAATGACAACGCCCCTGTGTTTCAGCGTCAGTCATACACCGCGTATGTGATGGAAAATAATTCCCCCGGAGTCTCTGTTTTATCTGTTAAAGCGCAAGACAAAGACTCCGGCAATAACGCGCGCATTTCATATTTTCTAGAGGATATTCTTGTGAATGGCGTCTCTGCCTCGACCTATATTTCAGTGAATGCAGAGAGCGGAGAAATTCTTGCTGTCCGTTCTTTTGATTATGAGCAAACAAAAGAGTTTAACATCCGCGTAAAAGCGCAGGACGGAGGCTCTCCTCCTCTCAGCAGCAACGCGAGCGTGAAGATAATCATCCAGGACCAGAATGACAACGCGCCTCAGGTTCTGTATCCGGTCCAGTCAGGCGCTTCTGTGGTGGCTGAAATAGTGCCTCGTTCGGCAGATGTGGGTTATCTGGTGACTAAAGTGGTGGCTGTTGATGTGGACTCTGGACAGAATGCCTGGCTCTCATATAAACTGCAGAAAGCCACAGACAGGGCGCTGTTTGAAGTGGGCTTACAGAATGGAGAAATAAGAACTGTTCGCCAAGTGACAGATAAAGATGCTGTCAAACAAAGACTCACTGTTGTAGTGGAGGACAACGGCCAGCCCTCTCGATCAGCTACAGTCAATGTGAACGTGGCGGTGGCGGACAGCTTCCCTGAAGTGCTCTCGGAGTTCACTGACTTTACGCACGACAAAGAATACAACGACAACCTGACTTTCTATCTAGTCTTGGCTTTGGCTGTGGTTTCATTTCTCTTTATCGTGTCTATCATTGCCATTCTGTCAGTCAAATGCTACAGATGGAGACGCGAGCGGATGTTTTATAAATCTGGAGCGAATCTTCCGGTTATTCCGTATTATCCGCCTCTTTACGCAGACGTAGGCGGCACAGGAACTTTACAGCACGTGTACAATTATGAGGTTTGCAGAACCACTGACTCCAGAAAGAGTGATCTGAAATACGTCAGACCTTGCAGTGAGAGCATCATTAGTCTGGACACCAGTGGAACACAGACACTCACGCATGCGCAAAGGGAGAGACTGAATATTGACGGTTCTTTTGATCAGGTGAGCTCGAAATGAATGGTTATGCAAATTATTTTCTGTTTTCTGCTTAAATGTTATTTTTTCTTTTTCTAACTTCCTCATTTTTATTAATGTGCACTGTGTGCTTTTTAAATATTTTTTCGATTAGTAGAAAAACACTGGCAGCTGTAGTTGAAGTTTACTGCACGTATATCATTTCGGTGACTTCATGTTTCACACTTTTTCATATTCAATTCTTATTTTTTTCAACATTAAATAGTAAAAGTCTTAAAAATATATAGATTTGTCCAGTTTACACTCATTCAACTATAATAGGTTTTTATTGTGTGTGTATGTGTACGCGCATGGGTGAGTCATAATGAATTGTTCCTGCATTATTTAAAGGCTGTTTTATATTTTCTGCTTTGCTTTTGACTATTTTAGTTTCATCATATTTTAGGTGTTTGGTTCAAAACATATTGTATTTATATTTCAGCTGTTTTAACGCAAAAATGTAACTTACAATGGTCGCAGTTCATATAGTTTATGTATTTCTCTTCAACAGTATTTTTCAGTGTAATATTTCTCTGATGCACTAAGTGCCGCTGTTGATCAGTGTGTTCGGGCTTTAAACACTCATTTTTAGATCCTCCTCCACTTTCTGACATCACATTCTGCAGAATATCTCTTTCATTCAGACGGTCTCTCTTTAACACTGAACATCGACACATTCGCTGCCCAGTGTCTTCAGATGATATATTTCAACCTTTCTGAATCTCTTCTTCGTTGTCTTTTCTTCTGTGTGGAATAGAAGATTTGGATGATGTCGGTTCTTTGTTGTTTTTACGCCCAACGAGGCGCGTCTTCGACGCGGATTTCATCATGGCTAATGCAGCCTCTCGTGCTCTGCGTCTTTGTCATGGCCGTTGCGCGCGGGCAGGTCCTTTATTCTATTCCAGAGGAGATGACAAAGGGCTCGCTGGTGGGAAATATCGTTCAGGATCTCGGTTTGGATGTTAAGAGGCTGAAATCTGGTCGAGCGCGGATCTTTACGGAGGACAGTCGTGAGTACATCGGTCTGAATGTGGATAAAGGGACGCTGGTAGTGAAAGAGAGGATAGATAGAGAAGAGCTGTGCGCACAAGTGTCTCCCTGCTCCTTACATTTTCAGATCATTCTAGAAAATCCCATGGAGCTGCATAGGATTGATGTAGAAATATTAGATATTAATGATAATGCTCCTACATTCGAAAGAAAGGAAATTGATTTTCAAATAAGTGAATCAGCCATTCCTGGAGCTCGATATTCATTGGAAAGCGCTAAAGATCCAGATGTAGGTCTTAATACACTTCAGACGTATAAACTCAATCCCAGCGATTATTTCACACTAAAATCGTTGTCTCGCCCTGATGGCACTAAATATGTAGAGATGGTGCTGCAGGCTCACTTAGACCGAGAAAAACAAAGTGAACATAAATTGATTTTAACCGCATACGATGGAGGCAGTCCTGCAAAATCTGGCGCTGTTAAGATAAATATTGTTGTTCTTGATGCAAACGACAACGCTCCATCATTTACCCAATCTGTTTATCGAGTTAGTTTGCCCGAAAAAACCCCTTTGGACTCTCTCATCATTACAGTATCCGCCACAGATGCAGACGAGGGTGCAAACGGAGATATTGAATATTATTTGTCTCAAAGCAGCCGTAGTGTTTCAAATATTTTCAACATCGGGTCTCTAAACGGGGAGATCAGAGTTAAAGGTGATTTAGATTTTGAGATTTCTAAATACCACGAGTTAGACATAGAAGCGACAGATAAGGGTGGTTTAACAGATACTTGCAAAGTACTTATTGAAATCACGGATGTAAATGATAACCCCCCTGTCATAAGCGTGATGTCATTTTCTACCACAATACCTGAAGACGCAGCACCTGACACTGTGATAGCGATGTTAAATGTCAAAGATTTAGATTCAGGGAGAAATGGACACGTCAAATGTTCTATTGCTGCAGACTTACCCTTTAGAATCAAATCATCGACCAGCAATTTCTATAGTTTAGTTACTGAACAGTTATTAAATCGAGAAGCAATATCAGAGTATAATATCACAATAACTGCTATTGATGAGGGCTCGCCATCTTTCTCTACTAATAAAACACTGACACTGAAAATCTCTGATGTCAATGACAACGCCCCTGTGTTTCAGCGTCAGTCATACACCGCATATGTGATGGAAAATAATTCCCCCGGAGTCTCTGTTTTATTTGTTAAAGCGCATGACAAAGACTCCGGCAATAACGCGCGCATTTCATATTTTCTAGAGGATATTCTTGTGAATGGCGTCTCTGCCTCGACCTATATTTCAGTGAATGCAGAGAGCGGAGAGATTCTTGCTGTTCGTTCTTTTGATTATGAGCAAACAAAAGAGTTTAACATCCGCGTAAAAGCGCAGGACGGGGGCTCTCCTCCTCTCAGCAGTAACGCGAGCGTGAAAATAATCATTCAGGACCAGAATGACAACGCGCCTCAGGTTCTGTATCCGGTCCAGTCAGGCGCTTCTGTGGTGGCTGAAATAGTGCCTCGTTCGGCAGATGTGGGTTATCTGGTGACTAAAGTGGTGGCTGTTGATGTGGACTCTGGACAGAATGCCTGGCTCTCATATAAACTGCAGAAAGCCACAGACAGGGCGCTGTTTGAAGTGGGCTTACAGAATGGAGAAATAAGAACTGTTCGCCAAGTGACAGATAAAGATGCTGTCAAACAAAGACTCACTGTTGTAGTGGAGGACAACGGCCAGCCCTCTCGATCAGCTACAGTCAATGTTAACGTGGCGGTGGCGGACAGCTTCCCTGAAGTGCTCTCGGAGTTCACTGACTTTACGCACGACAAGGAATACAACGACAACCTGACTTTCTATCTAGTCTTGGCTTTGGCGGTGGTTTCATTTCTCTTTATCGTGTCTATCATTGCCATACTGTCAGTCAAATGCTACAGATGGAGACGCGAGCGGATGTTTTATAAATCTGGAGCGAATCTTCCAGTTATTCCGTATTATCCGCCTCTTTACGCAGACGTAGGCGGCACAGGAACTTTACAGCACGTGTACAATTATGAGGTTTGTGGAACCACTGACTCTAGAAAAAGTGATCTAATTGTTCGACCTTGTAGTCAGAGCATCATTAGTCTGGACACCAGTGGGACACAGACACTCACGCATGCGCAAAGGGAGAGACTGAATATTGACAATTCATTTGATCAGGTGAGCTCGAAATGAATGGTTATGCAAATGATTTTCTGTTTACTTAAATGTTATTTGTCTTTTTCTGACTTCCTCATTTTTATTAATGTGCACTGTGGCTTTTTAAATATTTTTTCGATTAGTAGAAAAACACTGGCAGCTGTAGTTGAAGTTTACTGCACGTATATCATTTCGGTGACTTCATGTTTCACACTTTTTCATATTCAATTCTTATTGTTTCAACATTAAATATTAAACGTCTTAAAAATATATAGATTTGTCCAGTTTACACTCATTCAACTATAATAGGTTTTTATTGTGTGTGTGTATGTGTGCGCGCATGGGCGAGTCATAATGAATTGTTCCTGCATTATTTAAAGGCTGTTATATTTCCTGCTTTGCTTTTTACTATTTTCGTTTCATCATATTTTAGGTGTTTGGTTCAAAACATATTGTATTTATATTTCAGCTGTTTGAACACAAAATGTAACTTACAATGGTCGCAGTTCATATAGTTTATGCAACCTGGTCTCATTGTGAAAATGTACCTCTGGCAACGTTTTTGCAAACCGCCAAAATACGTACCAATAAGTACATATCTCTGCAGTTTCAAAGTGAAATGAACACTAGAGGCAGTAAAACAGCAAGCACTTTTTATCGTTTTTTTTTTTTCCATGTAAATTTTTGGAGTTTTGGAGTTTGCGTCACTTAATCTGCTCCATATGCTCAGCTTTTTTTATATAATAAGTTTGCTCAGTAGCTCAGCTGGTACAGATTTGTACTTGTAATAATGAAAGCTCAGGTACGAATCCCGTGAAAGACAAGTCATGATAAAAGAGCTCAAAGATGAGTTCACACAAGTTAACAAGACATGGTTACTATTTTATTTTTGTCACATTTGCTTTTGTTAACACTATCGGTTAGGTTTAGGGTTTAGTGTAGGTGTACGTTAAAAAAACAATGTCACAAAACGTCAGATTGACGCTCATCTGTTCCGGGAAAAAAACGAAGCTTTTGGCGGCACCCAGTGGACATATCACTTTGAAACTGCAGTGATATGTACATATTGGTACGTATTTTGGGGTTTGCAAAAACGTTGCCAGAGGTACATTTTCGCAATGAGACCAGGCTGAGTTTATGTATTTCTATTCAACAGTATTTTTCAGTGTAATATTTCTCTGATGCACTAAGTGCCGCTGTTGGTCAGTGTGTTCGGGCTTTAAACACTCATTTTTAGATCCTCCTCCACTTTCTGACATCACATTCTGCAGAATATCTCTTTCATTCAGACGGTCTCTCTTTAACACTGAACATCGACACATTCGCTGCCCAGTGTCTTCAGATGATATATTTCAACCTCTCTGAATCTCTTCTTCGTTGTCTTTTCTTCTGTATGGAATAGAAGATTTGGATGATGTTGGTTCTTTGTTGTTTTTACGCCAAACGAGGCGCGTCTTCGACGCGGATTTCATCATGGCTAATGCAGCCTCTCGTGCTCTGCGTCTTTGTCATGGCCGTTGCGCGCGGGCAGGTCCGTTATTCTATTCCAGAGGAGATGACAAAGGGCTCGCTGGTGGGAAATATCGTTCAGGATCTCGGTTTGGATGTTAAGAGGCTGAAATCTGGTCGAGCGCGGATCTTTACGGAGGACAGTCGTGAGTACATCGGTCTGAATGTGGATAAAGGGACGCTGGTAGTGAAAGAGAGGATAGATAGAGAAGAGCTGTGCGCACAAGTGTCTCCCTGCTCCTTACATTTTCAGATCATTCAAGAAAACCCCATGGAGCTGCATAGAATTGATGTGGAAATATTAGATATCAATGATCATGCTCCAGTTTTTGCCAGAAAGGAAATTGATTTTCAAATAAGTGAATCTGCACTTCCCGGGGCTCGGTTTTCATTAGACAGCGCCCAGGATCCTGACACTGGCACTAACGCGCTCAAATCATACACGTTAAATCCATCAGATCATTTTGATTTGAAGGTTCTATCACGAAATGATGGCTCAAAATACGTCGAAATGGTTCTTAAATTACCATTAGACAGAGAGACTCAGCAGGAGCACAAGTTAACTCTTACAGCCTTTGATGGCGGCAATCCGCAGAGAACTGGCACTGTCAGGATAAGTGTTACGGTCATAGACGCAAACGATAACGCCCCTGTTTTCAGTCTGCCTGTTTACCGTGTTTCTTTACTTGAGAATTCACCGAATGGTGCTGTAGTAATCAAGGTAAGCGCCACTGATAATGACCAAGGTGCAAACGGTGAGATCACATATTCTTTTTCACGTAGTTCAGGAAAAGCCCTTGATTTATTCCATATTGACACCAATACAGGTGAAATTACCGTGAAGGGGGATTTGGACTACGAGAGGGCGAAGCAGTTTGAGTTAAACATAGATGCTACAGACAAAGGTGGTTTAACTGACTCTAGTAAAGTTATAATTGACATTACAGATGTAAATGACAACCCCCCTGTAATAAATGTGATTTCATTTTCTAACCCAATACCCGAGGACGCAGCACCGGAGACTGTGATAGCGATGCTGAATGTCAAAGATTTAGATTCAGGAAGAAACGGACAGGTTAAATGTTCAATTGCCACAGATTTGCCTTTCAAAGTGAAGTCGTCTGCCCAGAATTTCTACAGTTTGATCACCGATCAGCTTTTAGACCGTGAAAAAATACCAGAATATAATATCACAATAACTGCTATTGATGAGGGCTCGCCATCTTTCTCTACTAATAAAACACTGACACTGAAAATTTCTGATGTCAATGACAACGCCCCTGTGTTTCAGCGTCAGTCATACACCGCATATGTGATGGAAAATAATTCCCCCGGAGTCTCTGTTTTATCTGTTAAAGCGCAAGACAAAGACTCCGGCAATAACGCGCGCATTTCATATTTTCTAGAGGATATTCTTGTGAATGGCGTCTCTGCCTCGACCTATATTTCAGTGAATGCAGAGAGCGGAGAGATTCTTGCTGTTCGTTCTTTTGATTATGAGCAAAAAAAAGAATTTAACATCCGCGTAAAAGCGCAGGACGGAGGCTCTCCTCCTCTCAGCAGCAACGCGAGCGTGAAAATAATCATTCAGGACCAGAATGACAACGCGCCTCAGGTTCTGTATCCGGTCCAGTCAGGCGCTTCTGTGGTGGCTGAAATAGTGCCTCGTTCGGCAGATGTGGGTTATCTGGTGACTAAAGTGGTGGCTGTTGATGTGGACTCTGGACAGAATGCCTGGCTCTCATATAAACTGCAGAAAGCCACAGACAGGGCGCTGTTTGAAGTGGGCTTACAGAATGGAGAAATAAGAACTGTTCGCCAAGTGACAGATAAAGATGCTGTCAAACAAAGACTCACTGTTGTAGTGGAGGACAACGGCCAGCCCTCTCGATCAGCTACAGTCAATGTTAACGTGGCGGTGGCGGACAGCTTCCCTGAAGTGCTCTCGGAGTTCACTGACTTTACGCACGACAAAGAATACAACGACAACCTGACTTTCTATCTAGTCTTGGCTTTGGCTGTGGTTTCATTTCTCTTTATCGTGTCTATCATTGCCATACTGTCAGTCAAATGCTACAGATGGAGACGCGAGCGGATGTTTTATAAATCTGGAGCGAATCTTCCGGTTATTCCGTATTATCCGCCTCTTTACGCAGACGTAGGCGGCACAGGAACTTTACAGCACGTGTACAATTATGAGGTTTGCAGAACCACTGACTCCAGAAAGAGTGATCTGAAATACGTCAGACCTTGCAGTGAGAGCATCATTAGTCTGGACACCAGTGGGACACAGACACTCACGCATGCGCAAAGGGAGAGATTGAATGATGATTCTTTTGATCAGGTGAGCTCGTGTGAATGTTTATATGAATTGTCTGCTTTCCAATTTAACTGTCAATCATTACCTGACAGAAATGTCAGTTTTATATTTTCCACTTTGCTTTTTGACTACATTAATTGTCCCTTTATGTAAGTATTTTGTTCAATTCAACATCTGCATTGAAATGGCAGTAATACAATTTTATTATGATGATTATTATTATTTTAGCTTTTTTAATTCGAATCCGATTTGCTATTTATCAAACAATTTTTCAATGCAATATTTATTTTAAACTCTAAGTGCCGCTGTTGGTCAGTGTGTTCGGGCTTTAAACACAAATTTTTAGATCCTCCTCCACTTTCTGACATCACATTCTGCAGAATATCTCTCTCATTCCACACAGGCTCTTTCTAACATTGGATCGTTGGACCATCGATTGAATCTTCTTTTTATAGAACTGATATTTTACATCCTTTCTAAAACCTCGGATAGTCTTCCCATGGAATAGAAGATTTGGATGATGTCGGTTCTTTGTTGTTTTTACGCCCAACGAGGCGCGTCTTCGACGCGGATTTCATCATGGCTAATGCAGCCTCTCGTGCTCTGCGTCTTTGTCATGGCCGTTGCGCGCGGGCAGGTCCGTTATTCTATTCCAGAGGAGATGACAAAGGGCTCGCTGGTGGGAAATATCGTTCAGGATCTCGGTTTGGATGTTAAGAGGCTGAAATCTGGTCGAGCGCGGATCTTTACGGAGGACAGTCGTGAGTACATCGGTCTGAATGTGGATAAAGGGACGCTGGTAGTAAAAGAGAGGATAGATAGAGAGGAGCTGTGCGCACAAGTGTCTCCCTGCTCCTTACATTTTCAGATCATTCTAGAAAACCCCATGGAGCTGCATAGGATTGACGTGGAGATATTAGATATAAATGATCATTCTCCTGTATTTACTAGAAAAGAGATACACTTTCAGATAAGTGAGCTTGCCGTACCCGGTGCTCGTTTTTCTTTAGACAGTGCGCACGATCCTGATGTAGGCTTGAATACGCTTCAACGATATACTCTTATCCCAACTGATTATTTTTCATTGAAAGAGTTATCGCGCAATGATGGTACAAAATACGTAGAGATGCTTTTGCAATCGCCGTTAGACAGGGAGAGAGATGAAGAACTGAAATTAACCCTGACTGCGTTTGATGGAGGGAGCCCTCAAAAATCCGGAACAGTTAAAATAAGCGTCACAGTAATTGATGCAAACGACAATACACCCGCGTTCAGTCAGTCAGTGTACAGAGTTTCTTTAGCAGAAAATGCAGCGATAGGTACAGTGGTGCTGACAGTAAGCGCTACAGACAAAGACAAAGGAGCAAATGGTGAGGTGACATATTCGTTTTCACAAAGCTCTGGGAAAGACGTAGACCTTTTTAGAATCGATCAGAACACTGGGCAAATTTGCGTAAATGGCCATTTGGATTATGAAAAATCAAAGCAATACGAACTGAATCTTGAGGCCATGGATAAGGGAGGGCTCACGGATAATAGTAAAGTGCTCATTGAATTGACTGATGTTAATGACAATGCACCTGTTATCAGCCTTATCTCCTTTTCCAGTCCCATCCCAGAGGACTCCATCCCAGACACAGTGATTGCGATGCTTAACATTAAAGACATAGACTCCGGTAAAAACGGACGATTTAAATGCTTAGTTAATTCAGATATGCCATTTCGCATCAAATCGTCTTCCTCAAATTTCTACACTTTAGTTACTGAGCAGTTTTTAGACCGTGAAGAAATATCAGAATATAATATCACAATAACAGCTATTGATGAGGGCTCGCCATCTTTCTCTACTAATAAAACACTGAGACTGAAAATCTCTGATGTCAATGACAACGCCCCTGTGTTTCAGCGTCAGTCATACACCGCATATGTGATGGAAAATAATTCCCCCGGAGTTTCTGTTTTATCTGTTAAAGCGCATGACAAAGACTCCGGCAATAACGCGCGCATTTCATATTTTCTAGAGGATATTCTTGTGAATGGCGTCTCTGCCTCGACCTATATTTCAGTGAATGCAGAGAGCGGAGAGATTCTTGCTGTCCGTTCTTTTGATTATGAGCAAACAAAAGAGTTTAACATCCGCGTAAAAGCGCAGGACGGAGGCTCTCCTCCTCTCAGCAGCAACGCGAGCGTGAAAATAATCATCCAGGACCAGAATGACAACGCGCCTCAGGTTCTGTATCCGGTCCAGTCAGGCGCTTCTGTGGTGGCTGAAATAGTGCCTCGTTCGGCAGATGTGGGTTATCTGGTGACTAAAGTGGTGGCTGTTGATGTGGACTCTGGACAGAATGCCTGGCTCTCATATAAACTGCAGAAAGCCACAGACAGGGCGCTGTTTGAAGTGGGCTTACAGAATGGAGAAATAAGAACTGTTCGCCAAGTGACAGATAAAGATGCTGTCAAACAAAGACTCACTGTTGTAGTGGAGGACAACGGCCAGCCCTCTCGATCAGCTACAGTCAATGTTAACGTGGCGGTGGCGGACAGCTTCCCTGAAGTGCTCTCGGAGTTCACTGACTTTACGCACGACAAGGAATACAACGACAACCTGACTTTCTATCTAGTCTTGGCTTTGGCTGTGGTTTCATTTCTCTTTATCGTGTCTATCATTGCCATACTGTCAGTCAAATGCTACAGATGGAGACGCGAGCGGATGTTTTATAAATCTGGAGCGAATCTTCCAGTTATTCCGTATTATCCGCCTCTTTACGCAGACGTAGGCGGCACAGGAACTTTACAGCACGTGTACAATTATGAGGTGTGTGGCACTACTGACTCTAGAAAGAGTGATCTAATTGTTCGACCTTGTAGTCAGAGCATCATTAGTCTGGACACCAGTGGAACTCAGACACTGCATCACATTCAGGAGCATAAACAGATATCCAGAGATGCAGAAAATCAGGTGAGGTTTGTGGAATGAGATTGTGTTTATTTAATATTTTAATTAACATTTTCAAACAATAAACACATTGCGTATGGGCGCGAGTAGTGTTTTACGCATTTATGTATTTTCCTTTGACTCTATACAAGAGGATTTAAAAGCAAATACAAATATTTCAGCTTGTTTTGAAAAGAAACAGAGTTTTTCTCCACTGTAGGCCTTTCAAAATGATGCGCGTAAAAGTGGATGTTGCCGCTTGCGCCTTGCTCCATCACTACCCTCTTTTTTCCATAAGCAGCTCTCTTGTGAAAAGCAATTTGCAGTTCTTGGATCGAACCCTAAGGGTCGCTGTTGGTTGATAAGGTAGATCTGGCTGATTTTATGCATCATACACGCCTTCTGTGCCACTTTGGGCTGTGCATTTAGTACAAAGCCTTGCGCGCAGCAAACCCTGGATGACGCATTTAACAGGCAGTATAAATGCTTTGTTTCATTTTTAGATTTCAGTTTAATTATTAAACTTTTCTGCGCTATCGAGTGGATATTTTTTTTCATATTTTCGTGAAAGATAAATCGAAGCTTTCCCATCAACATGAGGAGGAAGGATTGTCGTTCTGCATGGCCGTCGTGTGTTCTGCTGTTCTTTGCACACTTTCTCTGTGGCGCGTTCGGACAGGTCCGTTACTCCGTGCCAGAGGAGATGGCACCCGGTTCATTCGTCGGAGACATAGTTAAAGACCTGGGTCTTGAGCTGAAAAGGCTGACAACGGGGAAAGCGCGGATCTTTACAGCAGGTGGCCGGGAATATGTTGGGCTGGACCGGGAGAAAGGGCACATCATTATTAAGGAGAGAATCGACCGGGAGCTTTTGTGCGCTGGTGCTGTATCCGCATGCAGTCTGAGCTTTGAAGTCATCTTAGAAAATCCCATCGAGCTCTATCGCATCACCATAGAAATATTGGATGTTAATGACAACAGTCCCGCATTTCCAAGAGGTGAAATTAGATTGGAAATAAGCGAGTCTGCTTCAACCGGAGCGCGTTTTACTGTGGATAGCGCAGTCGATCCTGATGTCCTGATTAATAGTATTCAGAGTTATTCAGTTCATCCTACTGATCATTTTACACTAAAGACTCAAAGTCGATCTGGAAGCAGTAAAAACGTCGAGCTTGTTTTGCAAACGCCTTTAGACCGAGAGAAGCAAGAGCATTTATATTTGACCTTAACTGCTATAGATGGAGGCAACCCGAAACGCACTGGCACGGTAAAAATACACATTATTGTTTTAGATACAAACGACAATTCTCCAGTTTTCCAAAAGGACACATACAGAATATCTATCCCAGAAAACACCGCGAAAGGATCGTTGCTGGTTATTGTTAATGCAACCGATGCGGATACTGTCTCAAATGGACAAATTGGATATTATTTCGAACACACCACACCCAAAATTCGAGACCTGTTTTCTGTCGATCCGTCCAGCGGTGAAATAAGATTGATGGGTGAGCTTGATTTCGAAGAGTCTGCGATACACGAGTTTAAAATTCAAGCTAAAGATCAGGGGGGGTTATCAGATTCTTCTGAGGTGATTGTGGAAGTAACAGACGTAAATGATAACACTCCAAAAATGACGCTTATGTCTTTCTCTAACAGTATACCTGAGAATTCACCACTTGGAACCGTAGTGGCCATGATAAATATACAAGACAGCGATTCTGAAGAAAACGGAAAGATTACTTGTTTTATTGACAGAGACCTTCCGTTTAAAATCGAATCATCTTTGACTAATTATTACAGTATCGTCTCGGACTCCGAGCTAGACAGAGAAGACATCCCTGAGTATAACATCACCATCACAGCCAAAGACAGCGGCAGCCCTTCTTTGTTTAGTAAAAATACTTTGAACGTAAAGATCACTGATGTAAATGATCATGCACCGCAGTTTGAGCAGGAATCATATAATGCGTTTGTGATGGAGAATAATTCGCCCTCCCTGTCTTTGTTTAGTGTTAAAGCGCATGACGCAGATTTGGGAGCAAACGCACGCCTATCCTACTTAATATCAGATAATGATTTGAACGGAACACCAATTTCGTCTTTTGTTTCTATCAACTCCGACAGTGGGACGATTTATGCCACAAAATCGTTTGATTATGAACAATTAAAATCATTTACAATCACAGTAAAAGCGCAGGACGGAGGCTCTCCTCCTCTCAGCAGCAACGCGAGCGTGAAAATAATCATTCAGGACCAGAATGACAACGCGCCTCAGGTTCTGTATCCGGTCCAGTCAGGCGCTTCTGTGGTGGCTGAAATAGTGCCTCGTTCGGCAGATGTGGGTTATCTGGTGACTAAAGTGGTGGCTGTTGATGTGGACTCTGGACAGAATGCCTGGCTCTCATATAAACTGCAGAAAGCCACAGACAGGGCGCTGTTTGAAGTGGGCTTACAGAATGGAGAAATAAGAACTGTACGCCAAGTGACAGATAAAGATGCTGTCAAACAAAGACTCACTGTTGTAGTGGAGGACAACGGCCAGCCCTCTCGATCAGCTACAGTCAATGTTAACGTGGCGGTGGCGGACAGCTTCCCTGAAGTGCTCTCGGAGTTCACTGACTTTACGCACGACAAAGAATACAACGACAACCTGACTTTCTATCTAGTCTTGGCTTTGGCTGTGGTTTCATTTCTCTTTATCGTGTCTATCATTGCCATACTGTCAGTCAAATGCTACAGATGGAGACGCGAGCGGATGTTTTATAAATCTGGAGCGAATCTTCCGGTTATTCCGTATTATCCGCCTCTTTACGCAGACGTAGGCGGCACAGGAACTTTACAGCACGTGTACAATTACGAGGTGTGTGGCACTACTGACTCCAGAAAGAGTGATCTGAAGTTCTTGCGGCCCTCTAGTCAAAGTGTTTTAAATGTCGACTTAAGTGGCACGAGGACCGTGCCAAAGCAAAACAGGAATACAGAGGAACCAGATGTTAGTGCAGAGGTGAGATTTCTTGACCTGTAAAGTCTTGCTTATACAGTATTTGGTCATATAATTTACACTTACACATTTTTTAACATCAGGCATCTATAACTCCATGACTGAAATGCTGCATGATCTTTTCTATCTATAATTATTGAGCAATTTTTGGTGATTTTTAGTGGATGTTCACAAGTTCACAAAAGTACACTTTATATTAGGTGGCCTTAACTACTATTTACTAACATTTAAATTAATTATTTGATGCAATGCACTGATTGTATACATACATGGTTTTACATTGTAATTACATTTTTAAAAATACCTGCATGTAATTACAGTTGTAATTAATTTCTGTAGTTACATTTGTAATTACACAGTTGACACTTCCCTTACACCTAACCCTACCCTAAAACTGACCCATCCCACCACACCTGTCCCTAACTTTACCCGTATCCCACCTCAATATCAGCAAAAATGTGTGCAATACAATATGAACACAATAAGTACATTGTACTTATTCTTTGATGTAAGTACATAGGCCACTTAATATAAAGTGGGACCAATGGAGGACAACTGGCTTGATGTTTGTCATCTAGTGTATTGACATCCATACATATTCAGTGCACCTTAAAGGGATGGTTCATCCAAAAATCTGTCATCATTTACTCACCCTCAAGTTGTTCCAAACCTGTATACATTAATTGGTTCAGCTGTACACAAAGGAAGACATTTGGAAGACTACCATTGACTACCACAGTATGGGGGAAAATACTATGGTAGTCAGTGGCTGCTGAGATCTGCTTGGTTACAAACATTCTTCCAAATATCTTCCTTTGTGTACAGCAGAAAAAAGACATTTATACAAGTTTGGAACAAATCTGGGTGAGTAAATGATGACAGAATTTTCAGTTTTGGGTGAACTATCCCTTTAAGTATCTAAATATTTTTTGGGGATCTATTGCATGTTCATATGTAGAAGGCCCATCAAGAAAATTCAGTGGAATTTAAACTGATATACCATTCTTATTCACTCCTTTAGAATGGTGTCAGGAGTAAACAGGAAATGCGTTCGGATTTCACAGACTGCAGAGTCGCGGGGGAGGGTTTGTGTGCGAGGCGAGGCTAATGCAACCAAAATAACAGCGGCATACAGCAACATCCTTACTGAATCCTTGCTTTATCAGATGAAGAATAACCGGCAAAGCAACTGAACGCGTTCTCAGATCATTCTTTCAGTTTCATCAGAATTGTGAGGGTGCAAATGGATGGAGAGTGAGAGAGATGGAGAAGGACTAGCTGGCACACTATTTTTACATTCCCTGACCCATTTTCTGCTTCACACACACAACATTGCCCTGATCATGCAGTGGCACTAAAACATGTACTGATACACACACACAGTTCAAATTATGTGAGGGGAATATGCAAGTGTGTAATGGTAAACAAGATGATGCATGACTGGAGAGAGAGAGAGAACACCAGCGTGCACTCAGGATCTCTACATAAGACCACTGCAATGCGATGCTGGCAGCCATTTTGAGCATGTACAAAGCTGCGCAGACAGTATACAATATGAAGATGTGGAGGATTTAACCATATACAGACAAATTAATGACAGAGAGAAACTCTAGAAATGATTGATTGTAGCATTGTAACAGCTTATAAATGAGTCCGTTTTATTATACATGTAAAATGTATTTACTAATGTGTTCAACAACACATAACTATCATAAATGAGATGCTTATGAGATTTAGAAGCGACCATGTTTGCTCTGCGCTTGCCTTCAATACTCATGCAAATCATATCTTAGTATATTTTCTTTGTATATAGTCGTATTATGGAAGTAAATGTTTGTCGAATTCAGCTTTATAGCTTGTGTATTTGGGTTTATTTTCCGGTGTACCCTGCTAGCTGCTCTTTAATAGACTCATTATTATTTGTGGATCCTCTGCAGCACATTAAAGAAGAGCTGTGTAAAGAGAGACATGTGCTTGTCAGATGTTCTGGAAACCGCTACTACAGGAAGCTGCTACTTTTTTTAGCTAGAGTTTTAGTGTCGTTTTCATGTTATTATATCTCCGTCTTTATGAAATGAAAAGGAGCATAACTGTCTTCAGCGTTGACCTGAATTGCATGCAAGGTCACTCATACACAAACGCACATTCTGCTGTTGGTGTGAGGTGCACACGTCCGCACTTCTTCATTTGTGACCGTGTGAACCGTTGCCCTCTTTGTCTTGAATGTCCCACATCTGGCCTTCATTACTCTAATCTTCGGTTCCTGGACTTATTAACGCCTTTTCTTTTAATGTACATCATAAATCCACATGCTCTTGAGCTTTGAGGAGCTGTTTCCTCACAAATCACTGAAATGAGCTTCTCGCTTCAAAGCATTCCTCATTGGCAGATTGCTGTTGTATAAAAGCTAGTATGAAAGGTCAAGGCCACTGTTTTATATATAATGGTCAAGATCACCTTTGTATCCTATGTTCTGCTTTATTTTGACCGGTCATATCTTGAATTTAAAAACTAACATGGCTACGTTGATTATAGGATCTGACCGATTGTGCAATGTTTTTTAGGAGGCACTTTATTTTACAGTACATGTACTTACAGTGTACTTACCTAAGAAAGTACTGGTTAATACAAGGTAACTACAGTGGTTAAGGTTAGGTTTAGGAGTAGTTTCAGGGTTAGTACCTATAGTTATTACTATAATAAGTACATTGTATAGATGGGGTACAGGACTGTTACATAAAGTGCTACCGTTTTATAACTTGAGTACTTTCTGTCAGGTGTGTGTATGCTTACTTTACTTTACATTAGGAATATACACTGATGAGGCATAACATTATGACCGTGAAGTGAATAACACTGATGATCTCTTCATCACGTCACCTGTTAGTGGGTGGGATATATTAGGCAGCAAGTGAACATTTTGTCCTCAAAGTTGATGTGTTAGAAGCAGGAAAAATGGGCAAGCGTAAGGATTTGAGCGAGTTTGACAAGGGCCAAATTGTGATGGCTAGACGACTGGGTCAGAGCATCTCCAAAACTGCAGCTCTTGTGGGGTGTTCCCGGTCTGCAGTGGTCAGTATCTATCAAAAGTGCTCCAAGGAAGGAACAGTGGTGAACCGGCGACAGGCTCATGGGTGGCCGAGGCTCATTGATGCACGTGCGGAGCAAGAAGTTAATGCTGGTTCTGATAGAAAGGTGTCAGAATACACAGTGCATCACAGTTTGTTGCGTATGGGGCGGCATAGCCGCAGACCAGTCAGGGTGCCCATGCTGACCCCTGTCCAGATCCCAAAAGCATCTTTGGACTATGTTTTAGTATGTTTATATTTTGCTGTGCCTGTGGTTGTAAACAAAAGAGAAGCGTTTAACATATATTTGCAAGAAAAACAGATTCTGTCCCGTGTCTCTTGAATTCATATCATAATGTAAGAGTTCCAGCTTTATTTTCTGTTCTTTACTGCTTCTCACTTTAATGCAGCAGTGCATCTCTCCTTAAGAAATCTGTCTCTCCTGAGCTTTGTGAACAGGTGTGGCTCTCAGAGAAGATTAATATGGGATGACCGTTGATTCGGAGAGGAATGCTGTTATTTAAAGTGCACATGCTCTCATATACATGCAATACAGATCATACAGAGTCATGCTGACCTGGGACATCCATGCAAATCATTCTGCGTGAGATTGTATGTATTGATTTGTGGGTTTATACCATGTGTGTGTGTGTTTGTGTGTGTGTATGTGTGTGTGTGTGAGCACACTGATCCTCTGAAAGGATTAAACTGGGTTTATCAAGGCCAGTGAGACAGTACAGAAACACACACACAGTGACCTGCGTCCTCAGACAGGAAACTAAAGCCATGTGGCTGCAAAGCTATTAATGCTAGTTGTTTTTGTTTGTTATATCTGAGAGTGGGACGTGTCGTTGTGATTGACTCGGTTTCCTGTTAATGTCAGATACAAGTATAACTGTTTATCATAAAAACAATTTTTTTTTTAAAGAACCCTTTGACAAAAAGGTTCCGTGTAAGGAGAAATGTCAATGATTGCATACATAATATATGTTTTAAATATATCATTCATCATAATATATCATGTTTAACAGATTATTTCATTTTTTCTAGTGATAAAGTATGTATACAAGCTGTTACGTTTATAAAAGGCTTATTAAAACAAAATGAATCGAATAAAAACCAAAACAAAATGTTCTATAAATGAAGCGCCTGACGGAACTCTTTAAGGTTCCATATAAAACCTTTCCTTCTAAGACTGTAATGTATTATTGAATCATTTATTCATTTTATAGGTATATCAAGTGTCTCATCTCTCTATACAAGAGAAGCTCTCTTTCCTCCCTGTCTATTTCTCTCCATCCTGTTTCTCATTTCCCCCCTCCCCCTCTCCGTCTGCACCTCCCTGCAGTCAGGCTGATGTATTTGTGTGTTCTGCATGGCCAGACTGCAGAACTCCTCAAAACATGCTTATAATTTCAGCCCTTAAATTCAGCTTGTAGTGACACTGATGATTTCTCTATTGTTAGCGTAAATTACATTAGTTTGCGCTTAAATAACAAGTGGTGTTACATTTTCGATGTTTTTGTGGAGGATAAATATGGTCTGTCTTTATGTCATAAATGCTTTCTCCTCTTCCTCTTCTGGCCCAATTTCCATCCCTTGGTGGGATGTTGTTGCCATGGCAACAGGCTGACTCACAGGCAGGGCTGTACCATTATTCTTGAGTCCACAGGGGGGCAGTGAACGGTTCAGGGCTGGATGTGATGTGCTGAGGCGCAGCTAAAGGCCCTAGTCTCCCCTGTCATAGATGGAGGCATGTAGTCACCAGAGATTCTGGGTTAATGTGTTGGGGGAAGGGACAAGTGTGTGTGTTTTTATAGGCAGCACGATTACATCAGTGAGAGCTGGAATTCTGTAATAAGCTAAACATATTGTCTCGTTATTTGGTTCAAGAGGACATAGATCTCTTTTTCATTCTTTCATTCTTCAATAATATTTTATTTTCCCCCATGCACTTATATGCAATAGAATTTGAAAATAGAAAATAAAATGTTAAATAAGAGTTTGTACACACACACACAGGTGGGGTTTTGTGAAATGTAGGGACATTCCATAGTAGTGGTTTTTATACCGTACAAACCGTATTTTCTATCCCCTTACACTGCCCCTGCCCCTAAACCTACCCATCACACACACACACACACACACACACACACACACACACACACACACACACACACACACACACACACACACACTGCCCCTGCCCCTAAACCTACCCATCACACACACACACACACACACACACACACACACACACACACACACACACACACACACACACACACACACACACACACACACACACACACACACACACACACACACACACACACACACACACACACACTGCCCCTGCCCCTAAACCTACCCATCACACACACACACACACACACACACACTGCCTCTGCCCCTAAACCTACCCATCACAGGAGACTGTGCAGTTCACTTTCTGTGAAAAAAACCTCATTCTGTGTGATTTATAAGCATTTTGAAAAGTGAGGACATGGGGAATGTCCTCATATTTCACCCTCTTTTTGTAATACCTATGTCATACCCATGTCATTATACACATTTGTATCCTGATATTTCACAAAAACATGCCCACAAAGACACACACACACACACACACACACACACACACACACACATATATATATACAACTCTGGAAAAAATTAAGAGACCACTTGACATTGAGTCAATGTTAGCGGTCTCTTATTTTTTTCCTATAAAGTCGTAGTTATATATATATAACTATGACTTTTGCTCCAATAAACGCCTAATTTACTGCTTATTAATTGTTAGAAAGGTAGTTGTTAAGTTTAGGTATTGGTAGGATTAAGGTATGTAGAATAAGGTCATGCAGAATAAAGCATTAATATGTGCTTTATACGTACTAATAAACAGCCAATATCCTAGTTATATGATATTATTATATATACATATTATATGTAATAATAGATATATATAATATCCTAGTAATATGTTGAAATGGACTTATATCATTTGGTTCCTTTTGGAGTCTCCAGGTGTCCTTTTTTGGACTTACTTTAGTTGGAAATAGCAAATGATGATAAAATGAACGTGTCATGAAGATAAATGGTGTGTGTGTGTGCGTGCGTGCGACACCTCATAATGCTTTTTGGGATGTAATCAAATAATTATAACTTGTATATAATAATAAACACAACTTAATGTCACGTTTTACAAAATATATTACTTGAGATAACAGCACCTTCTAAACACTTTATGAGCACTGTTGTCATTCTGAGGGCAAACATTTGTTTCTGTATTGTCATCTCCTGTCCTCATAAAACGTGTCTCTGTGTGTGTGATATGGAGGTTTGGATATGGAGGTTTGAATTATTAATATCTGAAGCTGCTGCCTAACAGAGGTGTTTGATTTCTCTGAACATTCTCTCTTTTCTCTTTCATTAAACTTTCTGTCTAACTCGCATAAACAAATGTCCATGTATTTCTTGCTGGGGTGTCTAGAGATCTAAAGGTCTCATGCAAGGTTTGGTAAGTATGAGGGTCCTGCACACGTCTGTTGTTGCATCAATCTAATCAAATCTGTTTTTCATCTTCTTTTTCATGTCCGTGTTGCTGCTGATGCTGTGATATCTTCTCCTCCTGCTCATGTGTCTGATCCATACTCATGTCTGCAAATCAAGGTAAGAGTTGCATTGAAGACACACACATGTATCACCTAATTTTGTGCTTTTTTCTTGCATAAAATGCATTTTACTCATACCCACATTTTATAATTCCACTTCTAAAGGTAGATCTAAACATAGATCTGTTCTACAGCTACTCTGATATTTTACACTTTATAATAAACGCTACTAGTCAAAAGTTTGGATACACATTCATTTGTTTCTTAAGTCTTTTAAGGTAGATTTTTGCTGGTAATTTTGTATTGTGTCTATGTATGTCTTCACAAAACATTTGTAAATGTTTTTGTTTCTTTATTTCTTTATTTTTTAAATTGATGAGCGGGTGCTTAAGGAAATGTATTATTCTAACTGTAGAAAATAATAAGGAATGAGTTGGTGTGTCCAAACTTTTGACTGGTAGTAAACATATTCACAGTAGTTATGTAAGCTAAATAAACCAGTCTGTTTCATTGTACTTAAACCCTATCTTATATTATGTAACATTTCGTTTCACATTTTCTCATGATATTCACCTGTGAAAGGTGTAATTATACATTTCCACATTGTCTCTGCTTTGTCTGGTGGAATACTGTGAATACTTTGTCTACTGTGGAATATTTAAAAAGGAGCAACCTATACAGCTGAATTAGATTATACTTTAGAAAATGTCAACGTGAAGATTTTCAGCATTGCGCAATTTGACTGAGACTGTTGTATGTAATGCAGTTGCCTGGGTATTTTTGTAGTTAGTCTGTGATGCCAAAAGACTGCTAGTCACTGCCTTGCTGTTTGGATTGAGGGTAATTTCTTTGTATGAAGATGTGGCTGACTCGTTTACTGAAAGCTGATTGGATTACAGAGTGTGTGTGTGTGTGTGTGTGTGTGTGTGTGTGTGTGTGTGTGTGTGTGTGTGTGTGTGTGTGTGTGTGTGTGTGTGTGTGTGTGTGTGTGTGTGTGTGTGTGTGTGTGTGTGTGTGTGTGAGAGAGAGAGAGATAGAGAGAGAGAGAGAGAGAGAGAGAGAGAGAGAGAGAGAGAGAGAGAGAGAGAGAGAGAGAGAGAGAGAGAGAGAGAGAGAGAGAGAGAGAGGGGAGCAGATGGTTCGGTTGTCTGCGTTTAGCTGAGTGGCGCTGTCCGCTACTGTGGTGCTGAAACGGGCTCCTGCATCCTTTTCCTCCTCCGTATTTCTCATAACAACATGTGAGATCCGCGCTCTCTCTCAGACGTCTCACTTGCTCTTTTTATAGTCTGAAGTTTTTTATTTATCATTAATAGTTTTATTGAATACATTGTTTGGACTGTTCTCGTTTCCTTCATGAGCATGGACGTGCGCGTGTATTATCCTGTTTTCCGCTCGTCCCTCCCCTCCTGCCACTGAACACAAACGCGCAGAGCTGCAGCTCATGAACTCACCACAGGGCGGCGGTAAAGATAACGCACGAACACACACGTGCTGCTGTCAGTCACATGGTTATGATTTAACATACACGCTTTGAGAAGTCTACAAATCTATCATCTGCACCTAATTAAAGATTTATTTACATCATATGGTATTAGTTTTACGCAGTTACATTTACAGATGTAAAGAAAGCAATGACTAATAATGTTTAATATGAATATTGACAGTTTAATATTGTTGTATGATAAGGTTTGACCTGAATAGTTAAAAAATGTTTTATAATATAATGCAAAATATTTAGACACCCATGTTCATACAGTTTTTGTATTTTTAAATTTAGAAAAACATTTTAAACCACACAAGTTAAAATTACACAACCCACTTATTCAACCTCATCAATGCAGTTTTTGAATCTTGAATCTTTAAATTATATATATATATATATATATATAAATATCGGACTCACTTGCTAGGAAACAGCAAAATAATAATCCAACTGATTTCTGGAAAGAAATCAAAAGAATGAATATTTGTAAAACATCCTTGCCAACGAATATTGATGGTGTAACCAATTCAGAGGAAATTACTCAGTTGTGGCAAAAACATTACTATGAGCTGTTCAACTGTGTTAAAAGTAACTCCTTTGTAGTGGGCAACATTGACAAAAATGAAGATGTGACTGTCTCTCCAAAAGAAGTTTATGATGCAGTTATGAGGTTAAAAGATAATAAAGCATATGGTATGGATAAGATATCTGCTGAACATTTAAAACTTGCAAGTAGAAAACTCTGTCCTATGCTTGCTATTTGTTTTACTGGGTTTTTAGTTCATGGTATTTTGCCTGATTCTATCGTATCCGTTATTTTAGTGCCTATTATTAAAGACAAAGCAGGCAAAATAAATAGTATGGACAATTACAGGCCTATAGCACTGGCAGGCACGTGCAGAGGGGGGGGCTTTGGGTGCTCGAGCCCCTGCCCTTTTTCAAAATGAATCAAAAGTGCCCCTTCTCAGACAAATATCAATGATAATATCGTGGTCAATAAAACTAAATAAATGTGATTATTATAACATGACAATGTATACAATAGTAACGAACGGCTCAAAAGTCGGACAATTTCTGTTGAGGCGTTGCTATAACGTGTTGCTATGGGTTGCGTGCGTTTTGATTGACAGCTGATTTTCCACTGTTCGGAAGCGGCTCTCGAGCCAAATATGGTCCTTTCAGAGAGTGTGTGGCCTCGCGGGAAAAAGTAAACCAATTTTTTTTTTCATCCATAATCAGAGCTAATGTGTTGATTTAATTACAAATCTATATATTATATATTTTAAAGTATTACACAATTCACCAATGCCCGTTTGTCATGTATATACACCAACCAATCGTGATCTGGCAAAGCAAGTTCAAATTCCATTGGGTGATGTGAAACGGTAATTTTCTGTTCTTATTCATAAATCGGTTGAAAATTACATGGACAGACGAACTAACGTTTGTGGAACGATTTCCTGCGGTTTGTCTCATTTTATAAATTGCATCACTGACAAAATGGATTTTAACTGACAACAAACAAAACCATGCAGCAGCAGCAAAAGTCGCATTAATGGTAAGTAGAGTTAAATTCACTTGTATTTATGTATATTGATATACACCGTTTACTATTTCATGAAACTATCAAAGTTAACAAAACCCAAGTGCCACCGGCTCCTACAGGCCTATTATGTGAAGTGTAGGCTGGCGAAATGGTTACGTGAAAGGACTTTATTAGCTATATTACCATTTTTGATTATTATGCAGCATTATTAAAGAACTCTCTTATGTTCATCAAGCCTGCATTGATAAAAAACAGCAATATTGTGAAATATTATTAAAATAATGGTTTTCTATTTTAAAATAATTTAAAATATAATTTATTCATGTGATCACAGCTGGATTATATATATATATATATATATATATATATATATATATATATATATATATATATATATATATATATATATATATATATATATATATATATATATATATATATATATAATTTTTTTTTTTTTTGCCCCTTTTTTACATTTGAGCCCCTGCCCATGAAGAACTCTCTGCACGGCCCTGAGCACTGGCCAGTGATTTGTCCAAGGTCATTGAGAGGACATTACTGAATAAATTGGAACAGTTTGTCCTGACCTTTGACAACCAGTTTGGTTTTAAACCGAAACATGGCACAGATATGTGTATTTTTGCTCTAAAGGAGATTTTAGAATTGCATAACAGGCGTAATTCCACAATTTTCATGTGTTTTATTGATGCCTCTAAAGCCTTTGATCGTGTAAATCATGAAAAATTATTTTATAAGTTACACAACAGAGGAGTTCCCAAATTTCTGCTAAGAATTCTGGCTTTCTGGTATGCTCATCAGTCAATGTATGTAAAATGGGGTAACTTTGTGTCTGCACCATTCAATGTATGTAACGGAGTTAGACAAGGAAGTATTTGGTCTCCCTTTCTTTTTAATGTTTATATGGATGATCTATCAAAGTTGCTAAACGAATGTGGAACTGGGTGTATGGTTGGTAATATGATTATCAAGATCTGCTCTAAATATGGCACAGACTTTGACATTAAATATAATGCAAAAAGAGTAACATTATGATTATCAGGAGCAGGGAGGACAAGAACTTGTTATTTCCTGAATTCTCCCTGTCTGGTATAGTGTTCTTAAAGTATGTGATAAGGCTAAGTACTTAGGACATTACATAACTGATGACCTGTCTGATGATAGGGACATTTTTAGACAGTGTCGTATGTTGTATGCACAAGCTAATATGTTGATCCGCAAAATTTAGTATGTGCTCAGGATCTGTGAAGACTACACTTTTTAGAACATTTTGTACCCCTATGTATACTGCCCATTTGTGGCGCTGTTACAAAAAGAGCAGCATGCAGAAACTGAATGTAGCATATAATGATGGAATGCGGCTGCTGCTTAAGGTGCCACGTTGGAGCAGTGCGAGTCAGATGTTTGTTAATGCTGGTGTACCCACCTGCTTTGCAGTGTTGCGGAATATCATGTACAGATGTATCTGTAGGCTAACTGACTCTGCAAACAGTATAATTTTAACACTGACGAACCCAACACTAAGTTCAGTCAGATTTTTCTCCAGATTGTGGAACCACTGGCGTTTTAGTTTATATGCAAATGTGTGATATGTATTGTTTGTTTGTTTTTGTGTTTGTATTGGTATATTTCATGTTTGTGTTTTTTGGACCATGTGTGTCCTGAATAAAAGCTTTGATGATGATGATGATGATGATGATTTAAATTAAGAAAATCATTTTATATCACACAACAAAATTCTCTTATGCTTACCAATGCTGCATTTATTTTTACTGCAATTTTTATTTGAATATATTGTAAAGTGTAATTTATTCCTGTGATGAAAGCTGAATTTTCAGCATCATTACTCCAGTCTTCAGTGTCACATGATGCTTCAGAAATCATTCTGATATGATGATTTGCTGCTCAAGACACATTTATGATTTTCATCAATGCTGAAAACAGTTGTGCACTTTTTTTTCAGGATTCTTTGATGAATAGAAAGTTCAAAAGAACAGGATTTACTTGAAATAGAATATTTTGTACCATTATAAATGCATTCACTGTCACTCTTGAATGATTTCTGAAGGATCATGTGACACTGAAGATTTGCCAAACACAGGAATAAATTACATTTAAAAATATATATTTTTAAACATAGAGACAGTTATTTTAAATTGTAATAATATTTCACAATATAACTGTTTTTGTATTATTATTATTCAATAAATGCAGCCTTGGTAAGCAGAAGAGACTACATAAAAAATATTACAGATCCCAAACTTTTGAACGACATTGTAATTTGTAAATAATAATAGCTATGTTGTTTTGCAATAATTTTATATAATTTTTGTAGGTTTTGTTGTTGTAAGTTGTTGTTGTTATTGGTTTTATATTACATAGTATCAACTGGGGATTTTTGTATCTTTGAAGGTAGATTAATATTTGATAAGTTTAAATAGCAGAACTTCACTCACCCAATTCATCCAGCCTCTCCTTACCGTCCCGTTTCACATGGAGCAGAGAAAGAGAGAGAGAGAGGAACATTGCTGACTATCAAATCTGTCCATCTATTACACTCCATCTTACGTTTTAACATTAAAAATAAATACAAAATCTGATGTACAGTGAAACACAAATGTTATCGGATAAAGAGGGGGAAAGAAAATCACGCTTGTTGAAACTGCGCCGTCTAGCGGCTGCTCGTTGTAGTACGCGTCGACATGTAGAGATTGTAGAGTTTTGTTTTTATTCTATATAATAAATCGCATATCAAATAATATCTCGTCTGTGGTGTATCATCATAAAACATCTAATTGCGTACTTTTTACTGTGAGATGCAACATTGCCTGTGTTGTCAGTATATGTTTTTAATGGTTTTGTGGTCTGTGGCCGTGTTCACAAACTGGCAGCTTTCCTTTGAGTCTTTAATGCTGTTTATCTGGGCTCGTAAATATTTGAAACCACATGGGATCACTGGCATGTGTGTTGGAAACAGGTCGACCTGAGCTGTGAAAGCTTCTCCGCGCTCTAGAGGAAGAGTGTGGGTCTCTCTCTCTCTGTGTGTGTGTGTGTGTGGGTGGGTGCAATAGGACGGACCTCTTTGTGACTCAGTCTCCGCCCTGTTGCGCAGCGGAGGCGCAGCTAATTCAGGGAGTTTTGGAGAAGAGCTGGATGGAGGACTGTTTTTTTTTTCCTCTCATGTAGTTTCCCGAAAGCTTTACAGCCATCATGAATTCTGTTAAACTTCTTCTTTCACTCCGCGCGGTTTGGATTGCGTTACGCACGACATCGTAGCGCCGCTTTAACTGGAATATGGATTCTAAAAGACGAAAAAGTTGAAACTTTTCCCTTCCCCGGATCGCTTATAATGGAGCGGAGACGCTCGTGGCCCGTGCTCTGCCTCGCGCTCTCCCTCATGCACCTCTCAATCGCGTCTGGTGAGCTCCGTTATTCGGTACCGGAGGAACAGAAGCCGGGGTCTGTCGTTGGGAATATAGCGAGAGATCTGGGTCTCAGCGCCACGAGGATTACTGAAAGAAACCTACAGGTCATGTCGGAATCTAACGCGCAATATTTCGAGGTAAATCCTAACGGTGTCTTGGTTATTAGAGAGACGATAGACAGGGAGCGCAAGTGCGCTTTAAGTTTGACTTGCTCTTTGCACCTTCAAATCGTTCTTCAGAACCCTATAGAAATCCACAGAGTTTTTGTTCATATTGACGATGTAAACGACAACGCGCCGCAGTTTCCAAACGTGAATTCATCCCTTGAGATTTCTGAGGCGGCCTCTCCAGGAACGCGATTCCGTTTGGAAAGCGCACGCGATCCCGATGTGGGCATTAACTCCCTGCGCACGTACAGCCTCTCCACGAGCGACTATTTCGTTTTAAACGTGGAGACTAAAAGCGACGGCAGTAAAATTCCAGAGCTCGTCCTGGAAAAGGCTTTGGATCGTGAGACGCAGGCCGCGTTTCGCCTCTCGCTCACGGCCGTGGACGGAGGACAGCCGGAGAAATCCGGGACCACCCTCCTGCTTATTAGGGTGCTGGACGTGAATGACAACGCGCCCGTGTTTGATGAGCCGGTGAAAAGGGTCAGTCTGTTGGAAAACTCTCTTCCAGGAACACTTGTGACAAAACTGAACGCCACTGATGTAGACTCTGGGATAAACGGGAAAATATCGTACTTGTTCAGTAAATATACACCAGAGAGAATACTTAAAATGTTCAGCGTTGACTCCACATCAGGGGAAATCCGTGTTGTGGGGGACGTGGATTATGAGGAGGCAACCGTGTATGACATCACAGTTCAAGCCAGGGACGGAGGCTCTCCCGCCATGGAGGGCTCATGCAACGTCAAAGTGGAAATAATCGATGTGAATGATAACACTCCAGAGGTGACATTGACCTCCCTAACCAGCCCCATCCGGGAGGATGCTGAAACCGGCACTGTTATTGCCTTGATCAGTGCGAAAGACTTAGATTCTGGGGATAACGGGAAAGTGACACTTGGAGTATCCCAAGGACTTCCGTTTAAATTAAAGTCAGCCTTTGGTGAACACTACACACTTGTGACCGTAGGACGTCTAGACAGAGAGGCCATTGATGAGTACACAGTCGTTGTCACGGCGACCGACTCCGGCTCGCCTCCACTATCCTCTCAGAAGACGTTTGCGGTCCGTCTGTCAGATGTTAATGATAATGCTCCAGTGTTCTCGCAGAACTCCTACTCAGTGGATGTAGCTGAAAATAACGCTCCTGGTACTCCAATAGTAAGCATCTCGGCTTCCGATCCAGATGTGGGGGACAATGCCCGACTGTCCTACTCCATCCTGCCCACCGCCATCCACGGCAGCCCCATCTCCTCATACGTCTACATAAACCCAGAGAATGGCAACATCTTCACCATGCGCTCTCTGGACTACGAGCAAATGAACGCGTTCAAGATCGAGGTGCAGGTGCGGGATGCCGGAGCCCCGCCGCAGGCGTCCAATGTCACCGTGCACGTCTTTGTGGTCGACCAGAATGACAACCCGCCCGTCATCCTTTACCCCGCCCACTCTGAGGACGCAGGGCTCCAGCTGACCGTCCCACACGGCGCCCCCGTCGGCCATCGCGTCAACAAGATTGTCGCCGTTGACCCCGACAGCGGCCACAATGCGTGGCTCTTCTACAGCATCGCTCCCGGGGACGATTCGCCGCTGTTTCACATCGAGCCGCACATGGGCGAACTGCGCACCGCACAGAAACTCATGGACGATGAACAGGGCGGTAAAACTCACCCAGCTTACAGCTTCATAGTGGTTGTACAAGACAACGGCCAGCCAGCTCTGTCCACTAGCGTCTCGGTCACGGTCACCATAGAGGAGAAAAGCGCAGACAAATCTACAGACTTCCGGATTACCCAACGCAAGGGGGAGGGAATGACGGACGTCACATTGTACCTCATAATCGCCCTGGGTTGTGTGACGTTGGTGTCGCTGCTGACCATGGCGGTGCTCTTGGTACGGTGCATCAAGCACAAGGACGGTTCGGCGTGCTGCTATTCCAAGACGGGCTTCCGCTCCCGGCACGCTTACCAGCAGAGAAACCATAAGGACCTTCACCTCCAGCTTAACACTGATGGACCCATTAGATATATGGAGGTGGTCGGAGGGTCTCAAGAACCTCACACACGGACCTACAGGCCCTGCTATTCAACGCTCTCCAGCAGGAGCGACTTTGTGTTTGTCAAGACTCCCATGTTGAGTCATAACAACACACTAAACATGACTTTGACTAGGAAGCACTTAATGAACTCAGCCATTGAGGTGAGAGCATACTCATCCCCACAGGGTTAAGATTCTTCACTGTTGTGCCACTAATGGATTTTCTTCTTTTACTTGCATCTCTTATGCTCACCAAGGCTGCATTTGATTGAAAATACAGTAAAAACAGTACAATGCTTGTGCATCAAGTCGTCATATTAGAGAAAAAGGGTGTCTAAATTGTACCTGTAGGGGTACAACAGCTTGTCACCGAGGCAGTGCCATTAAAAGGGCATATTTGTACCTTTTTACCACAAAAAGGTTAATAATAGTACCTTAAGGTACGTGTTTGATACTAATATGCACATTTTAGGAGTAAAAAAGGCACAAAGATGTCCTTTTAAGGGTACTGCCTCAGTGACAAGCTGTTGTACCTCTAAAGGTACAATTTAGACACCCATTTCTCTGATTTCTGAAGGATCATGTGACTCTGAAGACTGGAGTAATGATGCTGAAAATTCAGCTTTGATCACAGGAATAAATTAAATGTTTACAATATATTCACACAGAAAACATTTCTTTTAAATGGTAATAATATTTCACAATATTACTATTTTTACTGCATTTTTGATCAAATAAATGCAGCCTTGGTGAACAGATGAAACTTCTTTCGAAAACATTTTGCTTCCAAACTTTTGGCCGGTAGTTTAGGTGGAAAATACCTCAGGGCTGTTTAATACTCATGTTGAAGCCATGGGTTTCTCAATGTTTTAGGAGCATAGTTTTAGTTTGAGTGATGCAACTGGGTAATGTGGTAAATATGCTTCTAGTATAAAGTGTACGTCATAGTGCAGTTTTTATGTTTTGGCAACCGGCTCCCAAAAACTGCTATAGATTGGCAGGGTGTGAGTCCTGTGACTATACAGGAAGAGGGAGGAAGAACAGAGGGAAAGCGGGAAGTCAAGGGAAAAGGGTGCAGATATATTAAGAACAAAAAGAAAAGCGTTTAGCAAAAGTCTGGATGGTGTCAGACAAGAAGGGAGGAGAAAATTAGGGCGCAGTAAGGAAAGAGGCTTAGAGAGTATCAGAATAACATGAACTTTGGGATTTTAGAGTTGGAAACATGGTTGTCAGAAGGGAAAACAGATTTAGATTAGTGGTACAAAAAAAAAACAGTTTTTGCTTAAGGACCCAGAATTTACATTAGACATCAAGTGGCGATGCTTGTAGCAAAATTGTTTATCGTACAAAACTAAACAAAAATATCTGCCCCCTGGTTCTCAGATGATGAGTCATGGACAGCAGGGGAAAACAATGCTAAATGTAAGTAATAAAATGTAGCTAATCTCATATAACCAAACCATACATGGTCATATGGGATTAGCTGCAATTTATTATGTGCAATTAGCATTGTTTCCCCCCGCGGTCTGTGAGCCATCTGTTGAGAGCCACTGGTTTAGGTGGAAGACATGAAGCAAACAGAATTATAGAGCAGACATTAAAGAATATACAGAACAGAAGCTCTAAAGCGAGGTTGAAAGAGACATGGACAACAGATGGACAGGAAGAGGAACAGACCGACAGATAGGAATGAGGTTTTGGATGGGGGAAGGAAAAGGCGGGAATATGACGGATGGAGAGAGGGAAAGAGGGAAAGAGGAAGTAGGTAGTGGAAGAAAGAGGTGGCGGAATAACAGGATTCCAGAGGGCATTCATTGACCCCTGACTTCCTGTTGTGCTGAACCCGTGTTATTGATTCCACACGTCTGAGTCATGTGACCTACTTTGCGCGTGTGAGCGTGTCACATCTGGGTTATCCTATAGGCGGCTGTGATTGACGATTCTCATTTCCTTGAATTCTTGTGTAGGAAATTGTCCGTTTACATTTGCAAGTTTCTCTATGGCATGTGAAGTGGTTATTTGTAGAGTTCTGGGCAAGTGTTATATGAGTTTGCTGTTTGTTGAAACTGAATTCCTCTATAATCTCCTGTGTTTATGTCTATGGAGGGATGAGCATGAGAAAAGGAGATTTTCATCTTTCTTTCTCCCATTCTCTCCATCCTGGATGTAATGTCCCATCGCTAAGTCTCTTGGGAGTCATTTAGTCTCTCGGGTCTCTGGGCTGCCATCTGGCTCTGCTATCATGACACGTGCTCTCTGTGTGTGTGTGTGTGTGTGTGTGTGTGTGTGTGTGTGTGTGTGTGTGTGTGTGTGTGTGTGTGTGTGTGTGTGTGTGTGTGTGTGTGTGTGTGTGTGTGTGTGTGTGTGTGTGTGTGTGTGTGTGTGTGTGTGTGTGTGTGTGTGTGTGTGTGTGTGTGTGTGTGTGTGTGTGTGAGTGAGTGAGAGAGAGAGAGAGAGAGAGAGAGAGAGAGGAGGTGGGAATTATGTTTCAATAGAAATGGAAGAAATGTTAATGGACCAGAGGACAGAGAGAGGGCTGTGTGTGTGTGTGTGTGTGTGTGTGTGTGTGTGTGGTCCTGGTCCATAGCAGATCCTGGACACACAATAATCATGTTGACAATCCTTGTTACTCTTCTTCTTGATTTCTTACCTTTTCTTTTTCACCCTGATAAAAAAAAACACCTTTTCAACTTTAATTTCCCCTTTCCCTACTTTCTTTCAAACTTTTTAAGGGTGAATCTCACACAACCTGTCATGAATATATCTTGATGATATTGTACTTTAAAGGGTTAGTTCACCCAAAAATGAAAATTCTGTCATTAATTACTCACCCTCATGTCGTTCGACACCCGTTCATCTTCGGAACACAAATGAAGATATTTTAGTTGAAATCTGATGGCTCTGAAAGGCCTCCATTGGCTCAATGGCACGGTTCACTCTCAAGACCCTTAAAAGGTACTAAAGACGTCGTTACAAAGTCCATCTCACTACAGTGGTTCTACAATAAATATGAATCGGCGATAATAGTTTTTGTGCGCAAAAAAACCCTAAATAACGACTTACATAGTGATGGCGATTTCAAAACACGGCATCATGAAGCTTAGAAGCGTTATGAATCAGTGAGCTGAATCATGATTCGGATCGCGTGTCAAACCGCCAAACTGCTGAAATTTGGCGATCCAAACTGCTGAATCGGCTCGCTGATTCATAACGCTTCGAAGCTTCATGATGCCTTGTTTTGAAATCGGCATCACTATGTAAGTCGTTATTTAGGGTTTTTTTGCGCACAAAAACTATTATCAGTAAAGTTATTGTAGAACCACTGTAGTGAGATGGACTTTGTAACGACGTCTTTAGTACCTTTTAAGGGTCTTGAGAGTGAACCGTGCATTGTGCCAATGGAGGCCTTTCAGAGCCATCAGATTTCAACTAAAATATCTTCATTTGTGTTCCGAAGATGAACGGAGGTCTTACGGGTGTCGAACGACATGAGGGTAAGTAATTAATGACAGAATTTTCATTTTTGGGTGAACTAACCCTTTAAGAAAACTTTTAGGAACATAAAATGACTTGCTTTTCATGCCAATTAAAGGGTTAGTTCACCCAGGAATGAAAATGTAATTAATTACTCACCCTCATGTCGTTCCACACCCATAAGACCTCCGTTCATCTTCGGAACACAAATTAAGATATTTTTGTTGAAATCCGATGGCTCAGAACGGCCTGTATAGGCATCAATGTAATTTACACTCTCAAGATCCATTAATGTACTAAAAACATATTTAAATCAGTTCATGTGAGTACAGTGGTTCAATATTAGTATTATAAAGCGACGAGAAGGTTTTTGGTGCGCCAAAAAAACTAAAATAGCGACTTATATAGTGATGGCCGATTTCAAAACACTGCTTTATGAAGCTCGGAGCATTATGAATCCATGTGTTGAATCATGATTTGGATCGCGTGTCAAACCGGCAAACTGCTGAAATCACGTGACTTTGTCGATCCGAACCGCTAATTCGATACGCTCCGAAGCTTCTTGAAGCAGTGTTGTGAAATTGGCCATCACTATAAGTCGTTGTTTAGTTTTTTTGGTGCACCAAAAATTTTCTCGTCGCTTTATAATATTAATATTGAACCACTGTACTCACATGAACTGGTTTAAATATATTTTTAGTACATTAATGGATCTTGAGAGAGGAAATGTCATTGCTGGATATGCTCACTGAGCCATCGGATTTCAAATATCTTAATTTGTGTTGTGAAGATGAACGGAGGTCTTACGGGTGTGGAACGGCATGAGGGTGAGGAATAAATGACAGAATTTTCATTTTTGGGTGAACTAACCCTTTAAGCACAGTTTACTCCCAATTCTCATTACTGTAAAGTAAAAAAACATATATAGTATATAATTGAATAAGAATAGGAACATAAAATGACTGACATGAACATGACATGTTTTTACATTGTACTTACATTTTTAATAATACCTGCATGTAATTACATCTGTAATTAATTTCTGTAGTTACATTTATAATTACACTGTTGACACTTCCCTTACACCTAACCCTACCCTTAAACTGACCCATCCCACCACACCTGTCCCTAACTTTACCCGTATCCCACCTCAATATCAGCAAAAATGTTTTGTATACAATATAAACACAATAAGTACATTGTACTTATTTTTTTTATATAAGTAGGGGAGAGCAGGGATGAAAGTACCATTTTTCAGAAAATCGTAATTTTAAAAGATAATGATTTAGACCGAGATATATTTTTGCTGTGGCCAATAACTCACAAGTGTGGTCTATCAATAGCAGGTGGTATTTTGTACAAATGTAGAACGACTACAGTATAATTTCACTTTGAACATAAGCTGCACATTGTTACTTTTGACCCCATCAGGTGGGTCAAAAGTAACACAACAATACAAGCTAGATTTTTTGGTGCTACTCTTGTTTTTATTAAACATACCTGACTATGACCTTGTTAGTATGTAACTGCAAACATATTTTGTCCTTTATCTTTGCAAAAAAAGTATTAAATTACGTTTTCATTTTATATGTTAAAGTTCATCAAATGTTTCAAATGTAACCTGACAGTACAAACTTGAATTGTTTAGAATATTTTTTATTTGCAATGTCAATCTATTTGATAAGTTTTTTCTTCAACAGTATGAACAATATAAAAATTAAATTAAATTAAATTTGCATAATATGCATTATTGTTTCCCCTATACATTTTTCCAGCAGCGGTGCTGTTACGTGCCGGAGGTTGTTACCAAGTCGTGCGTGGGGGGTCTGGGGGCATCCACCTCCGGAATAATTTTTTTTAAATAACATCTTAAACCATGACTTCTGGCAAGTTTTGTGGATAGAAATGGACATTTTGAACATTAAAATCCTAATTAAAATTTTCATTAGTTTAAAAGGTGACTAGCTTACAGCCTATTTTACTTCACTAACCTCCAGGGATGTGCAGAAGTTCCTAAGGGGCAAATGTAAAAAATTAACAAAAGTTTTGTGTGTGTGTAAAGTTTGGATACTATTTTATGTTTTTGCTTATGCTTATCAAGCCTGCATTTATTTAATCAAAAATGTAATCATTCAGTAACCTAAAATATTGTGAAATATTATTACACGATGTTCTTTGTAACTTTTTATTAATCAAAAAAAGAAAAAAAAAGAAAAGAGCATCACATAACATACAAGAGCTGGAAGTAATTTTCTCTTTGCCTTTTGTTGTTTGATTCACATTAATGGCTCAATCGTCAGCAGGTTTATTAGATGCTGCCCCTTTAAGACCAAAATGGAGATCTAATCATATCATTCTCCCATTGATTTCTCCCAACTATTTACGGCCATTTAAGATAAATTTGTGTTTAAGTGAATACTCTCCATGCCGGTCATTTTGAGATATAGGCTATTTGTTGTGTATTTGATGGTTTAGTCGCGCAAGTCGGTCCGTTTCGCAGCGTGCGCGCGCACACATACACATACACATACCCCCGCCTTGAACTTGGAAACGGCGTCTATTGCGCGGATTATTGTGCTATTTAGCAATTTAGCCAAAGTGGAGAGAGCATTTGACACCAATAACGAATTGTGCTGAATCTGACGTTTAATGCATGTTTGGGGAGAAATGACAGCGCGCGCTGTGAAGGGAAGGAAGTTGCGCTAGACGGAACGCGGGTATAGTTTATAATAGCTTTACCTCATATCTTCTTTTCATAATCCTTGGGGAAAATAAAAATAAAGCGAAAATAAGATTAATATCACAGCCCTAAAGTGTAAGCAGACTACATTTTTGTTTAGTTCTCTGGCAATCGTCAATCTCTCTCTCTCTCTTTTACAGTGTGTAAGTGAATGTCGTGATATTACTGATCATGTGAAGATTTTGCAGCGGCGCTGCGCCGCTATGAATACATTGTAGGGGAAACACTGTATATAATAGCGGGACAAAAGTGACAAGTGTTACTTTCGTCCCGACAGGAAGTCCTGACATTTAAACACGATTTACTTTTATACTGAAAAACTCTGAAAAGACAAACCTTCAGGGTGTGTAACAGAACTAAATAACCCATAGACTGATCATTACTGTGACGCATGAAACAAGAAACACAACTTGTAATTAGAAAAAAAAGTACCGCTTCATTAATTTACTTGCAGCATTTTGGACCTAACCGCGGGAAACAATGACGGAATCACATGATATTTGGCAAGGGTTGTTTGCTGAACGTGCTGTCATAGCTTGAAATGCAAATGTATTCAGGGCTCGGAGAAAATTGCGTTGTTACTTTCGTCCCGTGTTACTTTCGCCCCGGTTCTCCCCTACATAGTAGTTAAGGCCACCTAATATAAAGTGGGGCCGTTAACGTTAATCCGGAGGTACGACCTAGCACATCCCATGATACCAACTCTATCATTCAACGTCATCTTCAAAACACATTGGAGTAAACACTGAAAAGCAAATTTAGCAAATCTGTATGTTCCCTTGCTAAATGGTTCACAATGTCCTGCAGACCAGTTACCTTGTATGTACAGTGGAAAAAAATCTTCTTCCTGAAGCACTTTTGAATTTATTTCCTCAGCATATTAGGTCATATTGTTTATTGGTATGGCCAATATTTGAACAGTGAAAACAATAATAAAAGCATTTTTGAACTTTAATGTCACTAATTGAAATACTTTCACAGCAAAAAAATATGTATGCGATTAATTTAGATTAATTAATCACAGAGTTTGTAATTAATTAGATAATAAATTTTTAATTGATTGACAGCCCTAATAATATATATATATATATATTGAATAAGAACAGGAACATAAAATTGCTCGCATTTTTTTATAACAATTAAGCACCGTTTACTCATAACTGTAAAGCAAAATGTTTTTTATATTGAATAAGAATTTAATGAGAATCATCATTAAAAGAATTTAAAAAAATGTACTCAAAAATTCTGTGAAAATCATCTAAGATGTTCATACAATTGACTTAATCCTTCGTCTTTACCTGGCTTTTAGTTTAAATGTACGATGTGTCCTGGACATATTTCTGTGAGATTCATCTGTTTATATTCCAATGTTTATGTAAAAACCCCAATTTAATACATGCCTGGCAGGTTTATGACCAAATTCGTAGGAAAGGCTCCAATCTTCTGACAAACATCTGGAGATTTGTTACTTTCTGGATTTGTTGACCTCCTGTGGTCATGTTATGACGGTAAACATATTTCACGACTTTCCAGATTTGTCCATGTTTTCAGATGAACCATTTCACTTTGATCCCTTTGATCGTGTTGCCATTGCTTTTCACTGAAGCTCTTGTAGTGTCCTACTTTTATTCTTTTTTTTAGCTGTGACCACCCTGATCAGTATAATCAGAAACAAACTGAATTAATCTGTGCAAATCTCACAATCATGATGCTAGGTAGTCGCTTACTAATCAGAAGAGTCGTTAATTAATTAGTGAAAATGTCTCTAGTCATGTATGCATGTGCCCTTCTGTTTTGAGTGATAATGTGTGTACAGTTTATACACAGAGCGGCATGTTAGTGTGTTTATAAGATATACAAAGAAAACTAGATCTTTACGGAATCAGGTACCTTCCTGTTCAGTGTTTAAAATACGGTGGGGGATGTTTCTCTATTGTGTGGTCAGGATGTAAGTCACACACACAGAGGTTTTCCGTGTGATCTATGAGGAAGGATGTCTTGGATAAATCTAGTTTGTTCCTTCACAGGATCCCTCAGATTTGATCTACTGGTCCAAATGTGGTTCATGTGTGTGTGCGCCAGATGTAAAGCTACAGATTAAGGCCAAATGTTTTGCGAATTATAGTTATAAGAATAATAAATTCTTCCACGTGGGCTTATATAGATCAGAATCTGTAAGCTGAATGTGTGCATACAATCCGATGTCTTTGGCTCAATCAGAATTTAGAGTCAGTCATATTCCTTTTTGATTTTTTTAAAGGCTTTTAGCTTGACTGATTTGGTACATACACATTTTGCAATAGTGTTTGTGGTATTGTATGTGTGTGTGTGTATGTATATACATAGGTGTGTTTCATCCTGCTTTGCCATGTGTGCAGAGCATTATGTTTGTTTACAGATGTCACACAGTCCTTTAGGCGTATTTGGTGTGTGTGTATATGTGTGTTTGGGAGCATGACACATCTATTGTGTGTTATTTGTATAAATATGCAGTATGTAAATACCATTATTTGAGAGGACACTACCCACCTTCAACTTTGACTTTGAGTTAATGGCATGGTGAAGTTGTGTGACCTCATTCTGATCACCATGGCGATGGTTGCAATTATAAACACTCTAAAGAATCTTGAATTCTAAATGGAACACAGTGAGGTTAGATGGCAACAATGTAACATACTACTGTTTGATATGTTTATTGTTGAACATTGCATACTGTTTCAGATTCTAGTTTATGCGATGTGCAGTATACTCATGAGAAACACAGACGCCTCATTATGGAAGATTTTGTTTAATTTTCTGACATTGCTGCTGGCGGATGTAACCTTCCCGCTCTCTCGCTCCACACTCTTTCTGCCCTCGCTGAATGAACGTTTTGTACACATGAGGATATGCAGGAGCCATTACTGTCTGAAGGCTCTGTCCCTGAACATGAATAATGTTATGATCTCTCTTATTGTTCTGATTAATCTGATGTGGTTGAGTTTATATGTGTACAGAGTGAGGCGAGTCATGTGTTCTGTTTGAGAGGTTTTGGGTTGTGTGTTTATGGGTTTACTTGGTTATACATCACAAACAAAACTGTTCACAAAAGCTTAAATTGGACAAAAGCTCATTTTGGGTGTACAAATGTATAAATTGTGTAAGTGATGTACATTTTCGTATACAGGCCAGGTTTATATGGAAGCTTGTTTCCGCCAAAGAATAAAACATTTTAAAAGATAATGGTGACTTTATCTCACAATTGAGAGTATACATCGCGCAATTCAGATTTTGCTCAGAATTTCTAGATATAAACTTGCAATTGCGTGATATAAAGTCAGGATTGTGTGATATAAAGTCAGGATTGTGAGATGTAAAGTCAGGATTGTGTGATTTAAAGTCAGAATTGTGAGATGTAAAGTCAGAATTGTGAGATGTAAAGTCAGGATTGTGAGATGTAAAGTCAGGATTGTGAGATGTAAAGTCAGGATTGTGAGATGTAAAGTCAGGATTGTGTGATTTAAAGTCAGGATTGTGAGATGTAAAGTCAGAGTTGTGACATAAAGTCAGGATTGCGAGATGTAAAGTCAGAATTGTGAGATGTAAAGTCAGAATTGTGAGATGTAAAGTCAGGATTGTGAGATGTAAAGTCAGAATTGTGAGATGTAAAGTCAGGATTGTGAGATGTAAAGTCAGGATTGTGAGATGTAAAGTCAGGATTGTGAGATGTAAAGTCAGAATTGTGAGATGTAAAGTCAGATTTGTGTGATATAAAGTCAGACAGAATTGTGAGATGTAAAGTCAGAATTGTGAGATGTAAAGTCAGGATTGTGTGATTTAAAGTCAGGATTGTGAGATGTAAAGTCAGAGTTGTGACATAAAGTCAGGATTGCGAGATGTAAAGTCAGAATTGTGAGATGTAAAGTCAGAATTGTGAGATGTAAAGTCAGGATTGTGAGATGTAAAGTCAGAATTGTGAGATGTAAAGTCAGGATTGTGAGATGTAAAGTCAGGATTGTGAGATGTAAAGTCAGGATTGTGAGATGTAAAGTCAGAATTGTGAGATGTAAAGTCAGAATTGTGAGATGTAAAGTCAGAATTGTGAGATGTAAAGTCAGAATTGTGAGATGTAAAGTCAGGATTGTGAGATGTAAAGTCAGGATTGTGAGATGTAAAGTCAGATTTGTGTGATATAAAGTCAGAATTGTGAGATGTAAAGTCAGAATTGTGAGATGTAAAGTCAGGATTGTGAGATGTAAAGTCAGGATTGTGAGATGTAAAGTCAGAATTGTGTGATTTAAAGTCAGAATTGTGAGATGTAAAGTCAGAATTGTGAGATGTAAAGTCAGAATTGTGTGGTATAAAGTCAAAATTGTATGGTATAAAGTCAGAATTGTGAGATATAAAGTCAGAATTGTATGGTATAAAGTCAGAATTGTATGGTATAAAGTCAGAATTGTGAGATGTAAAGTCAGAATTGTGTGATATAAAGTCCGAATTGTGAGATGTAAAGTCAGGATTGTGTGATATAAAGTCAGGATTGTGTGATATAAAGTCAGGATTGTGTGATATAAAGTCAGAATTGTGTGATATAAAGTCAGGATTGTGAGATGTAAAGTCAGAATTGTGAGATGTAAAGTCAGAATTGTGAGATGTAAAGTCAGAATTGTGAGATATAAAGTCAGAATTGTGAGATGTAAAGTCAGGATTGTGTGACGTAAAGTCAGAATTGTGAGATGTAAAGTCAGAATTGTGAGATGTAAAGTCAGAATTGTGTGGTATAAAGTCAAAATTGTATGGTATAAAGTCAGAATTGTGAGATTTAAAGTCAGAATTGTGAGATGTTAAGTCAGAATTGTGTGATATAAAGTCAGGATTGTTTGATAAAGTCAGGATTGTGTGATATAAAGTCAGAATTGTGTGATATAAAGTCAGAATTGTGAGATGTAAAGTCAGAATTGTGAGATATAAAGTCAGAATTGTGAGATGTAAAGTCAGGATTGTGTGACGTAAAGTCAGAATTGTGAGATGTAAAGTCAGAATTGTGAGATGTAAAGTCAGAATTGTGTGGTATAAAGTCAAAATTGTATGGTATAAAGTCAGAATTGTGAGATTTAAAGTCAGAATTGTGAGATGTAAAGTCAGAATTGTGAGATGTAAAGTCAGAATTGTGAGATGTAAAGTCAGGATTGTGTGACGTAAAGTCAGAATTGTGTGATGTAAAGTCAGAATTGTGAGATATAAAGTCAGAATTGTGAGATGTTAAGTCAGAATTGTGTGATATAAAGTCAGGATTGTTTGATAAAGTCAGGATTGTGTGATATAAAGTCAGAATTGTGTGATATAAAGTCAGAATTGTGTGATATAAAGTCAGAATTGTGAGATTTAAAGTCAGAATTGTGAGATGTAAAGTCAGAATTGTGAGATGTAAAGTCAGGATTGTGTGACGTAAAGTCAGAATTGTGTGATGTAAAGTCAGAATTGTGAGATATAAAGTCAGAATTGTGAGATGTAAAGTCAGAATTGTGAGATGTTAAGTCAGAATTGTGTGATATAAAGTCAGGATTGTTTGATAAAGTCAGGATTGTGTGATATAAAGTCAGAATTGTGTGATATAAAGTCATAATTGTGAGATGTAAAGTCAGAATTGTGAGATATAAAGTCAGAATTGTGAGATGTAAAGTCAGGATTGTGTGACGTAAAGTCAGAATTGTGAGATGTAAAGTCAGAATTGTGAGATGTAAAGTCAGAATTGTGTGGTATAAAGTCAAAATTGTATGGTATAAAGTCAGAATTGTGAGATTTAAAGTCAGAATTGTGAGATGTAAAGTCAGAATTGTGAGATGTAAAGTCAGAATTGTGAGATGTAAAGTCAGGATTGTGTGACGTAAAGTCAGAATTGTGTGATGTTAAGTCAGAATTGTGTGATATAAAGTCAGGATTGTTTGATAAAGTCAGGATTGTGTGATATAAAGTCAGAATTGTGTGATATAAAGTCAGAATTGTGTGATATAAAGTCAGAATTGTGAGATGTAAAGTCAGAATTGTCAGAATTGTGTGATATAAAGTCAGAATTGTGTGATATAAAGTCAGACAGAATTGTGAGATGTAAAGTCAGAATTGTGAGATGTAAAGTCAGAATTGTGAGATGTAAAGTCAGAATTGTGAGATGTAAAGTCAGACAGAATTGTGAGATGTAAAGTCAGAATTGTGAGATGTAAAGTCAGAATTGTGAGATATAAAGTCAGAATTGTGAGATGTAAAGTCAGAATTGTGAGATATAAAGTCAGAATTGTGAGATGTAAAGTCAGAATTGTGAGATGTAAAGTCAGAATTGTGAGATATAAAGTCAGAATTGTGAGATGTAAAGTCAGAATTGTGAGATATAAAGTCAGGATTGTGTGATGTAAAGTCAGAATTGTGAGATGTAAAGTCAGAATTGTGAGATATAAAGTCAGGATTGTGTGATGTAAAGTCAGAATTGTGAGATATAAAGTCAGAATTGTGTGATTTAAAGTCAGAATTGTGAGATGTAAAGTCAGAATTGTGAGATGTAAAGTCAGAATTGTGTGGTATAAAGTCAAAATTGTATGGTATAAAGTCAGAATTGTGAGATTTAAAGTCAGAATTGTGAGATGTTAAGTCAGAATTGTGTGATATAAAGTCAGGATTGTTTGATAAAGTCAGGATTGTGTGATATAAAGTCAGAATTGTGTGATATAAAGTCAGAATTGTGAGATGTAAAGTCAGAATTGTGAGATATAAAGTCAGAATTGTGAGATGTAAAGTCAGGATTGTGTGACGTAAAGTCAGAATTGTGAGATGTAAAGTCAGAATTGTGAGATGTAAAGTCAGAATTGTGTGGTATAAAGTCAAAATTGTATGGTATAAAGTCAGAATTGTGAGATTTAAAGTCAGAATTGTGAGATGTAAAGTCAGAATTGTGAGATGTAAAGTCAGAATTGTGAGATGTAAAGTCAGGATTGTGTGACGTAAAGTCAGAATTGTGTGATGTAAAGTCAGAATTGTGAGATATAAAGTCAGAATTGTGAGATGTTAAGTCAGAATTGTGTGATATAAAGTCAGGATTGTTTGATAAAGTCAGGATTGTGTGATATAAAGTCAGAATTGTGTGATATAAAGTCAGAATTGTGTGATATAAAGTCAGAATTGTGAGATTTAAAGTCAGAATTGTGAGATGTAAAGTCAGAATTGTGAGATGTAAAGTCAGGATTGTGTGACGTAAAGTCAGAATTGTGTGATGTAAAGTCAGAATTGTGAGATATAAAGTCAGAATTGTGAGATGTAAAGTCAGAATTGTGAGATGTTAAGTCAGAATTGTGTGATATAAAGTCAGGATTGTTTGATAAAGTCAGGATTGTGTGATATAAAGTCAGAATTGTGTGATATAAAGTCATAATTGTGAGATGTAAAGTCAGAATTGTGAGATATAAAGTCAGAATTGTGAGATGTAAAGTCAGGATTGTGTGACGTAAAGTCAGAATTGTGAGATGTAAAGTCAGAATTGTGAGATGTAAAGTCAGAATTGTGTGGTATAAAGTCAAAATTGTATGGTATAAAGTCAGAATTGTGAGATTTAAAGTCAGAATTGTGAGATGTAAAGTCAGAATTGTGAGATGTAAAGTCAGAATTGTGAGATGTAAAGTCAGGATTGTGTGACGTAAAGTCAGAATTGTGTGATGTTAAGTCAGAATTGTGTGATATAAAGTCAGGATTGTTTGATAAAGTCAGGATTGTGTGATATAAAGTCAGAATTGTGTGATATAAAGTCAGAATTGTGTGATATAAAGTCAGAATTGTGAGATGTAAAGTCAGAATTGTCAGAATTGTGTGATATAAAGTCAGAATTGTGTGATATAAAGTCAGACAGAATTGTGAGATGTAAAGTCAGAATTGTGAGATGTAAAGTCAGAATTGTGAGATGTAAAGTCAGAATTGTGAGATGTAAAGTCAGACAGAATTGTGAGATGTAAAGTCAGAATTGTGAGATGTAAAGTCAGAATTGTGAGATATAAAGTCAGAATTGTGAGATGTAAAGTCAGAATTGTGAGATATAAAGTCAGAATTGTGAGATGTAAAGTCAGAATTGTGAGATGTAAAGTCAGAATTGTGAGATATAAAGTCAGAATTGTGAGATGTAAAGTCAGAATTGTGAGATATAAAGTCAGGATTGTGTGATGTAAAGTCAGAATTGTGAGATGTAAAGTCAGAATTGTGAGATATAAAGTCAGGATTGTGTGATGTAAAGTCAGAATTGTGAGATATAAAGTCAGAATTGTGTGATTTAAAGTCAGAATTGTGAGATGTAAAGTCAGAATTGTGAGATATAAAGTCAGGATTGTGTGATGTAAAGTCAGAATTGTGAGATGTAAAGTCAGAATTGTGAGATATAAAGTCAGGATTGTGTGATGTAAAGTCAGAATTGTGAGATATAAAGTCAGAATTGTGAGATATAAAGTCAGGATTGTGTGATGTAAAGTCAGAATTGTGAGATATAAAGTCAGAATTGTGAGATATAAAGTCAGGATTGTGTGATGTAAAGTCAGAATTGTGAGATATAAAGTCAGAATTGTGAGATATAAAGTCAGGATTGTGTGATGTAAAGTCAGAATTGTGAGATATAAAGTCAGAATTGGGACTTTTTAAGTTGCGAGTTTATATCACTTTATAACATGCAATTCATAAATTGTTTTGTATATTTTTATTTTTAGTATATTTATTAGGTTTACGAATATTAGTTCTCATTTATAGTTCAGTAAGCATGTGTATTCTCTGTTGTGTGTTCTTTCAGCTTTTGTTCATCCGGTGTTTGTGGGTGTTGCTTTTGATGCATCCTGTGAGTCTGTGCATGAACCTTACGAAAAAGAAGTTTATTGAAGTGTGCTATTAGTAGGCCTATACTTATTTCATGCTAAAAATAAGAAAGTATACTTTGTCTACTTTTTATGTACCTCTCAGAAATATACTTAAAATTGCACTTTAGGTGTACCTGACTTACTGATAGAAAGTCTAAGTATATGGACTATACATGTACTAACTCAAAGTATAATTAAGTATTCTAAGTATACTTGGATTGTAGTTGCGTTTATTCTTTTGAGGAGCCTATTAAATACTTTTTTCACATAGTTTTACATACTGTCTTATGAACTTACATTGTTTTAAAATATTGATTTATAAAGATGATCATAATTCTGAGAATCTGATTTTTTGTGTAGGCTAGTCCACTGGTAGTGTAGTACATAGGAATTTACTTCAAATCTACTTTACTCTGTCCCCTCCATGGCTGTCCGTGTTTTCACTGTTATACGGAAGGGGGCGCATCTTCTAGTCCAGAATCTCTGGATCAAAACACAGGCGAAGAAGAAGCTGATACCAACTAAACAAACGCTAGCCTAACGCAAATGTAAAACGACAAACATTCAATAGCATATAAATAAAAACGGCCGAACGTTACCGGATGAAAGGTCGAACCCATGAAGAGGAAACGGCTGTGAAGCTTTGGTGGTGTTGATGGACTCGATCTACTTCATCTGTGTTTTGATCGTTTTGAATCCAACCCAGACGAAGTCCTCGATTAAAATGCAAGTTTCTCAGCTTTTTGTTTTAAATGTTGCTTTTTTAAATTAAACTTACCCACATTCAAGTGTTGATAAAAAGTATGCATGACGCTAGAATAAAATGTTTTTAAAATGGAAAGAGTTGAATGTATATTTCAAGTATAAAAAAGAAACACCTAAATAGGAACAAAGTAGTATAATTTAAGTGCAAAAATAATATATAAATAGTAAACTATAAGTATGATGCTAAGTTCGCTTAAAGAAAACTTACAATTATACTTGCAGTATAAAACTACTAAACTAGTAGTTTACTGAGAGTGCACTTCAAAGTGTAATCCCATAAACTGAAAAAAAATTATGAATTAATTAAAATAGGAAACTACTAGTATGCTTATAAGTTCGCTTGTAGTCCAGATGCAGTACAAATGAGAAACGTAGTTGTGAACTTAGTTGGGCACTTTAAGTTTCCTACTGTTGCATATACTTTTATATAACGTTACCCTTATACTTAACGTTACTAAAAAGTGGGCCAATTTAGTCCCAAGCAGTATTGAAATAATAATCCTGGACACAAATAGTACATTGATATATTAGTATACTTACCACATCAAGTATACTTAAAAATATATATAAAAAGTATATCTACTTTGTATACTTTAAAAATATATATATTGAAGTATACTTCTTTTTCGTAAGGGGGTGCACCTCTGATATTGTTTGTTTCTAATACATGGTTGAAAAAAATGATTGCCCTTTGTTTGTTTGTTTCATGTTGAAATGTGACATCACAGAACTAAAATGTGCTATAATGCCATTTTATGTTGATGCCATCATATGACTTTTTAGCGTCTCTCTTTTGTTTAGTTCTGATCGTCTCTGTCTCTCTCTCTCTGTATGTATTCACTTGGTTTAATTTAATTCTAGAAGTGGAGGGGCTTTTATCCTGGTGTCCTTAAGTATTGGAGTATATATGCAGTTTTATTTAGGGGTTTGTGAGTTTATAGAGATAAAACGCAGTGTGAGTGTTTGCTGCCCTGAGGATGGAATCACAATGGTCTTTCTGTCTTTGACCCAATTAGTCACAGAGCTTGTTTCTCGCTCACTGGAACAATCCTGGACACTGTGTGTGTGTGTGTGTGTGTGTTCAAACTGAAATGCTTGAATTCCTGCTCATCCCAGTCGTGTTTCAGATGCACTATACTTATTACTCGCTCTGTCTGTGTGTGTGTGTGTGTGTGTGTACCTGGTATTTCCTACATAATGGGAACCAAATGTCCCCACAAAGATAGTAATACCAGTCATCTTTGACCGTGACATTTTTTGGTCACTATGAGGAAAACAGTTTATAAATCATACTAAATTACGTTTTTTGGAAAATTTTAAAATGCAGAAGGTTTTGTGGGATGGGTAGGGTTAGTGTAGAATGATAGAATATAAAGTTGAATATAATAATGGGAACCTTAAACATGGGAATGTGTGTGTGTGCGTGCGTGCATGCGGGTGTGTGACTAACCATTTCACACCAATCCGTTTCGAATGAATCCTCTATAAGTCACAGTGTGACGAAGTGAACAAGTCTCTCGTTCTTGTGGTTCGGTCACATGCTGTGTCCTCAAGGTCACACTGACGGCCATCACCACATACAGGAACAGGATACACACTTACATCATTCTTCTGTCCCCATGGCAACAGCAAGGTCACACAAATACACTCACAAATGAATGGTGAGTCTTTACTTTTCTTTTTATATGTCATTACTCATGGTTTTCCTTTTGTCTCATTACAGCAAAAACCACCCAGCGCTGACTGGCGTTTCACACAGAACCAGAGGCCCGGGCCCAGCGGGTGAGTAACACACACACGCACACACATAAACGCACACACATTTTCACTAAGTTTTGCATTATGTAAATGCACAAAGTCACCCTATTCCAAAAACATTTGCATTGAATAAATGGTTAGCACTCTTTGAGCTGCATATATATGAATATATAGATCAAGAGAAGACATACAGAAATAGATTTGCATGCATATTTGCTTTTGTATAAGAGACATAGGCTGTCGTTATTACGAGTCAGAAACATAACATTGAAGTAGTATGAACAACAGAAATAGCTGTGAACAATAAACCCAAACTACAAACTACAAATGTCTTATGTGTGAAGCAAACTATAGATTGTACATATACTTGCAACATCTAGAATTCAGAGTTCCCACTCGTTCCCCACTCATAAATCACAATATTTCTGAGTGTTCAAGCTAGTATTGCAATGCAGGCACATTGTACATACTGCATATTCTATAATTAAGGCAATTACTTTGCCATTCCAAACATATCCAAAGAGAATGAGAGAAACAAAAAGAGAAAGAAAGTAGCTGTGTGCTGAATCTTAATGTTGTTCTCCTCTTAACAAAATGGCTGCTGTTATTCAAGCACTTACCCCTCCACCCCCAATGCCTCAATCTGCCAAGAGACAGAGAGAGAGAGAGAGAGAGAGAGAGAGAGAGAGGCCAGAAAGAGTAAAAGAGGGGGACAGTGAGGTTTATTGCCATGCTAATGCCTGTTATAGTCAATGCATTGTGCTGAAACTGATTGGTACCATTAAGACGCCAAAGGGCTTTGACGCTTTGACTATTTCAGTGTGATTGACAGCGACTCATCCAATCAGGTGCTCTCTTGGGGGAGGGGCCAGTCACAGGCAGCCAATAGGGTCCCGATTCTCTCGTGTGCCAGTGTTCACGGCGCATCGGTTTCCATAACAGACGTTACACAACACATTCCAGCCTGACAGGACCTAGTTTGAAAGAAGCCATTTGGAAGAAATTAAATCTTTTTGTTTAGTTTAAATTGGCAGTGCTGCATATATAGCAGCGGGCCCAAAGACCTGTGTGTTGTTAGCAGGGTTATTATAGTTAACTAAAGCTAAAGCTACCGTAGTCACTTGAAATAAAGTAAATGTTACTAAATGGAACTGACAAAAAATGTGTGTAGGATTTACATGGAAAAACTAGGTAAACAAGTTTAAGTGGCTAATAAATTTAAAGTAACATGGAATTGATATTTAAACTTGTTCCAGTAAAACACACTTCAGTAGAAAAATGTTTACAGTGTAGTTGCCTAAGCAATCAAATTGACAAAAACACATTATTACACCTTTAACTTTGTTCAAAATATATTATTCAAAATATTAATAAAAACTATAATTGCATCTCAGTGATACTAAAGTAACAACATAATGGTTGTCCATCCTTCAAGCAATAAGTCACCCAAAATATGAAAATGATCTCATAATTTACTACACTCAAGCCATCCCAAGTGTATATGACTTTCTTATTTCAACCGAACATAATCAGAGTTATATTAAATAATATCCTGGCTATTCCCTGCTTTATAATGGCATTGAATAGTGCCCGAGTTTTTGAAGCTCCAAAAAGCGCATCCATCCATCATAAAAGTAATCCGTACGCCTCCAGTGAGTTAATAAATGCCTTGGTTTTTGCAATGGGTTTTTGCCAGAAGCCAGTGATTAAAGTTAGTTATAAATATGAATATTTTTCTTAAACCCATCGCTTCGCTTCAAAAGGCATTTATTAACCCACTGAAGCTGTATAGATTACTTTTATGATGTACGGATTACATTTACGATGGATAGATTACTTTTATGATGTATGGATTACTTTTATGATGTATGTGTCGGCTCAGATCCGGCCCACATCTGGTACGCGTGGAATCCACACGTGCCAGATGTGGGCCGGATCTGTGCCGACACCATGTTGCTGTCTGGGTCATGATGGATGGATGAGCTTTTTGGAGCTCTATTCAATGCATTTACGAAGCTGGGAAAAGCCAGTATATATATATATATTTTTTAAAAGAACTCTGACTATGTTCGGCTGAAAGAAGAAACCCAGACAGCAACATAGTGTCGCCCATATCCGGCCCACATCTGGTACGCGTGGAATCCATATGTACCAGATGTGGCCTGGATCTGGGCCGAAACTATGTTGCTGTCTGGGAAGTCATATACACCTAGGATGGCTTGAGGGTGAGAGTAACTGAAATAAAAATGAATAGAAACTATTAGGTTTGCATTTAACTAATTATTTTCTACACATTACTTAATTTGCCTCCGTCCCAATATACTGAACAACGCGACATACTTTCATATCACAGGTTAGTGGTAGAGTTATACTCAGGGAACACTATAGTTATTCACAATCACAAAAGTTCATTATTTGCATCTGTTTTAAAGCCTTGCTGGTTAAACATTTCAGGACTAAGTAGTCTTACTGCGCTAATACAGTCAAATACACACAAGGTTAACATAAACACAGTCGGTTATGTCTAAAGTGAAAGTAAAATTGTGTGTGTCTGTATATCAGATGCGGGCTGGTCTTAAAGGTACAGTTCACCTCTAAAATGATGTCATTATTTACTCACTCTAATGTGGTTCTAAACCTGTATTCATTTCTTCTGTTGAACACAGACAGTTAATGGTAGCCATTGACATCCATATTATTATTTCCTACAATGGGGACCAGAAACTGTTTGGTTTTCAACATTCTTCAAAATATATTTTATGTCCAACAGAAGAAAGAACTTTTTTCAGGTGCAAAACAACTTGAGCGTGAGTAATCGATGACTGAATTTTCATTTTTGAGTGAACTATTCCTTTAATGTTAATAAAACAACAAAAGACAAAGAGAAAACCACTCACTGCTCTTGACTGAAAAACTTTAATACAGTAGCTTTAATAAGAATCAATGTTTATTTTATAGTGAAGTCTATGTAGTTTTATTTTTACATTTATTCATTCAATTTCATACTTAAATGCTGCTGTACAGCTCTGTGCAGTCAGTGTAAATTTATATATAAATATTATATTATAGAATACACTACGGATGTGTACAAGGGTTTTTAAAGTAAAGTTTTAAGGTTAAGTAAGGTTTTTCAAGTCTTTTAAGTTAAATAAAGAAAAAGTACTGCAATAACGAAAATAGTATTTTTTCTCCTTAACCTCTTGCTGTTCCTGTCGCCTTAGAATAGAATAGCAAAAAACACTGATTATATTATTCAAAATATTAATAAAAACTATAATAGTATCTCAGTGACTAAAGTAACAACATAAGGGTTGTCCGTCCTTCAAGTAATAATTCACCCCAAAAATTGTAATTATCTCATAATTTACTCACCCTCAAGCCATCCTAGGTAGTCATAATCCGAGTTATATTAAATAATATCCTGGCTCTTCCCAGATTTGTAATGGCATTGAATAGTGCACAGGTTTTTGAAGCTCCAAAAAGCGCATCCATCCATCCATCATAAAAGTAATCCATACGCCTCCAGTGAGTTAATAAATGCCTTGTTTTTTACGAAGGGGTTTTTGCCGGAAGTCAGTGATTATAGTTAAGTTTTAAATATTAATATTTTATCATACAAAACTCATCACTTCGCTTCAGAAGGCATTTATTAACCCACTGGAGCTGTATGGATTACATTTATGATGTATGGATTACTTTTCTGGGCCGGATCTGTTTATGATATATGGATTACTGTCATGAAGCTGGGAAGAGCCAGGATTTTCGTTTTAATATAACTCTGATTATGTTTGGCTGAAAGAGGAAAGTCATATACACCTAGGATTGCTTGAGGGCGAGTCAATTATGGGATCGTTTTCATATTTTTTTGGGTGAACTATCCCTTTCAGCTCGGTTGTCCTATACCTCATTTCCCGCCACAGCATCATAGTTCATTTCGATCTTTTTTTCAGTTCCTTCAAGCTCCAGCCCACACATGTAAGATGGACGCCGCCGAGCAGGCTGAGGTATTGAAGCGTAGCTAGTGTCCCTGCTCGTTCCTGTAGGTTTCTCCCAGGATCATCTGAGCTGAGGTGCTGCATTAGTGTCCAGTAGTGACGCTGGGGCCCTCAGGGGCCATTGTGCTCATAGAATAGAAAGCAGTGTGTAGCGTTGTGCCTTGTACATTAGTGTATGTTTAGTTTTGTTGCGGTGCATCCCATGGTTTTGGAACTGTGAAGGGAATGGTGATGTAATGTCCTTTGTGTCAACATTTGTAAGGGGTTTTAGGAATGAGCAGCTGCAAACAATGACATCTTGGACCACACTTCTTGGTTTTTGACAACCCGCACAATCTGGTCCACAGGAAGTGATTATCCAAGCACACAGGATGTGATAATGCTGACCACAGGAAGTGTGATGAGACGCTGATTATGGAGAAGTGAGGCGTCTTATCTTCACGCTGGTGAACTGGAACTGTCGGACTGAAGTGTTGCTCCAGGAAATGCGAGTTGGCTCGGTTTACACTGCTCTCTGTGTGTGTGTATGATGGTGTAGTGGTTAAAGATCTGATCTGGTGGTCTGAATGTTGCAGGTTTGATCTCAGACGCTTGGCACTGATGCGTCGTATGAACTGACTTCAGATCAGCTCTGGTTCTCATTAGGGTTGTTGACTCTGAAACATCATCACCCTGTTTTTCCCTCATCTTGGCACTGGGAGTTTATCCCTTTTGATGCTTGGCAAAAACAGTCTTCCCTTCTCAAACCTCTTTCTGCTTTTCATTCTTCCACCCATTCTTTCTGTCATTTTTTTCCTTCACATACTTAAATTTTTTTGTTGTTCTTGAATGTTTTATGTTCTTTCTTTCTTTCTTTCTTTCTTTCTTTCTTTCTTTCTTTCTTTCTTTCTTTCTTTCTTTCTTTCTTTCTTTCTTTCTTTCTTTCTTTCTTTCTTTCTTTCTTTCTTTCTTGTCTGTTCATCCTTCCTCCTTTCCATCCGTCCTTCCTTCCTTCTTTCCTTCCTCCCTTTCTTCATTCCCCTATCCTTCCTTTCTTCTGTCCATCCTTCCTTTCTCCTGTCCATCCTTCCTTCCTTCTTTCCTTCCATCCTTCATTTCTTCTGTCCATCCTTCCTTCCGTTCCTTTATTCTGTCCATCCTTCCTTTCTGCTGTCATCCTTCCCTTCTTCTGTCCATCCTTCCTTCTTTCCTTCCTCCGTTCCTTTCTTCTTTCCATCCTTCCTTTCTTCTGTCCATCCTTCCTTCTTTCCTTCCATCCTTCCTTCCTTCTTTACTTCCTTCCTTCCTTCCTTCCCTCACCCTATCCTTCCTTTCTTCTGACCATCCTTCACTCTAAAAAATGCTGGGTTAAAAAAGAAGGAACAATCGAAAAAATGCTAGGTTAAAAATAACCCAAGTTGGGTTGAAAATGGACTAACCCAGCAATTGGGTTGTTTTAAACCAGCGTTTGGGTTAAATGTTTGCTTAAAACAGCCCAATTGCTGGGTTAGTCCATTTTCAACCCAACTTGGGTTATTTTTAACCTAGCATTTTTTCGATTGTTCCTTCTTTTTTTCCTTCTTTCCATCTGTCCCTTTTCTATCTATCTATCTATCTATCTATCTATCTATCTATCTATCTATCTATCTATCTATCTATCTATCTATCTATCTATCTATCTATCTATCTATCTATCTATCTATCTATCTATCTATCTATCTGTCTGTCTGTCTGTCTGTCTGTCTGTCTGTCTGTCTGTCTGTCTGTCTGTCTGTCTGTCTGTCTGTCTGTCTGTCTGTCTGTCTGTCTGTCTGTCTGTCTGTCTGTCTGTCTGTCTGTCTGTCTGTCTGTCTATCTATTTCTTTCTTTCTTTTCTGTCTGTCTTTTTTTCTTTCTTTTCTGTTTGTCTTTCTTTTCTGTTTGTCTTTCTTTCTCTCTCTCTCCCAGTTTTTCCAGTCTGTCTTCGTCCTCTGTTCCCGCCCGTCCTGTGGTCGTGTCTTGTGTGCAGATGTTGTGCTGTGCCGTTGTGGTTAGCTGTCTGGTGTCTGTGGTGTTTTACAGCTGCCGGGCTCGTTTAAGACAGGAAGTGAGACCCCGACTTCCTTTTAAACCCTTTCAGAGACAGATGGCCTTTAGCATTAGCATCTCATCCTCTCTTTGTGCTGAAGATGCTTTGTTAGTGAATAAAGATTTGTATCATGTCTGTACAGACCGTGAGGTGCTGTGAGTGTGAGACGGTTTTGTCCCGTTTGATTTTTTCAGCATATATTGGGTGTAACAATATATCGCAATACAAAACTGCACCAATATGTATTGTGGATAGTGACAATCTGTATTGTGTATAGTTCACCCAAAAGGTTGAGTTTAAAGAGGTTTAGTGTCAGTACTACATTAAACTATATATAATGTTAAATATAATGTATAATAATGCAATATAGGGATAAATTCAGCTTTGATCACAGGAATACATTACACTTTACTATATATTCACATAGAAAACTGTAATATTGTAATAATATTTCACAAAGTTACTGTTTTTACTGTATTTGTGATCAAACAAATTGAGCCTTGGTGAGCAAAAGAGACTTCTTTCACAAACATTAAAAAATCCTGAGCCCACTCTTTTGAGAAGTCGTGTATTTCCTGATGTTTGGGAACAGGATGAGGAATCTCCATTATTCCTCTCACACGCAGAGAAAAGAGAACATCCTGACTTTTTTATGAGGAGAAGCGATTTGTCTTTTGTTCATGCAGTCGCTACTAATTAAGGAAATGATTTTAAAGGCATCATTGTAATGTTTAATCAACACATCATGTATTGTTTGTGGAGCTTTAATCTTCTAAAGCGTGTGTTAGTGGGGAATTAATGGTGGTAAATTGGAAGTGTATTTGTTGCTTTTCCTGGTTACCGACAGTAAAGAAAGTTTGTGTGTAATGAGGTGATTTTTAGTGCGATCAGGGCTTTTGTTCACCGTGGATGCAAATTGAACAAGCCTTTGAAGATCAAGTCGCCGCACATGGAAATGATCAGTGGTTTTGTGTGCGTGCGCTGTAGTTTTCAGCAGCTGTTACCTCTCGTTCTCCGCTCGTTTTCATTTTCCAACATGGTTATAAGTAACATGGAGGATTGAGTGTGTGTGTGTTAAAATGAGGGCAAAAAGCGCCTCACACACACACACGCTGCAGCTGTTGCTGATAGCAGCATTACAGAACGGCCTCTGTTTTGCTGACTCTACTTCCTGTTCCTCTCTGCAGGGCTGCTGCCACTCCTGAGGTTGCCATGGGAACAGGACCCTGGCCTAACCCCCCCACCGAGGCCGAGCAGCTCCAGGCGCTGATGGCCGCCGCTAACGGTGAGAATCTCTCTTTTGCTCTATTTTTGAATGATTGCAAGAACATTGTGCATATGAGAGACATAGGTTCTGAGAGTATTTACATTATAATCAGATCAAGTTTTGCATAGATTTGTCTGATGGGTGATCAATTCACATGCACACACACAGACAATTCAGTGGCCCGTATCTATATAAACCACATCAAAGCTGGTAACGCAGCAGCATGACGTCGCCCTCTCATGTTTCCCTTTATTTTCACTGCTGCTGCGACTGAATGGAGATAAAGGAAAGTGACTCATCACACATTTACTTAGTTGCTGTGGTATTTCCTCATCATGTAGATGACAGCTGCTGTTACATAAAGCTAATAACTAACTTTACAGACCAGCGGCCTATTTTAACGCTATGAGCGCATGGTCTGAAGCGCATGCCACAGGTGCACTTAGGGCGTGTCCGAATCCACTTTTGCTAGTTTAACGATGGAAAAACTGGTCTAAAAGGGTTGTCTCTTAATGAGCCATAGGTGTCTTTTGGGCGTAACGTGCAATACACCAATCAGAGTCTCATCTCCCATTCCCTTTAAAAGCCAGTTGCGCTCACACCATGGCAGATTCACCATTTACATGACTGAACGCTTCTCCAGAGAGGAATCCTTTTATTTGTAATATTTAAAAATGTTTGTGTGCTGCTGCGTGTCCCTGTGTGTGTGTGTGTGTGTGTAATAAGCAGAGTGTACGAGCCCTTTAAATATAAAAAAATACTGGAAAAAATTGTTGGTTAATAGCACAGTCGTTTTAAAGGGATAGTTCACCCAAAAACGAAAATGTCATCAGCTCTCCAGACCGCCATAACTTCCTGCGAATAAGGTCAAAATACCGGCGCTGTCATAAAAACATCACATTTTCGTTTTGGGGTGAACTATCCCTTTAAGTTGCCTCAAAATAGCAACGTGCCAACAATGTGCCAGAACACACCTGGTTTTCAGACCAGCACGCCCATGAGTGAACAGATGGGCACAAGTGCATTTGCCATTTAAACAACATGGCACTGGACGTTAAATTGATAACTGCTTCAGGCTGAAACTAGCGAAAAAACACTTGCGTCGCAATGCGTGTGTTTTACAGGCAAATTGGTAGTTTTCATTTAAAGCTGCTGTCCGTAAATTTTTTTGTGTGTGTTCAAGATTTACAAATATTATATAATGAGAATGTACAACATGAATCCTTTTACCAAACCGTGTTTTTGTCTTAACCTGAATCATTATGGTAGACTTATAATAAGTGTTTATATTGGGACCATTTCAGATCAGAACCGCTGTGGAGGAGCACAGTCGCCATAGACGTAAACAGAGAGAAGTAGTTCCGGCTGCAATGTTCTTCCACAAGACGCATGCAGTACTGTTTATTAACCGCTAGAGTGCAAAAAGTTGCAGACTACAGCTTTTAATGTGTGTACTTAGTGTACTTAGCCAAGGCAGCAAAATATTGTGAGATATTATTACAATTTAAAATAATAGTTTTCTATTGTAAATAAGAAATGTAATTTATTCCTGTGATCAAAGCTGAATTTTCAGCATCATTACTCCAGTGTTCAGTGTCACATGATCCTTCAGAAATCATTCTCATATTTTTGTGGAAACGGAGATACATTTTTAAGAATTTTTGATAAATAGAAAGTCATAGCGTATAATTGAAATGCAAACATTGTACATTTTGACTGTCGCTTTTGATCAATTGAATGTGTCCTTGCTGAATAAAAGTAAAAAAACATACTACTGACGTCAAACTTTTGAACTGTAATGGACACCAGCATATGCAAAAGCAGATTAGAACAGATTTTGTCCAGATTCTAAAGTCATTCACACAGACACATGAGACAGAATCAGGTGGAATCATTTGATATTTGTTCTGTAAAGGCTCTGAGACGGCCATTATTGAGTTATTTGGTTCCCGTCAGAGAGTGTCAATGTTTCCACTGTTCTGTCCAGAGTTCTGTGATCAGCCAATCAGCAGGTTTCCATTAACACTCCGTTTGTTTGCAATTGTCACTGTTTGTTTTCTAGGCTAAATAGTCTTGTAGAATAAGCTTTGTTGTGTTTAAAAAGAGTTTCTGGTTTATTTCAGTTTCTGGTGTTTTCTCATGTTATTTATGCTAAGTGACTGCACTGACATGATTGGATGAGAGCAAAGCTTAAACTGAATGATGACACTACCCAGCAAGCAATAGACATAATTTCACCGTCTCGGTTTACTATAAACCCGGCTATGAATAACCCACTTCTAGCCAAAATAACCTTGAATTTGGTTGCATGTCATTTTTGCCAAAATAACTTGTGCGATGTATGATATTCCATTATGTAAGTCAACAGTGATTACAAGGTGTTTGGTTTCATGTTGTAGATGACTAGTGTTTTCTTGGGCTATGGCTAGACGTCTATTTATTTTTCACTGACAGCCCAAATTCTGCCTTGTTTTAGCCTAGAGGTCAGGGCTGTGTTTGGATGGCTATTAGACATTGTCTTTAAATGCAAAATTGCTTGCTGGGTGTTGTCTTTGATTCATCTCTACAGAATTCATTTCATAATTGATGAACTCTGCAACATCAACACTGTTATTGAACTGAATTGTGTCAACACTGAACTCTCTTGAGCTGAATATCTTCTGTAGAGTTGATTTACAGTTGAGCTGAGTTGATGTCATCATTGTCATTGAACCAATATCGCAATCCTCTGAAAATCACCTAACAGAAAACTCTTTCTCCACAGAGGTCAGCGAGGCGACCAACACTCTGGCTCCGGGCACCATGGGTCTGACTACCCGCTACAGCCCTCAGTTCACCCTGCAGCACGTCCCCGATTACCGGCAGAACGTCTACATCCCCGGCAGCACTGCCACCCTGACCTCCAACCAACAGCAACCCCAGCAGGCCCTGCCACCACCACAGGCCGTTGCCGTAGCCCAACCCGAGCCGCCCAAGGCCGCCCAGACGCCCGCCAGCAAGAAGAAATCCACCAAGAAGGAGAAGAAGTAGAGGCCTGAGGCATGCTAGATACGTAGGGAGTTTAGGGAGGTTGACATAGCTGGACGACTCCATCCTGTGCTGTTCCGAGGTTTGCTGGAAATCCGTAACTATTTAGAAAAATAAATGCGTAAACGTAAACCCACTTCTCAGATATCACACATGCATTCTTTTCCTGCTCAAGTACTGTAAAATCATTTGATCCCTTTGAACTTTCAGATGTTTTTTTCATATTTTCATGCTCACGTTTGCCAACTTTATGCTACACTATATTCCTGCTTATATCTAGCCAATAATGTATTTACCACAGTACCGTGATCATGTTAAACCATCTGGACAGAAAGAGGAAATGTATTATTATAAACAATCATGTTCTTGTTTAAAGACACAGTGTCCATTGCTGCATTTCCTGACGTGCCCAGTAGGATGATTCTTATTGCTTATTGTTTACTAAAATACCACTATGGACTTTTATTTTAGGAGATGTGTTTGCGTAGATCAGGTGATTAGAGCTGCATGCTGTTTTTTTTTTTTGCGCCGTAGATAATCGCCCTGTCACCTGACGTCTACAAACACCGTCTGCAAGCGTTTTAGTGTATTTTCTTTCAAATATGGATTCCCCTGTGTATCACTGAGCCAGAGTTTGGTGGTTGTTGTTTTTTTTAAACGTTAACTGAATGTTTTTGGAGCATTAGTGACGTCCGAGCCATTATGAGAGCGTTGTGAAACCAGTAACCTAAGTCCATGAGCACCCGCAGTGGCATATCGTCCTTAGTATTCAGTATTTCCAGGATATCCTGATGTGTTGACGCTCTTTCAGTGCTGGTCGTAATTAGACGAGTTAGTAATGGTACTCGCTATGAGTATCTGCTGTTTTGATGACGACAAAACCTCCAGGCAATGTGAGTGGCGGACGTCCGCCAACAGTTTCCTGATGCAACGTGAACAATTTCCTCAGTGAACAATAGATTTCAATATGAAAGGATTTCAATTCGGGTTAAGATGCTGTTTTAGAAGGCAACTTGTGCTCACTGAATGTACAACAAGCACATGTTAAATCCAATAAAGAGTCAGAGTAGAACCTTTGGAAAGCTGGTGGTCTAGAAGACACTTAATCCGTCCAAATGCTGATTACGGTTCACTTTCTCGTTGGCACGATGTTTCTTTGTAAATAGAAATCAGCCCTTAAAGACACACACACACACCCCTTTTCAGATAATCAGCTTGAGAGGAATGGCTTACTACTGGAATGTCATTTTATTTTTGAAGAAAAAAAATGTATCAAAAATATTAAAATGGAGTAAAAGGAAAGGAAAAAAAAAAAAAACACTTGACACTCTGTTACCGATGTAGTTCTTTAGTACTATGAAAGCCAACTAACGCACCTGTAAATAAAGAGTTTAACTTTTACTTATGAAAACAAATAGACACACTCTTAGTTTAGAAGTTGTGATGTTATGCATATATTTTTGTGTTCATTTTTCCTCTTTTCCTGTCACACCTTTCCACGAAAAGACACAAAATGGAGGATGAAAAGACCTTGACGCCTCCGTGTATTAATTTCGTGATCTCTGTTGTGCTTACATGTGAGAATGCTTCTTAATGTCTATATGAAGAATCTGAATAGATGTATTATCTGTGTGTGTGTGTGTGTGTGTGTGTGTGTGCGCGCGCGTGTGTGTCTGCTGATGCTGTAATCCTGCTGTAACATTGCTGATAAGACGATTCCCGGCTCTTGCTTTGATTCCCGGCTCCTGTGTGCTACTTTCATTTTATATGCTAATATTTATATTTCTGTTTTTATTTTGTTGTTCTTCTTTTCCTGAACACTGACATTTAAAATAAAAAGTTCTGAAATTATTTGTTTCATTGTTTTGTTGTGAATTAATGGGGGGGGGTGTCAAATTCATGTGTATTTCCAGTAACACTTTACAACAAGGTTTCATCAGTTATGAATCTGTGTTCAAATTTCGACAAGTGAGTGCAGGTTTTGTGTGGAAGTAACGTAGAGGGACTGGTGGTGCACAAGTAGTAAGTTGTAGATTAAATGTGATCTGTAATGCAGGTGCGCGTGTTGATCAAGTTGGTTACCAGATTTGTGGGTATGTGTACAGATTTCCATTCCCTTCTAGCCTCATTTGATCTAAAACGGCTCATCGCATACCAACAAATCTGGCAACCTCACACTCTAACAAATGCTGGGTTAAAAATAACCCAAGTTGGGTTGAAAATGGACTAACCCAGCTATTAGGTTGTTTTAACCCAGCAATTTGGTTGTTTTAAGCAAACATTTAACCCAAACGCTGGGTTAAAACAACTCAATTGCTGGGTTAGTTCATTTTCAACCCAACTTGGGTTATTTTTAACCCAGCATTTTTTAGAGTGCATTTAGACTGCAGCACAACACGCCTGTTCTTTATAACAGCCACGATTCTACTTCAAAAAACATGTACTACATTCTTTACCTTTTACCACACTACTATACATTACAAAATCCATTCTACATAAATCCACCTACTAGCACATCGTAGCCCTATCACAACAGAACTGACTATTCACACAAACACGTACGGCTCACACTCTTTCACTGTCCATACGCTTCTCCTGTTAGTTACTTCATGTTAGTTAATACATTGTTACCAAGTGAAATCTCACTGTAAAGTGTTCTTAAAGCACTCCCTTATATATCATATTTCACCTTAACATTCATACACTGATGGGGCATAGGTAAAGTGAATAACACTGATAATCTCTTCATCACGGCACCTGTTAGTTGGTGGGATATATTAGGCAGCAAGTGAACATTTTGTCCTCACCTTTACACACAGAAAAAAAGGCCAATCCTAAGGATTTGCGCGACTTTGACAAGGCACAAATTGTGATGGCTATACGACTGGGTCAGAGCGTCTCCAAAACTGCAGCTCTTGTGGAGTGTGAGTGTTAGTCTGCAGTGGTCAGTCTCTATCAAGGAAGGAAGGAACAGTCAGTAGCTACGTTTACATGGACAACAATTCTGCGATATTAACCTGATTAAGAAACTACCACTTAAACAGCGATTTCGAATTTCCTTAATCCGGTTAAAGTCATAGGCTACTCCAAGTAAACACAAATCAAATCAAGACATGTGGAGTAGGCTATTCCTATTTTAGTCGCATTAAGAGAGTGCGACTAAATCAAGTGCACTACAGACATGTACACACCTTAATCTAACCAGGAAGAAGCCAAGCCGGCGAAGGCAGTGTGATGCTTTGGCCAATGTTCTGCTGGGAAACTTTGGGTCCTGCCACCCATGTGGATATTACTTTGACACGTACCACCCAAGCATTGTTGCAGACCATGTACACCCTTTCATGGAAACGGTATTCCCTGGTGGCTGTGGCTCTTTCAGCAGATAATGCGCCACCACAAAGCAAAAATGGTTCAGAAATGAGTTTGAGGAGCACAACAATGAGTTTGAGGTGTTGACTTGGCCTCCAAATTCCCCAGATCTCAATCCAATCGAGCATCTGTGGGATGTGCTGAACAAACAAGTCCGATCCATGGAGGCCCTTCCTTGCAACTTACAGGACTTAAAGGATCTGCTGCTAACATCTTGGTGCCAGATACCACAGCACACCTTCAGGGGTCTAGTGGAGTCCATGCCTCGACGGGTCAGGGCTGTTTTGCCAGCAAAAGGGGGAACACAATATTCGGAAGGTGGTCATTATGTTATATCTGATTGGTGTATACACACTTACATTCATACATGCATACACACACACACACAAATATACACATTCATAAAAACACAAACATACATACATTTATTAACAAATACCTATCTACATACCTAAATACACATGTACAGTATACTTTAAACATACATCACATACACGCATACCAACACACATGTAAATATGTATGTATGTATATATATATATATATATATATATATATATATATATATATATATATATGTTTCAATATGTGTATATTTATGTATAAATTAATTAATGTATGTCTGTTGATGTATGAATGAATGTGCGTGTGTGTATATTATATATATATATATATATATATATATATATATATATATATATATATATATATATATATATATATATATATATATATATATATATATATATATATATATACATATATACAGTATATAGATATGCACGCATTCATCAACATGATTTTTTTTCACCACTTTTTCAAATGAAATAGTTTCTGATGTTCACAGAATATTATGCAAACAAAATTCAAAAAGTAAGAAAAATGGAGCACATCTCCTGAGGATTTGATTTGCCTTAAAGAACAACTGAACGTTACATCAATGTACAACTCAACTTCTGTTTCACTGTTCAATCTTCAATTTCCGTCAGGCAAAAGCTTGTCCAGTTAACCAGTAATGGCAAATGATTTGGCTCTTGGTTCAGTGCTCTGCATTCTCAGCTCTATTTCCGTCAAACTAAGCTCGATGAAACAATCTTCTCATTCAGGACCACAGACACTTTCTTCTTCTCAAAGGTTAAATCTCTGCTTCCTTTGCCAATACTGCATCAGTGTTTTAACAGCTGTGCCATTTCACTTTTGCCAGGTTTCAAACAGGTGATCCGGGTCAGGACCTGATAACCAAGTCAGTGGTTGGGGTCAGAGGTCAAAGGCATTTCGCGAGATTCGGCCTGATTAGGGCTATGACGAGATTTCAGCCTGAGACAATTAACAGATGCCAATAAAAATCCAGCAGAGACAAAAAGAAAAGTGTGCTTCATTTTCTCTGCCTCTCTCTTGTAACCCTGGGGGAAAATCACTCTGTTGTTGACCACAAAAAGAAAACACAAGGAAGCCCATCTGTTCACCCATCAACACACACACACACACACACACACACACACACTGCATCAGCACTCTTACAAAAAAAGTATTTTCCACTTCAGCTGCCGTTACCATAGAAACCCTTTCCTTTTCCAAGAGAGTCGAATGGAAGGAGTGATTAGAATCCAAACGGAGCGAAAAAAGGGGACAGACGAACAAAACACAAACAGACATGTGGAACAGGGAAGGACTGGAACACACAGATCAGAAAAAGGACACTTGGAGCTTCTTCTGAAGGATTATTGGATATGCTAATCCTCTTTTTAGCACTTTTAAAACTACTTGCATAACAAAGTTGATTAAAGAGCCTATAATCTACACTTTATTACTTTTCAATTCAATTCAATTCAAATGTGTTTAACTGGCATGACGCCCTCTTTTGAGCCCTCAAATTAAACAGCCTGTTTTTGTTACCTTCAAAGTCAACATTTATTAAACTCTTTTCACTTTCTTAAAACATGTTCCTAGTCTTATAGTGAACGATTCATCAATGCACAATATTCCAAAGAAAACAAAATGTTTTCATAACCACTCATGAAAATGTAATACCAATTACAACTCAACCTTCCTCAGTAAATGCATCTGAATCTTACCTGGTCACCTTTCCCCCCCAACTTCTTTTTTTTTTTCTTCCAGTTAATAGTTTCACACCTTTTGATACACACATATAACTGTATAAAATAATCTCAATTTACATATACTTAAACTGAAAAAAAGGTGTAACACTTTATTTCCTTGTTTCATATGTTACATGTACTTATGTCCATGCACTAACCCTCAACCAAAATCCTAATCCTACCCTAACACTTGCAGTCTTCACGCCTACTTGAACACTTGGGCCAAATACAGGAAATACGTCACATAAGTGGTCAAATGCGAAGACCAAGTGAGGGTATTCAATAGTATCCAGCTGCAGCCCCGCAGCACACCAGTTTCAGAACACCAGTTTCAGAACACCAGTTTCAGAACACCAGTTTCAGAACACCAGTTTCAGAACACCATCCACAGAACCGGAAGTGAGGGGCGGGGCTTAAACAGTCATAGTTGCGCTATCCATACATGTAATTTTCTTTTGATAAATATAAGCTGTGTTCACATGGATTTTGATCGGATCGATGTCTACAATATTTAACAACAATACTTTTAAATAAAGTCACTTTTCTGTTCATATAATATGCATGTTATGATGTACAATGATCAACATTTTAAAACATAGCCTATTGATCATGCTTTATACTTCATGAAAACAGGCTAAAACTATACACAGTTTTTATTTTAAAAAAATATTAATAAATGTATAACATGTTGTAAAGTGTTTCTCATTTGACTATAGATATATTAGTATTATTTTGTAGTAACCATTTAATACAAGGCCTTAAAGTGAAACATGTGTTTCTCTGAAAGAAAACAAATAGGACATATATAAAATATTTCTAAAATAATATTTAAAACGAATTTAAACGGCACATATTAAAAAATAAAAACATGCAAAAAAACTTAGAACACAAAAACTTGTGACTCTTAAGCCTATATCATGGCATTTCTGCAGAAATACTTGAAAAGATGAAAGTGTTTTCATCCCTGAAAACTAAATGTATATGTTTAATTAATGAATAATTATTTAATATTAAGACAAATAATATCTTTTGACAAATGCAATAAAGTTTTAATGATAAAACGTGAAAGACGTGAAAAGATGAAAGTCTTTTCATCCCTGAAAACAAAATTAATATGTTTAATTAATGAATAATTATTTAATATTAAGACAAATAATATCTTTTGACAAATGCAAAAAAGCTTTAATGATAAAACGTGAAAGACGTGAACAGATTCAATATTCGTTCACCACCACATGTATCATGACAGAAATATCACACACAACTCAATATAATCTCCTTCATGCTTCTGTTCACATCTCACTGGCTTAAATGCATGTTTCTCTTGCATGAAAAGTAACTTTAAAATCCATATGAAAACGACGTGTATGGGTAGCGCCGCTCACTTCCGGTTCTGTGGATGGTGTTCTGAAACTGGTGTTCTGAAACTGGTGCTGCGGGGCTGCAGCTGGATATGTCTCAGGGTATTTGGACAGGCCATACCAGCTTTTTTCTTCTGGCGATTGCATTAAGCCTTCAAAATGTATAAAAGTTTCTCTCAATGGACAAAACATGTAAGCATCATAAACTGTTGTTGATAACAGAGCTTATTCTTTGCAATAATCCAGAAGCCCATTAGATTTTTTCCTCCCAGTGTGAACGTAAACTGCCGTCTGGCCTACAAATGTACGTCAAAACCCAGAAGACTGAGGGTGTGTTTACACAGCAACAATGTACTAAAAAGGGAAACATTTTTCCTTTGTTGTGATTTTTTACATATCTACAACATTGTCAAAATGATTTCCATTCACACTGATCCATGAAAAAGACTAAAATGCTGTATTCTGCTGTCAGGCCAGTAGTTGGCCTTGTCACTTTGTAAAGATCCATAGGGGTCACTGTGACAAAACACGTGATACGGACACTGTGTACATGTTTTGTGCACATGTAACACACTGTGTTGTATGTGCATGACATCACTGTTTTCACAAATTCGCAAATGGTATCGTTTTCAACAACTTGCACTTCGAATGTGTGCGTTTTCAAGCCACCAAAACTTGTAAATGAACGGCCAATAAAACGTTTTTAGTTGAAAACGGTGTCATGTAAACGACCCCTAATTCGAAAAGTGTGCTTGATTTTCATGAAACCCTTGGGGAAAATCCACTGTTCAGTGTGGCTGCGTCCACGGTTGTCCCACATTTTTGGCCATGATTGAGCTAGATTTGATTAGCAACCGCCAGTGGTCAAGATTTTTTATAATGGGGTTTTTCCAATTTATAAGTAAAATAACGCTTGTGAGTAAACGTAACTTGACGATACTTGATGTTTTGTTCTACAACGTAAACGGCACACACTCACACCCCAAACATTCTTATCTAGATACCTAAAAACATACATTTTGAGAAACTAAACATAGCAGCTTCAAATTTTGTGTTTTCCATATGGGTATGTGTAACCACGTCCAGCATCGACAACTTGTGTTTACTCCTCAATTTAGGCTACATTGAAAAACCCCATTTTAAACATGCTCAGTAACAAATACAGCACAATTGCATTTAACCAAATGATGTCATTGCATGAATTGTTTGTATAAAAATAAAGAAAGGAACATATTACTTTGATGCTTATATTTTATAAATACATTTCAAATTTGATATGAAAATTTTGTAACTTCTACCAGTTAGACCGATATTATTATATGACCGAATATTACTCTTCAACTGACATTAAAGTTGACTAATTTACCTATTTGTTATTGCACTTTTTCTACATGAATTAGTCATTAAAAATGAGTTTTTAGTGTTTTTAATTTCAATAAATGGTTTTAGGCTGTGAATGTTATACTACTATGTCTACATAGAACTGTAATGTCTGAAGAGCAAGTAGAATTCAGAATTGTCTGCGATGAGTGGAATTCTACAGTCCTGTCGTGAACAGCATCTGGAGAACAGATTAAGGTCTGTGAAAACAACTATATTAACGTCACACAGAGAGAGGATAAACAGATCGTTTGATTTAAGAAGCATCACGTCCAAGCAGCCCCGTCTGAGTGGAACACTGAGTTCACTGCGCTGAGACAGACAGAGAAAGTGACAACGAGAAGTGTGAGTGTGTGAAAGCCCGAACTGCATTAGACACGCAGACTCACACTGCAGCTTATCCACACTTCAGCGCCATGGCGACAGGTGTTGTCAAGGCAATGAAGCAGCTGCTTAGGATATTCTGGGATGTTGCCCTCACACAGTTTCCCAAATGGTTTGCTATGGAATTGTGAGGAAATAAACAACCAAAATCGCAGAGGATGTGATAATACTGTGACCGATCAAACTCCAGTCTCTCTTCGACATAAACACACAATAATGCCTTCACATTACTAACAAAAACACGGTCAATCTTTTAAAAGGGCCCTAAACAAACTCTCTCTTTCCCTCTCCATACAGGCTACACACACGCATTTTTCTTTTCAGCTATATTTTTTTAATTATTTGAATAATTTGTTACTCATTGTCATGGATCACGAGATGTTAGACCACAACAATATAATATTTTCTGTAAATAAATAAAAAAGTGTCTTCAATAGCTGAAAATCATGAATTCTTGTTGTTTGAATTAGTCTGTGTATTTTTCCACCATGTGTCCTTGTGTAATCAAAACAATGTATTTTACCTTTCTTTTGGTAATATTTCATTTGTTTTATTTATACAAGCTATGAATGGTCATTTTCCTAATTCTATAACATTAAATTGTTTAAAAATAACTAGGGCTGTCAAAAGATTAATTGCGATTAATCGCATCCAAAATAAAAGTTTGTGTTTACATAATATATGTGTGTGTACTCTGTTAATTATTATTTATATATAAATACACACACAAGCATGTATATATTTAAGAAAAAAATATTTTTATATATAAAACATTTATATTTATATATATTATAGATTATATAAATGTATATGCAGTATATACATGCAAATATTTCTTAAATATATACATGAATGTATTTTGGATGCGATTAATCGCGATTAATCTTTTGACAGCCCTAAAAATAACTTTTATCTTGTAAAAATCTCCGTGCGTGCCATAACTCTGTCTGACGCACCCACCGCTAGCCTAGCTTAGCACAAAGACTGGAGGTAAACGTCTCCAGCTAGCCTACTGCTCAATAAGTGACTAAATAACACAAACATTTTCCTATTTACATGTTGTGATGTGTAGAGTTACATCATGTACTAAGACCGACGGAAAATTAAAAGTTGTGATTTTCTAGAGCGATATGTCTAGGAACTATACTCTCCTTCCTGCGTAATAATCAAGGAACTTTGCTGTCGTACCATGAGTGCAGCGGCCATAGATATCCATAATAAAGGCTAGATGTCTCGTCCGCGCTGCTGGCCAATGCCATCTTGTCACAGTCAGCTCGCTCACTTGTAACATTGTTTTCATGGTGCTTGCACTTTTTAAATAACCATAACTTCCTCAATTTTCTACCGATTTTCAAACTATTTGAAAAATATTCATAATTTGTTCAAGCATCCATATTTATAGCCACGTTAATAACCTTTGTAAGAAACCGAGGCCATTTTGTATCGCTGCTTCCCCGCAGCTCCGTTGTTGTGGTATAGTTGGTAGGCTGGAGCGTTGTTGCCGCAATGCCGACAACGCTGTTATTTTCATCCGGATTGCAGGTCCACTTTGTTCAGCCTTCCTAGGGACGGGGGTGCGGTTGCAGTGCGTTTAACATACAACATGTTATATGCATGTGTGTATGAGACAGAGGGAAAAAGGCCGCATTTGCAGCAGATATATGCTGCCCATCATAAATCAAAGCACGAGACAGACAGGGGTCGGAGGAGAAGACGGGAAAATGTGACATAATGGACAATATTCGTCTGTATTTGCAATAAACGAGTGTGAATGAACAACGGGCGCGCGCGGCTCCCGCTGCACATTTCACGGAGGAAAGCTTCCACAATCTTCGCGAGTTCAGTGCAGGATTCGCACAACGGCTTGTCCTGAAAGATGGATTTAAAAACAGAAGCTGTTTACGGGCCACAACCTGTAAGTATGATTTATTTTTCGTCGATGTGTTTTCCTGTAATAGTTCGTATTGTTAATTGTACGTTGTAGCAAGGAAGTACACAGATGACAATGCTCATTCATACTTAACGTTATCCGACAAACGCCTAATGTTACAAACAGCGAACTTTGAATTAGTGTAAATTATTTTTTGATTAGAGCTTTTATGTATTGTTTATCTACAGGCATGCTAAACATGCTTCTGTGTGTGATTTGGCTACTTTAGTAAAGCCAATGTTTAGTGTTCGTTTTGGATTTAAAGTTCTTGCGACAGATATTTGGCTATAATCGTTCTAAAAATACAAAAGTAAC